>NC_049205.1:40751489-41440776 GCF_013347855.1 Anguilla anguilla
GTTTACACATCCGCGCGCTGACGAGATTGAATTGAAAGATCGGCGATTCTGAGGTGCCACTGCGGGCGGTTATCAGCTTGTCCGTGATTAAGCTTCCAGCGCAGAGGTGGAGCAGTTTCGTTCCTCCACGGCTATAGTCTCTGCAGTATTTACACACCTCAGTTAATGGGCACTTCTGTCTGCCCAAAGTGATTCCTTTAAAATACACTGTGGTGGTTGTACGAGGAAAAGGCAGTGACAGTGTTTCCTGACATTGCCGCATTAATTAGCCAGCTAAGGACTGCTGATAAAGCCTGTGTACATCCAGTTAAACCAAATTTCAATTTTCAATCCAATCGGATTGAAGGAAATGTTTAATTTTAAGTTCTAATTAAATATAGTTAAACACTTCTGAAGAAAACTAGGCGAGGCATCTCTCTCTGAGTAGTAAAAAAAGGACTGAATACTGTCAGTTTGCCAGTTGTCCAGGCTTTACAAGATCCACTTTCTTGTATGAAGAGCAGTTGGTCTCACCTTATGACTTTGCTTATTCAGATCCTAGAACAACTAAATTCACCCTGACATTTGTTGAACATCAGGGCAATCTTGTGTTCATGAGCAGTGACCTTCTTTCCAAACATCTAGTGTTCCCCTGGTAATTTGATAAGGTTGAGTAAGTGAGGAGCGCACAGGGCCCGCATAGGGGAGTAGTTGGTGTGCTGTTGTCATGGCAACCTGAGAAACAGTGGGACTGCATATGAAAGGTTGAGTCCTTTGGTGCAGAGCCCGTGTTAAGGTAATGATGGCTTGTTTACTGGTATTTGGCTAATTGAAATTAAATTTAATTACTCTGTTTTTGTTGCCTTTGAAAGGATGTTTAACATTACTCTCTGGTTAGAAAATTCTGGAAGCAAAAGTGCTGCTGTTGCTGATTAGAGTATATGTTACTTTACATTGACATCAGCTGTTAATTGTGACATGTTAACACGTGATCTCACTGTTATGGTAGTATCATTAAGGGTGTGTCTAGTCTGAAAACAAGAATATTATTTTTTTATTATGAAAATGACTATTGCACTGTGATTCAGGAACTTTGTTAAAACAGCTGAGCATTTCATGCATAATGGGATACTGCTCAAAGCAATGCATCATTTGTAACTCAATTTCAACTGGATTCCCAATGGTCTGTGAGGTCATTGCATGCTCTCAGCTTAGTCATCAAATGAACATAATGTTCTTGCTAGCTTCACATTCAATTTTTTTTTCTTACTGTATTGAATCCATTTCATAACAGCACTCTTGTTGGTTTCTTTGCATTGATAGCTTTGAATGGTGTCATGACCTCAAATCTAGATTGCTCTGTGCCTAACCTGCTTTCCTCAGGGCAGAGATGACTGGGAATTGACTAAGATACGAAACATCTTGGTAAAATCATACTTGTCAATCCAAAACTTTTAAGGAGTATATTCATTTTTTCCTTCAATACTTAATTAAGTGTGTTGGCCCTGAAACTGGAACCGAGAGACAGTTTTTCACGAAGATAGCTAGATTTATGTTCAGCTTGTTCATTTTATAGTAATAAGAATAAATATTGTCCATTGGGATACCTTTTTGGCTTTAATATTTACATTTATTTATTGCAAAACATTGTTTTGCATTAGAGCTATTCATATCACATTAGCAATTAATTAGTTAGTAAGTTATAAACTTTGTTGAATGCATCCCAACAATTACAGCTAGAAATTGTGTTCAGGACTCTGTGTTTTTCTAACCTCACTATGACCATCTGAAATCAATGACACAAATAATGGATGTGACACGGCCTAGGACTACAGCACTTGGCAGACCCCAAGTGAAATGAAGCCATTTTGAAAAAAGTGAAGGAAGCTCTGTGCTGTGTCACCTGCAAATGACAGCTGTGGCCCATGACACCCCCCCCCCACCTTCCCTGCACCCCACCCTCTAGCTGTAATGGGCTGACATGGCCCCTTGCCCGAAAGGCCAGGCCAGGTGAGAGGTGGTGTATCTGTGGGTGTGCTGGCTCCACAGGCATTTCCGGAAGATTAGTCTGTGCAGCTGTTAACCTTGCTGCACGGGTGTGCTGGGAGGGACGCTCATCACCCTGCTCTCTGAGCCACGTTTGCGGCAGTCTCCAGGCATGTGTGTTTCTGTCATTCAACACGTTTCCACCAGGAAGCGCAAAGACAGTCTGTCAGCTCTCTCCCACAGTGGACACTGATTTACATCACTGGGGAAAAACCTAAACCAGAGCCCAAATCTTGAGGCATTTGTTAAATATTTGTCTTCATTTTGTCTGTATTAAGCCAAGGCTTTGAATCAAAACAATGACTTGAAATAATAGAATTAAATTGCATGTATTCAACTGTATCACTTGAATTAGCATCAAGATATTGGATGTTTAGGACCCCTATGGCACAAACTTCTAATGAAAACTCTTAATGGTGTGAGGGATTAAATTAAACAGACTACAGCATTTCTGGTAAGAGGAGACACACTCTCAGTAGGCAAAGCTATACTTGTTTCATAGTCAATGTTACCAGGTAATGTCACTCTCTGGAAATGTGGCTATTGATTAAAGTTCCTGGCAAACTATCAGTATCATAAGTTGACAGTTCTGCCTTCTCCCAAACTCTGACCTCAGCTGAGTGGTCCATAGTTCTTGTGTGCAGTAATAACCATCAATTGTATAGCATTCTTCATGCATTCAGAATGAAGTAATGTGACTTTGCCTAAATAATGCTTTGAACTGGAAACATGTAAATGTAAGGGAGAAATACAAGTGTAATGTGGGATGGTTCTCCTGAGTTTGGAACCCTTGTCCTTGCTGCCTACATGGCAAGAGATAAGATTAACTCACTGAGGTTCTCATTCAAGGGAAATAACCACACTCATGAAAGTCATCACCAGTGGGTGATGTCACCTTCTGTAGTAGACATTCACTTCCTGGTTGACTATTGATGGCTCACTCCCTGGTTGACGGTTTGTACGGTTCACACAGTGCGGCTATCTGATGCCAGATGGCCCCTAATGAGTACTAAGTGCTGGGAAATCCTCAGGCTTGACAGCAGGCTCAAACCTTGCAGTGGATATGAGAGTCAAAACCATGGAATGCCTGCTTCTGTGTCCAGGGAAGTTGCAGTTACCCCTCTCTCTTTAGTCAGTGGTTTCTGAGTCCCCATTCTCTGGCTGTAGTTGAGCAAATGTAAAGCACTAATATTGATTACAGTAAGGCTGATCACCTGGCAGGCACACACCACCTGCTGAACGGCAAATTTCTTGATCCCTCAAATTCCCTCATGTTTGCAGTAGGTCATTACTGGACACCATGCATATTGCAACCTTAGGTCCAACGGGAGAGCTCTACTGCCTGTTAAAAAGTCTAGGTTGAACTCCAAAGATGATGTGGCTTTTACTGCCAGGGCCCCTAGGCTCTAGAACAGGTTTCCAGACTCGGTTAGAATGGCATTGTCCATTGTCCAAGTCCATTTAATCATTTAAATCCCAATTGAAATTTAATCTTTTTAGCCTTAACTGATTTTTTTTAAATATATATATATATATATATTGGGGCTTTTTTTAACAGTTTCTATAGTTTTTACTTATATTTAATTAAATTGTATTTGTTTTTATTTTATAATTCAGTTTCATGTATTTTTTTCTTATCCCGTATTTTGCTCTTATTTTGTACAGCACTCTGTAACCCAGTGTTGAAAACTGCTATACAAATAAAATACCAGGGTGACTTTCGTTGCTAATGCGAAATATTCCAAACACTGGGCTAATGAATTTCACTGATGCTGTTATTGTTGACAGAAAACTACCGCAAGCTTTGAGTGGTAATTATATTTCAGTGACTAGATTCCTGCAGTGGTTATTAGCTGAGCAGAGCTCCTCGTATTTACAATTCTGGCACAACCTCTCTTCTTCTTTTCAGGGTATGCAGCACTGTAAGTGATCAGGTGGGAATAGACTAAAAACCATGTTTGAGTTTGGAGCTATTTATTTTTCCCCTTGCATGTTCTGTGTTCTGTGAAATAGGATATACAATTAAATAATTATAAAAATGCAACAGAAACATCCCCCGTCCATACATTTCAGTAAATATATAATCATTTGGAAACAATGCAAGTGAAACATACACCTACATGAAGTGCTGTTTAAAATGTTGGGAATTTATTTGATATTGTAATCCTTACAGCCTGAGCAGGAATTCTCACTGAATTTGAACTACTGGAAAACGCCAGTGTCGTCTTCATGCTTACTGGCTGTATTCAGTAGTATTGCTTTAGTGAGGCTTCTTTGATTATTACACCTTTGGTACAAATTCTTTATTGTATGTATCAACATAATAACCTAAATATGTGGGTCTACCACTTTTAACAGCTTTTTTTGTGCCATTAAAAAATAAAAAACTAGGACCCATTTTCATTTTACCCAATAAAGAGCCTGAATGGCTCCATAAATTGTCATGCGCCAAAGTGGTGTTTGGCAAGTATAATCAGTCATGGAGGGAAAGAAGACAAGAGAGTCAGAATTCACAAAAGGGGAAAACCTCATCCTGCTGGATGAAATTGAACATCACATGGCCTTTTTTCAAAGCCCAAGTACAAGTCTGCCAACAAAACCAAAATCCAAATTTGAATTTCAATTGTTGCAAAGCTCAGTGCTTCCAGCAAGCAGCCAAGGACTGGGGGTGAGGTGCGTGAAAAGTGACATGATAAATCCAGTCAAGCTAAGAAGAGGGGAGCAGAAGCGAGGAGGGAGAGGGAAAGACCGACTGGTGGTGACAACAGCACTGTGACTCCCCTGACCCCAGTGGAAGAGCGGGCCCTGGCTGTAATAACAGCCACTGGGGGCATGAAAGCCATTGATGTCTGTGGGAATTAAACAATCTGTGGGATTTAAACAATCCAAACATCACCTGTCTCACCCTCCCCAGACTGCAGTGCCTCCTCTCCTCAAGCCCTCGCTGCTCCCTCACCCCCCCGACTCTCAAGCTAGATTCTGCCAGACAGCTGGCAGCCGGAGTCAGACTTACTTACTTGCGAGGGAGCTCATAAACCTGGAGAAAGAGAGGCTGCAGCTGCAGGGACGGCTCAATAAACGGCATCACAATGAGAGGATGCCCCTAGAAAGGTCAGAATTTGACCTGCTGGCCAGACAAGTTGAGTTGGCAGAGGCCCTCCATCTCTGTGCCAATATTACTGCCTTCTGAACAAGGTCATCAATTCTTAGAACTTAGAACAGCATGTATGGTGCCTTTTTACATAACTTTTTACGTTCCAACATCTTTTCCTTTTCTGTGCCTGCAGATCCAGTGCCTGTTCTGTCCTAATAAATTGAAATGCATTTCATATTTGAGTACAGTGCATGTCTTCCTCAACCAAATTTGTGCAACGAGTCTACATCATACAGTCGTGTTAAGCCTGCATGTAGCTTGTTCGGGATTGTGGCACTTTATTTCCTACAATACCACCTAGCTTAAACTATGAAATTTAATACTGAAACTCCAAGATTTAGACCAGGTGGTAGCTAAACACTTGAAGAATATGAAAGGTGATAACTGCAAATGGCTTGGACAAAAAGTTGAGTCACTGAGAAAAAAGGAGACCATTTGAGGGAACACAAATTTACTGAAGCTCAGAGCCAGTTATGATTAACAGAAAAAAATTGATAATTTTCACACTCTGCTTCCACCACTTCTCTGGAAGCCGCCATTAATTTAATAGGAGTCAGACGTCTGAGGTAATCGCAAAGACCTATGGGATAGCCTATCTGGAGTAGGATGCATCAGATGTTGCCTTCAAATTTAACCGAAATAAGATACCATAGAAGGATGCATTATTTGATGACTTTGGGGACATGCCTACATAGGAAGCGTGTGCAACATTTTGAAAGTAATGAAAATGCTTCGTTCTAAGGCAGCTGACTTCATTGTACCCCTGCAGTCAGGAAACTGTAGGCCATAATGAGGACTGCATATATAACGAGCGCAATATTAATTCCATCCATGATTCAAAGTGGCGAGAGCGGCACAGCCAGTGTGCTTATGCGAATGGGGGTAGTGCTCTGGGAATAGCTGCTGGCAAGCACCGGCAGTGAGGAGAACATGGATGTTAAGCCACACTAATAAGACACGGTCAGCGCAGAGGAGGGGGATGTCAGCGGATTGCCTGAGGACTCCTGCGTGCCCCTCACTGTGATGTCAGTGACATTTACATGTTTGTTGCCATGGCAACAGTCTCATAGGGGCCTCTTCTCCTGGTCTCAGAACGAAAGACCTGGTTGTCTCCACCTTGTCTTATGCCGAGATTGCGATCACTTGATTTAAATTTAAGAGACTAAAGTTGTATAACTGTGGGTATAGTTTCATCTGAGTAGTTGTTATAATCCAGACCAATTTATTTCTAACTATCTATCCATAAAGAAACTCATTTGATTTAAGGGTTAAGTTTTGCACTGGGATTCAGTTATAATAACGTCTGTTAAAATAACACACTGCTCAATGTTAAAATGAGCATTGATTGTTTTAGTGCCTCAGGTGCCAGTAGTGTGTGGTAAACATGATGCTGTTAAGAGGCATGATAATGTTCAGGTGGGATTTCAGAAAAAGTCCATTTGAATAATTTATGCTAAATCCGCAGAGCTCTGGTCCACCAACACAGTGGGCAGTGCAACATTACATAAGCCCCTTGTTTATGCACCTCAGCATTCAGCTCCATTCTACATCATGACAATGCAGCCCTGTGGCTGCATTCACATCACTACTCGAAAACAAAAGTAAAGCATGATTAATGCTTATGGGTCTGCACCAGACCGTCATTGATACAAAAGAAAGGTATTCATAATACTCATAGGAAACAGATTGTTATAAAAGTGCATGGAACATTTTTTCCCAATGTAATCCATTCAAAAAGTTCCCACAAATGTAGTGTTAAAGCCCAGACCTTTCTTGTTTCTGTGCATGACTGCAACCCCCATGGTGCACTGTGAGACTTCGGCCATACTGATTGGTGAATTCCCCTGGGCAAAACCCGTCTTGTGCCTTTGAACTTTTTCCTGTTAATTATCAGTGCTCAAATAAGAGTTGGGGCACACGGCAAAACATGCTTGGCAAATTAATTTGGCCAAGAAGCACTTGCCAAAGGAATCGGAGCCAATATTTCTTTAAAAGCGCATGGGACTGGAATCCACTGTGTCACACCATGCGTTTTGAGAACAGGATTGTTTTTGGAAGTGAAAATGGTGTACAATCTAATTAGACAAGCATACTGCACCTCACAAGCATACAGTGGCCCCACTAATGACCTGTCATTATGACAGCTGTTGATCCGCCAGCATTTTGAAGATCAGCACTACAATGGTATGCTCATGGACAGTCAAAGCAAAGCAGTTAAGATGAGGCTCAGCTGTTAAAGTCATAGCAGTCAAAGGTCTAGCTGCTAGCAGGAAATACTAGAAGAGCAAGTACTGCCTTGCTGGGAAGAATGATGGTATAACCTATGAAACTCTACACCATTCTGAACAAATCCTAACTCAATCCCAACCTTACCAATGCCCTGTCAAACAAAATGTTACTGGTATGATTCCTAAATGGGCTAGTGCTTTTGACCCATTGAGTAAACATTTATCAGAACTTCCATTGTACAATTGTTCATTCTATATAATTTACAAAGCCACTCTGGATATGAAAACCTAATCAGCAAATAAATAAAAATAATTTTGACAGAATATTTACTCTTCAATGGATATATGAATGGAAGTAGCCTAATTCACACCTTCAGCTTGAACTTGTCTCACCAAGGAGAGTAAATGAACCTTGTCCTATTAGAATGTATGTGATATAATCCATGTAATGTAATCCACTGTGTTAGTTTGGCAGGAGTCAATGGAGATTTACTTTTTCCTTCAAAGAATCCTTTAATCAATTTATGTAGTCCATCCTTACCTCACAATAATTAATAATATAACATTGCTGGGGCCTCAAATGCTAAAGTCATCAAAAGTGTTTCAAATGATGGCTTTGATTGTTGATGAAGGTAATTTTGCGAGTTGTATCCAGCTTCTTTACTTTGTGTAATTTACAGAACTTACATACTAAAGTTGTTCCAAATGTATAATTCAGCCATAGCACATAATGGGCAAAAATAAGGTTAATGTATTGACTAAGGCATGCTGAGAAATGTTCTTTCAAGACTAGGGTGGGCCCTTCTTGATATTATGCCTGGCTTTGCACTCCCTGAACATGCTTTTATTGTACCATGAAGGGTGTTGCCACAGAAAAATGAGAAATGATTAATTTATTTTCCACTATATCTCTTGAATAATTTGTATTTGCTCCCCTCCGCCCAAGTTATATGCCCATGCTCTAGTGCACAACTGTCTGCCTTGATTATGGAATGTGCCCCAGAAATGGTCAAGAGACAGACTGTTTCTTTAAGCCTGAGGCACAAGCAACTGATAGAGTCACTAGCTTATATATGATGTAAGCTTTAATGTAGCCTATATTTTCACCTGGAATTCAAAGAAATTTCTGGAAAAGTTTTCCATGAAACTGTAGTTGAGCAGGTCAGCCTTTTTGTGCTCTTCTGACCAGATTTTAATTACCAGTTTGAGCATTTCCAATTGAATTAAGTTGCCCTGTTTAATGGGGTCATATGATCAAAATCCCCAGTTTAAAGCTAGATCTCTCCACAGTGTCTTTTCTTATGATTAAGGCCCACTTCCACATTTATTTCAACCTAGAAAGGGTGTGTTTATTCCTCATTCTTCTCTAAGGGCAATATGTCCCATTTTATTGCATTTAAGGAAGTTCTGCTTACTGAGTTCCATGGTTTCAGACTGTGATCAGTTGTTTTGTCAAAGCAGCTTGAAATGGCTTCTTCAGCTCCAAGTATTCCCTGAGTATCTCCAATTTTTGGAGAGTCTGTCAAGGATCACTGATAGTGGTGTGTTGTTGGGGGTTGGGTTTGGGGGGGTTGGGGGGTTGTATGACACATCTCCAACCATGTTGTGTTTTCAAACATACTTCCTCATCGTATTATCCATTAGCTGACGATGAGCATGCTTCACAAGCCATTATAGGCCTGCTTCCAGCTGAGCATTACAACTTAGTGCAACTGCAAGCATTAGCGAAACCATAATGTGCACTTCCCTAAGCGGCAGGACGCATTTGCCTCTGATGAGTGGGATTCACCCCTCCAATCCTCACTCTTTGCTTGTTCTACTGAGTCGCATAGCACTTTCCTCTTCCCGATAATGACATGTTATTCTACTGCTAGTGCATGTGTGTTTGTGTGCCAGGGTGCTCCCTGTGTATATTTCCATACTATGAATCTTTAATCCTAGTGATCTGTGATAACTGTTCCTTTAGTCTCTGTTCCTTAAATGAGAACTGTTCCTTAAGACAGTTCCACACAGACGGAATCCTGCCTTAGCCATTTACCATGCTAATTGTCCTCCCCTGAATGTAAATAATTGATAGAGATCGACTTCAAAACGTTTGTCCCCATTTTCTACAATGTGGTGTTCTCTAGTTCCTATCCCCTGCTCCTGCTGAGGTGTGGAGACTGGAGAGTGGCTCCAAACTGTAAGATTCGATTAGATGGAGGATACAGGTAGTAGAGTTATATTTGTTTGGTTAGTAACATGTGAAACTGGGGTTCATTATACTATATTAGCATTTTATTGGGGGAGGGGGGTATTACTGGTAGCTGCTATGACTGTGTAGAGACAAACAAGTTCATACACATTTGTTTTAAAAACTGAATAATTTTTTTTTTTTAAAGAGTTATTCAGGAGAATGACATATTCTAAAAGGTAAAATCTTGAATAACCACAGAGGAGTCTATTGTGTGTTTACTGGATACTATGTTGACAGGTGATGACACAATTCAAAATTTTTTAATTGTATCAGATATGAATATAAAAACATTACACAACTATATACAGAATCTACTGATTGCCACATTTCAAATTGTGCATGTGGTGGCACAAACTTGAAGATGGAATTCTATGAAAAGTAATGTAGGACAGCTATCATATAATTGCACTTACTGTGCAAGTGGGCATACATTGAAAGTGTTTTATATAACTTCTACTGCTCCAAATGAAACATTGTAGCATTAAATATGCTATTCTTTTTAGTCATTTTAACTTATCAATGATTATTATTAGGGTTACTCTTAGAAGTTGCAATACAATGATTACTAGTTCTGACACCACATTTTTGCTAAATTTATGCTTGGGGAATACAATGTTGTTGTCGGTGGTGTTCAAATTTTGATGAATGTGTACATTTTTTTAAATTGAAATAAATGTGCCCATACTTAACATACTGGAATGGTGGAAGGCAATGCGTTACTTGTACAGTTAAATTTCAGCTGGTGTCTGTATAATGGTGTCATTTAAAATGCAGAGTAATTTTGATTCATTACAGTATACTTTGAAATCCCAATACTCTTTGATCATCTGTAACCCTATCTAATTTTATTTGGTTGCTTTCTAACACGTTCAAGTTTGCTTCCATTCATTTTTGAAAAGTATACAGTAGGGCCAGCTCTTCCTTTACATAGATCATGCAAACAGAGTTCGCCACCCATAAAAAGAAAAGAAAATCTGGGTTATTTAAACATGGATCAAGGTAAAGGATACAGGATAGCTCAGCAGCTAACAGTTAACAACTAACATAAGAGTTTTTAACTTGGCTTGGAAACTTTTCTGTAGAAAGGCTTAAATAAAAAATGTAGTTAGCCAACAAAGAATTTTGTTCTCTGGATGATATGGGTGGGCGTGACCGAAAACCTCAAGTCTGATCTCATTTGACCTAACACCCAGTTCAGCGTTGGAACTGCATCAGAAGAACGCTTATGTTGAAAAGGATACATAGCAATAAGTTGGATTGTGGATTTTTATAGGGTTATTTTGAATCTGTCTGCATGAGGTTTTGCTGTTGGCAATTTTAAGCAATGTATACAGGCTAGATGCTTCCACTGCTACAGTGTGTGTGTATGTGGTGTGTGTGCGTGCGTGTGTGTGTGTGTGTGTGTGTGTGTGTGTGTGTTAAATGAATAATACATGTAAAATAATTATTTTACCTATTAAATGGTTAATTGTGTTTAATATAAAAGTCTTTACACTACTGTAGGCTCAGAGGCCCTGTTCAATTTGTTCATCTTTCCCTTACTATGGGTAAAAATCAACTGCTTCAGTCTCTTCCAAATCCATATTTAATCCTTTAATCACCCTTGAGAGAAAAACATCTAGTGCTGTAATGTCAGATTTTATACGCTAGAAATTTTCTGAAAGCCACGTCTCCAAAGTCCTACTGCAGCAATTAAAGCCAGGGCCTTAGACAGTTTCTCCTTTCAGTTCAGTTCATGTTTTTGGACTGAAAGATGAGGTTATGCTACAGTACAGGCTTTTCTACAGTACAGGACTGGCTTTTGTTGGACATACCATGCATTTTCCAGTCAACCATCAGAGAGGTTTTGCATGCCCTTGGCACATCCAACCATTCACTTTCCCCGAGACATATGTTTTTAAACTGAATTATTATTTCATTGTTTATAACACCAGTTACTTGAAATATATGAACACATATTATTCGAACACCTATTATAACCGTATATTCTAGTACAGTGGAGGTTTGGGGAAAAAGGTAAACTATTTAAAGCATGCTCGATTTTCTTTTTATAGTGGGTTGTATAACCATAACCTACCTACTGGATTTTAGTGACATTAGCTGACCCTGTATACTCTCACTTATGTGTTCAGGAATGCATCACTATTTACACTGTAGTGCTGTGTGGGATTATCACGGGCTGTGCTAGAAAGCCATGCTTGTGTGTCTCTATGGATTCCTCTGAGAAAAAACAGTTACCATGGAAATGCAAAATGAGAATGAGAACCATGGGTGAAAGCTGCAGCGTTTGATCATTCAGGAATACCATTTTAAAGTTCAGCAGGTCACCTTCATGGCAATTCAGAACACTAATTTTAACATTCAGTTAAAAAGAGTCAGTCATTGTTGTGCATTGCATCACCATCAAAGTAAAATTATAGATTATGTATCCCATAACATATGCTCATATTTATTATTATTTCATATCTATTTTGACTAATATTACAGGTTTCATTTACAGCCATTAGATAATATTCACAGTGCGTGGTAGAATAATTATGATGGCTAACACCTTCAATGCATTAATTGTTCCATAGTACTGTACATGTAAAACGAAATCATGCCTACAAATTTATAGTTCTGGTAATACATGTATTATATTTGTATGGAGCAGCTTTTTCCCCCATGTTCAAGGCAATGTGTACTGCAATACAACATTGATGGATAAACATGAGAGATCCATAAACGTAAATGTGAATATGACATGGTCAAGTCCCAGAAAGCAAGATTATGTAAAAATAAGTCAATGAAAGTGGTTCATAATGGATACTAATAAAAAAGTGAGGGAGTTATAAAATCAAATAAAAACCCAAAATGAAATGGTCTGACTCGGTTCTTAACATGCTGTAAGGAGGCAATGTTTCCTATAACTGAGTAGCAATGCAGCTGAATACAGCTATACAATGCCACTTGCTAAACTGAATTTTTGGTTGTCTTAAGACCTGAAGTAATGTCTTAAGGCGTGAAGCAGACTGCTCATGTAGAGATTCACTGAAGAATCTCTAATGAGGCCTTAAGGATATTATATGGAAAAAGCAGGATTTTTGTAGTTAGGATGTATAGTTTACTCATTGCTTAATAGTGAGTTTAAGAAAATGACAGGAGTGATGTTTTTTTATGGAAGAACTTTTCATTCTGGACATCTTGTAACTAGGAGCATTTGATAGAATGATAGTGTGGAAAAGGGATGTATGTAAAAATGAAAGATATAAAAAAGAAATGGCATAAATAAAAGATATGAATAAATATTAGAGGAATGTTAATCCTTGAGGAGACATGGGATCTCTATATCAGGAAGGGAGGTTGGCTACCATGGAAACTCATTACTGCACTGCCAGGATTTTGACTTATCACTTTACCAGGCACATCCCAGGTGTTCAGCCCATTTTCATGCCCTGCAGGAAAGTTTCATTGCTCTTTCTTTACAATGAAACAATAAAACTTTCAAGTAAAACTATATGTATGCATTGCTTTAAAATATCCCATTAGGGCTGCTGGAAGGCTCATGCAATTAAGGCACTGTAGCTGTTGCATAGAAGGGCCCCACGGTTTGAGATTAAATCACAGCCATGCCAGTGCAGACTGACTAATGATCCCGCAAGGTGAAGCATAATTGTTGGTAGCATTCCTGGGTAATTGGGTCCAATCTCCTAAAGCTGTACACAGCATAGTATTTTCCTTAGACTAGCGTTTGTGCAAGCTTGGCTTGTGTGCCATGGTGTGAAAAGAAGCACCTGGTGACAACACGTGCTTTGGAGGAGGGTGCTTGCTTGCCTATACTCTCTCATGTTGGCAGAATGAGTGTAGCTGTATCCAGTTTAGTATTCCAAAAATCAAATAGGGTGGGAAAAGCATTAGTCATTATTATTAAATTTCAGATGATGGAGATGAATGATTCATAATCAATGCAAGGCTCTATTGCCTATTAAATGAGATTTTTGGAAATAAACGGTAGTGGAGTGTGACTGTGACACTGTGAATAATCTTCCTGGCTGTGAATGATGTAGATATGCACTTTAAAAACTCCACCCTGATCATGACACATTCTGGCATTGGTTCAATACGCAGAGTAGCATTCAGAAGAGGCTGGAACCTGGGAGGCATTTTTGCAAATATACAGAACATTTTAACATCTTGCTGCGGGTTGCTGCAAGGCTGGCATGGATGAAACCAATATTTGTCCTTAAACTTGACTTGAAAATCAAATGCAATTTTTTTTCTTCAAAATTGGCAGCTCAATATTACCGATTTCCAAACTCACTGAACTTAAAAAGAGGATCATGTGAATAGCTATGGGTCATATGAATAGCGGCATGCACCATGGATGAAATGCAATAAGCCTCAGAAGAAAACATTTGGGCTACTGGTTCTTGCAACTCCAAGAACCCTCTTGATGTATCTGTGGATCGCTGCACTGCCGCAAGTCATTTTCACAAAAAAAGCCGGGATCTCATTTATTGTGATTGCGATAAATGGTGACAATAGCATGTTGCATTCCAAAGTTACAAGATGGAGAAGCCCCCCATGTTTATCATGTTCATTTATAAATTTTCATGAATACGCTATTTTAATTTGGAGTGCCTGAATCTTTTATGTTGATAATTACTATTTTTGAATGGTGAGTCTATAATAAGTGGTACGTATATTTAATTTTTTATTTGTGGCCATCGCATGACTTATGATGGTGAGTTACCATTTGTCTTCTTTCTTCAGAGAGTTCTGTGCCTTTCCCCATGGTGATGAATGGCATGAATAAACAGGAGGCCGCAGGAGTCTACAGTGCAGTTCCCTAAGAGTGAAATGAGCTATAACATGTAGCATGTTAATGTCAATTCATTTTCTCAGAGCAATTGTGAGAAATGGTAAAAATTATATTCACATTTTCTGGCATTTAATATGTTTTGTTGTACCTCACTAAGATGACTAGTACAGTATTGTCTTAATCACAATGGTGCATATTCAACTTAGCTGGCAAGACTTGTACAAAAGCAACTGAGTAAACTGATGCATTTCATAAATTACTTTTCCAGTAACATTTTGGAATGTGTGACACCGAATAATGTGATTTAATGTTATCACCACTTTCTCAATATTTATTTTACTGTATTAATAATACATAATATATTCATGATTTAAGTCCTGAAGCCAGAAACTGCTACATGTCCAGTTTACCAATGAAAGTTTATAGTCAAGAAGTGTGCTGCAGCTACCAAGTTATTCCATGCTTGCATTTAAAACATTCAATCAATAATTTTAGGACTTAAGTTATGGATGTCTGCCTGGGGTTTTGTGAAATAACTAGGGCTCATAAAATGATTCATATGTGCTGCTTCAGTCACTTCTTGGGCAAAAATGGCTGAATTGAGTGCAGTTGGAATCTCTTGGAAGCATCAACCCCTCACCCCTTTTATCGTCATCCACGGTGGACAGTTAATTAACCAGTGCCAGCTGTACGCCACAGTGAAGTGTTTGTATTTGATAATGTGTCTCAATGCTCTCTGACATACCAGTCAATTTCCTACTGCCAGCACAGCCCCGAGTGTTGTAGTAATTAGACTGGAGGAGATAAAGTGACATAGAATTAAATTTCCCATCTGACATCTTTTTCTGTTCCTCAACCAATTTCTTTTCTTTTTTTTGTTGCAGTAAACCATTGACAAACAACCCACAGTAACAACATCATAATTGAATTTGAAACCATAGAATAAATAAATAAAAATCTGCAGCGGTTGATTGCCTTTTTTATAATTATGAAGCAGTCTCAGAGACATTCATACAGCCATTCTATACTGTACGATCCACTGTGGAATTACACAAGTTTTGGAACTTGTATGTGATCCATGCAAATAAACAAAGCAATATTCATTTTATTATTTAGTTGTTTATTTATTTTGTTTGAAGTTTAAGTTTATATGTCAGATATGGACCAGCTTTCTGGTAAAAATAAATAAACAAATAAAAAGTTCACTGTGAAGCAAATGGAACATTTTGTACAAAATGAAATGGATTGCTTTTAGTGTATTTCATTGCTGATTAAAAATACCTGATTTGGCTGGTTGTCCTTGTCTTAATGAATTTTTTTTTTTTTTTCAAAGCATGTTGGTCACAGCAAAACTTCTTCTTTTTTTCCTTCTGGTGATGGCTGTTCTTAAACAGCACAAAATCCAATGCATAGGATCCAGGGTAAAGCCTGTAACTGTTTATAGTCAGCACCCTTTCTCCTCGTGAAGAGCATTGGGCTACATTTTGGTGACAACACAAGCGGAAAGGTGCTTGGGCACAGGTGGAATTGCTAGTTTTCGACCTACCAAACCTGCACCAGTGTTGCAAGCCCAGTTCCCTCGCTATGCCACACTATTTCACATATATAGTTTATGAAATCTTACATCCATGTATTCAGCCTGTCATAACTTAATAAAAGCTGAAATAAAGACTAGTAAGCAGGGGCGTAATTCAACATTTTGGCTGGTTTAATTGGAATATTTCTTCCGTTTAACAATCTTTTTTCGTTTTTCTTCTTTCTTCTGAGATTTATGTGCCAATAAGAGGTCTGAGTTATCTCCGGCCAACAGTGTGTGTGGACTGGGTTTATGCATCATTATAACAGTTGAACTTGCCATCATGCTGTTCGCTGTGTCCAAGGTTGTGCTATCTATTCAAAAGCAGGCAAATACGGCATGAAGTTATCGAAGTTTCAGTTCAAATGAATGTCTTTCAGCTCATTTAAAAAAAAAACTGGTTTGAAAATCGAAAGAACCTTCAAGCAAAAATATGCTATAAAATAAATTAGAAGAATATGTGGGCAGTGTATGACAGCAAATTTAGTTTTGGCATAATATGCTAAATCAGTAGGCTTACTTATTCAGAGCTGAATAAACTGATTCATCCATAAATCTCAGATTGACTGTTAACATCCCATTGTTATTGTGTTTACTGCTTTTTCTACCACACTCTGTCAAGTAAAGACATCACTTCCAGGGTTTGCACATTAATGGTTAAGTTTATAATTTTGACTAAATTGTCACTTTGGAAACAGGCCTTATGCATCTAGCCACCTTCTATGGCATTCATAGTTGCTTGGAAGCTATTTACAAAAATGTTATATTTTTGTATGTGGTCTGATGATTATCCAAACTAACCAAGATTACATTACATTACATTACAAGCATTTAGCAGATGCGACTTACAGAAATCTTTACATAGCATTTGCATTGCATCCATTTATACAGCAGGATATATACTTAAGCAATGCAGGTTAAGTACCTTGTTCAAGGATTCAATGGCAGTGTCCTAGTTTAAAATCAAATATGAGACCTTTTAGGTTACAAGACCAGCTCCTTACCCATTATACTACACTGCCGCCATGCATAAACTAGTGATGTCAACCCGTAGATTAAATTACGGGTTGATATCTCTGTACTGTTGGCTTTACTGCAGCTGAAATGCTTTAACTGCTCTAATATGGGAGTTAGATGTAATCATTTCCCCTCTATAAAGGGCTATAAAAGTAAATGTTTTTCCAGTGTTTTATTTGAATAAAATTGCACTTATGGACTGAAATTACCATCTGTACAGAAGCTACAGTACAAGTAGTTATAGTTCTGTTCATTGTTTCTCCCCTAAGTGAAGTAGTATAAAAGTGAAGCCTCACATATACAGAAATTGTTTGCCTTCCTCATGAGTATGTATTGAAAGGGATGCATCTTCCTTATTAAGCTAGACATTTAGCAACCACACAACTTGTTGTTAAATTGTTGCAACATGATGTACTATTCCAAAACAGAATTGTAATTACGTGAAGGCATTTGAGATGCAACATTTGCACTGAAAAGATATAAAAATCTGAACAACAAAGTGTTTCTCTGTTGTTTGTCATGAAATTGCATTGGAGGCTTGGCTCGGAAATAAAGCTTTCTCGCTACGCTCATCATAACCTTGACACTTTGTGTTTGTCAGTGCAGCAACTGAATTGAAAGAAAGAAGCCATTTGGAGGGCATCAACACCAAGTGGATGGCAATAGCGCAGGGCTGTGAGCATGGAATTGGAATGACCTGTGTAGGCAACATTTTCTTCCCATTTCCTTCCTACTTTAATATGAGCGAAGACGGGAGCAAAGCCATGAATTTTTGAACAGTTTTGACTTTATTGACTGGAACCAACTGTGCTCCTCAATACAGCTGTACCGCCCATACCCCATATAAGGGGAACTGCAGATGAAGCACGGACAGACCTCCAATGCATCTGGACCACAGACTCTTTTCTACACACAGTGGCAGAGTGAGCACATATTGGGGGAGAGGTGAATCTCTTACTGAGGAGGCCTCTGGCAACAATTCAGCGGGAAGACCAAATTCAGTAGTTTCCCATAGAACCTTAAGCATAAGCATGCCTTGCCCCTGATGGGGCAGAGGCGGTTGTGTCCTTCCGCTCTGTATCCCTACAGGTGAAGTCAGCCTGCACTAGCGGCGAGCACCTTGACCTCCTGAGCCGCTTGGGTGTCATGTCAGAGTTGTGAATACTGGCAGGAGCAGCGGGAGTGTTCGAGATTAAAGTCCAATGCGCCGGCAGGCTTGAAGGGCCTAGATTTGTGTTTAGCTGCTGGAGTTGCAGGGCAATTGCAGGTGAGCGCAAAGGGGCCACAGTGTACATCACATCATCTGGGGTTAAAAAGAGGGCAGCAGCCAGTGTGGTGTCCCAAAACCTTTGAAGTATTGTAGGATATTCCTTACTTCAGTGTGCATTTCATTTGAGAGGTTGTACTTGGCTTTTACCATGGATATTTAATGTCTATGTCAGAAAGCATTACTGTGACAATTTGTGGTGAATCTTTAATGAATGTGGCACACAGGCCTTTGTTACCATGACTACATGACTACAGTGGTGTATATTTTGAAAATGAATCCTTGTTAAACTCTTGAATGTCTGAACTAAGAAAAAAAAAAAAGGGTTTTGGCAACTTTAGGATTCACAAAACTTTTATTTGCATGTGCTTGTTTGGGTAAGAATTACCCAGAGATGTCTGAATGTCTTTAATATTCATGTATAGTGTATGTTATTTAAATTACCACTGTAACAAACTTTAAAATCATATTACAATTTAGACATTTTGTCCCTTTCTCTGGGAATCAAAACCAACAACCTAAGAGCAGAAACTCCAGGTCCCTAGCATAACACTACACTGCTGCCCTATCAACTATTTATTTTTGTGGATTCATCCTCATGAACGATTTAGTCAAACTAGCCGTTTGCACTCAGAAGCTTTGTGTATATAATCTGACCGTAACATATTTAAATGTAATTTTCCCCATTTTTTCCTTTTCTCCCCAATCTGGAATTTCAAATTATGCCCCTCCAGTCACTGCTGTGCCTCCCACACTCGCACTTTACTGCTGAAACATGCACACTCCTCACACCACCCGCCTGTGTACCAGTGACCGTTTTACACACCACAGGCCACGCAGTACTACAGGAGAGGACTATAAGAACGGTCACAGTTCCGGTCCGCGGCTGTTAGAGGCCGCCAGTTCCTCATCCTAATGTCTCTGTCATTATTGTATTATTGGTTTGTTGAATTGGTTTCACCGCTGTCTCATTGTTGCTTATGATTTTCACCTGTCTTATTGAAGTTCCTTGAGTTACCCTAGTCTTCACTGGATTTTAAAGTTTTTTTCTGAATGCCTAGCCTGCCTCGTGGTCTCATGTTCTCCCGTGTCTATAGTTTGTATGTTTTAATATTTAGTGAAATCCTTTCGTTTATTTACTACTCTCAGCTTCTCGTGTATCTCTGCACTTGGTTCGGTTACCTTGCCTGCCTGCCTGCCTGACAAGAACAGATTGCAGGAGAGACGCATCTCTGACACCAGTGACGGCTAGATGCCTGACATATCATTAGGGGAGACCTTGTGCAGCAGGAACCTGGCTGACTTAAGCCTGGCCTGCCACTGATGGGTCAGAGCCATTGTGTCCTGATACTGCGGGTTCCTGGTTGTAGTGATTAATCTCGAAAGCTGCTTTCCATTTATGACCCAGGTATCATCAAAAAGAAAGCCTTTCTCATTTTTCTTTTATATATTCTGCCTTTGAATGCTGCACCGAACACCTTCGGGGAAAGCCACTGAATTCCCCCTATTAATAATAATTAAGTGTGATTTATGCGTATTTGCTCATAGTGTACTTATTGCTTTCTCACAGTGGAGTGGATGCTGTGGGCTTAGCAGTCTTACACAAGGGGCTGGTGGGGAGGGTTAACAGGGCTAAGTGTTGGAAGGTCGGATGGCATGTAGCCGCTGTTAATTCTTGGACATAATGTTCCCTCTGTCTCCATGGTGCCTGCAGGGATATTGGTAGGGTGCAGCAAGGTGTGGATGGGTCTGGATGGAGTGGTTGCCCTCTGGTTAACTGTCCTTGAAGAAAGATGAGAAAATTGCCTCTTTAGAAAATCAATGCTGGGCATAGGCAGGTATTGAGAGCCTGCCACCATTGCCCTATGTAGTCCTTACACATTAGTGAACATGATGAGTAGTGCTGGTGATAGGAGAGGTGAAAGGTATGAAAACTGAAGACTAAGATCTTGTGTTAAAACTGGGCCATGGCGAAGAAACTAGAACACTCAAAAATAGAGCACAGAGTTCTCTTCCGCAGCTGCACTACCTAGGAATGTGTCCATTATGTGAATACAGCATTGGTGTACTGTACACTGAATGTCATATTTTCATACTAATGACTAATGGCAGGTCTGGAGTTTAATTACTTTGCATGCTCCATGTGGCCTGTTGCTATGGCAATAAAGACTGCAGCATACCAACGTATGTTCACTTTCCATGGACCCGGTCTCTGAAGACTACAGCTAACGCAGTTGTTCACAGTGACACCGCCACTGCCCTAACACAGCCTATAAAAAGGTATGCCTCTCCAGTGCCTGGAGACTTATGTTCGGCAGGTACACTGGAGCTAAGGTACATATCAGAACATGTTTAGCATGAAGAGTTTCAATCTAAAGCAGCATGGCAATGTTGAAGCTTTATGTTAGAATGGTTGAAATGTAACCAAGATCCATTCTTTTGTCGCCACCTGGTGGCTGTGTATGCATATGCTCCATATTAACTCAATTGGCTTCAAGTCAACATTTTAATTGTATTGTCTGTATGCTTGTGGAAGATGACATTCTATTTATGATTTATGCCTTTATAATATGGAAGAAAGTGATTAAGAAGTCTCCAAATTCCATTATTAATGAATTCTGAGAATATTAAAAGACTGTTAAAGTGTTTTACTAATGGTTTATGTGCATTTCTGAAATTGGTAATATGTCTATGAGAGATTACATTGTGATAAATGTGCTATTAAACTAACTACAGTATGGCTGCCACTAGGAATCCCCAGCCCCTCCTCACAATGATCAGGTGGAACTTTGCCACCACAATGTGATCTGTATTTATGTATTTAAACAGGATTGATGTTGATTTGATCCTTGTGGATCATTTTTGATGAAGAATTTTGTTACTTTTCAATCATCATTCAAAACTGAAACAGAAATTGTGCAGACTATCCAGTCATAGAACAGAACTGTTTATGTTCCAATGTGAGAAATCACATACCCCCACCCCCACCTTTGGTATGGCTGCTCTGCTAATATTGCAAGGTTTGCTCACATAAATAGGCACATCCATCCTGCAGACAAAACTATACCTGAAAACTGTTTATGTAGTTCACTAAAAAAATAAAAATAAAAGTACCAATGTACATACCTGGGAGCAGTGTTTATTTTGAATGTGTCTCCATCTAGTGGCATTTTTGCTCTTTGCAGTCAGGTGAATATTTCAGATGAAATTGTGCACTTACCTCATAATGCAGTCGCCATCTTGTGGATAAAAATACGAACAACACCCATGCTCCAGTGTATATCACTAATGAAAAATCCAGCTAAAACCAGCTGGGATTCAAAACTGGTTTAAACTGTTTTCAACACTTCTAGTTCATCTGTTGGTGGTCTGTGGCTGGTCAACGCTGGTTAAACCTGGTTAAGCTAGTAGAGTAAGCAGGTGGGACTAGCTGATGACTATAGGATGCTCAGCTGGTGAACAGCTGGTCAATCAGCTAAGACCAGCTAGAAGTGTCAAAAACACAGCTTAAATCAGCTTGACCATCTTAGGCTGGTTTAAAATTTTCAGCAGTGGGGCCACAAAAACAACAAAAACAAAAATGGTCACAAAAATATTTGTCACATTTACTTTTATTGTAAAGGTGATTTATTCCAAAATAGTAATATGATACAGAAAGAGACATCTACAAAACATCTACACCAGACTTTGGTAAGAATCCCAGGTGATATTATCCAAAAAAATTAAGTGACAAAAAAGGAAATTCTAGCAATGAAAAAACTGACCAGAAAAGAAAAGTTGTATAACCTGTATGTGAATTATAGTCAAATATAAAGTCACAACAGATTTTTGTCCAAAAACGGCATACGAAATACTGGAATGGTAGATTACCTGTGCTTTTAGTTTAAGACGATAATAAAACTATTGAAAAGTTATGATGTTATTTATTAAATGACTGGAATGCTTAAATTAATAAAATAATTATTAATTTATTTAAGAATACTGCAAGAAGTTTACTGTGATCCTATCAGGAATTCTATATGCAAATGAACTGCCTTATAGATCTGTTTTAATCCAACCTGCTGTTTCCAAATCAAGTGGGTATTGATTCTGGGTATTGACTCCAGGCATTGACTCCCCTCCACACCCCCTTCCCCCTACCCCTGCCAAAAAAGAAAGTGTTCGATGTGGCTGCTTGATTTTTAAATGAATCTCGACTCTTTGATCCAGGATTAAGCACAGAAAGAGGGCTGGAGGTAAACTGATTGAATTGCAAATCTCATGCTTTGCCCTTGACAGAACGGAATGTAAGATCTGCCGGTATGTCTTCCAACTCAAGAAGTGTTGACTGCCACTTAAGCAGGATACACACCTCGCTCAGAACACCTTGTCTTTCCCTGATTAGGTCAGGATACATTCCCTCTCTTGATAACATTGTGGCTTCCCTAAAGCAGACATTTAACAGAGTAGAGTACTTGAGTGCTAGTAAACCCATAAGAAAAACTAATTAATGAAAGATTGTTAAAGTGTTTTATTAATGGTTGGTGTGCACTTCTGAAATTGGTAATGTCTATCAGTGGTTACATTGTGATATATGAGCCTTCTGAAAAGGCAGCTATGATACTAATTACTGTTGCTGCTGTCCCACTGGGGACCACACAGCCCCCCCGCCCCACCCCCCACCCCCCACACACACACAAACCCCACACCCCACGTACACGAACACAATGACCAGGCGGGAGTTTGTCACCACAATGCGTCCTGTATTTCAGCAGGACTGATGTCGTTTTTCCTTGCCCTAGCCCTAACCTGAAAGAATCCTGTTCTGTGGCACAGTGTTGCCACCCCAAGCCCCCTGCGCAACCCACCCCACCCCCACCCCCACCCCCACCCCCGTAACATGCCACTAGCAAGGGTGCACATTGCAGGCGCGGATCTCCTTCCTGTCCTTGCAGTTGGACGCCTGCGGGCCCTTCGGCCTCTTCTTCACCGTCATCCAGCGCTCCTGGACCCCCCCGCCGCACAGCTTGGAGCAGTCCGTCCAGTCCGACCACGGGCGCATCTTACACCCTGCACACACACACAGGAAGAGCGGTGAAGGGTGAGCCCCCAAACCTGTCCTCAAGAAGCTGACACCTCTGGGCTCTCCTGTTTTCATCGCTAGCAGAAGGGTGAGGGGAAGATGATGATGGAGTGTGTAGTATTAGTGTGTAGTACCGTTTAGCACTATAACTACTTTTTTGGAACACTCTTTCAAAATTAATGGCCTGTCTCACTGCTGCAGTGTCCTCTGTCAGTATCCTGAGGCCAGCACATCCTCCATGTAACCAGCCACTGCTGCTTTTCCAGCACTGGAGCTGAGTAGGTGTGCAGTGCACAACTTATGAGGCTGGTCCAGCAGGCACACATCTGACCATAGCATTTTCTATTGCTTGATGAGGTGAGGAACAGCCTGAAAACTAAATCCCTGCCTCCCTGGGAAACTCTATATCTGAGTACAAAATATGAATTATGATGATGACGATGACTCACCGGGGTGCTCCTCGGCAGTCTGGTCCTGGTTCTGTTTGCTCCTCCGTTTCTCCCGGGGCTCCTTGGGTCCTCGCGCGCACTTTCGGAGCTTGCACTTCCTCCTCTGCACCGTGACGGGGCACGCGGCGCCCCCGAACTGTGGCTCCAACTTGATCATCCGCGTCCGGATCATGTGGCCCTTCCCGCAAGACTTGTTGCACTCGGACCACTCGGACCACTCTGACACCATGCAGTCTGTGGCTGTAGGATGAGATTTAGCCTGAGCACCACTGCTCTGCTTTTAGCTGTACTGTACGTTAGCATATCCTTTACATTGCCACCCATAACTCAATTTTGTTTTCGGACATGTACTGGTTAAACCAATGATTCCCAAAGGGGGGTGAGGGGTGCAGAGAGATAGATAACTGGGGGAGGGGTTGAGGGGTTAGAAACCAAAAAGAAAATGGCATCCAAGCTGAACCAAAGTTGTCGGGGGTGCTTAAATAAGTCCTTTTACCAACGAAGGGCCTGACAAAACATTTTTGGGAACCACTGTGTTAAACCAAGGCTTTTCCAACAGTGCTCATATTGTTTTACAGTTCAGTCATAATCAAAACAAACCAAAACCTGTGTGTGGATCTTGTGACTTTCTATTTCAAAGTTCAATACAAGTAATTGCCTCCAGATTTGTTTTTTATTTTTATAATCCCTTCTCTTAATCAAATAATTATCTTGTAATGCTGGAAACTGCATGGTGTATAAATCAGAGGAATCCCTGCTTCAAATGTCTGGTCCAGAGCTTGTGCCAGTAATCACAAAAACTTAATGTACAGTATAAGGTTATGCTTATCTCATTCCCTGAAATCAGATACTTTCCCATTTGGCCTCAGTGTTCAGGCATCAGCCCCTGTTTCTCTGCTGTTTGGTCTGTCTATGTCAGTGTGATAATACCGCTACACCTTGTCTGGGTTTGGTTTATGCAATGCATTAACTGTGCTTGAATATATGTGCCTCAGTACAGGTTGAAGTTTGGCAGAAGTGTGTGCTTAAATGTTGCTATAAATTTAGACTGTGTCTGCGCCCCCCCAATAATACACTTGGACTGATTCCGGAGTGCATCTTAGCCACAGTTTTGGAGTGTCTGTGCTGGCAACTCAGTGATCTAAGCTGGCCACTAGGTGGCGCTCTCCCGACAAAACTCACGACACTCTGGCATCATGCACTTCTCCACTTGCTCCAGCTCCTCCGTGCACTCCCCCAGCCCAGCGGGCGACTTGAGCATCCTCTGGCGCGTCCGCATGCCCACGCCGCACGTCACGCTGCAGTCGCTCCACTCCAACCAGGGAGACAGCATGCAGGGGATGGTGTCTGCACACGGACACACAGAGTCGCCCACGGTGAACACGCTAACGTTGTATATCCTCCCACCAAACAGGAACGCAGCGCTCTGCCACAGATGAATGGAACTGACGATCATTTATTGTTTTCCATCTCCATTTTAGACTCAAACTAGTGGAACCTTATCTAGCTGCAAATTTTCAAATTTGGAGTCATTTTAAATGACTAAGGGCTGGATTTATTAAGTAAACAGTCACATCCTAAAAATGTTTGCGACATTGATTCTGTTGCAATCACACATGCCGACCAGTTTAAGGCTGGTCCAAATTACACATTCAATGAACTGAAACACACTCATTTGCACTCCTAGCTTTGATAGCTAATTAGTCACAAAACTGTGTATTAGAACCTTTATGCGAAGCCTGGGAATGGTGTGAAAAGATGTTCTAAAATGTGAACGGGCATTTCTCAGCCAAAATTGCAGTGTTTACTTACGACACTCTGGCATCATGCACTTTTCCACCTCCACCACCTCCACATTGCAAAGGGAGCCGTCCGACGGGGGCATCTTCACCATGCGCTCCCGCCTCTTCATGCCCAGCCCACAGGTGGCGCTGCAGGCATCCCACTCGCCCCACTCAGTTACCAGGCAGCTGCTGGGGGCTACAGGGACAGGGAACAATGGGTCCAATTATACAGACACAGAGAAACAGACAGAAACACACACACAGCATTGTGGTTTACTCGTGTATTAACATTGTTGTCACGATTGAGTGCTTACGAAGAAGTCTAATTAGCATTGGGTGATAAAACTTAGCTGAGAAAGCAAGTCTATGGTAAATCTTTATAAAGAAGGTGCCAGCATGACTATCAGCACTCTCTTCATGCCCCTGTTACTCACAGCAGTCTTCGTTGACGATGCATTTCTCGGTCTCCTCGGTAGGGAGGGAGCAGATGGAGCCGTCTTCTGGGAACTGCTTGATATACCTCTCCCGGGACCTCATGCCCATCCCACAGGACACGCTGCAGGGCGACCAGCTGATCCACTCTGACATCATGCAGGTGGAGGACTCTGGAAAACAGGGTGGGGTTGGGGTGGAGGTGGGGGAGTGAGAGACACGCTACCTTGCTGTTTATGTACAGACAAAATCCAAAGAGAAATCTTCCAAGTATCCGCAAATCATCCTCGCCCAACTACCTTAATCGGGCTCCACTGTGTATCTATAATATGCATTGTACGCATGAACTGTGACCACAGTGTTCGGCAACATTTTTTGATGTCGTACCTCACACACACATAGTGACGCACGTGCAGAAGTGTACAAAGCCGCCTCTTCAACACACAATTACACTTACAAAGATTACACTGATTACAGGCTTATGTGCCTACCTGTAGAATCCACACTAAAAAAAGTTCACCTACCCCTCGTCTTTACAGCTCCACAAAATAAATCATTAAGGCAACCCCCCTTGAGCAAGCTTAATCTCACTTAAATCCTCCCAATTATCTCCGCACGCCTGTAAATAGACTTGCTCTCAGATAGAATGGATGAACTTTGGGGGACTTCATGGATTTCTCTTTTACCCGCCGTACCATAGCAAATTCCAAAGTGCAGCATAATAAGGCGGAACTAAGCTAAGCCAATTAATAAATGCTGTGGGTGAATGCGGCCCTGATGAGACTCCCAAGGGCTCCATGCCAGCCAGCTCCAGGATTATTAATCAATACACACCATTAATGGGCCATTAAATAAGAACAAAGGCAATTTGCCACAGAGGAACTGAAGTCTAGGGTGCCCAGCCCATTAATCAATAAAACGCAGAGGAGAGAAACAATGCTCAACTAATTGCATCACAAAGAAGCCTTGAAGGACACACTAGCTTCCCGTAAGCATGATCCTCACTCAAACCACACGGACATCAAAAATATTTGGCAAATGTCAATTTATCACAGAAACTTCTCACAGTCACTGGTATATCAAAAAGCACTGTCTTTCTAAAAAGCATTCATTCATGCAGTAAAGTCCAACATTTGCAGAGGCAAATTTGATTGAACGCAGAGGTTTTTTATAAAAAACGGCAGCGTCCAATTGCATGCCTCATATCTAGCTGTCAACCTTGGTGAAAGCCAATGGGAAGAGCTGGAGAACTGAACTGAGAAACGGCACCAACTCCTGACAGAAAAAGATCTCCATTTTTATTGCCTATTGCCTATTGCCTATTGAAGGGCTTGTCATGAAAGAGATGTGAAATATTATGTATTTTTTGACATAGCCAGTTACACAAAACAAAGCCTAACCCATTATTTTATTTATTAGGTCCTCTTTTTAAGCTGAGGAGTCGCAGACTAACTCAAAATTGAAGTCTAAGTTAAACCCTCATCTCGGAAATGCAACCTCCACTCTGATCCCACCTAAAGTTTTATTGGCTTGTGTACAAACGAGAGAAAAGGATTTATCGATTGCCTGGCGCAATGAAAAAGGTACAGCACCACTTTTTGACCTTTCCTGTCCCAGACCATTAATCTATACCTTGCCCTTCTTCAATGGGCTAGCACACACAAGCACTGTGTCCAGATGCCGTCCTTGATAAATTTATTTAAATCACTGCAGTTCCGTTTTAGTACAAGATGGCATGCCGTACTCATCAATCACTTAACTGCATAATCATAAACTGTCCAACAATCTACTGCAGGCAGCATAGCAGGGTGATGGCAATGGTGAAGTCTAAGCAATTTAACTGGAAGATGCTTAGCCAACTGTCCATACATTCCATGCAACACTTTATAATGTTCTGCATACAATGGTTTGGTTACCTTGTAATGTGAAAGCTTGGTTCTAAGGCTATAGTTAAATGCAAAAGTATTGGGACAGTACGTCATTTACGTCAAAATATGTCATTTTTTGTTGTTTTGGCTCTGTACTCCAGCATATTGGATTTTAAATAAAACAATGAATATGATGTTAAATTTCAGACTGTGCTTTAATTTGAGGGAATAACAGAAAAAAACAGAAAATTATAATAAATAAATCATAGAGCCAAAACAAAAAAAAACTGTTCCAATACCTTTTGCATTTAATTGTATTTACATGTAGGTAAAGTGACTTTTAAGTGAACTAAGGAGGAGTTTTAAGAGACTATTTTTAGGCATAATTTAATATACTTCATGTACTTCTTCTAAAAGTGCTTGTGCTGGTGTAGTTTCTGTATTGTTGCATTGTTGAAAAGTGGTGTGCTTGTTTGATTTATGTATTTCACAGTTTGTTTGCTTCGCAACACTACGCCCCAGCCACAATGGCGCCCTGGTAATGAGTCACAGTGTGATACTTTGCATTGTATTCAATAGCACAGCACCTTCTTCACTGCAGCCAGGCCCCATGCAGGGCTGGAAGTCCTGTGTGTGTGGGCAGGGTACGGTGAGGTCCAGCTGGGCCTTCAGCATCCTCTGCCTCATGCGCTTGCCCTTGTCACAGGTGGCAGAGCTACAGGCCGACCAAGGGGACCAATTGGAGTAGATACAGGTCTCTGGCGTGTCATCTGGGACGAAATAAAAAAAGGCACCAACTCCCACTTAATCATAAAGATTATTATATCCTTTACCACAGCTGGTTTTTTTTCATATTTCTTAAAACAGTAATATATTATGTTATATAAACCAAATAGAGTTCTGGAGGCTAATGAAAGGAGACATAAATAAATACAGAACTGACAGAAATGCAGGCTGTATTTCAACATAAGTTATTAGTTCATTGCTTCTCCCAAGATCTGAATCTGAAAGTCTATCTGGAGGACACTGCGGCTTGTTAATTAAATTGTCTCCAGCCCCGCCTCTAATAAAGATGCTGGAACGAGAGAGATAAAGTTACTGCACCTTTCTCCTTCTCCTCCAGGCCAATATCTGCCACAATATCATCCACGTTATCGGGGACGATATTGCACTGCTCTCCCTGTGGAAAGAAAACAAGGGTTTGACATCATATTAAAGTTGGATAAGAGCCTCAGTTTGAAATCTGATCACTATCAGAGCAAGTTGGTAAACACTCTGGGCAATTTGGGAATTTGAACCAGTGATCATTTCATGAAGTCAAATTTGATATGCAAGAATTTTTACTTAGTAAAGATGATCTAGTAGCAATAGGTTTGACACTTAAGTCATAGAAAGTGACTTTAGGGACTAATTCAGTGTCTTGACACATTAAGTCAAAACATTGGACAAGACACTGCTGTGCAAATGCAAATGTAAATATGTAAGAAATAAACAAAGACTAGCACTGGTTATAATGGCATAGTGGAGCTTAAAATATTAAAGAACTGAAGAGTCCTGCCCTTTCTTTGCTTCCTAAATTTCTCTCCCTCTCACCTAATACTTGTTGAATTAAGTTTGAAATCAATTGATCCAGAACATTGCCACATACAGTATGTCACATTTGAAGATCATAGCCAATAGAAAATCCAACAGAAAGTTACCTTGGTTTAAAAGTTTATTATATACATTTTTTTTGTTTCACATGGTACCTTTCTGGCAATCCTCTCCACCACCACCCTCGCAATAGCTGTGACGGGGCCACCTTCGGGGTCATAGAAAGGGCTCTGGGGGTGGTCCAGGCTGGTGAGGGGCCGGATCCTCTCCTGGGGAATTGTGGGCTTGTTGGGAGACTGCAAAAAATAAAAAATACAAATACAGATACGTTCATATTGCACCTTTTACAATCTCAAAGCACTTCACAGATGCAAACAGACAGGCTGCGATCAAGCATCTGCACTGCCATCAGAAAGAAAAGCGTTTGCCTAATCTTAACACATGCAATGTATTGACAGTGTAATATACCTTCTGCCTCCCAAAAAATATTTTTCAATGTACAGTGTATTTCAAAAATGTGAAATCCACTCAAATCAAAATAAACCTTCTCTGCAAAAAGACAAATATTTATGGAGCTCAGCAGCTTTTAATAGACAATAATACACTTTCTAGAGTTTTCTAGAGTTTACAAGGGCATAGCAAGCATTAGGTGACTTACAGGGTTGAGTTCATTAGGAGTTCAAAAGGACCAGTTAAAGATAAGCAGACCTCAGTAAACCTCCGTAAAATTCAATAGCCTAGTAGGTTTCAAGCTTTTACTTCTGGAGAGCTTTGGAAATGATGTTTGTTAAAAGTAACAAAAATAAACTTGGTGGATGTGCCTAATTACAGAACAAAAAACTGTATGTTTTGAATGCCTGTGAAAAGAATTATGGAGGCGTTCTAGTTATGTAACATTGTATAGCTCACATAACAACATTCTGTCAAAACTCCTTTTTCTTCCCTCAGTGGAAGATGTCCGTTGTGAACCACTGAGTTACAATAACTCTGTGAATGGCACATACAAAATTGATTCACTGATTGAAAACGTGCCACACAGTTTAGGATATCACAACATCTAAAATATGTAGTATGATTGGCTTGGCTCACAATTCACTGTTGACTGTGTCAGATGCCAGAGGCTGGCATTCCCCGGCTGTTTAACAGCAAATGACTTCAGTACTGTGTGGAGTCAATGAGTAGGTGTAATGCAAACATTTCCCAGAGTGCAGAAAAAAGCAATACTTTGAAATTTCTCCATTTTTTACTCCAATTTACTAGTTACTAAATCTACAACATTCAACAGAATTACATTTGACTGTAAAACATTATGCACTTTCTTTTTTATACATCACTTTCAAGGTTAACCAACGGTGCTTGGTGATGTGGTTATTTATGTATCCAGATCCAAATTAGTCATTACCTCTGATCTCTTATTTGTGAGTATGCGCGTAACTTGCACACTGCGCTACTCGAATCAACATGTATTCTCTGTACATTTGAGTTGTCTGTGGCTTAACCCGTTTTCCATGTCTAGCTCTGTCCTGCTAGTCTTGCTCTATCAAGTCACTTGTAATTCTCTCAAGATCAGACCTAAATGGAAAAATGTAATAACTCTGTTTATAAATGTAGACATCACAAGTCCTAGCAAGGTCTTAGCATGTATATTATGTGGAATGGTACTGGGGCTAACTCCAATACTGTGATTTGGTGTTCTGGCTGACCTATGTTCACCAAGTCTTCCATTCTGATAGACTTTTAGGCCAGCAGATGGCACAGTCATGTAACTCTAGACTTAATGGTGGCAGAGCCTTGAGGATTCAGTTTTCATAGAGTTTAATAAAAATAACAGAATTACACAGCAAAGCCGACTTATTGTGGCAGCCACTCAGCTAAATACAGGACATTGCAACAAAAACAAAGCCCTTGTCTGTGGCTGCATGCACTTGTTTTTATGTTTACTTTTCTTATTCCCCTGCTGGAGCTGAAGCAATACTAAAGCAATATCATGGCGCGCCTCGATAAACAAGGAAAGTCGACCAACAGTTCCACTTATGAATTTAAGTGGCCAACCTAGATTGCACGCTGTTTAAAAGTTCAAGGTAACAGTTGTGAATTGGGGCCTCTGTGAAATATGGGCACAGGTTCCAAATGCAAGTTAAGCTTCAGTTGGAGGTGCTTACCTCATAGGTGACCCCACTGTCAGTGCCAGCATCCCAGGGGATCAGGTCCTGCACCAGGTTCTGGACCCACCCGCACTCTTTGGTGCAGAGGTCCTCGGCTGAGAGGCCCACGTTCCAGTCGGGGCTGGGGCCCAGCATGGTGAGGAAGGACATGAAGTGGCGCGTCCGGTCCACTGAGAACTCCGCTGAGGGGGCTGACCGCCTGCGTGGGGAGATGGAATGAAGAGGACAGAGAGAGAGAGAGAGAGAGAATATGAAAGAGGATTTACTCACTCATCTTGTTTTCTTAAGGCTTGCACAGGAATCCCCGGTAAACATCTGTCACCAGCAATCCTGAATGAGTTCAACTTTAAATTTCATACATATCTGTACTTTGTCTCCTCAATGTTCACACTTTTGTAAACAGTGCGCCTTCTGGACACATGAACACACAATATAAATGTAGCCTATACATACATATTGTGCACACATGTGTGCGCACGCACATGCACACACCTGTATTAATTCAGCCTTTCAAAGTCTACAATGATAAAGTTTAGACAATGGCCTTTACTCAATCAACTTTTCTCCTAAGCTGTTAGTTACAACTGAGTAAAAGTGTACATTCTGATTACTGCTGAACTCCAAGAATTTCACAGTGAGTCAGACTCAGAGATGTGTTTATTCAAACCAGACCTATGCATTCTTGTACTTGCTTATGTTTCCTGTCATTAAAATACTGACTGTGCTGTGCACAGTAAATTAGACAGAATCCAGCAGTCCCAGTGTGCCGTGTTGACAACACAATGGAGTGCGGCAGAGGGCTGCTGAGCTGAAAAGGAGCAGTGAGAGGGAATTATTTTCCAATTGTCACAGAACCTGCATGCCAAGCAAGCAATTACAACACCTTATACTCCAGCAAAGTTCGGCGGAATAGGTGTCTGGGAACTATTTGAGTAAGAAATATTCTGTTAAAGAAATCAGATCTGGGTTGTGAGCTCGGGCACAGGATGTAGAGAGGTTGAACTTATTAACTGCCACCTCCAGTTAACCTGATTCAAAACCTGGCATGCTTCGCCTTTCATACAGCATTATGCCTGTTTGTTTCCATGCAGTTCTATGCTGAATTACTTAAATCACATTATGATGGGTTAAGGAAACCTTTTGTTAATGTCAATATTACAGTATATTTTGGTCAAACCTTCAATGGCCTTTGTGTCATGCACTGCATACCATATACTAACTGCAATTAGATCTCACAATAGGCATAGCCTAATTAACTGTTCTTAAGCAAATGAAGCCAATTTGGGTTGTTTTCATGAATTTATTTTAGGCTATGGACATCCTGCTCCAATACCAGCGCCAGTTTTACATACGGCTGGCGCTTACATAAGAAATCAATCACAGATTAATTTCTTAGGTACGAGTCAAACATTTTTGGCCCAAACGGATTCCGCTGATTATGACTGAAAAAAAAAACTAAAAAAAATAAATAAAAAAAACTGGCCTTTCAGACCTTCCTTTTGTTACACTCAAATGAATCAATTAAACACACAGGCTCATGTATAGTGACTTATTGAACAATGTGCACAGTAAGAACAGCCATAATTTGCATGTGTGTCCCCAAATGGGTAGGACAGCTCAGCCACCAGACAGTGCAGAGCAGAGAGGTCTGGTAGGGGAGCAGGGTTTGATTATCCATGTCACGTGATTCTAGTTCAGGCTAGAACTGAACATTCATAGCTGCAATGGAAATCGCATCCTCTTTACAGCATCTTCCTTCACTGCTTCACTCTTCAGAAGTATCTGCCAAACCTCTCTCTGCCAATACGGAACCTGATGCATGTTGTTTTGGGGCAACAGGGTAAACTACTGCAGTTTCCATGGCAACGTGTCACCGCGAGAACACACATGTACACACACAAACATATTCACACGTACGTGCACGCACACACACATACACAAAGCCATGTTTGTACATACATATATCCACACACATGCAGTCATAAAGAGGTAAACTGGTGGAAACAGTTAAAAAAAAAAAAAAAAATTCATGCATCCCGGCAGCCTTTGTTCAGCCTAATATGGCTGCCACAGATAAAAGTAAGACCTCCCAGATTTCCTGGGTATTGAAAAACGCAGCAGGAAGAAACCCTTCCTGAAAACCAATAGGTGCCTACTGCAGAAAGGAAGGCACATCTTTTAAAAATAAATGTGAGACAAATATGAAAAGAATAGGAAACATCCACATTTTGATTTACAGCAGCACTGTTGCAAAGGGATTTTCCAGGTTATAATTATTTATTTTTTTAGCTACAGATTTGCCTGTACTGAAGCAGAGTACACACCACTCTTAATCCACTTCAAGCTTGTGACATGTTTCATTGCTTGCACATCTTCATTTCCTCTTCAAAGATACTAACGCTGTCTTGACTGGGCACCTTGTCTGGAGAAACAATCATAATTTTACAACTAACCAAGCGTCTAATTTATGCTCCAGGACCACTGAAAACCAATTATTTCACTGTCAGCACACTGATATTCAACAGATTCCTTCAAAAAGAACTGCCAACTAAATCTATAAGAAATAGCTACAGGTACAGTGCTGTGAAAAAAGTATCTGCCCCCTCCCTGTGTAATTGCATGTCACATTGAATGGTTTCAGATATTTAGACAAAATATATTACACAAACTGAACATGAGTAAACACAACACAGATTTTAAAAAATAATTTTATTTAAATTATAATTTCATTTAATCGTTTTATTATTTATATAGGCCTAATGAAAAACGTTATCGAACACCAATATCACCCATATGAAAATGTAATTTCCACCTTAGTTACTCAATAAACCACTTAACAAAATTCAATTGATTCAGCTGATTTAACACAACCAGGCTTGGCTGCAGCCAGCCCTGTTAAAACTAAATCTCACTCATATTGAACCTTACCATCAGTGTGAAGTAGTCACCACAAAGTTTATATAAGCACACTATGCCACGATCAATCCAGAAGAGACGAGAAAAATGTTGATGAAATAAATCAGTCTGGAAAGGGTTACAAAGCCATTTCTATGGCTCGAGAAATCCACCAAACCACCGTGAGAGTCATTATCTCCAAATGTTGAACACCTGAAACAGTGGTGAACTGTTCCCAGAAGTGGTCAGCCAGCTAAAAAGGGCACAGCAAGAACTCATCCAGGAAGTCACAATAGATCCCAGAATAACATTAAAAGAACAGCAGAGCCCTCTAGCCTCAGCTACAGTCAGTATCCATGGCTAGACAATAAGAAAGAGACTGGGCAAAAATGATTCATGGGACAGTAGCAAGGTGAAAAGCACTGCTGACCAAGAGAAACAGTGCTAATCTCACATTTACAAAAAAAAGCACCTGGATGGTCCCCAATCCATTTGGGATAATGGTATATAGACAGATGAGCCAAAAGTGGAACTTTTTGGATAACAGGGGTCCCATTGCAAGGGTAACACCGATAGCCTGAGGCAAACAAACGTGGCAAAGCAGCAGTGACATCAAAGAACCAGGAGATTTTATTTTTTTTAGTGCCAGTTCCCAAATAAGTGTAAAATATATACAGTGAACAAAAATACTAGAAAATAAAAACTGTATCTAAGAAAGGAAAAAATAAAGAAATAAGAAAAACTGCAGTACTTTACAAAATTTGGCTATGCCTTGTGGCCCAAAGTCTGCTATGCATGTTGAGTAGGACGGAGTGTGGCACAGTGGGTAAGGAACTGCGCTTGTAACCGAAAGGTCGCAGGTTCGATTCCTGGGTAAGGACACTGCCGTTGTACCCTTGAGCAAGGTACTTAACCTGCATTGCTTCAGTATATATCCAGCTGTATAAATGGATACAATGTAAAATGCTATGTAAAAAGTTGTGTAAGTCGCTCTGGATAAGAGCGTCTGCTAAATGCCTGTAATGTAATGTAATGTAATGAGTCAGGGCTGCCATGAGGAAGTCTGAACTCAGTGCTTTATACAAGTAGCCCCTCCCCTGGCATGAACCACCAAAATTAAATTAATTAGCTTAGAACAGCCAAACTACAATAAATGAACAATACAGAAAACATGAAACCAATTACATAAATAATCTTTAACCTAAGAAAAGAAAATAAAGGCACTCGAAATGATCAACACGCAAATTAAAAATAAATACAAAAATTCCCCCGTAATCTGAGGCTGTAGTGGTAGCTGCCATCTACCCCCCCCCCCCCGGCTACATTAGGTTGGCTTGTTCTCCTGCTCCGTTTGGCAGTGCATGGAGCTGAAACGCGGATGTGAGTACGTTTAACGTGGTTGTAACGGCCAGTGAAAATAGCGGTGATATGTTATTCAACCAAAACATTTAAACGGAAACACACGCTAGATATTTGACACACGAATACATACCACACACGCAATTTTACCCCATATGGAATAAACCGGCATTTTGGGAAAATAGTTGCGCGGTCTTTAATAAAACGAATAACGTGTCTTACAGGCTCGTACAGCTATAAAGCAAATTTCACAGTAAGAACATCATGCCATCAGTTAAACTTGGTGGTGGCATTGTGATGTGGGGATGCTTTGTTGCTTCGGGACCTGGATGACTTTCTATTATTGAAGGAGCCACGAATTGTACTCTGTACCAGAAAATTCGTAAGAAGAATGTCTAGTCATCTGTTTGCAAGATGAAGCGAAGCATAATTGGGCTATGCTGCAAGACAATGATCCAAAACACAAAAGCAAGTCCACATCTGAATGGCTGAAAAGAAACAAAATGAAAGTTTTGGAGTGGCCTAGTTTAAGTCCTCACTTGAACCCGGTAGACATTCTGTGACAGGACCTGAAACAAGCAGTTCATGCTTGAAAACCATCCAAAGAACAGTGGGCTAACTTTCCTCCACAGTGATGTAAAATACTGATATAAAATAACAGGATGTTTTTGGTTGCAGTTATTGGTGCTACAGGTGGTGCAACCAGTTATTTAGTTTAAAGGGGCAATTACGTTTTCACATGGGTGATATGGATGTTTGATAACCTTTTTAATTCAATAAATGAAATCATTATTTAAAAAATGAAATTTGTCATTTCTCAGGTTCCCTTTGTCTCATTACATTTTGTCTAAAGATCTGAAACCATTCAGTGTAACAAATTTGCAATAATAGAGAAAATCAGGAAGGGGGAAATGTTTTTTCATGGCACTGTATGTGTATAAATTAATATATCTGCGTGTGTGGTGTGGCCTGAAGTATGCTCAGAAAGTCACTAAAAAGTCTCTCTGCACTCACTAACCAGCTGCTGTTATATAAGCTGTAGTTATAGCAGGAAAGACTGCAGACCCACTGAGTAGTGTTGGTGACTGTTTTTCAAGGAAGCTGATGTCTGCTCAAAAAGTTCAGCTCTTTTTTGAAATGAAGTTGCTAAATCTAGTAACAAAGTCACCAAGTTGGCAACAATGAGTAAGTTACTAGTAATTTTGCTTGTTGCTTGCTCATCTACCCACTAGTGGATTCAGAGCATTTTCAGGCATATGTTCACAGATACATATATATAGTCAGCAGGCTACTCTGCTCATTTTCTCTCTTATTTATAGCCTACAGTACAAGTATTTCTACACTTAAACATGGATACAAATCTTTACTTTTGTGAAAAGAAGTTGTATGTCCCCAGTGAGAGTTTATAGCACAATAGGGGGCATTCATGAGGACAATAGGAGCTCCCTGGCTGGTGCAAATGCAGGGAAGCTATTCTTCTTGTTTCATAATGTGGCACAATCTGACTGGCAGTGTGGATGGTCAAGGTGGCACAGTGATGCAGTGGGTAGCACTGTCGCCTCACAGCAAGAAGGTTGTGGGTTTGAATCTCGGCTTGGGGCCTTTCTGTGTGGAGTTTGCATGTTCTCGCCGTGTCCACGTGAGTTTCCTCCGGGTACTCCGGTATCCTCCCACAGTCCAAAGACATGCAGGTAGACTAAGTGGAGACTCTAAATTGGCCATAGGTATGAGTGTGTGAGTGCCTACCCTGTCCAAGGTGCTTCTCACCCAATGCACGCTGGGATAGGCTACAGCACCCCCCACAACCCTGCTCAGGATAAGCGCGTATAGATAAAGGGTGGATGCATAACAAAATATAAATAAACTTTAGTTTTCTTTTTTTTTTTTTTTAAGAAAGTCTTCTGGCGAATTGTGGCAAAATCTGTGCACAATCCACATTCCAGCTCAAACATGCACCATGGTGGCCACCATACCGGTAATCTGTGAATTTTTCCCCTATAAGATCGGTATCAATATCAGTCTCAAAATTCCCATATTGGTCAGCCTCAGGTGTGAATGATAATGCTGTTGGGAGAAGATATTAAAATACATACACGTTTCCCACATTGATTCTAATTTTCTTTTGTTTTCTTTTTGGTCCCCTCTTGAAATGACACAATACAAAACACAGTTCTCTGAGGAAACCAAAAACTCAGATAATGGTTTTCAAAAGATTTGACATGCTTATAAGTGTCAAATGTAAAAGGCATTAATGGAAATCCATCAAACACGTTTATGGAGGAATTCAATAAAATGCATTCACACTGGAATTCAAATGCACTTAGTCTCTTTAAAGCAGTGGTCTCCAACCCTGGTCCTGGAGAGCTACAGGGTCTGCTGGTTTTTGTTTTCACCTTAAAATCAGCACCCAATTGAGACCCAAGACACCAGGTGAGTTGAGTTAACTGTGTAATAAACTGCTCTAGTTGATTCATGAAGTTCAGAGTTACTATGAAAACCAGCAGACCCTGTAGCTCTCCAGGACCAGGGTTGGAGACCACTGCTTTAAAGGAATATGCAATTCAGTCAAACAAGCCTTCCCAGATTAATCCACTGCTGGAAGACGCTCTTGCCAATGAAAATAATTTTTTAGCTTTAGAGTGACTGACACAATTTCTTCCAGTAATTCTTGAGTGTCTTCCAGTAATTTCTGGTCCAAGGTCAATGAGTTTGTTCAAAGAACAATTGATGGCAAAAGCAATTTGCAGACACTGTACATAGTACAGAACACTATGCAACTACGTGCTTTCTTATTCAACTACTCTAAAGTAAACTGCTTAAACAAGGAACAAGCCACAGCACATGTATAGAACTTCAAAAATATTTGAACTCCTTAGTCAGCATAAGACAGATCAGAATACAGATTACAAATAAAACCACACATGCAGCTTTAAGTAAAATACTAATGATTAATGGTGAAACAAAATAAAACAAACATTCCGAAAGAAACATATTGGTTCTTTTGGAATGTAAATACCAATGTGCTGTATCTGAACCTACAATATTAGGTAATGTTTAGTAGGGTAGGAATAACAACACAAATAATGACGGTGTAGAGGTCACAAAGTGGGCTAATGTTGCTAGCAGAGCACTGGTGTCAGACATGGAATCTGATCATGTGATTTAGTAGAGTGAGGCCCACTTTCTGGCGATGTGATTGTGTCACTGCATTGTGGCATGTGAGACTAAAGTTTTGTTCCCACGTCCATCAAGTAAGCTCCTTGTCTCCTGGGAAAAACCTGCCACGTGCCGTGATATTTACACGAAACTGATGCAGGCGCATGAGAAAGCCAGGGCTACTTACACGTTCAAGGGCTGCCATGCAGGCCACTGAGCCTTCGCTTTGATCACCGTCAGGACGTCGTCACCCTGCAGAAGCAAACACAAGGGCAAGCGAAAACAAAGCTCAGTCATAAAGTGGAGAGGCGTGCATAATCTGCCAGGGGAACTGTCTCGGCAGGTTCAGCCGTAATTATCACATTCCACCATCAAGCGAGAACGGAGTCTCTCCCAGCAGGCGGGCTTCAGACTTACGGGGTTGTGAGCGAACACAGGTGTGGTGACACCCACAGATCATGGGGTGACAGCATTAATGCTCATGAATATTTAATGAACAGTAGGCGTTCAGGCCCACGGTGCCACAGATTCTGAGTTATTGCTCTGCTCTGAACTCCAATATTCTTTCGAATGAAGAATAGGAGACCAGCCCTACGATATCCTGGCTGAACTGAATGGCATGGATGGAGAAAATAAAGCAACGTGCCATCCCCCTCTGTGTTTAGACAGCTCCAACTCCAGCACCACACATCAGCAGAGAGGGGTTTCTATTTCAAAATTAAGGATCTGAGGGGCTTTCACATGGTGTAAATTGTGTGGCACCAGACAAATCAATTTGAATTTAGTAAACCAGAGTTTGTATTTCATATTTTGAAATGATATATACAGTTTTCAAATGTAATTTTATTACATTGAACTTTTCATCATTTGAATTTATATTGAAAGTTTTACAACAGATTGCTGTGATTGGAATCTGAATTTCAAAAAGTTGCACATGTATGGATTGCAATTCAGTTTTTTCAGTGTTCAGTTTCAGTTCAGTTAAAAGCTGAATTTGCTAAATCTATTCAGTGTTTAAGCTGTCGAAAAAAGCCACAATATCAAATCTGACTCTCCAAAAGCTTTCAGTTTGAAAACCCAGGACCTTAGGAAAAGTTGTTTGCAGATATCAGTCTGCTGGAGTGCATGACTCTTCTCATTGGCCATTCCTGAGGGCTAGAGGTTTCTGGCTCAGAGCAGCAACAATCTGTCAAATGCCTTTTCCAGGCCTTCACTGCGGCCTCTTTCAGTTCATCTTTGTTTTGGGGGTTGTGCTCAAGATTTGAAGTGAAGACATCAAGCTAACCCTCATGGGAAAGTGAACAGTCCCAAAACACTTTGAATGCTCTATTTCTGTTTCCCAGCAAAAAAGGCACTTGCTGTTGGTTTATTAATTTCCCAACAACATCATTAGAGAACAGGATGTGTTGGCATAGCAAGATCTTTCTCTGCACCTAAAATATGACCCCATTTTTGATGTATCTATTCATAACATATTAAAAGAGTTAGTTGTCTTAAATTGTCAAAAGCCAAAAACATGCTTGTTTGCAATATTTTGCTTGTGTTCATATAGCAGCTAAGGAATTGTTTGTCACAGTGATGTCTTTTTTAAAAGCTTACAAAGCATTTGTAGATGGCTCTTGAATATTCAGCACCAAAAACAGATTTTGGATGTCAGCAAAAACATTGTGCCCAGCACTGGTACCAAGAGACAAGAGATGTGGCCACTGTGTACGAGAATAGCATTCATCAATGGGCTCCCATGATGCATCTGTCTCATGGGGGAGGGGGTGTGCACAAAATTCTTAACTCTGGTCTTTGCTGCTTGGATCGTTTACACTAACCCACTCCAAAGCCATATTATGAAACAATTGTAATTGGCAGGTCCATAGTATGATATCCTTATGCCAAATCCAGACATGCCACGAATGGGTGAATGCCCAACGATATCGCTTTGGAAAGTATCCTGAGTGTTGCAGAGTCACAAAATGGGAATCAATTATCTTGCAGAGTGGGCATTCACTTTATTTAGTATTTTTTCCTATTCTTCTCCTGATGAAAATGACTGAGTAGTACGTCTTATTACAGAAAATACTAAGTTATTAGCCTAAATACATTTTTAAAATATTGTAGTCTGATCAGTACTGATTTACTGATACTGAGCACTACCCACTTAATTGGTGACATAGACCAAAAAATCTTCAGTTGTGCAGTTTCTTTTTTGTTTAGGTCCTTGTATAAATTACTAGAGACATCACAAAGAAGTGGGTGCTTCTCTGCTTCATGCATTAGTTTCTTTGTCCATAATATCACCTAAGCATGAACGAAATACGGAAGTTCAAATGCCATTCCACCAATCGCAATTCTTTGGAGGTGGGTTGCACCAGCGAAATGTAATTTAAAGAGTCAAAGCAAGCAAAGAAACCAAGCTGAACGACATTGCACTGCATGTTTGTTGTTGCACACAAGCAGCGAGGAAAAGACAAAGACAATAGAAAGCTATGTTTTCTAATCATTTTTTTTGCGTCGTTCAGTCTTTCCCTCTGTTGCATCATGGTATGTTAGGAATGGGTGGTACTCTCCAGAAATAACTGCATTTCCTCTCCTCTGTGGTAAATACGGCTGATGCCCTGTGCTGCTTTAATCCATACTGGAAATCTCTGATGTAAGGGCACCTGTACATCACCACAGTTATCATGGGGGGCTATTAGGACTATTCATCATAAAATCGGAGACCCTACCCCATTCTTCATTTCTGCCAAGAAGTGTTGCTCAAAGCTTCAGCTTCATGGAACATTCTGGATTCATATGGAATTTTCCACAGTGGATTTACTGTATACACTCAAGCTTACTGAACAGAGGTTTTTATTAAAACCGTCCATACGATTGTTACATAATCTACCAGATTGTGATCTATGTCTCAGTCTGAAATAATTTGTTTCCGCAGACTGTAGATGTTAAAAAACCCTTGAAAGGTTTTTCTTCTTTTCTTTTTTCTTGCGTACAGCACCACTATATTCCATTCAACAATATGCCCAAAGGGCCACTGAAGAATATTTCAATTTAAGCTGATAAAATCAATAAAGATAAAAGTAACCAATATGTTGGTAACCGTTGCATAAGCAGAATAAACCACTCCGGGCTGTCCCTTTTTGGAAAATAATGTACTTCAGGGGTGGTTAAGCGTCACCACCCCCGTTGTACGTTAGGGACTTTAAGCAGACGGCTGCAAGGAAGGCTATGGTGACCGGAAATAAATCTTTACACCATAGCTGCGGAAATCAAAGTCACTATGTAACAACTCTTCAGAATCAACTACGGGAGGGTCTGACCATCTTGTCTTGAGGAGCATATGACATGGCTTCAGAAAAATGGAAAAATCTATAAAATTAACTAGTGTCTTAGAAAAAAGTGCTCTGATATCATTGGAAGTATAGTATCATTATCTGATATTAAACTAGGTTTATTTCAACACCCAATAAAAATGGAAAATTCACTCACTTAATCCACACATTGTACCAATTACGTAAAAGTAGTCTATACCCCATAATAGATGGGGGCGGATGGGAGCAAGTCAAGTTCACACATGCGGTATAGAGCACAGATTTATTTCCGGTTGCCACAGCCATCCCTGCGTGAAGCCATCGATTCTCCCTTGAAGTCCTATTATTTTCTAATAATGAAACAGCCCGCCATGGTTTATTCCTTTCACATATATAGTTCTCAGTGATATGTACATACAGCATGTACTTCACACTCTATTACACTGAACCAGGCCATTTTTTCAGTGGTTGGCATTTTAATAAAATTACAAAAAATACCTTTACTGTGGTGTATTTCAGACAATGGAATCAATATTTTATTCTTTATTGCATTTTTTTTATATGCATGTTTATTTCATTGGAAGGAGCCCATACAAAGATGGGAGTTTTGTGCTGTCTGCTTGACTGAGAAGAAAATAAGAATTTATGATGATTAAGGAAATACAACCAGGCCCATTCATTTCAATGTAAGCCTCATACATATTCATTGCATTCATCACTACTATCAGGGGCTTTGCAGCCCAGCAAGGGCAGACAGATTCAATAGTTACTTTACAATCCCCTGGCGAGGACAGCAACACAAATTCAAGGCTGGCCATCAGGTATTAGTGCAATCTAGCACAGTCTTAAGCTGTTAAAAATCAATTTGATTTGAGTAATTCAAGTGCAATCTGTTTTGCTGAGTGCACCTCCCACATAAATATTTTTTAACAACATTGCAGTTACTTAGGAGACACTCTTATCCAGGGAATTACACAGTGGTAGAGAACATCAGTGTTACTCTCAGTAATAGAAAGCACAGAGGCCCATTTGTAATCAATGTGTAATGTTACCCTTGCAAACAACTATTTACACTGCAACAAAACAAAGTACCACTAGATGGATAACCTTAAACAGCCATACCAACATTATCCAAAAGGTAATGAAAAGAACAAAAAAGAAACAATGATAGTTATAGGGGTCAGGGGAGCCATGGTGCAGTGAGTCTTCAGTCTGTGTCAGAAGACGGACATGGTTTCTACTATTCTGACTGCAGTGTGAAGCTCTGCCATCAGGAAGCAGATGTCTATAGGTAGCAGAATGAAGAGGTCTGCTTGGCGTATAGGATCTTATCTCTTGAAGATAAAATGGAGCTGTCCCTTTAGCTGCCTGGTAGGTTAGCACTAAGGTTCTGAATCTGATACTCAGCTGACATAGGTAGCCAGTGTAGGGAGATGAGAAGGGGAGTGAGCCTGGTGAGATTGCTTAGATGAATAGCAGCATTCTGGATGAACCGCAATAAAACTTTAAGAAATAGTTTTAGCCTTCCCTTAAACTTTAGGGAATTTAAATTTGTTTGCCTGAATGTGAATTAACTTGAGTTTGTCACCATTTCTGCACTTATTAGTATTATAGTATTTCATTTACAGCTGTCAATGATGGAGCTTCACAATTTGCAATCAACTTTAGATACATAAAAAATTACAGGATAGAGGATGTAGAAGAGTCAAATGATTTTTAGAGCTCATCATTTCAAACTTCACCTGAATACGTAAGCATTGTCCTTTTCAGCAAATGACAAGAGACTCTGCCTAATCTGAAATGCTAAATTCTGTGGCCTTTAACACCTAGCATACAGTATGAATGGGATGTGTGGAATGCGAAAATATCGGTGTTTCATGAGCCTTATTCAAGCATCTGTGAATAATTACAGCCAGTGTAACTGCAGTTAAACTCCAAAACTCTTTAGAAATGGGGGTCATCCAGAAGTCTGAAACATGTCTGAAACATGTCAGAACTTTGAAGGTGAATCCAATTACACCAATAGTATTAATATATAACACATAATCACATATCGGAAAGTCTTATGCGAATGGGGTGTCATTAGAACAAAATGTGTAAGAAAGTGTGACCTTTCTTGTTAGTTTTGCATTCTAAAATTAAAAACATCACATATAAAGAATGTATGCATGTTGGTTACATGGAAACTGAAAACTAATGACCAAGAAAAGCAGAATGTAAACAGATACTTGGACTGGACTGTGAGTTCAAGGCAAAATTGGGATGTTTTTAGCTGTTTCGTAAGACACCGCTTTTGTGAGGAAACATTGAATGCGAAGTAGCACACAGCTTCTGAAAACCCAGCTCAACTTGACCTACTTCTATCACAGAAACTTAATAATGCATCCAATGTGTTGAGCAATGCATTAAAATGTTTGTTATTTTACACAAGAAGGAACAGTTGTTTTTGTTACATTATGGCAAGTATTTCCAGTTTCTTATCAGTGGAAGCTGAGACTTTAATCCTCACTTTTTGCAAAACAAATAGAATATAAGTATTGTGTAATAAGCAGCATGTTTTCAATGAACATTTGTCCTTACTTGTACTTCACAATTAAATGCAAGCATTACATTTTTTCTTCACAGTCTGGTGAGGGTTTGCAACGGAATGTTTCTTTTTTTTTAATTGTTCATCAAGGACAAATGCTTATTGAATTATGAGAGGTGAGCAGTTGGCAGTGTTGGGAAGGTAGTTAGGGCAAGTTCTGAATCTGTGCAAGGCCACTCTCTGGAAATATCTAATTTCCTTGCACCTAGAATAGCTCTGTCCTTATACATCAAGCATTATCTTTCCATGTCATTTCTCTTGAAGACATGAAGACATCAACTATCATACCCTAGAGAAACTTTCCCCTGGAGGCCTTATCTTTGTTTGAAGGTAGTATGTAGGATTGGCAATCAAGACATCAACATTCAAAACATGACATGACATCCTTTTATTTTTCTGATGCAACCCACAGTCGTACCTTTTAGCAAATCGTCAGCATTAACCTAAAAACCCTGCGGCAATAAAGTTTCTCAGAGTCAAAATTCAAACTTACGTGAGGGAAAAGTCTAAGAACAATGGAAATTTACCCTCACTTTTCTTGAATCAAAGATACCTCATGACCTCATGAATTGATGAGGCCTCACAAAGACATTTGGGGCCATCTTAGTCTGTCATTAGTGGAACCACAACAAACAAACAATTATGGTCCTTACAGCACTTCACAAAAAAAAGATTAATTGATTTCCCAACCAACCCAAGGGATGTCTAACAAAAGCAGAATTCTATTATGTGAATTGTCAGTGTCAATACACAATCCCAAATTGCCTAACCTGCTTGTCCCCAAGGATCAATGCTGACAAGAAAACGTCTGGAAAGATTACTAGCTAGTAGGAAAACATAATTTCCATTACTAACTACAAATCGGAAATTATCTCTTGATGAAACTATCGGTATAGATTTCAACATTTGATATTGATGACGATAAAAACCTCTTCTAAGAATCAGTCTGACGTTTTGCAAGGTTACAAGGTTCAAATTTATCACATGCTCTAATATGCAAACTTTAGTCGTATGCAATATTTTTTTGGTCTAACATAGATAGTTCTCTAGAGTAATTTTCTGAACCTTTCAGGAGTTTACACAGCCCGTAATGTGTAAAAGCTAGAGTATACATCTGATCAGCTGTGGTTACTGGATTATTGCTCTCTCTGGCACAAAAGCAACACGACTAGTCCTTTACTTCCCAAAAAAATCCCATTGGTTTTAATGGTTTTAAAAATCCTGGGCCTGGCCTGACCTCCATTAAGCCTAGCCGGTGCCAGACTCTGTTCACCTACTGTCAGGCCTTCGGTCTTTCACACCCCCTACTTTGGAGATGCTCCCCTGTCTGTAATTGATTTTACTGCGTTGTCAGTCAGGCCAAAGGCGCCTTCCGGCAGAGCAGAGTTGAGCATGTGTGCCTGTTTAATGAGGCTGTCTTCCTCGAACAATTCTCCAGAAGCTTACAAGCTGGGAGGACAGCCCCTCTCCGGTGATTTGGTTGTCCCAGCCACGTACCGCAAGGGCCCTCCGCACACAGCCAACCCCTGTCAGACGGCAATTTCGCTGCATTCGCCTAGAGACATAGGAGGAGGCAATGCTGTTTTGCAGAACTCCTGAATACAGATTGAAGGAGGACTCCAGGCGACTGTTTTAAAGAAACAGATACTGTCCGTTTGTGTTTGAATTTGACAGCCACTAAAATATGTTTCCGTGAGAAATTACGTTGATCCTGTGTGTTCTGACCCAGTCGGAACATGGGCTTTGCTCATGCTATCTAAACTGCTATTAAAAACGATTGCTGAATGAGCCCCAGTATACAATACGTTACCCCATGGCGCTCCCACTCTCCATTGATCCCTGACTGCAACCTGTACCACCAGCTAGGCAGTATTTTATTTATACTAATCCAGAAATTGCAACAGAAAACATCTGCCATTCATCTCCATAAAGGAAACAGAAATGCACATGTATGCTATAAATCTACATTTAACCACGTCCCACGGTAATTTCTAATATATGTCTGAGAAAGCAGAATTAAATCTGTATTTCTAGTTTAATAAACAACTCTTTAAATAAATATTTAGTAAGAACCACAGTTTTTAATTGGTTAAACTTCCTGACAGTAAAATCATTACATTTGTAAATTTGACGTAGCATATACCACCCCCAGTGACATAGCTGGACTGGCCATCGAGCAGATCTGGCCAATGACAGAAGAACCGATACACTTTTGGGTGGACTGGACGATACTAAAACTGCCACCATGAGTTGGGTCTACTTCCATTGACTGTAGGCTGTGCTACAAAGCAAAGATATACAAAATAACCAGTTTTTTTCACATTGTTTGATTTGAAAATGGGCTGTTCAAGGATTGATTGCCAGGCCCACATTTTTGTCCTAGTCTGGCTCCACCCTGTGATACAGATAATTATTTTCAATTCCACTCTGGAGGTTGTTTATTTCATATAAATAATATGGACAGGCATTTAAGATGGACTGTTTCTAGCATTATGAATACAATCAGCCCCATGAAACGGCATGCCTGTTGCAGTTTTAATAGCGGTTTTAAAATGTCACTGTGCCATTACATTTTAAGAGGACCAATTTTATAATTATGCAAGCAGTCTCCGATGTGTACTTAGGGGAATTTTCATACTTTCATTTATTAGACAGCCTTGCTCCCAGTTGTGCACTGTGTTATTTACATCAAAGGCAAGTGAGAATTTGGATTTTAAAACACCTTCATTTGGACATTAGCTATTTCAAAACAATAACAAGTTCTCAATAATAAAGCTAATAATTGAAAGAAAAACAATAAAATTACATTAAAGGAGGAAAAGGTCAAGGATACAAAGCGGAAATGAATTACTAAGCTGCCATCAAAATAATCAACTGAACACAGTGTTTTGCAGCCCCCAGATATTCAAATTGTAGCAGGTTTCCTACCAGTTTTAGGAGTATTCTACCCTCAATTAGGCAGAAACAAGGGCCTTAAACATTTCTACAACACCTACAAACCCCATTTTCTTCCAGTTCAGGTGGACTCTCAGCTTGTTTCCCACAGTTCAATGGCAGCCGTTTGGATCTTCCAGGTACACAGTTCTCAGTAGGCCTACAGTTGAAGGCAGTAGTCTTACTCAGCAAGCTCACCGGCTGACTTTGCTCTGCCTGAGCCTGGCCGTCCCCGCCATTACGGGTGGCTTCAGAACCAGCCGTGGCCGGGTCGGTGATGGTGTTATCTGCTGTTTGTTTAACTTTTGGACTCTGATATGGCCGAAAGCCACACAGAGAAAGCAATCGCATCTATCTGTGGTCGAATAAATCATGTAATTCTACTTTCGAAATACTGAGCGTTTGTGCCGGCGAATGTAACAACATGAACACTTCGCTTCTAAAAGACATGTTTCAGCCCAGGGTTTTTGCACCCCAGAGAAATCATTCTTACCAAGCTGGCAAACTTCCCAAAATGTGACCGCTGACGTTGGATAACCTCATTCGAGATGAATAGCGGCACATTCAATATTGTCACTTCGACAGGTGGTGAATATAACGGTGTCACCTGTATAAACATTTTATTAATAACAATACCAGTTTCAATCAATATATTAACTAATTTATTGTTCAAGAAAACAACAACTGCTTCATTCATACGTGAAGCAGACATAATATCACCAGACTTCTGCCGCTCGCTCACAGCAAGCAAAACATCCTCCACCATAACATTCGCCTCAGGTACACTGAAGCCACGGCAGGCCGATAGGGACGGCGTCTCCTCCTGAGATGCTTTCGCTAACCTACACACTCTTCTCAAAACTCCCAATAAACAACTCTAACCAAAAGTACTAAAAAACAAAAACAATAGTGCTGTTAAAAAAGAAGAGGAAAAAGTGAAAAAGCAAGAAACCTCACCAACCCACTTCCTCAACCCCCAGCATGCAAATCACCCAAGAGGGAGTGAGAGTGAGAGTGTGAGCTCTTAATCAAATTACATGAATGAATTCATTAATTAATCATTGCATTTATATAGCACTTTTACATACGCTCAAAGTGCTTTACAGTGATGGGGATCTCACCTCACTCACCACCAATGTGTAGCACCCTTCTGAGTGCAGTGCAGTATTTGGTAGCTGCTCTTATTTTGTAACTATTTACCAGAAGTTCTCTTGCTGACTTTTTAGACTTAGAATATCCCTGATGGCCATATCTTGTCCAGCAAGCCTGGGTGTAATTGCTAGCTGTACACTCAGCATCTAAGGGATGTCCATATTTATTTTGGTTGAGTTACAGTAAGTGCAGCCTGTCAGAACCTGTGATGCCTACTTGGGTATGACAAAATGATCAATAACTGGCCCATACTGTAAAGTTTGCTCTGTATATTGCTTTTGATATCCAAAATCCCCTGTAGATATTCACAGACAATCTATAGACCATGGGGATGGGGGTGGGTCTGCCACCAGCTCTATGAAATTTGTGGGAAAACTGGAAAAACAAATAAGGTTTGGTAAGGGAAAAACAGCACTAGACATGCTAAACAGAAGAGAGGCACAGCATGCAATTTTGATGAGTCATGACTTTTCACCGCTGTCACATACACTAAGCCTGACATGGGGGAGAACAGAGATTCAAAGACAGAAGATCGATACAGTGGTCTCTCGCCCATTCAGATCAGCTTTAGTCACACACAGTGGGACGCATTAAACAGGAGCCATGCGCTGTGGTCCTGCATTATAAGAGAAGACTGATGTTGTCACATGACATGCAGCCGCTTGGCCAATAAAGTAAAATAGCATGACTATAAATTCTTGTTAAAAAAGCCATTGCCTGCAAATTCAGAGAGACAGAAGGGGATTGGCACTGAAAAGTTGATGATTCAGCAGAGCTGCTGCCTGTTTTTGGTAAATGGGATTGGGGATGGGAGATTGAGGAGAATAGCAAAACAGAAGCTTGTTCACTTACGTAAAACTTATGTGAGTTTTCTAAAGTGGATAGTACAGCACATCCTGAGGAGAACAGTTAAAATTGGCATCTAATTACAAGTGTCTGGCACTGTTATAATAATTATAGAGCTAGCAATGCATTAAAATGAGATTTTCTCATGTCAAATGTTTCTGTCATACTGCGCAATACATTTCAATATGAAAAGCTGAAGAATGCTAATAATAGTTTTTTTTTGGCAAACAGTTGCATCATTAGCTGTGGCATGGTTCACATTCTGACAGTATTTTCAGTTGGATAGCTCTGAGTATCTGTGTTTTTTGATGTTAACATTGTCACATTAAAAGAGAGTTTGGGTAGAGACAGTAGTAATAGCATTTTTTTTTTTCATTTTCATTTTTAAGATCTTTTTCTCCTGCTCATATTGCTTTCTGCTCTTTGGGGAGAATAACAATGTTACTTTTAAAATAACTTCTTCACTTGAACTGAAGGATTTATAATCACAGTAGTGCACAGACATATTTTTTCCCAAGTGGTCTCACCAGTGCTTCAGAGTTATTTCAGAGCTTCCTGCAACAAGAGAGTTCACTAAAACAACAAAGCTTTTTCCTCTTTTCTCTCCAAATTAGAAGTGCACTGGGACAGCACTGTTTCACCATATTCAACACTCTTTTCCAGTTCACTCAACCTGTTGACAATGATTATTTATTTCACGACAGATAGTACTACAGCAGTGTTAGTGCCAACCAGAAGGGGGTATGGTCAAAAACTGGTAGCCAGTGGATAACTGGAATGATGTTGGGTTACGGGGTAATGTAGTTACGGGGTAAACATTAGATGCAAACATACCATTTGCATCTATTGTTTAACTCTGGCCATGAACAATTAACAACGAAGGTACTTTGTCCCACAATAAACAATACAATTTATATAGTGAGCATCATTAAAGTTATAACTATTTACATCATTAAAGTTACAACAAGTGCCACTCTCAAGGCACATGCCTCAACACCTGCAACATGGGAGAGATGCATATACATATACATATGTGTGTGTGTGTGTGTGTGTGTGCGTGTGTATTTTATCCCTGATTTTACCCATGATTTTCTCAACCTGAAATCAACTGAACTTGTTGATCTCCCTCAGCAACCCAAACATGTGACTCCTTCGATGTGATGTCTATTCACACTGCAGTAACACCACCAATGAAATGCTGCCCATTGTCGTTGGAACTAGCCGGCCTACCTCAAATCATTCCCCAATGCGGCTGGGCTAACTGCTGCCTCACCAACGTGGACCTTCGGCCATAGCCGGCAATGGCGTGACTGGGACTCAAACACCCAGTTTCAGGGCTCACATTTTGCTTCCTGTAGCAGAGAAATTTAGGTATGGTGCGTGTTTTGATGAACAGAAAACAGCCAGTGAATCTGCCTTCCTGACTCCATTGGGAAAAGATGTTCCTGCTCAGGGGGAAGAGGGCAGAGAACAGCCAGATCCATGAGGAACAGCTTGGCCAGATGGAACAGCCAGTTGGCGAAAGGATGCTGAATAGAGAGGTCTGCTTGGAGCGTATGAAGTAGTCTTTTTTTTTTTTTTTGAAGAAAGAAATGGGCAGTATCATTTTGCAGCTTTCTATGCCAGTGTGAGGGATTTGAAAGTGGGAAGCTACCAGAAACCAGGGAAGGGTGTTCAAAAATGGCTGCCGTGGCATGTGGGAAATTAGGCAGGTTGAAGATCAGGAAGGCAGTAGAATTCTGCAGTGGCTCATGGCAGAGGCTGACAAGTCGGCAGCAAGGCATTACAATAGTCTAAACAAGTGCTTGCAAGGGCTTGGATGAGTAGTTGTATAGCCTCCTGGGTGAGGAAGGGATGGATTCTCCAGAAGTGAAAGAAACAACCAGCAGGTTGCAGCCAAGATTCTCAGCAGGTCATCTGTTGTTTACAGCACAACAAGCTAACTGAATCAGTTTCCTGTGTCTTTTCATTAACACAAATCCAAAAGTAAGATGAATAAACACAATGGTTTATGTATTTTCACATATTTCTTCTAGTCCCGGCAATGATCAGCAATGTCTGGATTTATTGCCTTAATGACAGTGAACCACAGACCATTAGCTTTTCACAGCAACCCTCAATTCGAGAACGAAAACCCACTCTGGTTTATTCATTTGTTTGCCAATTAATGAACACATTAATATGCATTTGTTATTAAAGTTTTAGCTTTCATCAAAAGAAAATACAAGCATTAAACTGGCTGCTGTCTGTCCTGTGATTGAAGATGTCATTTTTAGTCATAAGTAACCCTGTTATGTAATTAGTGAAAATGTAAATGGCTTGTTGTTTCTAAAATATATTTGAATATGTGGATATTCACAGAGGAATAAAAGAAACCCAGCAATATAGCCTTCATCAAAAGAAGGGGGGTGGTGTTTTTAGGCCAATCTTCACATGGTGCTTGTTGTGATAGCAACATCAAAGGATTTCATTTTACCAGGATAATAACTCTACTACTGTATGCACTGAAATACATACCCACAACAGAAACATTTCATACCGGAGAGCAGAGACCAGAGAAAATGTACTTTAAAATGCTCTTTCAAATTTCAAGCCAGCCTGACTTGTCATCCTGCTACCTGATTCAGAGTTGTTTGTGTGTCCGTTGGTGTGTGTGTGGGTATATATGCGCATATTTGTTTGTGTGCATGTGTATGTGTGCAGCATACTATGTACTTCCACCCAGTTGTTTAAATATGCAGAAGTCTTGGTAAGAACCATTGTCATTTAAAAAAAATGAAAATGCAAATACCCAACAGATGGGTTCAACAAATGTTTTTGGGCAACGTGCATTCCTTTGGTCTGGTCACACAAGCACTCACTTCCAGTCACTAAAGATGTTCTTCAAATGAAGATCACATTATCTCCCCCAGTACCATTTATGGGCACTGTGAAATAAAGTAGCTTGGTCCTGGCATTAAAATATGCATATGCAGCCTCCTAATGCACACAATTCGCTCTCCCTGAATGCAGTATTCCCAAGCTAGCTTCTGACATTTTAATCAGCAGGCATAAGCAACAAACCCTGACTGCCAAAATGTCACCCTAAAGAGCCACAAATTCACATCCAGTATATTTTATTGTGACATTTCAAAGCGAGGTATCTTGTTTTATTTATTTATTCATTTTACTTAACTTGTTGTGAACTTCACGGTTAGGTAATGGTATGCACGGTGTCATATTAATGCATGTAAATACTTGGAAATGAACTCAAAGCTGACCATAAGATAACATGGCACAAGAGAAGAAATACCTCCTGAGCATATGACCAAAATCCCCACCAAAAGGACCTAATCACACAAAGTTATTCAAACTTTATGAAGAGATGTCACACTTTGCTAGCTTGCTTTCTCAAACTTTTTTTTTTTTTGTCATCTAGCTGACGTGACTGCAACTTCACAATACACAATGCCCCTGTTCGCATTCAAGCTAACGCTATAAGCTAGGTCAGGCACTATTTTCAACTCAATCCAACAAGAATCCATTTACAACATGGCTGCTTTATCAGACTATCCCATGCTCTTTTTAGTAATTTGTACAGCAGGCATTTGTTTATCTGAGCAGCAATAGGTTTACTTTTATGTAAATCAAGTTACAGAACAAATTAAAGAAGACTAACCTGTCAAATGAGTCCCCATTGGTGTCAATGGGTCCAGCCATTCCCAGGTAATCTAACAGTGTACTGCCAGGGGGGCTCTGCATCATGAAGTTCATGGCAACATTGAATGAATGTGTGCAGCCAAACAGCCAGCTAGTTCTCCTAACTTGCCATTGTGCTTTAAAATGTATTTATAATTATGGCAGATCGGAGAAAAAGGTTTCAATGCAGGCCGGAAGTATTTAAAGAGCTTGAAAAAGTGGATCTCAATGAGAGGCTTCAAGTTCATGTTTATAAAGTGTAGATTTGCTCAAAGATGGGGTCCTAGATAAAGTTATGGTCCCACTGGAAGGCATTGAAGTTCACTGAAAAAGTGAGTTTATTATTTATTCTTATTCCAAATCAACATTCTCTACGCTACTCATCCAACAGTTTTTCAGAACCTACCAAGTTTGGCTAGTAGTTCACCTAGTTGCTTGTGCTTTTTGTGCAGACAGTGCATATATATTTTTTAGATGCTATTTCACATTGAATAACTTCTTACTGATTTACACGTTTGGAATGTGAACAACACACTTCCAGTTGCAAATTACAATTGGTCGCTTGCCACTGCCATAGATACAGTCCGTCTCTCTTTTACAAAGCTTCTAACAAACTAATTCTCTGGAATAATTGAACCCATGTTTTGTAGTTGTCCATGACCATGAACTGCACTTTTGTATGTCACTTTGGATAAAAGTGTCTGCTAAATAAATATAATGGAATGGAATTAGGTGGCTGACATTTGCACCAGTAACATTAGCAATAGCAAAGCGCGTTCAACCAAAATTAATATTATAGTAGTTTCCAATTATAATTCCTGCCAGCTAACATACAAATTTCAGCATTCAACATAATGCTAATTCTTGTTACATATTGACACTTAGAATTGATTCTCCTCTCTTATCTGTTCAAAAAAATGTGTTTTTGTGGTGTAGATTCAAACATTATCCAAAATGTGCAATTTGGAAAGACCTTAGCAAAATTTCACTGCTTTTAGTTATCTAAACAATTTTTTTGCAGTGATGGGAAAGAGGTTGGGGGTGAATTTTGTATAATAATTTTGATGCTAGCTTATGTGAATTTTGTGAAATAAACAAGAGAGTTGCATTTCATATGTGACTTTTGTGTATTTGTGAATAATTCATCACATATTTTGATACCCAGACTTGATGGCACACATGTGCCCTTCAAATAATGCCATAAGCCTTCTGCTATGTGTCGCCACAAAGTTGTAAGGCTTTATTTACAGTAAGTGTAGTACACCCAGGTGAAAACTGCCATTTTAAATACCTGGGAAGAAGGAGTTAACCTGCACTGAAGCCCTCCAATTATAGTGCCACACATCTGACATATCTCTGCTTGACAGTTGATGAAGGTGTGATGAAACAAAGAAAAGGTTGAGTGGATGGGTCTGGATCAGAGTAGCTCATAGTACAATTTCAAGCTGCTAAATGAGATTGATATATTATGGCCAGGACTGAATTTGGCATCAGACAGAAAAATGTGATTTATTTCAGAGGCAATGCTAAGATGAGCAGGGCACAACAGCCATAAACATGAAAAGGTATACAATCAATGACAGCTGTGATCAACCACAATCACAGAAATCCATCTGTGAGGAACTATGAATTTCTGCTGACGATAACCGGGACATTGAATTTCATGAGCTATAGCAAGTGCACGCTGGGGGCTAAAAAATGATCAATGTGTCATTCAGGCCATTCTTTCTGCCAGTGGAAAATGGGCAGGTTGCCATTATACTGTACTAGTCGTGATGAGGCCGGATAATAAGGAAGCGGTGGATAGGTTTACAGGGCGCTTCAGCAGTGCAATCCCTCCGTCTTTAGACCAACCTGTTCTTCTTTTCTGGGATTTTCACGCTCACAATCTTCTTTCAGATAACCTGCCTACGCCATTCCGTAGCTTCCCAAGGAGGCAAAATACTTACTCATCACAGAGTGGGAACGCTACCCCTGGTCTCCCACCTCGCAAAAAAAAGGCCTTCTGGGAAAGCGGGATGCCCTGCTACAAAGCGATGTCACCCTGCCTGAAAGGTACGATTGACACAATGTGTAATGTATGTCAGCCAGACCTACTGTTGAGTAACATACTTGATTCTTACGAAATACATGCACGGGCTGAATGTAAAACCAACAAACACAAAAGCAGCGCTGAGGAGGAAGAGGCATAAGAAGAGCCACCAAAATATGTCAGATGAGATGTTTGCCAAAGATCAGAAAATGAGTTTGAAATTGAAGAAATCATCTTTTCTGAAAGGCGAACAGGCACCGATAGGTTGCTAAAGCAGGATAGCCAAGGCTGTGAACTGAAGATGTACAAAACAAAGCTTTATACAGGGAATTATCAGGCAGGCTCCTTGACATGATGGGGAAAGAAAATTTGTTTTAACCCATTAGCCTAATGGCATTAGGGAATGATCTAGATCTGTTTTATAGACTTCAAAAAAAGATTTTGTTAGAGCACACATATGAATGCAGCAGCTTTCGAAGTTAACAAAGGATGAGGTTGCTGCATGCTTGAATTGTCAAACCTACCAAAGCTCTTCGGTCAGATAGCATAATGTAATTGTGGCTTATATTCCTTTAAAGTGCCTATACATATTTCAATGAATTCTCAGTGGAGTTATTGTCTAATAATGCCAAACGTCCTTGCCTCCATTGTGTGTACCCTTGATAAACATTTGTCTTCAAATCGTCTGCAGGGTTCAATGTTTTCACCTATATTGTTGAAACATTCTTCAAGGGCAATACATTACAGAGATGGATTATTTACATTATGCGGACAGAACACCCCCAATTCCAGATAACACACAAAATGGTTTGAATTGAGACCTATGAATATGTGAATACGTACCGAGTTAATGACAGATTGTGCGACCTGCCAAATCATACATTAATTCTGCTGCCCGGTTAACCACCACCATAACTAAAAGAAGAACCTGAATGTAGATGGAGATGTGCATCCTAACAGAGAGAATGCTCACTTTCATTTTCAGGAAAGAATCACATCCATTTGTTGCATTCACCATTGGTCATCCACGAAAAAACAAATGTTGAAAATACTGCCTTGTTTAAAGATGGTCCTTATTCTGTATCATATTTGAGTTGAACTGAGGCACAACAAAGTGCCTTCATAATGAAACGTACATGAGTATACAGAGCAGGTGGTTTCTTTAGTTTAGGAGCAGATTTTTTATAACACAGTTGTTTGTGTATGCTTTATTATATCACAAAAGCATGTTATCTTTTATAATTTATGATGCTTCGCAATCATATATTCTTGTTCCTTTTGCATTTGTAGTCTTAATTATTATGTTTACAAATCCTGCCAGCAGCGCTGAATTGCTTAAAAAATATTTAAGCAACACAAATCAAGCTCTCTGCGGTGCATTGAATTTGTCTGACTAGTCTGTCATTAGCATGGAACATGGAGATGGTAATAAAACAGAAAGTGTTAGTTTGATTCGATAATTCCGGCTCCACAAATCCCAGCACCCATTCAAAACAGGAAATTTTACACAGTGTGCAAACACTCTTACCTCTATTATAAGCCCTGCATTGATCAGCCGTGGTAAACAATTCTGAAGAATTGCAGAAACCAGCTTGCTTGATCATATAATAGGGATTATGCATCCATGTGAAAACGGCTGAGAGAGAATCTCATAAGCCAGATAAACACAAGTAAACAAGTACCAACTGACACAGTGAGCAGCTGTGTGGAGTCCTGGGGCCAGTTGCTATATTGGAAATGTTTTATCCCATCGTGAAATTCAAGAAATATTCCAACTAAACAAAACTTATATCTACATATCTCCCCCAACAGGGAAGGTTCAATTATATTAAAACACAATGAATCAATTAGCATATTGTACTTTCCTCAAGATCATTTGTAAGGGTTTCTGAGCTTTTCAATTCCCAGGTTGTACAGTGGCTAAATTGGCTCAATAGGCTGTTTTGTATCATCATTATCATCATCACCATCAAAATTTAAATCTGTATTTAATCTTATATGAAAAAATGTTGCATATATGACCAGTAATATTATAGAAAACCTATAAACAGAAACAATATCACTGCCTTCTATTCTTCTCCAGATGGCAAAATGAATCATATTTGTAAATAAAAATTGGCTACTGGCTTAAGCTCTGCACCAGCGACCAGATGGTTATGGATTCAAACAACATAAGGAACATTAGAGTAGGGTATTTTACAAAGATCGTCTGTCTTCTGTAACTTAGTTACAGATCCACTATTTGCAAATCAAAATGAGCAAAAAAAAAACCACAACCAAAAAAAACATTGGAGACTAAAGATCTCCAAGGCAGTAAGCATTCAAAGATATGTAACCCATTTTAAAGGAAATTAAACACCAAGCACTACCTGAATGAAAATAAAAAGCCATTCTAAATTCCCCTCAAATGCATAACTGGATTAAACAAAAGTTTTACCTTTAACTGCTTTGTTGCACTTGCCTATCCTAATATAAAGCATGATTCTTAGTGTTCAAAAGGAAAAAGCAGGCTAGGCTCAAACAGTAATTGCTTTCACCTTTACCTAAATTGGCCCTAACTCAGCTTAGTCTTTGTAATTGGCTTTAGCCTCCTGCCTGCCCGAGAACCCGACGCATTCAATGGAAAACTGACCCGGTAATCTAGAAGTACCCACAGAGCGCTATCAGCAGTTGCACCCCGGTAACACATTCACACACCCATTCCCTGCATGAAACTTGATGATCAGAGGTGCGGCTACAGCTCTCCACAGCCGACGGGAGAGGAATAAGGGGAGCAGAGTATGTCTGAGCTCATCATCTTTTACAAGGGAACTGTGATTTCCATTGAATACCGGGAACCCTAACCCTCTCTCCCATTTAATGGCAGCTGTAGGAAATGTGCTTATCCCGCTTCGAGAAAGGACACCGGCAGTGCAGGGCCTGATGAAAGTACATTCTTGCTTCTGCAATAGGAGAGTTAAAATTGGAACATGGTTCCTACCACATTCAGTACAACAACCCAGATTAGTGCTAAAGACACAATGACTGATATAAATAGCGACAAATTTACTCAGCTGCATCCTGTACTGCACGTCACTGATACTCTCCAGTGTGTCTTCAGCTAAGCAAAGGGGGATTATATACCATCCTACAAAATACGTGGACATTATAAAAACACAAAGAAATATGAAAAGACATGCAGGCTGAGCAGAGTAGATTCAGTATTCAGTGTCAGTACCTTGAACAAGTTAAAATTGGGCTCAAAATGAGACACTATTCTAGCACAGAACAAAGGTAAAAAAAAGGTGTTTTTTCTCTTTAAACAATAATTTGAAACATCTGCCCAATTGCACAATGTATCCCAAAGGTAGGCACGAGCAGCAGACAAAGCCTTCATTTGTTTGGTGCATCTACTGTGTACAACAGACGGTTTTTGAGTTCCTATTCAAAATGCACACCTGCAATGTGCTTGAGGAAGCCAGGAGAAGGAACATATTTGGACAAGTTACAAACAGATGAGGATTGTTGGCACAGTAGACAATGTACAAATTAGGCCTCTTGCGGGATGCAGAGTGAAGACTAGCCCAAGTAAAACAGTTAATCGGTTTTCTTCAATGTCCCATTCAATCAGCTATGTGGACTTCACATTGTCCCACACCACCCCTGCTTTGAAACTATTCTGAGTCTTTTGGGAGAATGTGAGAGAATATGATGGATCACTGTCAAGAAGTCTTAACACATATCAAACTTGGTTAGAAGACGATGGATTTTTATTTAGAGTGAGCGAACATCTCTAAAAATGGCATTCAACAGTAGACGCAATATGTCCTTAAAAGAAAAATAATGTATTAGTTAGTGATACTTATCACCTGCATGATAATCTTCCATTTTGACATAATTCTCTGATTTTTAGCTCATAGAAAAGAGCAGTTGGCAGCATCCATGCCTTTACTTTGATTGAATTCTGGCAGACCCTGAAATAATACATGTGCATCTATGTGTATTCATTTTATATGCATTTCCATAAAATTAATATATTTTCCATTCAAGCATTGGCATTTTCATCTAGCAACTAATGCATCCATTTGGATGAATTTATTGGTGTAGGTGAAATAAATTACACTCAAGTATTTTGAGAAAACATACACTGCATCTGTCCAATGGAAACAAAACAAAAACAAATGCCTCTCATTCAGTTTATGTACTGAATGTATTAGTAATTTGTATCATCCACATTCAATTATCTAGTTGTCCCTAGACTGTAATGCTTAAAAGGGGTAATAAATACAAAATCATGTTTTTTGACTCTCAATGTACCTCAAAAGAGGTACATTGATGTCACAATTTGGGCAGAGCCAGAGAGGAATGCTGGAAGTGGGCAGCACCAAAACATTTTCTACAATTTCCAGTTTCTGATAATGTTTGAGAAATGTATAATGGCATGGATTAAAATAGCATTACAAAGTAGGCATACAAACACATTTGCAGTTGAAAGCAGCAATCTAGGGTGTAATTACCCTTTAAACTACTAAATTGGGGGTAACAGGAGGGATAATAGCTGAGTGATTAACATGGAAAAATGATCTTAGAAAATGACATTCATACTTAAAAAAAAAATTTCAACAAATAAAGCCCTAGGAAGTGTACAGTGAAGTTACTATTTTCAGATTAAGCATATTTAGTGCATACCTTGCAGCCTGAAATGCCATTAGTGCAGACAGTATTCTTTCACACAGTAAGAGAGAAGCAGTTATTGAGTTCAAATATCACCTCCCTCTGTGTTGAGGTTGATCGTGACATCCAGGACTTATCTCTGTAAGGGTGGGGGGCTGGTTACAGGAAAGCTCCGGGCCGGCTCTCTCTCTCTCTTTTGCATATGCGGCAGTTAAATCATCTAGTCTAATGGCTTATTAAATTGATTAATTAGCTCGAACAGATAGAGGCAATTACAAATTCACTATATGTAACGCTGTTAACACTTAATTTATTTTTTATTTTAATAGGATGAAAGGAATCTCAGTGTGTGCTTGTTCATATTAACTTAGCCATGTTCTGTTGTTGGAGATTTTGTTGTTGGAGATTTTAATTGTACAAGACAGGACACACTGGATAGGAATCACACAAAGCCAAATGCACTGGCCAGTAGAATGGTCTGTAAGATTATTGAGACTCATGAATTGTGTGATGACTGGAGGTATGTCCATGGGAAGCAGGAACCATATACTTGGACACACAGTAGAGATAATGTTATTTCAGTGGTGGGGCTAGATATAATTTGTTTGTTTAAGTACTAACTTGATTCCCAGAAACAGTGTCATATTACGCTTGTGGGATTTTCTTATCACAGCTTGGTGTCAGGGACATTCTCCTTGCAAACCATTAAGCCTGGTAGTACTTATTGGCATTTTAACACCACACTCTCGCAGGATGTTAATTTTAGGCAGGTTTTTGAGTTTTTTTGGGGGACATGGAGAAAAAGAAAGAACATTTATTCTTCTTTACAACAACAGTGGGACTGTGGGAAAGTAAGGATTAAACAGCTGTGTATGCAGTACACTCTCTGTGTCACACGAGACATCACACAATTTATAAAGGCTTAAGAGACTGAAATAGAAGGCCTTCAAACATTAGTTGAGACCTCAAGAGAAAGAGCAGTGGTTCAAGATCTTCAGAAAAAAAAACCCTCTTTGGTTGACCTGCTACGCATGCAAGCTCAGTGGTTTCTGGTTCAGTTGAGATTCTAAAGTATAGCAAAGATGGATGCCCCGTCAATGTGACAGACAGACAGTGGACTTCTTTTGAGCTATATTTCTATGAATGGGGGGAGGAGGCAGAAGTGGCCCACGGTTTCTATGATGGGGGGGCTTCTGCCTCAGCAGGAACTCTACACAGTGCTACAGGGCATGGAGATTGGGAAGGCTCCTGGAATTGATGAGCTGCCAACAGACTTTTACAAGGCTTCCTGACAGGTGCTGCGTGAAGACTTACTAGCTGTGCTAAATGACAGTTTTTACCATTGAGTTGTAGGCGAGCAGTTGTAACATTTCTGCCAAAAAACGACCACCCTAAAGAAATAAAACACTGGAGACCTGTGTCTTATTCTGCACAGATTATAAACTCATCTCAGGCTCTAGCTAACAGGTTGAGAGAAGTGATGGGGCAGGTTATTGGGGCAGACCACACCTATTGCGTGCCTGGCAGGACAATCACTGATAATGTCATTTTAATTTATGATTTTTTTGGCGATCTGTGGACAACTGGGAATTGACGTTTTTCTCATTTCCTTAGACTAGAACAATGCGTTTGACAGGGTTGAACATCCATATTTATGGAAAAACCCTCTGGGCCTTGAGGCCTTCGGTTTTAATCATAGTTTTAATGACAATATTAAGGTGCTGTATCAGGACATTGAAATGTGCTGACGGTGGTTTGAGTTCCTCTTTTAAGGTGAGTAGGGAATAAGACAGGGGTGCACACTGAGTGAAATGTACTCATTGGCCACTGATCCCCTGTTGAACAAGATCAGGACAGAGATTAAAGTTTTGAAAATTCCAACTTACACAGCATATACCAAATTTATGTGGATGATGTTGCTGTTGTTATAACTGATCAGAGAGATGTTGATGTGCTGAACAGTACAGTTAATGATTTCAAGGTCATCTGATCTACAAATGTTAACTGGGGTAAGAGTGAAGCCTTGCAAGAGGGGGAATGGAGAGGAGGACTGCCTAATCTGCCAGGGGGCCTACAGTGGAACGTGGTGAGCTGAAGTATCAGGACATTTTTCTGGGAGATGACACCATTGTGTAAAAAACTGGAAAGGTGTACTGTAAATGGTCATCTGAGGAAGTGGAAAAGCTTGCTACCACAGATGTCTTATCGAGGACGGATACTAGCAATTAACAATCTGGTGGTGGCAGCACTGTGGCATTGCCTGGCATGCATGGACCCTCCTCCCAGGCTATTGGCATTGGTTCAGGCAGTGATACTGGACTTCTTTTGGGACCGATTACAGTGGATCCCCCAGAGTGTCCAGTACCTGCCTAAGGAGTATGAGGGCAAGGGCTAATGCATCTGGGGACCAGGGGGGCTGCTTTCAGGTTACAGTTCACTCAGAGTCTCCTCAATAGCCCAGGAGACATAGTCTGGAGAGCCTTCACCTGTGTTATTCTGAGGAAAGCAGGTGGATTGAGCATGGATAAAACAATTTTTCTCATGAACTGCAAAGGGCTTAGTCTGCATGGACTACCGGCCTTTTACAACAGACTATTGCTTGCATGGGGACTCCTGATGCACTGTGGATGGGGCCAGTTACAGCTGTTATCTGGCTCCTGTAAGAACCGGTGGTATATGGCTCCAGACTGGATATGAGCCGCGCGGCTTTTCTACGGCTGGCTGAATTAGTTCTGCGTTTCAAAGACCAAGCAGCAGCAGGTAATGGACGTAGCTGGGCTGAAAATGCACAAGGTGGAGAATATTGGATCGTGCCTTGGGGTCAGGTCTTTAAGTTATGCCTCCAGAGTGCTGTAGGGATGGAGGAAGGCAATTGTCTGAGGAGAAAAGACAGCTCTTAAGAGACTGCCGTTAACACGGGCCTTCATGGAGATCCATTCCCTGGGCTGCCAGTTTCTCCCAGGATTTCCAGGCTTGTATTTTCAGGTCCTTTAATAAATAAACAGAAGATGGAAAATGTGGTACTGGAGGTGACTCAAGGGAAAAACATACAAATGGTTGTAAAAGTGATACATGAAAAAACTGTACTCTTACAGATACCCCATGGAGGGCTTATTTGCGGTTTAAGTGGGGGCATGGAGGGCACTGCACAAACTAATGTAAACCAAGAGGGTTGGGGATCTACATTGGAGGGTGCTGCACTGGGTCATTTCAGCAAATAGTTTTATAAAGAAATATAGCAGCAGTATCTCACCATTGTCCATTCTGTATGGAGAGAGAAACCATTCATCATTGTTTTTCGGGGTGTGCCAGACTTCAACCTCTCTTATTTTTTGGGAAGTTAATTTCTGTTACTGGGAGAAACACTCACTAGCACTCACAAGCAAACTTTTTATCTTGGGTTTCCAAACAAACATAGGCAAAGAGTAAAGTGCCAGCTCAATACTTTCATTTGGGGGCAAGCAAAAATGGCAGGTGGAGGGGATAGGCAGAATGTGGTTGTTCTAGTTAGAGGTATGATCTAGGATGCCTGAACTCTTGAAGTTTTTCTTGATGAATGAAAAGACAAATAACGATTATTCTTAGTGAAATGTCAGTTGGCCTACCCATACCAGAAAATCTGAGCATTATACATAATTAATATTATTATTGTATCATTTATGTAAGTTAAACAGTATTAATAAATAGGCTCAATTAATGCTAGTAATTTCTTTGTGATTGCACATCGTGCTGATAAAAAACTGAGTGTGGTGCTGCATCTTAGCATTCCCTAAGCAAAGAAGAATTATAGAAATAAACATATAACATCTCAAAACAATTCATCATCTTCCAGGCTGTTTGATACATATTCTTCATTTTAATCTCATCAGGGAGGTAATGCCTCTGCATGTAATGACTTCAAAGATCAGATATCTAATCAAATTGTTTCTGTTTCGCCACATAGTCCTTTTTCACTGTCAGACCAAAGCGTTTCATTGACACCAAGCAAAGCTTACTAGGAAATATTTTTTTAAACACTGGAAAAATGAATACAGAGACACACATACTAATGATTACATGGATTGGATTGAATTGCATTTTGAAAGCAGTAGAGTATGGCTATAGTACTATCCATTATAGACAGATCCGTCCCTCCCACGAGGCAGACCCACCATGCCCAGGGCCCCGCTTTCTCGCCTTCCTTTGACAGCAGAAGAATCGAAAGGTGCCAATGTTTTGGAGTGGTCCCCCAAATGTCTAGGGATGGCTCTGATTATGGACAACCAGTCTATATTTATTTTGGCTCTTACGTTCTACTACGTACCATATGTCAGAATGTTTCTATGTGTATCGTGGCAGTATCACTTCAATACACAGTGCTCCACATTAAACTTATTCCTAAAATCCTCCTTTCTTTTCTACCAGCTGGCTGGTGAGACAGGCTAACGTGGCTGACCAGGTCTCCCTGAGGTCTCACATGTTACTCCTCCCACAGGACCCACGGAAAATGACCATACCATTTAAGCTGCTAAACCCACACCTATTAGGCCCGAGATGGTGTGCTGAAAATAAATTTGGTCATGGAGCCTGTGTTCTTGCAGCAGCCCCAAGCAGTGCTCCACTGGCACAGCTCCAGAGCTAAACATCAGGAGTGTATCTCACATCAACATCACTTAAAGCAGGTCTGCTTCCTTCACCCTGCAAATTTTATATCATCATGACAAACATCAGGATTCTTTTTAATAATATGGTGGGCTCTGGTCAATTTTATACATTTATGTCAAACTTTATTCGAGGTACTTTATTCAAATGGGACCAGAGCTACAGTACATGATGTCGCCTCCACACCGCACCATACAGTATATCTGTGAGTTAACAATCTCAAGAGCCTTGGCCACTTTATATAAACATGGACAGGTCATTCTGCTATTGATTGTGTCCAGCTGCAGCAGGTAAGACATAACAGTTGTCTCCTTGGAAACTGGCTTTGCAAATATGTACTGTACAATGAACACGACACAGAGAACTGGCAGCCAACCATCGGTCAGAAAGCAGGATTACAGAATAGAGGTACACTAACAAGGCTCCCTGATCTCAGGCCAGTCCCCAGATCTGCATTAAAAAAAAATGTGTACACTGATGCACATTCAGCTTGTGTTGGAATATAATGCATGCACTAACGGTGAACATTGAATACTTCATCTGGCTCAGAAAACCTTCACCCGTCAGACTGGAGTACATTATTCTCCATAATGTTTCTGGTAATCAAACTGGATATAGTATTTTGTCTGTTGTTTACAGGTGCGTCAATAATTTGATGTAATGTAAAAAAATGGGTTATATTAATAAGCGGCTTTCGCAAGCGTATCAATGTTGCACCCTCTCAGAGGGCTTATAAAAACCTGCAATGTACAAGTAACACGTACTTGTGATGTCCATGAAGGGTTTTGAATTATGCTGCATAAAGTCTTCATAATAATATCAAAATTCTACCTCTGCATTGGCTTACTCTGAGGCAAAATATAAGCCTCATTAAAAATATTGATAAACAAGAACATGTTTAATATCCACGTAGTCTCTTGACATTCCTAACAACTGGGGAATTTTTTGTTATGTGTCATGAAGACATGCGGTTTAATTCACAGCCTTGGGGAAAAATTGTTTATTTTTAAGAGAAGACACAACATCAATCGGTATGTCAACTAATGCTCAGTGTCCAATTTGAAATGGGAAATTCATTGTAGTGCATGCTACATTGCCAGTTTTCACTAGAGTGAGCAGAAGGGGGTGTTGGCCCACTTAAATCATCCACCCCAAAAAGAAATCATGATTTATTTTTCAAATAGTTTCTTTGCAGCAAATATGTTGAATATATTCAAGTCCTTGCACCATAGTGCATTTGTGAGAAATTGGCTATTCTGTATTTTATAATTATGTAAATATACATCAAGAGAAATCAAGGGACAGTGACACTAAAAATGACGACAAGTGAAAATGGAATCAAAAATGTTTGCTGTTACAGACCAACTTTGAAGACAGGCAGGTCACTGATTTTATTTAATTATCTTTTTTCTTGAACTAGGTTATTCAAGGCTTGCAATTTTATTATTTTACCTTGTGATGAAATGGCACCACTGGCTATTAAGTCCTTATGTGAAGTCATTTTTAATTACAAAGTCATTTCTTTGTATAGATGCTTCACCACCTTTGAATTAAATCAAAACAAATTACTTGAACATAGTTTACATTTATTCATAAGTTACTTAAGGCTAATATATTTACTTTTGGCTCGTTTTCTTTGCTCTTTTGAAGCAAACTTTTTGCAAATTGAAGGACACTGAGAAATCTATTTAATGATATGCCACAGTGTTGGTGTCATTATCTATTCCATTTTCTAGGAAACTGCCATTGAACCGTTTGCATTTACAGTTTTCAAGCATATTAAAGTTAAAGCTAGCATGCTGGTGTCATTATTATCAATGTATCAATATATTACATTTTCATCACTAAACTTGAAAAATCAATGTAGAATTGTGTTTGTACATTATTACAAACTGTAATGTCCTCACTCCGACTGGAACTGCCTTTTAGTGAACGGGTACATTTTTTGGCTTTGAGGGTGGCCACATTTATATTATCAGTTCTGACACCATTTCAAATCCATTGATGGTTTCCTAAACTTCCAGAGCCAATTCACACAATGGTGCACAAACCGAGACTCAAGCATTCTTCTTTCTTTAAACCTTCTGACAGTAAATATAAGCTTGCACATGTCCTGCACCTGGGCAATATTTGTTCACAGTGCCAACTGACTGTCTGCATACATGTGTTGAGTGACATTTCACATCTATATGGAAATTATTTTTTAAGACACATTTTCTACAAAGCAAAAACTATTTACTTTGTACCATCACAAAATGGTAGTAACCGTGGCACCATTATTATTATCACAATGGCTGTAATTTCAAAGCTTTAAGGCACAATCAAGGCAGTCGTAGTGCACTGCCACAATCTGCCATCTATTACTCCAGATCCACAACTCAAAAAAAAAAAAAAATGCAACATTCACATTTGACTCACTGCATTTGCAATTGTCTCTAATTATTTTGGCATGCTCTAGAAATAATCAGTCACTTTTCTGGGAGATCTATTGAGACCGTGAGGTCACTGGAGCACACTTTTTTAGACATTTTATGATCTGATGAAACAAAATAGGACCATGCCAGAGATGGGTGTGTGGAAATGTGGTTCTGCCCAATTCTACATTAAAAATATACAGGTGGATCTTTCCTGCTTTCACTATGAAAGGTTTGATCATGCACAAGGTTTGACCATGGACCATTGAAACTTAAAATATTACAACAGGCACAAATAATTCGCGCACAAACGCCCTGGCCTGAAACACAAACAGAGGCGTTGTTAATTGAAATTCCTTGGGTACTGTTCAAATCACACATGCCAGAATAACAGCTGCTCACTGTGACATGTCAATATGCTAGAAATATCATTAGCCCATAAAACTATGAAAATATAAAAAACAGAATATTTATTTCACCACCACATATTTGTAAAAAAAAATAAAGTCATTTAATTCTGTGCTGAAATGCACATTAGTCATTTAGAAATGTACCACTTTCACATAATCATCTGAAATTGTACAAACCCTCTGATTTACACATTAGTGTGGCATGCAAATGATGAAACTGGATATTCAACAAAGGTCATTGTTATGAAGCAGCCATTTTAGAAAGGCTGGTTACAAATAATATCATAACTTCCACTGTGGAAAAACACTGGGGGTTAAGAGAGGGGGCTTTACTGTGCACACCAAACACAATTATTATTGTGGAGCAACTGGAAAATAGTACTTGGACATTTTCATTACCACATAACCACTGGGTGAAAGCATGCACAAATATCATGTTTAACGATAAACGGCAGTGCCAGAACAGCAACAAGGATAATCTACATCCTGGATTCAATCAGCATTTGCTCTTAAATTTGACTCATGGTTAAATGCATGAGTTCGCTGTTCTATTCACAGTCATAGTTCGATGAGTTCAGCAATCATCTATATCAATTTGGCAAGCTGTACTCGTGCATAAAAAAACTGTATTGGCACTGAATAACAAAAACAAAGTTAAGGACAAATGTTGATTTATTTCAGGCCTACGTGTTTGATATAAAAAAAGCTTATATTTCCACATATCTTAAAAACACACAAAAACCAGAAAAGCACATTGAATTATCCATCCATTATCTATAATGATGCACCAAACAAAAGCACCAAACGATATGAAATAATTTAGGAAACACTGGGTAGCATTTCTTGGGATTAAGGCTTGTTAATCTTGGGATTAAGGCTTGTTTAAATTGTGTGAGCTAAGATAGCTCTGCCTCATTTTGTAACTTTGCCTCATTTTGATATCAATGTTTAATGGCAGGCCTAGATTTTTCATGTTTTAATTAATGACTTATAGACCAGGATTTGTATGTGTGAGTAAATTGGCATTTTTGTTTGTTGAAAACATTTTTTGTTGAGATTTGAGATCTTACACCTTAAAGGGTTAAAGACCATTCGAGACTTAATGAGGTGTCAATACTAAGATGCACATAACTTTAAGAGAGCAAAATGATTATCCAATAGGTTTCTGCATGCTACTTGCTGCACCTAAATTGCAATGCTTGGATGTTAATCATAGTTTCATCAACATTTTCCTGAATGAGAAGCAATAGTGCAAATGATGTATTTCACAGCTCATAACATCCTGGAAACATGCAGAGGCAAGCAAAAAATAATATTTTAAAGAAGAATTACAGACATGAATTCAATCCTCATTCAGCCTCTTGAATTGATTTTTCAGACCACATTATCTCCAAAGAGTTGACTCTAAATTTTATTTGGTGACCATTAACTGTGCCAACACTCAACAGCTAGAGCACAAACTTCAACTTTTCATTTCAGGCTGGTTTAATTGAATATCAATACTGCATTAGAGGCTTATTGAAGTGTTGAATTGTGTTTTTAAGAGGGCTTGCACAAACAAGTCTTAAAAGCCAAGATTGTCATTTGTTCCCATTTAATAAAGAGCTGGAGCTCATGCATTTTACAAGAGCTCTTGATCTATCGATATCCCCAACCATTAAATAGTAGGTAAATATTTCTTTGAACCATCTGTACCATTAAGTCTGTAAATAGAGGAATAGAGGAGCAGGATGCCAAATAATATGAACCCCTCATCTACGGCATACTGGAAAGAAAGAAACAAAGAAGCAAAGGAGTGATTTAAGCACTGGGGCCCTCTCAGGATTCCTTGATCTAAAATTGAATCCCACTACAAAGAGAGCTATCAAAGCACTGTGTACCACATAGGAAAAGTCTCTCCTAGAGATTGAGTTGTTTCTGAAAATATTTTAATGCAACAGTAATGGCATCTGTTGTAGAGAAGAACAGCCATGGCTCCATTTAATGGAAGATTTTCAAGAATTTTCATCCCTGCTTTCTCTGTGTGCTGCCAGCCCCTCCCCGCAGTCTTACATCTACACTGCTCATCCTTTGATGCCACACACAGATTTTAAAAAGCAAAGGGTGAAGATGAAACACAGACAAAAAGGTTCATAAATGCATGGTAGCTGCGTGGGGAATTTTCCAGCACATTCCAGCGCATGCTGTGAATTTCTACAGCTCTAATTTAGCCTTAATGCACAGCAGAAGAAGCTATCCATTACACTAAAACGCAGAAGTAATGCTGATAGTCTGCTGGGAACTATTAAACTGGATATCAGGCAAGGTTCATTTAAATGGTAGGAGTTGTCCATTAAATATTTTACAGATTGCAACTGGGGTTTTAAAAAAAAAAACTTAGGAGTCTATACTTCAGAGCTGAAGCATAGATGCCACATATTGTGAGTGCTCGTGCATGAAATGGGGAGTAAGTCGTAATTTGACCGCAGGATATTGCCTGAGAATGTCACAGTAGGCTGTGCAATTCTGAGATGCAGCCTGGCAGACAGCTGCTCAGCAGATTCCCTGCCAGGTGCAAGCACGTAATGAACGATTAAGCCCTAAAACTAAACTGTCATATCTGCTCAGCTAAATCTTTTTTTTATTTTTTTCCCCTTGGTGTCTGTGCATTTACAGAACACCAAAGTCCCTCAGCCTTTTCCACCCCACTTTATATGAAGACACTGCCCACCATGTTTTATCTCCTTAGATGAGACTTATTAAAGATTGAACAATGTGATATACACTGTTAAATTATTTACCTTCAACTTATTCAATTAAATGTCCAACGTTGTAATTTGTCCCTTTACTTCAATAATTAAGCCTGAAGCCAGCACAGAAGCCAACCTTCAAGCCCTGTTAAAAGGAACATCACTATCTATGACCCCACCTGCTTAATTTAAACTTGAAACTCCTACTCCTGACACCTCTTTGTGCAGACAGCTGTGGCTCAATTGCTTGTGCTGGATATCATTAAGTCCTTATTGTTGCCTCTAACTTACTTTTTTTCTGGAATGACTGGTCTCTCACAATTACAGAAGGTAACCTTTTTGTAACTATCAGCACCTACCCCTAGACAGGGCATGAACTACCTCATATATTGGGGTTCCTTTATTTGCAACAAAAAAGTATCTGGTCACTAATCTTGTACTCTCCATACTATGTTCACATTTTAGGTCCACAGGGTCTTTTGTTACCACCGATGAGAGTATTACCTCCCCATTGTAATATTGCAATCTCTCAAATGAATGCATTATCTATTTTTGGAAGATATCGAATTAAACACATTTTCTAAATCATTCCAACTGAAATGAAGAGACTGTAATCTTCATAATGATAGAAAGGAACAGTTATGCTCCAACCCATTAGACCTGGTTAAATGACTTTTTGATAAAAATGTAGATGCCAATGTTCATTTCTTTTGACAGATTTGTGTCAAAATTATCAAGCAAAACATTTCTGATTGAGAGCAAAGAAATAAATATTGATTTCAAGAGTAAAACCTATGACTTTTGAGTCTGGGGAAAAAGGGAGAAAATATAGCAAATATTTTTTTTCTATGCCTGTGCAAGCCTGCAAGCCATCTGTTGTGTTTAATACTTGATATGATGTTTTGCTGGATACTTTCGACACAAATCTGATTCTATAGCAGAGCAGCGATAAACAACTTAGTCGTGACATCTTCCCAACGGACAACTACGTTGTGACTTCCTCCCACAGATGGAAAGCGACAGAGCACTTACGTTGGACCCATATCGCTTTCTCAATGTGCTCTCTGGTATGAAGCATGACACAATAAAATAACCCATCCATCCATGCATTATCTATACCTGCTTATTCCTGGGCAGGGTCGCGGGGGGATGCTGGAGCCTATCCCAGCGTGCTTTGGGTGAGAGGCAGGAATACACCCTATTCAGACCACCAATCCATTGCAGGGCACACACACCATTCACTCACCATTCAATTGCCAGAATAAAATAAACACATAAAAGATTTAAAGTAAGCCTGCCTTCCATCGTCACAAGGTTTCAGCTGATCCAAAAAATCCACATTGACTTATATCCAGTTTTTTATTTTGAATAAGGGGCATGTCCCCAAGAAAATATAAACAAGAACAAATGCGACATGTCACAATCCATCAGCATCATCACAGTCAAAGTTACAAAAATACGGAGACGATAGAAGCCTGATCTGTTAAAACCATCAGGTTTCCTGCCATTCCAAAATAAACTCCTCAGTAAATAAAAAAGAAAACATCTCCCACGTGAACTGTTTATAAAAGGGTGATGCAACATACCATACACTCCATCATCTTAACAACAGAAGTGAAGGATGAGGACAATCCTCAACCACAAAGCTCCTTCTGTAGCGCTCATGTAGCAGACAAATGATGCGGTAAACCCCAACTCCAATATCCCTGACGTTCTCCCTGATATGCTTAACACACTCAGAATTTACTCTAACACAACTGCATCATTTACACCTTCCTCTTTCAAATTATAAAGACGTGAGATTAGAGGAACCGGTGACCCATCCACAATGGCATTTACTTCATACTGTGACATACTGCACAGTAAAAGCCTTTCAGACTGGAACATGAGTGACAATTTTCCTTGGCGGGGGGGGGGGGGGGGGGGGATTTCATTATGAAATAGAAAACATTTCATGGTGATTTTCAGTTATTGCACAAATCAATTAATTGCAAAATGTGAAAAAAAATCTTGATTCCAAATCAAAGAAGAATCTATTTTTAGGATTCATCTTGACTGAGCGGAACAACACGTTGCACAGGAAATGCACGCACGCATAACAACGCACATCAGTACTCAAGTTTTTCCATCATAATAAAGTCTTAGTGCTTAGCGTATTGTGGGCCAAATAGTGCACCAAAGTGGCTGGTAAGAGTGATGAAGTTACACGCCACTCCCGAATTCTATCCGTATTTGGCGGGTGACGGGTGATGATGTCAAGCCCTGCTTGCTTGATGTCCATGAACGACTAAAGAGAGTAGTGCTACACAGTAGTTATAGCTACAAAACTACTGTATTATAGTATTTATATCTATGGTTACAGCTTGACTATGTTTATAGTTTGGCCCGTTTTGAATATACATTAATTCAGTTATAGCTACAAAACTACTGTATTATAGTATGTATATCTATGGTTACAGCTTGACTACGTTTATAGTTTGGCCCCTGTTTTGAATATACATTAATTCAGTAGCTGGTCTGATAACAAGACCCTTTTGACTTAAAACCAAACTGAATTTTAACATTAGGTTACCCGGTTGAGAGCCTACTAGCAAAATGAAAATAATATGTTATGTTCGCTGGAATACTTAAGTAATGCTTCCATTGCAATGGTATCGCAATTTTTGAAACATTTTCATTACAATTGACAGAGGTTGTAAATTTGCCACGGGCAAACTGCATAATGCCCAGCCCCCCTGACATAATCCTGCTAAAAGCTTAACTGCAAAAAAATATATTCACACTAGTCTATTCATATTAAATAATAAAATATCCTCTTTTGATGCATTTCTTCTCTTTTTACATATTGTATGATAAATTAATAAATGGAGCCAAGCCCCAGCATGTAGTTATACATGCATATGTGAAAATACAAAAGATTGAGTAGGCATGCGTCTGACGAGTAACTGTTCAATCCATTACTCATACCCATCCACGAAAAATACAACAGTTGTATGTGCAAGTGCTCCAAATTCAAAAGGGAGATAGGGAGGTCTTTGATGTTATGAGGCTGTTTTGCATTTTCTAGTCCTGAGCCAGTAAGTCATTTTAGCCAAAAACATTGTATTCCCCCCGCATGTGGCTTTGGCCACAAATGGATCTTTCAGCAAGATAATGATCCCAAGCATTACCTCAAAATCTACCAAAAATGGTAAATTGACCACTAAATTGATGCTTTGCAATGGCCATCAGACTTAAACCTGACTGAAAAATGTGTGGTTTGAATTAAAGAGGGTAGTCAGCAAATGCTGAAGGATCTGAAGGATTTTGAAATATTCTGCATGGAGGAATAGTCAAAGGATCCCCTGCGAGTATTCACATTATCTCATTAAACATTAAAGAAGACAGGGTTTATTTTAGTCTTCATTATTACATTTTTACATGACATTTAATTCGGCAGACGCTTTTATCCAAAGTGACAATAATTGCATAGCAAATGTCACTGGAACAAATACAAACACAGGTCAGTACAATTCTCATAAAGTATCAGCTATCCATAGCAATGAACATCAAGTCTAGTTCACACAGAAAAGCTATGTCTTAAGGGGTGAATAATTTTTGAGGGCACTATATATGTATTAATTATGGATAAAAGCTTGAGTTTGGGCCAATGACTGTATAGAATATTTTAAAGGCCTGCATGAGATCAGTAGAGCGGTTTTATACTTTCAGACAAGTTTAATACTGGAGCAAAAAGCATGTGACGATGATACAGCCCTGGCAGCTTCCCATCAATAAACTCTCTGACAGGTCACTCCTGAGAAACATGAATGTGGTGGAATGCGCGCGAGAGGGGGAGCTGTGCTGCTATGTGTGAGCTGTCAATCACGCTGTGCTCGCTGCGTCCGTTCTTGTTCAGCAGCCTGGATGGCCGTGAGCTCTCTACAACTTCTGAGAGGGCATCAGAAAAATCATCAGCAGATCGCTATCAAAAAGCCTTTTGGATGGAGGGCTCATTCACATGGGATAAAACATACCTGCGAAAGGCCGTTACTGAAAACAGATTCATGCAGGACTCCTCATGAATAAAAGAAGTAGTGCACAAAATGTGGGCCTATTGCATGTATGGGGCTGTGTGTTATGAAGATTCTAAGGGTTTAAGGGTGGAGCAAAAATCCTAGTGAAACCCAATCTGAGAACTCTTCAGTTGATACACGGACATGACTATTATTGCATTTTCCACCAGTATGACGCACACCCTCTGTTATTTCACACGTATCCACACAAGGCCCTTCACTGCACAATAGTGGACAATAGTGATGTCCCTTCATTTGTGTCTCAAGAGCACAGGTGTATTTCCAAATGTCTGTAACCCTGTAAGTCCCAGTGAAGCTTTCATTTTATGAAATCGAAAAACCTTTGCAATCTGTCTCTTGCCAAGTTATTCTGGTGAAGTGTAATGATCAAACTTGCTTTTACAACACTTGGTAGGCTTTGGTTTCAGGCAAGTGCTCTCAAGTGCCACTGTTATGTCAAGATGTCTGAATTCTGAAAAATGATGTCAGACACACTGAAAGCTTAATTCTTGTGTCTCACTTATAAAAGTGAGCTCGCAAATATATTGGAAGCAGTAAAGGCTGAGCGCTGCAGTGCAAGAGGCAGGATGTAATTAACTCCCAAGGAGGAGACCGAGATTAATGTGACGGACAGCCCCGTCCCTGGGTCCGCTTCTACAAAATGCAGCCTTCAAAAGGACTGATTAATAATAAAAACATCAACAGAAATGCTTAGCACTTGTTTACCAGGTGAAAGCAATATGACACCCTGGAGTAATACTCTTTTATTTAGCTCGCAGATTAAAAATGCAGATTCAGGAAGATATGGAAACTGGACTGAAAAATGGTAAACAAGCAATAACAGAGAAATAAATAACACAGTCATATGATGCTGTGGAGTGCAGCTTCAATCACCATTAACACCCATCTCTTTGGAACACTGTACTTGATGCCTGCTCCTTGCTGGAGACCTTCCCTGACTTCTGTTTTTCAAATTGTTTTTAGCAGACCGTCAAATTCATTAGTTATTTTTTGTTTGAAAAGCAGAAATCTTTTCTCACATTTTTAAATAATTTTGCAACATTAAAAAACAAAATCATTCATCCACAAAATGCCCTTAACAGTCCATGGATCTGACCAATAAAAGAGCAGATATTGTGACATGTTGCATGTATTTTACACAGAAATGAGCCTAAACATAGAAAGAAATACGTCCTACTGCAATGACTGCCAGCGTTGAAAGCCTGTGCTGCCTGTTAGCCAACTGTGAGACCGTTATCTCACTGCTTAGACGTGGTGACAGCAGACAAAGCGCATTGACTTTAAATTGCCAGCGCGGTGTCACTCGAGAAAGCCTCAGACTTCCAGCTGAAACGACAGCTTCATCATGAGGTGAGATCGAGCGGCGTGCGCGAAGTGCCTTTCTCTCTCTATCGCCACATCTCAATCTGTCTTTTAGCATTCTGCTAATGGCTCTGCAGCAATGGCACACAGAGTGCCGTACCTTTCATTTCAAAAGGGCGGCCCCTGCTCCTCAAATTCCCCGCTGCATTTCTCAGCTCTCTGCCTCCCCAAGTTTAAATCCCATCACCATGGAAGATGATTTATTCCACTCGAATAAAGCCCATGAAAGACAAATGCCTAGTGATGTTCTCAAATAGCAAAAAGCAAACCTGTGAACATGTCCCCCCTCCCATTGCCAAGGCTGCAAATTTAAAAGATCTTAGACATTAAATGGATATTATCAGAGCTAATTCCTTGGCAGATGTTTGATATTCCTGTGTTCGCTTGGACCCTCATGCTGCATGTTGCTTTACCACGCAGCATAAATCACCAGGACTGCACACCCCTTGGTAGATCACACCACATGCAGTCTCTCTGAAAGAACCCTAAAGGGTCAATTAGGAGAGGAAGGGGACAGGCATTAACTTCATTGAATTGGCACACATGTAGACATAAAATGACATCCTCCATGACTGAACTGGCTAAGATCCCTGGTAGCGTTTTCTTAAACGGATATTATGCTAACACCCACAAAATCATTCATGCCGGCTCATCCTCTTGAGTCAACTTGTAGTTTATACACCCCCACTGTTCACTTGCTCTGTCATTTACAATGGTACCTTCCAAGCACTCCAAGCACAAGAGAAGGATTGCAAAGATGACTCTTGGTTAAAAGTACCAGAAAGACTCATTTCTGGAGATGCTATTGTTTCCTGCACTGATCTGTAAACAGTCTGTGTGGGAATGGCTTTCATTTTTCCCCTCCCTTATAAGGTACTTTAAAAACCGACAACACCAATGTGCTGGATTGAAAGGTTTATAACACACATTAGCCTCCTTCTCTGGTGTATCAACGTAACCTGAAAGTGCTCATTTCCCAGATTGTTACTGTGATTAAAAGCCTTGTAATCTTTCCTAAGAGGAGTATTTGCATAAGCACAGCATTGCGATATAGATTTAATAACAGTTCTATAAGTACATTATCTGGAAATACAGCATTCCACATATTCTTTGCTTTCACTGCACATTCCCTTTGGTTCTGAGAATCTGCCCAGCACAGTACAATCATTAGCCTTGTTTTTCATACACTTGTTTTTCAGACATCTCAACCCAGCTTCCAAAGCAGATTTGACAGCCTACCAGAAAAGCAACCAGTTGGTTGAAATTAAACAATTGTCCCCAGTAAACTTCTGGAACAAATTCTCAAACAGTGCAGCAGTCAGCCGAGCCAGAACAAAAGGCCCAGCGAGCAGAAGATTCGCGCTGGAGGAATCTGGTGGCGACCTTCCAAAGCCCCGATAGTTCTGTAAAAAGGAATTACAAAATAGTTTCCCCGTCATCTCAGTGTACTAAGCTCTTGTCTGAAACAGGCACAATCAGCCCAGCTGACCATCTGCCCTTGGGGAGATGATTCATTTTAAATTGCTCTTCCTCAGCCATGCTGCACATTCCTCCAGGAGCTGAGCTGGTAAAGCCGTTGAGCAAAATATGGAACCTGGATCACTTCAGTGAATATCCTGCTTTATTAATGTTTAATAACACAAAAAAATAATTGTGCACAATAATCGCAAATGGGCCAGTGTAGCTACTGAAAAAACAGACAAATATAATTTTTTTTGGTTGAGATATGCTCCACTTCAGGAAAGGCTACTCTGAAAGCGGAGAGTCATCATTAAATGTGTGTTATGTCATTATACAAAATCACATTTGGGTACTTGACATTATGTTAAGTGGTTTTATTTTATCACCTTTCACCTCCCTTTTTGGAGTAGAGATAAACCAGGCAGGATAGAGCAAACTCACTGTATGTAACTACTGTGCCCAACGTTTTTATTTCCAAAATATTCTTCAGATTTTGCTTCCCCAAAGCTTTGGATTTTTGTCATTTCGTCAGACATTTTCAGAGTTATGAAAGGCTTTTCAGCAGAAGGATTTGACAGTGTTTTCATTCTAAAAGACAAGCGGACCGAAACTCAAAGAAGGATGACCCTTTAGTTATCCGGTTTGAAAACTGAAGGACCTGACAAAATGAAAGTGCTGTCTCTTCTGTGAAAATAAATCTTTCTGGTCATGCTCTGTAAAAACAAACTGTAGTGGCCAGTATAATCACTTTCAGAAAGGGAAAAAAAAAAAAACAATTCAAAATGGAATAAAATAGGCAAAATATCATAGACTCTTCTGGTACATTAATTGGAAAATATACATTTTATTAAATATATTATCATTTGATTGCACCGGGTTTTCATAGGAAGGATTCCTATAAAACTGTATGCCATGTGCGAAATGAATGAACATGACCTTTAACATTAGCACATGGTGTCTTGGAGAGTTGACCTTTCCCAATCTAAGTATGACTCTCCTTTCAATTCATTTCCAGTTTTTTTGGGCTATTCAATTTTTCTGCAAGTAATCTGTGTGACCTTGTGAGAACTCAGGCACAGCTGCTGATTGCAGCCCTTTTGTTAAATGTGGTGACGTGACATTTCCTCCTCCGGTGAAGGTAAAAATAGATGGTAAGAAACAAGACTATTTTCAATTAGAGTAACCCCTGCTATTGAAACAACCGGATGTGGTTTCCAAGTTGCACGTAAATCAGGGCAGTCCGTCTAAGTGGGGAAAAAAGGGATTGCAGGTAGCCTAATAGATCGTCAGATTTTACCACAATTTAATCATCAATAGAATTCTGGAAAATAAGCAACGCGATTCAATGGCCTAGGTACACATTTTGTGCTTAAGTTAACAAAATTATTTCTGACCTTTTTGTTTGTGTTAATCAGCAAAACCTTGTCTTGTCAATATCCTACCACTTTCAACTCTTCACTTTTCTTTTCTTTCACTTTCGTAATATGAAGGAGCAGTAATAATGCTTATACACCTCAGTGGAAATAATAAGTGTAGCAGTTTGCATGTAATACATATTTTAAAATGTGTGCTTGGAGAAAATGTAAACAACTGGACAAATTAAAGATAAAATGTGTTCAAATATGTAAATAAATGTAATGTATCATATTAAAATCTTACCTGCAATGCCAAATTCTAACTCTACAACGCAGTAACACGACATCATTAATGAGATACAGTGAATCTTTTCATTGGGGAACATGATGCCTGTGAAGATATGAACTCCTGGAAGTATACTTACAGAGACCAGGTGGTCTACAATGTAAATACGAGAATATATTGCCAGTCATGGGCAGAGAAAGGTTACTCTTTAATAACTATATTCTTTATTAGCTTCTTTATTTATTATCATTATCTTCTTTATTTATAAGGTTTTTCTTTCAATAATACTTGTGAAAGATCAACAACTATCTTAAAAATGAATAAAAATTGATTTTGTACAAATTTTCCTGTATGTGAATAATTCTGTGTTTATAACACCGGACAAAAATATTACCTACTTTTTCAGCTGCACAGTAGGCTACCAATATAACATTCTACACAATTGCCTTTGCTATTACTGCACCACACCCAAATATAAACCAGTTTTACTGTCAAAAGTTAGAATTATTGGACCGGGCATTCAGACTGATAAGTTGATTTAAGTTTTCAGGGTAATTTAATCCTCTTCAGCAGTTACTTCATCTGAGTAAAGCCTTTCTCAGGGCACTTGGAGGTGCGCGGTGGGAACATGTTAGATGTATTAGATTTAATATTTTATAATGTTGTTCTCCTATCTCTCCCACTGTACCTCACTATTAAGTAAACAACAGTACAGCAAAATAAGCCATAATACAGTGAAGAACGGTCTCATTTGGGGTGATTTAGGTAATGACATTAATAGCAATCTGTTTATTAATTAGATTTATTTAAATAAAAAATAAAATTGGTATTTGACAGCATTTTGATGTAGCTTAATTGTAATGCCTGGTGCAGCTTGTAGTTGTGTTACATAAATGAAAGTCCTCTAAAACAAACCCCATGTAAAATTAGAAATCCATTGCATGAGTTCCTTATCCAAACCTTATTTTGTACTGAACAAGGTATAGATGTACACTCACCGGCCACTTTAGGTACACCTTGCTAGTATCGGGTTGGACCCCCTTTTGCCTTCAGAACTGCTTTAAGGTTTGATGTGTTGTACTTTCAGAGATGCTCTTCTGCATACCTCGGTTGTAACGAGTGGTTATTTGAGTTACTGTTGCCTTTCTATCAGCTCAAACCAGTCTGGCCATTCTCCTCTGACCTCTGCCAGCAACAAGGCATTTTCGCCCAGAGAACTGCCGCTCACTGGATATTTTCTCTTTTTCGGACCATTCTCTGTAAACCCAAGAGATGGTTGTGCATGAAACTCCCAGTAGATCAGCAGTTTCTGAAATACTCAAACCAGCCTGCCTGGCACCAACAACCATGCCACATTCAAAGTCACTTAAATCACCTTTCTTCCCCATTCTGATGCTTGGTTTGAACTTCAGCAAATCGTCTTGACCATATCTACATGCCTAAATGCATTGAGTTGCTGCCACGTGACTGGCTGATTAGATATTTGCATTAACGAGCAGTTGAACAGGTGTACCTAATAAAGTGGCCAGTGAGCGTATATTGTAAGTGGCAGGAAATAGGAGAAATGCAAGAAAGTTAGCCAAACTGAGCATGAATTCACATAAATTACTGTACTGATACATACTCTATGAGTGCAATCATTTTCCTGAATTTGCTCAATATAAGTGCAAGCACATTAATTAATTAAATCTAGCTATAAAATCTGTATTTAAAAAAAATTACATTATATGAGTTGTTTCCAAATTAGAGGTCTTTGTATGAAAGCATTACAAATGAACCAAAGATAGCCTGAACTAAATTAATTCAGGAAAACAGGAGGTAGCTTGATTCAAAAAGCCAATCTGTATTTAAAATCACACTGCTTGGTCTCTTTAGCTAATGTATGTACTCTCACCTACTCAAGCTTGAGAGGAGCAGGTTACTGTATCCATTAACCCCAGCTCTTCCGACTGAAGGAGAAACTCCAAGAATCCAGCTTTCTGGTTTCATTTCACCCATAAACAGATTGCCTTGAATTTTCATGGAGAACCACAGACAGAATTAGCTTTGGCTTAAACCTGAGTGCTTTTTCTTTCTTTTTATTCTTCTTCTTAATAGTAGTGAATTCAATTAAGAAGCCACTTGAACCTTATGGTCAGAAAAGCCGGATGATGGCTTTCCATATATATCTGTCTAAAGCACCCAAACAGCTTGCTTTGCTTTCAACAGAGGGGACTCTTGAGTGCCTCCACAAGATAATAAGCAACTTCCTCAAATTTTCTGTCATTCAGCCACAAGATGATTTGGCATTGTTGCAAAATGTTAAAGCCACCCTACATGCACTGGCTTAGGGTAAACACTGCAAGCTAAAATTATTTGGAGACGAGCCTCCCATTACAAACCAATTAAGGTAATTATCCATGATGCGCAGTGATATCAGTCTAATTTTCTTAAGATGTTTAATCACTGTTTGAACAGTTCAGCAAAGCAGCTGTTTAAATATTTGGAGTTGTCAACACAGCATTTTGTTTACTTGTACTCACAGTGCAAAATATGAAACCTTCTGCACTGAGCCACAAGCCACGTTTTTCTTATGAGAGCACACAGCCTATTAATACCACATGCCTCTCAGAGCTCCAATATATACTGTTGAGCATTTGCAGCCTAAAACCACAAAACAACATTTAAATAAAAAAATGAAATTCAGAAAGTTTCAGCTTATGGGTTGTTGTTGTTGTGCTTATCTTAAAAATTGAATTTCTGCAAAACGGAATACTGTCGTACTGCACATTTCTTTTACTCTTTTAAATCTGTTTCTTATGTACTGTAAGTTTTCATTATGCCCCACCATTTATATTTTTGTGTTTAGCCCTTAGAACCATCTAAATTTTATGGATAAGGCTCACATAAAAGCTTAGCATCGCTTGTGAAACCATGGCATTCCTTCTTTTATACTGGTTGGTGAAGCGATTAAATCACACGCATCTGACACCCTGTAGCAGTAAATATTAAGAAATCCATAGAAAATCTGGCACCAGAACAAGTCCCTCATTTAAAGCACTGACGATATCTTTCAGTTGTGCAATGCCACGGTTGCTTCAAGGTGCACTGGGGAGGTTGGCGTCTTAAGAGCAAATCAGTTATTCTACTTTTGAGATTCTGGCTGATCGGTCGAAACACACTGGTGTATTTCTTTCCCAATTGATATTCCACCATGCCTCTGTTGTTTAGTTGGGTGCTTATGCAGTGTCAAGATGCCCCTAATCCATGTGGTACATGCATTCTGCTATCCATCTGATCCAAGACTGTACAGCTCATTTGTATTCTCATGCAGTATGCCTGATCCTGATTGGATAATGCCGTCCTACGCATAATCAGGAGGAAGAAGTATGGACAGACGTTAGAGGGTGAAAGTACCTTGTTGTGTCCTGAGGAAACCACAAATTCTCTGACTAACCAAAGGGATGATCCGAAGGCTGAAGAACTGGAGTCCGATTGTCACAGAATTATACGGTTTATACAGGCTACACCAAGGCTTTAAGACTAAGTGGCTCAGTCCCAGGGAAAGAATTCCAGTGGTATTAAATTGGCCGTCTATTGCAGCACTACCATGCCTCTTTGTAGTGAACAGTTTTGTGCTAATCTGTTAATGTGTGCACTGCCTCGTCAACATTGTGATGTAAATTCAACCACTTCAGTAAATATACATTTGACTTATTGGGTAATCTGATAAATACAGGCAGTACAATTTTCCTTGGATATAATGTAATGTAGGCCATCTTCACAGTACACAAAGATGAGTATAAAAGTACAATTGAAAGTATTGAAATTTGTTATTACTGTTAAAGCACAACGCTACGGTGCATGGATGAGCCTCGAAGCCTCGGACTGAATCTGGGCCGTGCCAGTGCCGACCGTGGCCGGAAACTCCATAGGGCGATGCGTAATCGGCAACTACATCGCCCATGGGAGGGTTCAGTTAGGGGTCCGTGTTCATTGCTATTTAGCAAGCCTCACTGGTTTATCAGGCACCCATAGATGCACGGTAAAGCCGCATATGAAAGCTCTTCCTCCACCTTCTTTCTGTAAGAACTTAGCTGTAGTTTGCAGTGTGAAAAGAAGCAGCCGGTGGCACCATATGTTTCAGAGGAGAACCGTGGATGTCTACACCAAATTGGCAGTGGGGTTCTCACACAAATGTGGCTGCGGTTGCAGAAAACTGGCCATTCCAAATTGGGGTGGGAATTGGATATGCTGAGCTCCATGCTGTGTGCTAAATTTCTTTTAAAAATGAACTGTACTATTTTTTTAGTCTCTCTCAAATCGAGATTTGCACTTATTTTTTGTTTCATCTGTAACCATAAGCATTCACATTGATGATCAAATATTTGATTACCTTCCAGAATCACATGATATTTCAAAAGCAATGTTGTGTAATATACTGAACTCATGCTTAAGGTGAGCCTTTTTGTAATAGCATAATAAATCATTTTAAAGAGCTACTGTAGGTAAGGATGATATCTTCCTATTTGCATGTCAGTGAATGTATAGAATTTAGTTGCTTGACTGGGCTTGTTAACTGTTTTTAGAGGCTTGGTTTAAAGTCAGCTTTGGTCTTTTGATCACTGGCATCACTTGAAAAAAGTAAAATAATAGATTGCATGCTTCCTGCTGCAATGTAATAGTTTTTGGTTCTGCCTCTAATGGGGGTTCTTCATTGAGAGACCGACAATGAGATCTCCAGCAGAGGTGCGTATTGTTTTTTAATGGAGTCTTCAATTATATTAATAACTTTGCTGACAACCCCAAACAACAGTGCCAGGATCAAGATTTTTTTGAAATATCAAAGGCCAATCAATACAAGAAGTCTTTGACATAAAGACATCACTCCGCAAATTCTGAGCTTTTGTTGCCTGTGTTCACAAAAACAAACAGAATTAAGACCTTCTCCTGGAATTACATTCTGGCCCAGAGAGTATTTTTAATAACAAAAAACCGAGCTGGTACACACCAGGTTAGCTAAAAAAAATTTTCAACATAGATTTGTGTATGTGTATGTGTGTGTGTGTGTGCACATTTGCATATGCATGTGCGTGTGTATGTGTATATGGTGTAAGCATCAGTGCAAAGCTATCACCAAGACATCATACCCAAGAGAAGCCTAGGAACAAGCATGCCATGTGATTTTACAGCATTTCCAACAACAGAAGGGAAGGCACAGATGACTGAGGTATTAAACGGGGAAGAGCACAGAGCATAGAACATTTAAGAGACCTTGCAAAGGCAGATATCTCGGGTCAACAGTTTACTGCTTTCTGGGGGATGCACTGCACAGAGGAGACAAGCTATGAATGTTTTATCTGATACTGTTAGACTTTCTAAAGAATGGGAGAACCTGACAGTCACTCTGTGTGAGATGCCTTTCAAACAACAAAGCATAACTGTTGTTGTCAGTGATGTTATTCATCACACAAGTCCACAGGCAAAAAAAAAACATTTAAACTGCATTGAATTTGTTGGCCTTTTCTTTGTTAGCAATGACTAGAGAAGTCCAACGATGCCTGTGTTAAATGTTAAAATGAGTTTGACAATTGCATGTGGTGTAAATTAAATTTTATTATGGTGAGGTTAGCAATATGGCCTCCCTGTAGTTCTATATTAAAGCTTTTTATGGCTGGTGAAAAACACTAAAAATTACAGGAAATTTCAGTTCCAACACGAAATTGGAAGCATTTGTCACATTTCAACGGTCAGAGGCTTCCATTAGGAATGCAACTTCATAAGATTATTAATTATGGTGATGTCCCTTTGTAATAGCTAACTATGCTTCAAGTAACTAATTTAATTATGAAGGCTTCTTGCTAAGAATCGTGCTTGAAAATGTAAAGGAGATATACATGGCATACAAGTACATGTATCATAAATACACAACAGTTGATACCCCTAAGCAGAAGGACAATATGCTTCACATTGAACTGAAACAGCCTGAAACAGGCCAAGGTTCCTTGATGGATTTGCAATCAAGGCCTGACCCCAAATTATTATATGGCGGCTGGTAATTTATGATCAATTTTAGCAGCCTCTTCTGACTTTCCACAGCCTCCAATTAGTTGTGCGGGCTCTCTCAGTAGACTGGAGATCAATGTTCCATGGTTTGTGGTTAAAACTCTCAAACCAAGGCCTCTTGCTGGAGACGTAGGCTCTGCATCAAAGCATGCATCAAGTTTTTCTCACTACCACACAGTGCAGTAGAAAAACAGACCTTGCTCTCACCATTGCTGAGAAAACAGCTATTTTAGTTGATTCTTTGGTTGGTGGTGGACAGTGTTGGAAGCTCCTGTAGTGAACTAAGTCCACTACTCCACAATGTAAGTAGTTAAGCTACAGCACAGCTTCAACTAAGAGTAAAGTAGTTAACAAAATCTACTTTTAAATAGTAGTTAGCTACATTGAAACTACGAAATGAAAAACACACAAATTAGGTCACCCATGGGTATGTTCCATGCTAGACGTTGGCTAACGCTACTCTTTAAATAACAACACATTAATTCATAAGTTAGTTCATTTAGCTATACATTTTTTTCCAATTGGATTTCAGGGGCCGTATGTTAAAGTTTTCATGAATTCATGTTGTTCAATTTTAATAAAGAATGTCCTAACATTAGCTAAATAGACACATTTCTGACAACTTCTTGCTTGTTCATGATTACAGGAATACAAAGGAAGGAATCAAAAAACTTACTAAGATAAAATAACCAGCTAAAATCTAATCATACTCCCCAAATGACACAGTTTGTGTATTAAAATTCTAACAAAATGAGCCTTGGATGACTAAATAACTTAGCAGCCAATGAACCTCATGTCACAGTTGCACCGGCAAAATGATAATAGGTTATGGCTATGACACTGCAGACTCTGGCTCTCCATCCATGACCTCCTGCTTTCTTCCAAGGACTGTCTGCTGAGGAAAAAAATCTGGTTGGGAAGCACTCACAGCCCGCATTGATTTTCCCAGACCTCACTTTCATGCCAAATGACCAGAGAATGCAGACAATGTTCTACATGCCAGTTTGAGACAGCTGCATGGACCTATATGCTTATTTTTATCGTTATTATTATTTTTGCAATTTTAATTAATTTTTAAAAGATTAGTTTGTTCCATAGCTTAACCCAAAGGAAAACATTGCTTTGTCCATGCTACCACGCTGTTTGATTTTTTTTTTTTTTTATTTTTACTTCTGTGCACACGGTTTCTAAGTGAGATTACTCGAGTTTGCAATGTTAAATTCATTTGTAAATAAAGGGTTCATTGCAGGAAGGTCAGACATGGAAGTATTATAGCTACACTGGTTAATTTTTCAGGGAATATCAAGCAATGAAACCTGGATGAGCTGGATTGTGGCATTACAACCATACACAAAAACTGTTATCTAACAGTTTCTATGCTGATTTTGAAAGAATGATAAATAAGACACACTGTTTTCCCACATGGGTCCGATTGTGTGTAATAAAATAATGTAGGACCATTAATGAAAGCTGAAATTGTCCAACGGCTACTTTAAAAGTTACATATGTTTACTTGTGGTTGGTAGTGGTACTTTAAGTGGAATAAACCTCTTATAGGGGAATTCCACCACAAAATAACATTTAGCTCATTTATCAGATCAAAGATCAAACTGATTAATACTCTCTGTGTGGCTGGCCAAAGTAATGTATGCACGGAGACATTGGCAGTGGCTCATTTTGGTAGAGGCCTACATCACAATGGCATACACCTCTACCCTTCCTCATTTTTAAAGAACTATAATGGGCGAGAAACCGCTGATGTAGGCAAAGGGGCGTTGATCAAACTCACATCAAAAAGAGATTTGGGGTAGCTGCTGTTCCAACCGCAAATAGGATTATCTTGCGAGCTACCTAGCGCAGTGGACCTACTTGCTCTTATGTGCTCTCTGTGGCCCTTTTTTGATGAGGATCCAACTAAAGCTGGCTAAGAGCTCACTTTGATGAAGAGGACAGCTGCTTCTCTACCAATGAAAGATCAATCAATGGTAGAATTCCCCTTTATATTTGTGCTCTCTCTTTCAATTCATACACAGTTCTAAAGACAGTAATGCTCCTAGGCTTAGCCTGCGGCCAAATCACTACCCCCAGGCATGTGTCTAATCTGAGAAAATGGTTGTGTGTTGATGCCTGGTAAACACTACATCAGGGTTTCCCCCAGCACTTCATGGGAGAGGTGGTACGCCTCCCCAAAATTGGCCAGCGCCTCCCCTACCATAAAGAGAAACACACAGAAATAGCCACTTACTGCATTCTGTTATAACAGATAAAAAACAGGCTTCCGATTAAATTTACGATGTAACAACGACCTTCCATCTTTAAAAAACACCTACAGCCTGATTTACAAAGACTGTAGGTGCAAAACCTTTTATCGCACGCAAAATAACAACACAGCCAATGATTGGTGCAAAACAAATGGCATCACTGAAGATTTTCGCAATGTAAAGGTCTTAGTCATTTGTAATTTTGTTGATTTTCTCAGAAATAAGTCATGACTTGATGTGATTGGATAAGATTAATAATAAACAAATAAAATGCTTCTAATAGGTGGTATGTGTCAGAATGTAATGGATTGAAAGCATTTTAGAATATTTTGTGAAATCCTGTTAATTTTTTCACACGACAGCTCCTGATTGTGTAATATCATGTTAATTAAAAAACTACATGTCATAAAGGATCTCATTAAAAAAAGTCAGCTCTGACTAAAAAGCTCTGATCATGAGTTTACGGCTTCAAATAAACCCTCAAATTACAGCCATAACAAAATTGATTCACTATCCACTTAATTTCTCATGATTTAAATTTGCAGAGAACAGCTTGTTCTGAGCTGGTGTGGTACTTTTTACTGGATTGTTGATAGTTGTGGCAAACTGGAAGGAAATTAAAACGGCTAAACCAATGTTTACCCGACTTTAGAAATCGCAACTATTAAGTTATGAGGAACTGTGCAATTTAGTTGTACTCTTTAATTTGTGCTTTATCCTGGTTTAGGACTCTGCCTTGTAGGCCAGGTTGATGTGTGACACCAGTAGGATTCTAATGACACAGCTTTAAACAATATCAGTGCAGATATGAGTTTCCCAAATGTATATTCTTTAAGTTTTAGAAACTGAATACATACAAAACTGCATTTTTGTAGATGCAGGATGCATCCAACTTTTGATACCATTAATAAATATCTGCATATTACCAACAAAACTGAAAATCAAAATAGACACTTTTCAAGTTGTATACAAGTCATGACATTCAGGAGGAAGCCAGTAAACACATCACATTGTTTTTTTAAATCAAAATGATCAGCATGCATCAAACACTTCTACATTAAAACTTTAAGTAGTTACAAAGAGACTACTGGTATGAAACTTAATTTTTATAGGACGTGATTGGAGAAGATAGCCAGCATGGGGCACATACTTCAGCAAATATAGAAAGTGGGACAGATGGCAGAACTGCCTTTGACTGTGACAAAGAGAATGCAAAACAAAAACCTCAAACAGAGCGTGGAAAACACTGTCGTGCCACCACACCTGACCGCCTTCTTGGCTCTGTAAAATGGGAGTCTGTCTGAACAGCCCATTTCCACTTGGGCGCGCTAACTGACTGGTAGCATCAGTTTCAGATTAATTCCCAATTTTAGCAGCCCATACAGTGAGTCAGCATTTATAAAAGAGTTGTTTCCTTTCCCAGCTATATTACACCCTTCACCCCCACCCCCCCGCACCCCATTTTTGGAGGTAGATGGCCAAGGTCAGACACAGCTTTATGAAATGACATACAACACTCTTCCTACATTATATTTTCTTTCCCCAACATTGAGTCTGTGATGCACTGCCACAAAATAAAAAGTCGGATAACAGGATTTATTTAGGAAAGGCCTGTTTGGAGACACACAGTTGTCAGAGATGAACGACCACAGAAATGAGTGACATTTCCAACATGTTAATGAGATGTAACTTTTCAGAGTTCAGGATTCAGGGATGTTTACATAGAAAAAATAGGCAAATGCAGGGGGGAAATACTGCATTATATAAATGCTGAAATTCATAGTTTTTTACATTTTTATTATTACAGCGAACAATGACCCAGACTTGAACCACAACAAAACTATTTCTGTTCCATTTAACCAATTGTCTTTTCAGTGTCTGACATTTCCATTTCTTGATCATAATATTTAGCGAGATTCAAACAAAAAGCACTTAATTTAAATTCAGAAGTAAATTTAAATTCAAAGTAGGAAAACGAGATGTTACACTCTAACTAGCTTGCTCAACATGAATACATTGAAACAGACATTTTACATGTTTATGTTTATGTACATTTTTTGTTTATATCTTTGTTCAGAAGAAAATTTGCTCAACATAGTCTGCCGTCACTACTGGTAAATAGTAACCATCATTAGGTTACCAATATGGTGGCCACAACAATTTGGTCACATGATTAACACCAATAAATATTCAATCTCTAGTATACTACATTATACAGAGTAAATTATTTGCAGTACTGCTATGTAGTATGCAGGGTTGTTCAATTTATCTCTCAGCTCAATTCAAACATTGTCACAGTTACGAACTTAATAACATCACAATCACAAAAGGAAGTAAATAATTGCTGTAGTGCTTTCTTTCATCAAGAACAATCACAACATTTATTGATCCACCTACAAGAAGAAACAATAAGCAGACAGAGAAGTAATTGGAAATAAGATCATCCTTCAGTTTCTTCAGGAACTTGCACGCAAGCAGGTTCACCTAGCAGGCAGATGCCCTCATTCCAAATCTAGCCACTTCTCAACTGAAAACCTGACCTATTCCCCTTGAAAATCAGACCCAGGGAAATGGTAAAGAGTAATGCTCATGCTATTCCTTAGTGGTTTCAACTTGTTATTTTGCCCACAGCACCCAAAAACAATTTAAACACAGTCATCTCACCTGCAGCCACACTTTTTCACATGGCTGTATTCAGGAATTTTAAAAACTCAAGCCCTTAGAAAGAAAACCAAAGAGTGTATCATATTCTTTTTTAATTGAGATTGCTGAGATATGCGCACAGGTCCCAGTGTGTGTTGAAATAATTGACTTGTTTGGACTTGCTGGTGGAGGTGCGCTCTCTGAGGCTTACCAAAATTGAGTTCAGAATGTTGAAGATAGTCAGACGTGCACACGGATTCTCAGATTCTCCACACTGTATCTGGTATTACTGTCACAATGCACCCCACATGTATACTAATAAACACACACTAACATGGACAACTCCATGTTGCTGTGGTTTTTAGCAGTCACTGACATTATGTGAAGGCAATCAGTAGAATGCAAATACGCTAATATGATTCATGACCATCAAAACAACACTCCTGGAACACCCCAGTAGAACAATCAACAACCCTTCAAAAGGGTGACTTGATTTTCAGTCAGAGAGCAAGAAATCCCATAGTGTACTACTTCAGTTGTGTTTATAAACAAAAGCCTTATACTTTTTTAATGCTAAGAACCAAAGAGAACAAAAGAAATTGGTACAGAAAACAAAAAAAATAGTAACTCAAGTATTGCTAGTTGGGCATTGTTACCAGTGAATATATTTAGTTGCCTAAAAAAAAAAAACACTAGATGCCAAGCACACACACGTCTTGTGAGAATACAATATGAGAGATTGTGTTTTTGTTGTTTTGCTACTGCCAAGAGATTTTCCGAGGAACAAACTTTCTTTGGAATCTTCAGAAGAGCATTTGCTGTGATGCACAGATAGAAGCACACAGGAAATGGGCTTTTTATCACAGCATCTCAATCTAGACAATTATTTTGCACTCAGTAAGCCCTTCTTCTATAAGTACAGGCAAGAGCTCTAAGAGAAATCACATTACTGGCCTGCCATTATTAAACCCTTATCACTTACAAAGGTTAAAACCATAAAATATAATGAAACGAATAAGACATGTTTGTCCTCACCCACCCATTGTCATTAATGTCATCCGACTGGCATATGAATACGTGTTGGATTCAACTGAAAAATGGAAACTGGTGTACGACTGGGGTACAGTCCATTGTCCATCAATCTGAAACACATTAAGTAATCCTACTACCTGCGAGTTCCTACGATGTCATGTGAAAGACAAATGGGAGAATGGGGGATATGAACCTTTCTGTCTGACATTTCAGAATCCCTCCAAATCAGCCGCTGTTCCTCATTCTGATTAATTTGAGACCATTTCAGACGCTGCACATGGTCTCACATGTAGCGATCCTGCACTTCTCGTCTCAATACAGCTGCCTTTCCTGTGCTCTACGTGCTGTCATCCAGACTCTTTCAAGGACAGGAAATTAACACTACACCACAGCAGTGTAAAGGTTGGCAGATACTGGCAGATGTATCTATTAAGGAACATGCTAGTAGCCCTTCCATTAACACATTAACCTCTGATGTAAACATACAAGTTATTCTCAGGCAAGGACACACAAGCAGCACAGGAACAGACTTGCCTCATTATAAACTGCTTTGTCCTGTAGAAAGAATGGCACAAAGTAGGCAAATCCTGGATGGGGCACAGGCACACACACACACACCCACACCAACAGACACAAGCAAGCACGCACACACACGCACATGCATGCACACGCACACATGCACACACATATGGACACACCCAGACAGAGAAATTGACATGCCTGATACCATGTCTTTTGATTGGCTGATGGAACTCCATGTGGACACAGCAGGGGGAACATACCCCACACCGACAGAGATAGATTAAACCCCTGGGGTTTTGAGACAACAGAACCCCCCAATACACCCATTTCTGTCATCCTTAGCAGATGAGGGAAGCTTGAACTTTTGAAAGAAGAAAAATAACACACCACAGCAGGCACACAAAATGTATGACTTTACCCCACACTCAAAAAATAGTTATCTGAACACAGCAATAAGCTCAATCGAATGGTCTTTGCTTGTGGGCCTACCTTCTGGCGAATCTCCTCCTCCATTTTAACAGGAGATCCCAGCTCAGCCACCTGCTTCACCCCCTCGCTGGCATAGCCCCCGTACTCCCAAGGTATGTAGTCCTTCGAGTGGGACGCTCCAATGATGGCGGACCAATGATTGGCACGCCCTGTTGAGACATCCAAGGCCCCATGTCAAATTTACAGCGTCACATAAGTGGCTTGTTTATATAAAAAATCCCATTCAAACAAAATACTGCAACGCATAGTATGTGTTATGTCCTGTAATAAAATGTGAATATAAAATGTTTATGCATTAGGTGCATAACAATTATGGTATTAATGCATTACATTAAATCTTTTTTAAGGCATTACATTAAATCAACCACATCTTCTGAGTCCAAATGGCATATATACATGTGTACTCAATGAACTGGGGAATGTCATTTATACACCAGTGACAGGTATTTTATGTAATCTCTAAAGACTGAAGAAATACTAGATGACTGGAAGTAAGACACTATGACACAAATATATATGAAAGGAAATCGTATCCGATCCAGGAAACTAAAAGCCTGGTCTAACTTATGAAAACAATTAAATCTGTCATTGGGGACAAGTTGGATTATTCCTTGAAAGAAACAGTATCTTCGGGGAGAGTCAATTTGATTTTGTAGGGGGAAGTCATGCTTACCAAACATTAAGGATTTATCTGAGGAAGCCACATATTGTTTTGATTTGATCCAGGCATGCCTCAAACCAGGAGAATATGATATCACATATTTGGACTTCCAAAAAGTATTTAAATACCACGTACAGTAAGAAACATTGTAAAACGGCAATCAGCATGAATTACAGGGGATACTTCACAGTTGGCCTGGATTTGACCGTTGAGGTAGAATATGAAGAGGAGGTATTGTAACTGTAGGAGGAAACATATCTGAGGAATGTGCTGTGGGAAGTTGGAAGCCACAGGGATTAACGTTGGGACCTCTGCCTTACTTTATTTATATAATGGCTTTGACCTGCTTTTCCTTATTTACATAAATTATCTTCTTGATAGGGACCTTAGCAGCAAAGCCTTTTTCAAACAGAGGGGAATCAACAAAGGCAGTGTGAAAACCTTGAAAAAAGTTGACACAAATTACAAAATGTAATTGTCACATGATGGAGTGACACCCCTGGGAGGGAGATGTGGCAGTTCCGGGAAACACTGTCGTTAGCCTCTTGGAGAGAGAGAGAGAGAGCGCACCCACACCAACACGAAATGAAATTAATCAAACACCTTTACCCTTTCCCTTCATGGGTTCCGGGAAAAAACAATTAACTAAAACAACAAACTGAAATAATAAAGACAAAAGAAAGTAAAACTGAGCGACAGCTTTTCCGATGCGCTGGCCAACTTTTCAGCTGCCGGTTTCTTTCTTCGTCACTTTGTGTGCAGATAAACAAAACCCTAAGACTCGGTGTGAGCTCCCGATCTCGGTACCAAACCGTGGAGAGGGATACACCTTTAAGCACCTGTGCTGATTAGTTAACTCAACCCAGGTGCGTGTGCTCTCTCCACCATCCAGCGTTGCCAATCCGGTTCGCTGCCGGACCAAATGTCACAGTAATGTTCCGCATGTAGGACATAAAATATTAAAACAAAAACATGTTATAGAAGGAGCAAGCCTAGTATGTGTTCGATTAGATAAATATTTACAACATGCAGTCTAGACATTGTGCTGTAGCACTATGCACTAGCACTATGCAGCAAAAGGGCAAGCAGGATCCTGGGATATGTAGCTAAAACTATTTAGTATAAATCAAAGGACGCTATACTGATGTTAAACAATACCTTTGTCAGATTCAGTTCATAATTCATAGGCAGACGAAGTGGGCATAGTTGCTAACTTAGGTAAATTCCACACTGACATCAGGAAGTGCCTTTTTACAGTGAGTAGGCAGCTGCTGTAGTCATGTTGTAGAGACCCTCAGGGTCTTGAAATCCAGGCTTTACCCAGTGCTGGTTATTCTCACAGCAAGAGGGTACTGAGTTCCAGCCCCGTTCGAAGGGCCTTTCTGTGTGGAGTTAGCATGTTCTCCCCGTGGGTTCTCCGCCAGGTACTGTGGTTTCCTCCCACAGTCCAAAGACATGCAGTAGGCAGCTGAAGCCTAAACTGCCTGTAGGTATGAATGTGTATGAGAATAGTGTGTGGGCCCTGTGATGAATTGGTGACCTGTTCAGGGTGTATCCTGCCCTGCCTCTCACCCACTGCATGTTGAATATAAATACATGGATGGATGTTTTTATTGCATAATCATATATAATACCACATGTATATATCATGTGGCATATATCTGGCATGTATATATCGTATCTCAACCAAGGGGCTGAATTGTACTGGTCGGGTTTAGTATACGACACTAAATATTAACAATCCTGACACAACAATTGAAGACTATCCCCTGGCTGTGTGACTTCACTAGAAAATTATGATTTACTAGCACTAACATCTGAGGTATTCACAGTCTCCCACTGAGGCGTCATTACATTTTGCCCCCTCTATCCCACTGTGCCACTGATTATATTAATCACTGCCCACTTTCCACAGTCCTTGTCAACAGCCCCAAGGAACATTCGCCCTGTCTCGGCCGAAGAGAACGTTCCTTTGCTACCACACGATCTGTATCAGTGTTATGTCTCATAAATAATGAACAGCCGTCTCTGCCTTTGGAGAGTAAAAAACTAGACACCACTGTCACTCAAACTCAATGAAGCAATGATCTGCCAGGTTCTGGCGCAGGAAGATATGACCATGGCATCATCGGCGCCAATACAACGTATCAAGATCTCTATCAAAATAGGCACATTCTGACCCCTGACTGATTTCTACTTGCCACTTGGTTGTATGTCAAAAATAAAATAAATAAAGGACAAGTGTTCTCTCACTACATCTGTATGTTTTTCTACAATACATCCTCTCATGGAAATATTCAAATTTTTCCTTTAGAAAATTTCAAAACATAATAATTCCAGTTGAGTATTATTCTTTAAAGAATATTAGCTTTTCAAAAATATGTTCAAAACTTCAAAAATGTCTCTTCTCTCACCTCTTTTATTTTAAGCCTGTTGTGGGGTCTAATTTTAACTAGCAAGCACTTGTTCATATTTGGAAACTCAGGTAAGGTAATGACTAAAATATGAAATATATTTTATTTGACACCATATCACTGGAGAACAGTCACGAATCAATGTTGAGCCCTGGTCATAAAACATTTACACCAACCTACAATAAATAATGAAGGAATTTATAAGCACACACTGACCAGGACACAAACACGAACACACACAGACACACACACACACAGTTTTTTTATCCAAGTTGTCCAAGCACACCCAGCCATTGGAAATCTATATTCATATTTTTTTCTTTCACCTCATTTTAAGTCATAATTTCCATTAAGGATTTTAGAACACATTGATTTTTTGCAGCTGCAAATTCAATACAACACAGAAATTCAATAATACACAGAACAAAGCGCTCACCTGTGGTCCGCCTAGTGTTAATTAGACTTCTACAAAGGAATGTACAAAAATTTAAGACTTTTTAATGGATACTGCATTTACCCAGAACCAATGGTCCATTGCAGTTTTACACCTTTTTGGTCATTTGTGAAATGTACACCATTTTAATGGGCTCAGCATCAATACAAATTGCATTTAGAGACTGAGTTAAGATTAGTGTTGTTGAGGCAATATACTTGGTGTGCACAGATTTTTATAAAATCTTTATTCTGTAAAAAAAGCACGGCAGCGCACTCTCGTTCCATTAGCAGGTCTCTAAGAACGTTCTTGCAGTCTTCATAATGTTGCTCCACCACAACTGACTGTATAGAAATCCTTTAAATATTTAATAAATGCTGTATAATGTTATCTTCTTACATCCATTCTATCTGTGTTACATCTCTGTTGTACTATTATGTACCAATGCTGGCTTTTCTTGATTAATGACAATACAGCTCCTTCCTGTCGCCACAGAGTTTGTGGAGATTTATTTATTTAAAGTTGTGACCATCTAACTTTCACTCACACATTCTCCATATCTCTTCTCTGTTTCCTTAGAATTGCATTTGTGGTTAGGTTTTGACTCAGTACAGTAGCATTGTGTCACTCCTCTTTTACACATCTTCATGACATCTCACTGACCTTGGACCATTTTGCTTTGACTGCGGAGGGCAGCAGTGTTCCATGCAGGTTATCCCCATTATCCAAGACCATAAACCTATGCTTCAAACAATCACCATCACCTGCACCCTTTCTTTCAATTGGTCCTCAGTGTTAAAGAATGCCAGATGTAGATGGGGAAAGTGTAAACCACATCTCTCCCCATAGAGGCGCAGTACTGTTTCACAATAGCATTTTATGAATACATGCTGGCATTGTATTAACATGCCTACTTCCTTCAGGCAAAGGTCGCACATATTATAGTATATGAAAATACTTTGTTGTTTGTTGTTACCATCAGAAAGTATTTCTGCACTGAGATTTATGGTATAAAATGTATTTTAAAGTGTTTAAGCACAAATACACAATACATTATCACATATATAATTATAAAAATGTACGCTTTTTAACAGCAAATACTGGTATGCTTTGGCAGCACTGGCTACACAGATTCACCACCACCGCATTTATGAAGCACTCCCCCGCATGGGTGAATACATTTTCTCGCTATTCTGTCTCATAAGCCCATACATTACATGCAAGGTCTTTCTCTAGGTTTATCTCACACTGGGACGCTGTTCCAATCGTTATATTGATCCTGGTGTGGGTACTGTACGTGCCTTCAGTAATCCCAAGTCTTGATTTGTACCTATTTAAACTATTTCAAGGTTAGCCACACAGCGGGGGAGACCCCAGGCAGGAGAACAGGAGATCATGCGGTACTTACTGGGGTAGTCTTTCGGGTGGACCTTCTCTGACCAGTTCCCAAAGAATGTGACTCTATACTTGGCTGTCCCACAGGCACAGCACTCCGACTGGGGTCTCTGTGTTGCCTCCGAGAACAACAGGTCTGAAACAGCACAGGGTTGTGGTCATTGGAAAGAGGTCGCCACAGTGTGAGCTACGCACTTGCCAGTGACTCCAATCGAATGCACAGTAGTTAAATCAATTGCATTGAATTGAAATCAATTTCATTTGTATAGCACTTTTTACAAAGGGCATTGTCCCAAAGCAGCTTTACAGATATCTGGGCCTGAACTAATTTAACCAACATTCAATTGCGTAGAATTCTTTTTTTGGAATGGTTTGTGCAATCATACGCATCTCATCTAACCAGAGCATACAAATAGACTGACCCAAATGAAGGAATTTGCTCATTTTGAAGCATGGCAATCATCTAAATTTACTGGAGAAGCTGCAATTTATGTGACACACCAATCAAGCACTTCACCAGTAATTACATCTTCATGTTAAGATCAAGCATTTTGCGCATTATATTGAAATACAGCTCGCCTTCTGATTTGTGCCATTAAATCTACAGAATGTATCTGACACTTGTCTCCACAATGAGATTCTTACCTTTCTCACACATCTTGTAAGTGAGGGAGCCTTCATCCTGGAAATAAATGATTCTCTTCTGCACAATGCTTGCCCTGCAGAGGAGAAGAGTCACTGCTAAGGCTGCAATTAAATCACATTGCTTCCTGGCAATCAAGTGCACCAATCTGACAAATTGTGAGCCCAAAGCAGCATATGCTTACTGAATAACATGCTCAGAGGGAGGTCATGATTCCTGAAAATGGGCACAGCTGTGTGATGAATATTTTGATTCCCTCAGCTGTGGATAAATGCATTTTGCACAGGGACATTTTGCGGTTGACTATTTATACCCACAACTGGAAATAATTTCAGGTGACAGCCTGGAAGTCTTTTCAAGATGTCTTTGCAAGAAATTCAAATGACTCATTTTGAATAATTCAACTCTAATTCATTGTATTTGACTTGCCAGTAGGAGGGGGATTCCTGGTGGAGTTGTCGGTTTTATGATATTGTTTCAAACAGTAACTTTGACAGTTATGTGGATAGGGCAAGCTCAAACAGCATTGTTCTTCTACAAGAGATTAAGATCATAATGGGTGACAAAATAATTTGAGGACTCCAGAAATCTAGATTCAGACTCCGGCAGTGATGCCCAAGGGGTCTTGTTGACAGACAATAATTAATCGATTCCCCCCAGTTCCGTGTGCTGTGGCTGTGAGTCTTTGTCGATACCTGTTCATCTTTTTAAAGGAGCAAAGGTATCACGGACAAGAAGCACACATGAAGGCATTCTAGGACATGTCCGAATCAATTCAGAAAACAAATAACCAGACAGGAACAGTGACATCCAGTAAATCAAATATCAAACCGACAGACCACATGTCCATCTCTGTCTGAGAAAGTTTTTGAAAATTTCAAGGTTTGGTTGGTAAAACAGGTCATGTCCTGTCAATACTTGAGTTGAGGAGGAGCCATGAACTGTATATTTAAATACACCCCACAACATGTACCAAGTAATTGGTATAAAGCAAAAACCTCCTGGGTGGTGACTACAGCGAAAGCACTAGTCCTTGGAGCAGTGGCATAACGAAGAATACAAAATTGAATCCTGGCCATGCCAGGGCCAAATGTGACCAGTCCCACGGTCATCTGGGGAAGGAAGATTTCATTCCAGAGGGCATTCCCCACCTCATCACGCATTTATCAATTTTGTATGTAATCTGCATTCAGCCTGCACCTATGGCGCAATGACTGCACAGCTCAGCTGGTGGATTGTCAAGCGAGAAGAATCCAGGGCTGGCTTTATGCATTACTAAAAATATATACTCTGATTTACTGTTTTGTAATATATCTACATCAAGGAATGTAAGTCTGCACATAGAAACGTCTTACTGCTGTTTCAAATTTATTGAGCTTCAGTGAGGTAATCACTAGCACTTGATAAGAGTGATGTTATTGCACTTTTTTCTATTGAATTTTTAAAAGTTTATCTGCTATACCAGTGCACTCAAATATAACAATGTTTATTGTGGCAGTACTTCATATAGTGACACTTTGTTTTATTCATATATATTGTTGTTCACAGCATTATAATTAGCACTATTCTGCAAACCGCTCAGGATAAGAGCATCTGCTGAATGAATAATTATAAATGTACTGTAAGTCCGTACAGCCCAATTCATGATTTTTACAGCCAGGCTCTTAGGGGTTATTACCACATTTAGTGGGGCCCTGGCATCAGCCCTGGTCTAACTGATTACTTCCAATAAGGATATTTACAGTCCCCTGGGTAAGGTCCATAAGGCTGCAGGCTCTGACATCATTTCCTGTGCTAGGAGTGGGTGACACCTCCCTAAGGAAATGCCATAGCTGGATGAAACTCCTTACTTTCTATTTTCCCCTCTTCAACTGCCACCATTTTATAACTCTCACACAACAAAATATGCTCTAAGGACCTTTTAAAAAGGGTTCTTTTTATTTGTGGAACTTATATGATATCTCTCATCTTCAGTTAAAAAAGAGGCATCAATTCATGCATCTGTGCAGCCAGGAAACCCAACTGCACAAGGAGGAAATTATTGCTATATAACTATTCCAGTAGGAAGTAGCACAGTTACAGTGGTACACCCAAATTCACATGGCAGAGGCTTCTTTTATTGGAACAATACCAAGACTGGACCGGGAAACACATCAAAGTGCTATCATCTTCATTTCCTTATATGGCTAAGCAGACAGATGAGAAGAATTACATTCATCATAGTCATGGATTGGCGTGTTAAAGGAAATGCAAATCTGGTAGGAGGGTTCAGAAGAAGAAATGAGGTGTACGGAAAAAAAAAAGGTTGCATAAGCTTTTAAATGCCTAACCAGCGCATATTTTATTCTTCCTGATTTAATTCAATCTCACCTCAATTTCACATTTCTCCACAATGAAAAGCCTCCCTACTTTTAGGGTGAACATGCAATTAACCACAGTAATGGTTGTTTAACATCTAATTTAAATTATATCAATTATATGCAGCTAAGGCCAAATTTACTTTTCTAGCATAACACTTTCGGAACTAATCACCGTAAGCAGAAGACATTGTGTGTGTGTGTGTGGGTGTGTGTATGTGCGTGTGGTCGTGTGTATGTGCGTGTGGTATAACCACAGATGCGCTCACACATGTATAATTGATTTTTCTGGTATAGAGAACACCATTATTAATTATTTATTTTTGTAAAAAGCAGGCTTGTTTCCTTACCTAATGAGAAAGTTAAAACCTAAATGAATTATACATGTTGCTTGAAACAACTGTGATCATTCTGCAATAGTGTGTGCTGTATCTGCAATGTTAAAATGAATTAATTAATGAATTTATTTTGAAAAACCAAAGCATTGCCAGCTTTTCATAACATGTGTGCAAGGTGCATCTATGCATGTGTGCTTTTGTGCATGCAATATTCTTACATGTGTGTAGTTTTGTGCATGCACATATGTGTACATATGTGTTTGTGGCATTTGGTCAGCTGGAGAAGTAGATTGGTCTCGGTCACGTTGGCTGGTGGGGAGAGCACACGCACCTGGGTTGCATTAACTAATCAGCCCAGGTGCTTAAAGGTGTGCTGCTCTCCACAGTTTTGGGCCGAAACCAGGAGCTCACTCCAAGAGCACGTTTATGATTTTTGTTTGTCTTATTTTGGAGTTTTGTTTTAACAGGCAAGACCAAGAAAGTAATCCAACACTGAAAAGTAGGAGGAGCTTGTTGGGTTTGAAAGCGGGCCAACTACAGGTGGCGCACTAGAAAGTGGTCGCGCCATTTTCATTTCTTTTGTCTTTGTTGTTTTAGCTTGTTTTAGTGTGTTTTTGCCTGGAAGGGTGAAGATGGTCGTTTATTTTATTTTGTGTTTGTGTGGGTGTGTTTGTGTTTGTTTGTGCGCTCTCTCTCTCCATGCGACAACCAACGGTGTTTCCCAGTACTGCCGCATTTCCCTCCCAGGGGTGCCACGCTGGCGTGTTACAGTGTTTTTAGAGTCCATTCCTTCAAGACGAAATAAAAACAAACGTAAAAATGACTGCATATATTAACTTCAACAAAACACTACATCTAACCATGCACTTGTGTTTTTCTGTCATGTTGCAATTAAGCATTATAATCTGCAACCAGACAGGCCACACCCCTTCTGTATTTTTTCCATTTTATTGAGACGGGGGAATAACAGAACTTTACAGATATAAATGGAATCACAATACAGAAAGTACTACTATGCTGGCTTCACTGAGCCAAGGCAAATAGAAGTAAGAGGTTTCTGCCAATCAAAATTAGTTTTCTGGCTCTGATTTATTGGTACTATAATAATTGGTATTTATTATAAGTACCTTCCATTTCATGCTAAAAGCTATATCGCGCATTAAAACCTGTATTTATTGTGAAGTTGGAGATGGGCAAATACTTTGCAAATGGTAAATTACCTTGCTCTTTTTAAAAAAACAACCAGCTCCAGCCCAGGCACCACAATTTTCAGGCCACATCTTTTCCTCTTGTATGTTTTGGTCTTTAAAAGTTTCAAGTCTTGATTTAAATGGCTTAAATCTGGTTTTACTGAATTGCATATGTCCATAAATTTGTTAAGTGTGTTTGGTTGACTCTAACATCTAGAGCAGAGGTGGGCCGTATCTGTTTCTGGTTTCCATGCCAACTTCTAGTTTTAATGACTTAATTAGCCATAACGTTTATGCCATCTTACATTCCGGCTACATTTCTTGACAAGCGCAGGAATGATAGCCAAAGACTGTTCTTGTGTCCCTATATGAAACATTTTACAGTGACCTAATCTACGAGTGAACCAATGTTGATGGATACAGCTAAATAGCTAATTTAGCCAGGGTAATTGGTGGGGAAAAAAACCAGCATGCCCACTGGACCTCCTGGCTGAAATTGCCCATACCTGCCCTATAGCAGGGGTCAACAGCTAAGCATGGCCTCGGGCCAATATATTTTTTTAGTTATTAGCTGGTGGGCCAGAACATAGCCGTTCAATTAATAAGCCATTAGGCCTACACTACTAATTTCACATAAAGGTGTTGCTGACATATCTGAGCAGGAGATATGATTTCAATCTGATAAAATTGTCAATATCTGTTTAATTATCATTGCATCTCTTTTCATTGATTGGTGGAGATTCTGGGGAATGTGTTGCTGTCAAAATTAGGCCATTAGGCTACTGTATGATCAGTCACATCTTCTAACAAAATACAACATTCCTCTCAAATAATCTCAAGAGAAATGTGAAGGCTATTGCCATTAGAGGTCTGCATCGGCCTAGACCCAAGCCCACCTAAGCCTGATGTCTGTATGGCACGACCCAAACCAGTCTGACAAGCGCTAGCCAAATTTTAAGCATAAATACAGCGCAGTGGATAAAACAACAAGCCAACATCACCACACAGTAAAACAGGAAATAATGTAGCATGTCCCTGCATTATTTTATTATTCATGATGATCGGAACAGGCTTGTCAGTTAGCTTTACTGACGATTTTCCTTCTGGTAAATGTGACATTAATATGTTTGTCACTGTCAGTTGATCAGAACAGCACCTACCGAAGTATAAGACTGCAAATGGAAGCTTTGGGCCATTGTTGCCAATCACTGTTAACAGCTGGCAGAAGAGTTGGGCCTAAAAATAGACCCAATACCCGATCAGAGCATACCTTTGGGCCCCATTGGGCTCGGGTGAGGATGCAGACCTCTGATTTGCATCATTGGTCAGAGTATTTAATAATCTTTTTTATTTATTTATTTATTTTTTTTAAGGGTAAGGCACGTGGGGGGATTTGGCAGCCCAAAAAGTTTTGATGGAGGGGGATAGATTTTCCCCGTGGGCTGCCAGTCGCTGATCTAGGCCTGCGTATTTAGTATTTATCCCTATCTGACTTCATACTGGCATCATTAAAAACAAACGCAACACTTAAACAGTTTTGCATTTAATTAAAAAAACATTTTAATTGGCATGTTTAGTTTCAGGTTTGAAGTGAGTGTTGGGCCTAATGGAATCCAGCAGTGTGTTTACACTCAGGTGAAACAATAGATTCTCTGCTGCCATTTTATAACATGGTCTCTCACTCTCTCCCTCTCTCTCTCTCTCCCTCCCTCCCTCCCTCCCTCCCACCCTCCCTCTTATGAAAATGGCTGTATCCTTGGCTATCTGTCATTCATCTACATGTAAAACCTGATTTATACTTCTGCGTTGAATCTACATAGAGCCTACGCCGTAGCTTACGCAAGTGGCCAACGCCATTGTGAGCATTTATAGTTGTGCGCTGGTCTGTCTGTGTCGCTCTGCAATACACCGCCAAAACGCTAGTTGGAAATGCGTAGGAGGAAATGCGATGCTACCAAGCGGACCGATCGCAGTTGTTGCGGTCTGCATCGCCGCAACGTGTAGTTACATTTCTGGGGAGGTGCACATCAGGCTATGGCATAGGGAACACGGCTACGCCATACCTACGGCGTAGACTCAATGCAGAAGTATAAATCAGGTTTAACACACCACAAGTGGAGGGGAAACCGTAAGCTATAAGCTGATTTATGTCCACCTCCATTACTGAAGAGTAATACAGCACTGGCAGGCCCCATAGAGTCCAAATGGAAGAACAGAGTAGTGGTAGATGGAGAGAAAAGAAGTTGCATTTGTCATGGAGCTCACATCACTCATCCTAACAACTGTACAATAAGATACATAAATAAAAATGTCTGACTTTATTAATATCCTTTCAAATATCGCAACACCAAAATAAAAGTATTTAAATAACTTAAATAAGAAAATGACTGAGCTGATTAGGCTACAGTGTTATGTAGGGCACAACCTCTGTGTATTTCTTCCTCTAAACAGTGTGTGGGATTTTAACTCCATTTTTCAGTCTTCCATAGGTGTCCAGCATATCTATATAGAATTTACCACTATTTCCATATTGCCTGAAGAAGAGAAATCAGTCCACTCCAAATAGGGTTGGGTACCGAACTGGCGCCAGTTTCCATTCGATACCCACCTCATTTTGGTGCCACATGCCTTCACTAGCTAACGTTTCACTCACTCTGTCTACTCAGTCAGTGACAGCAGGTACACTTAGCAAGCTAGCTAACATTTATTTTGCCAAAGTGGCAAAATGTGTTTTTTGCAGTGATGACCTGAAGAAACACTTTGTGGAGAATGTTAGCTCTTACATAGCAAATCAGCAAGACACTAGTTTAACACTCCTATTCCTTTCAATAGGTTCCAAGGTAACTTTGAAACCCAAAATGAGTCAGGACTTGGTCCAGTGTCTCTTCCACAAGAAGGCAAATTATTTGCCACAGTGGCCCTGTCACTACACAGGAGCATTGGTTCATTCTTGGTCAAGAAAAAATAGTCATGTCCCCTATTGGCTTAGCAAGCAAGCAGTAATAACCCAGCCCAAGCCCATCTAGATTCAGTGGTTCGACATGAAAAAGCAAAAGGGTATTTAGCCTTCATGAAAATTTGCCAGAACTTTATAAAACCTACTGAAACACAGGCTCCAAGAGAATATGGTAAAACTGTTCATAGCACTGAGTAATTACTTACTTGAGAATGACACAGCCACTGCCAGAAGGGGGTGCTGTCCAAAACACTTGTATCCTTGTCCTTCTCCTTAGAGTACTCTGAGTCACTGCTGGAGGGCAGTTGGTCATAAACTGTGTGTCCTCTGCATCTATGATCTGCAAATGAGAGAGACCAAAGAGGATAATTATCACTGATTCAAAAACGTTAGATTACTGTGCCAACACTGAAAATGACTGCAATCACTCCTAGCTTATGAAATTGTATCATACCACACTGTCAATACACTAAAACACCTTTCCAAATGTGACCTCTGTGAATATTGAGTATTGTTGAGTATTCATAGAAATAAAATTATGCATATTTGCCCATATTTAATTGAAGTCAATTTTACCCACATTAAACTGACATGGTTTACATTTGAGACATTAGCATTGTGTGTCGGGATGTGATTTACCTTAGTCCAACAGTTACCACATTGTGAACTCATGCTTGGCAAATTAAAATTGTCAGATTATGGAGGTGGCATTTGCACATTGTAAATAATGGCATTTGTACCAAACCAGATCTCTGGGAAGACACATTTTACAAAAGCAATAGACTTTAATAACAGCATACACAATGTCATTGCCAGGTTTAAGATTCATATAGAGTAGCCACGCACCAACAAATCTAGCTCTTGCATTCTTTTCTTCCTGCTAATTCCTAACTACAGGAGTTTTCATTTTGTTCCTTGTGCTCTACAAAATTTCGGGAATATCCAAGAAGTGTGTCCAAAGACAGAACATACACCATCGCAGAATTGTCCTTGGTAATGCTTCATTGTGTATCTTCATTATTATATTCAATTCCACAACAACACAAGTTTTATATACAGTATGAGTAGTGCATGTATGTATGTACGTATGCGTGTGTGTGTGTGTGTTAGCATGCATAGCTAGATACTTAATATAAATACATTTATGCTTTCAGGTACTGATGTACAGTGACACGGTGGAGCAGTTAGTTTTGCATCAGATCTCCAATATCATATGTTCACATTAGCATGTTGTCACCATTTTGAAAAATGTCTAATCTTGGCTTTTGGCTGTGATATCAAAATGGATTATATGATATTCCTGTTCAATTCCATAGTCTATATAATTCATGATGTACAGTTCATCCCACATTCTGACAAAAAAACCTCCTACACACAGCTGGCAAACTGCCTGGTTGCATGTTTACATTAAGATTTACATTACTGCATTGCAAGGAGCTTAAACAAGAGGGTTTTTTATGTCTGGGAACTGTATAGAGGAGTGTATATTGACTTATTTCACATGAAATGATTACTGTTAGTGTTTCCTCACTCTGACTGATAATATCAGTCTCCTATTTAGACAAATTACTTTTACACAGAAGGGGGAAAGAAGACCAGAGTCATTTGACTGCCAGCTCTTGCTGCTGAAAGCTGTTTCAATCTGAGGTAACATTGACGGATTGCCCAAAATATTTCTATTCTGTCACTAGTGTTAGCTCGTCCAAATCATTCTCATCCTAAATTTAAATGTGGTACATCTGGGCAGTAAATTCACAAAATTGGGCCAGGCTCGTCCTTCACACATAATTAAATACATATTTCAACGGCAAGTTCTGGTCATCGGGGGAGCCACAGTAATATATACATTAAAAGCCACAGTCAGTTTGCTGAATAATTTGTAGCCTACCGACCACTTCACAGAAGGACTACAAAGAGACAACACAAGAATATTCCAGGTTCCCAAGGTATGTAATAATAGCCTCCTGGTCTTGTGGACCTCGCTTCACATGTCCTGCAGGGTTTGTGCCTGTGACAGGCTGGTGAGAGCACAGTTAAACACAGCTGTGGTGAACAGCAGCTTGCCTCACCACTGACCTCTGACTTTATTGAGAGCACCAGCTGTTCTGGCTCCACAATAACACTCACTCTCCGCCTGGCCTTCCAGAAGGACGAGCGCAAAGTAAGAGCACGTCTTCTACACACAGTGAGGACCTCACATTCTGAGCTCTCTTCCACACTTAGGGTTCCCTACCCCCCACAAGTCTGGCCCACACACCATTACCATACTCCAACTCCCCCCAAAACACACAAGCATTAGCCTGTAACCCCCCGACCCCACCCCCCACAAACTCTCCTCATTTGAACAAACCTAACCCGACCCCTCCAAAACAAACATTCTAGCCCCACTCTGTCCCCCTGACCTGTCTCTCTCGCCCTGCAACAAACTTTCTCTGCCTGTCACCAGGCTGTCACACTGGCTCATGTTCATCCTCCGCTCCTCATTCACACTACTCCCACAGTCATACTCCTCAAGTTATAATTTGCAATGTTTCAGCAGCCTCATTACTTTTCCAGAAATTCCTTTATCGCCCCCGAGCTTCTCAGAGGCCACATTCAATCTCTAGTTGTTCGGAACATCTGGTAGCCACAGTACATGTAGGCTGACAGGCAGCGCAGGAGCGTACATTCTGCAGAAGCTGAGAGCGAAATAAAATTCACAAGAAGCCAAAGGGATTGTAAACATAATTCTCTGTAGAACTGAGTGGCCCAACAAGAGAGGCGGAAGTTGTTTTCGAGCAAAGCCAAGAAGCTGGAGTCCTGGGAACTCTGTAGTAATATGGAGCAAGGAGCTTATTTTCCATGGCCCCAGCAAAGGTCTGTATTTTGCCAGTGAGTCCTTCCTCGACCCTAGAGCCAGGCTGTATAAACTGTGGATTATCCAGTCAGAACTAAAGGGAGCTTTTACTCTCAAGTCTCCTCTCTGAGGTCATCTGCATGCCCCTGATCTGGCTGAGTGACTATAGCACAATTTGTAGTGCAATGTTCACACAAAAAAAAGAATTTTGCAGAATTGCAGAAGAATTTTTTCCTGACATAGCATCCCTGTGGACTCATATAAACACACTATTGAATTAACATTCAAAATTTCACAGTATGCTTATTTAACTTATTTAACACTTCTCATTTCATTTTCTCTCTTTAGAGCTGATTGAGGGGCAGCCTCTTGAGGGGCCACAGACTCATAGGATGTATCAGTCACCAAGCTGCCACCAGGAATGAGTCGAGTCCTAGAGAACCACTTATCTCAAGACTACACACTGGGGACAGGACGGAGCAGCAGGGGTGCCTGTCACACAAGGATGACAGCATAGCAGAACGTGACTTAAAGGTAACAAACAACATTCTACATTAATGGAGAGAACTGAAGACCCAGGCACATGCATCAGGATTACCTCTGTGACTGATTTCTCATGATTTTTATATGATTTCACACATTTTCCCATTATGTACGATCAGTATTTACAAAGATGTCCATAGCATTACCATCTTCCTTCCACCTCTGACATTTAATTGAGTCGGTTATGCAGTAACAAGCTTAAGTTCAAGAAGGGAACTCAGGGATGGTTCTCCATAACAACAGCACGCCACAGCAGAAATGGATAAACCAGGCAAACTGGCATAATAATGGCAAGCAGGTGAGGATGAGGTTAAACAGCTTCATACTTTTCGGCTTTCTGGACCAGAGCGAAGGTTGTGAAAGTTAAGGAGGAACACAATGTGCAATGTTAGATGAGAAAACTGGGAATAAAATAAAAGCCATTTTCTTGTACTAGGAGAGAGAGCTGTCATTGCTGAAGATGCCTTCTGACAGGTGGTTTCAGTTGGTGGTCAGCTGCATGTGATTTAATGAGAGCAAGAAATAATGGACAATCCATGGGCAGACCCACAGCCAAGTATGACTGCTCCCTGCAGTGTGAAATGAAAGCCTCCACAAAAAACCGCACACTATGCCAAATTATACATCGTGTTCATGCACTGTTGCCATCTGCTAGTATATATGAATTGCATACTTATTTCAAGATATTATTCAAAACTTATGTATAATTATTACTCTATTTAATAAACTTTTTTTTTTTTTTTTTTAATACTGGGGCCCAACTTGGAGATGAGCATGTCAAATTCTCACCCTATTTTGGAATGTCCAGTTAGCTATTTGCAACCGCAGCTGCATTTATGCGCAATCCCCCACAGCTGATTCAGGAGATTTGACACATTTGATCTGTTCTCCTCGTAGTGTAGCCAGCCAGTTTCTTTTCATAGAGCGGAGCTGGAGCAAGACCTTTCATACCCTACTACTCCATACCCTGGGCTGTAATTTGAGTGACACAATCGCAAATTTTGCATCGTCCTCTGGCACTACCTGCCACAGTCAGCACATTCCATCTGAGACCAACCGAATGCGCCACCCAGCAGCCCCATTTCACTTATTTGTATTCTCTCATAGAATAAAGAACGTCTGTAGGAAAATAATATAATTTTGCAGGTAATGCTAAATGTGGCCCATGCTAAATTCAGGGCCATTCCATACACTTGAATTTATGAAGCTTGCAATGGCTCATTGGTTTATTTGAATTGTTTGTAATTACTTAGAGTGACCATGGGTGGGCTAGGCCCTAACAATTTATTGATGTCATCCTATAAACTAGGGTTTTATTCAAGTATATGAGCTAGTAACTTTAGCAGCAAAATCACTTCTGTAGATTGGTCATTCCCAGTTTAATACAACTGCACTTTAGAAATTGCTCTTTACCATTAAATTGTTTCGGTGGGTTTTTTAAAGTGTATACACAAATACCTTTCACAGACAAACAGAAGTACCTCTCACCCTCCACCTCAATCCCCATCCATTCCTCATAAAGGACCTTGGGGGAAAGAAATGGCTCAGGTGAACCACAGTTCATTACAATGTGTATCTTCGTTTATATGGTGTGTGAAGCCAGAGATAAACATTCTTCTCTTTGGCCTCGAACATTATTCTGTCAAATGTTTTATGTGTCATATCTAGAAAAGAGAGGATCCACCACGGACAGAGTGAGAGAGAAAACATGCATTGGTGTGATACTGAGAACTGTGACATAATTTTGCACAGAGCTTCAAGGGTGACAGGAACAGCTTTGGCGATTTGTCTGTAAACTCTTCCTAAATCTTTGGATTACGTTAGATACTTACAGTAACTTTTACATGGTTTTCATAATTATGTTCAACTGAAGACAAAACACATTTGAAAACTCTCTAACTATTTGTTTTTGGTTTTATACACTAAAATCACAAGACTGAATTTATCTTCACTTCACACTTCAAGGTCCACATTTGCAGTTTATTTTTTGGGGTGGGGGGGGGTGGTAGACAAATTTTCAGGGGCTTCTGAGGATGCGTTCAGGCAATCTGTAGACTTCACTAGGGAAGAGTAATCTGTGGAGTTGGAGAGCCTGTCAAACAGACTTGCTTACAGTGCTACATTAAGGTACCCTAACCCACACATTTTTGCACCCTGACCTTTATTTCCTCGCCTTGTCACATCCAGAGAAGTCATCTAGACTTCATTACTCACAGTAATTGCTAAAGCTGCCACTACGGCGAGATTTCTCTGTACATTTTCTCAGCTGAACTTAATGTTCCATGACAAATATTTCAGTAAATCTGCCTCTCAGTAACATATCACATAGATCTCCTTTGGCACAACACATAGCAAAGCTGTACCTAATGACCTTGAGCAAAACAACAGTGCATTTCGCACAGTAAAACCTGATTTCTGACATCCAGGCTAAAACAGGATTCCTGGCCATTATACTGTCCGTGGTTTGAAACATAAGATAAAGACAATCTTTCTACTTAGACAGCTTGTTTGCATTAGTACTGTAAATGGTAGCCTCCCCCTCCCAGAGTGCGATAACTCATCTCTAGCTCCAAAAGACCTGTAAGTGATCAGGGAGGGCTATGTTTTTCTTTTCCTGGAGCGTGCAGGATGAGAGGCCTGCTGGAAATGAGCGAGGGGGGAGAACGAAACGTACACACCGCACTCGCAGACAGAAAGGTCAAAGCGTTTCAGGATTTAACTTCATGTTTTAAGTATGATGCCAGACAGCTTCCAGGGATGTTGCCAGCAGATATACGACTGAGAAATGCGTGCATTCATTTCCCATTTCCATTCTTAGTTTGTTACTTTGCTGTAGATTCACAAAAACATGCTTTAGTTCACAGCTGTGTTACAACAGTTTGCAGAATTATTTTTTTTTTAAAAAGAAGTAATGACCCCCTGTCCTTTGGCAGCACCAGCCAACACACAGAATATTTTTCTCTCTGGACAAAGCCTCTCTTGACCTCAGAGCATTGTCTTTTTCTCTGAAAATGGATTTCAGGAAGGCTTTTTGGTTTGAAAACTAAAACAAATGCAAAGTCAAAATCCCTGTAAAAATCTGACTCCTGTAGTTCAGGATTTATTCAAGCTATCTCATTTTTGTGAGCGAAGCACATGCATTGAATCCCTCAATGTGAAAATATTCTCTTTTCCTTCAAACCGGGAAGGAAAGAGTGTGAGTCACTCAACTGAGTTTAAACCCAGGCCAGTTCATATTTTTTGAAATGTGAGAGTTTAAAGAGATCAAAACCACTCCCAAGTTACTTGGTGCCTGCCAATGTGTTCAGCTGGGTTTGACATGAAACAGGCACCCGCACACATGGCCCTAAGTACAGGAATTAAGAGAGAAGGGTTGAAAGATCTCGTTTTAAAAGCCTAAATGTACGAGGGGAAATGAATTTGGCAAAAGAGAGTTAGGATAGCAGACCTCCTTGTAGAGTCAAGTTTACAGTTACTTGGACACTCATTCCCTGCATATTGTGCATTATTGAAGGTTGGGTTATTGGAAAGTGGCAGCACACTTAAGCACACTTGAAGGTGCCAATAACAAAAGCCAACAATAGCAGGGGTGCTTGTGGGCAACTACAGTAAGCATGTGCCAATAATTCCATAAATAATGCATAATGTATGCATCCAAATGAATCAAATTCATTGTAAAATGTCGGTTCTATTAATTGACTGGTTTCACTTAAACTCTCAGTATCATTTCAGCATTTTCCTAATGTGGAGATTTTTTAAAATGTGGACACTTTTTTTTTTTGGATGCCACAGCATACATTTGGTTGGCATTATCCTACTTTACAAAACATTGCTTTTTCTATTGACATTTAAAGCAGGATTTTCCCCATTCTCTTACCTGAAAACTTCCGGCATAATCTTCATCTCTTTCACCACCCTTTCCCTCCTTCAAGGCAATTAGCGTAAAGCCTCTAAAATGAGAAGGGCTGGATGTGTACAAAGTCACTAGAAACAGGAAATGGAAAAATAAGTTAGTGTTGGAATGAACATTTCTTCCTTTGCTAACCAACAGTGCAGTCCGTAAGCATTTGATCAGTGACACAATTTTTTGTTGTTTTGGCTCTGTACTCCAACACAGTGGATTTGAAATGAACCAATGAATATAGGCTATAAGTTAAAGTGCTTTAATTTACATCCATATTGGTAGATCTGTGTAGGAATTACAGCCCTTTTTATACATAGTCCCTCCATTTTAGGGGGCCATAAGTGATTGGACAAATTAACTAAAGTCATCATACTTGGTTGCAAATCCTTTGCTTTCAATGACTGCCTGTAGCTCTTTGACTTCATATTCATTCTTTCATTTCAAATCCAATGTGCTGGAGTACAGACCCAAACCGCAAAAAAGATGTCACTGTCCAACGACTTCTGGACTGCACTGTAGAACTGTAGTTCAGCAAACTACAGCAGAGTTTAACAGCAAAATGAGCCAGATCTCCCAGGTGTTTGCGAGGTGAAACAAAACAAGCTCTGCTAAATATGGATGTTCTATTAATTATAAACCTGTAGTGTGTGAATATAGCCCTGATTCTAGTTGCAGATATACAAAAGATTTGCCTATGAGGATCTCCTCTTATTATTGATGCAACCGACATGAACAGAATCATCCCTTGCCATGACTCCTCTTATGAAAAAATTATGTGCAATTTGCCTTTTTAATTTAATATTTAAAAGAAAATGTCACGTGAAATGGACATTTTCATGTGATCGGCTTTTTTGGCACATGCGAATGAAAATTTCCACATGCAAAAACAAATGATGTGACAAATCATGGGCGGCGTCACGGGGGGTGCTGGAGCCTATCCCAGTGCATTGGGCGAGAGGCAGGAATACACCCTGGACAGGCCACCAATTGATCACAGGGCACACACACTCATACCTATGGGCAATTTAGAGTTTCCAGATAGCCTACCTGCATATCTTTGGACTGTGGAAGGAAACCGGAGTACCCAGAGGTAACCCACATGGACACGTGGACATGGGGAGAACATGCAAACTTGCAACATGCAAACTCCACACAGAAAGGGCCAGGCCAGGATTTGATTCAATTCTTGCTATGAGACGACAGTGCTACCCACTGCACTGTGCACCACCGTGATTTTTGAACATGTGATTTTTTTCATAAGGGTCTTAAGGGGAGTACACTCTCCCTACACAGATAACATATCTATAAAAAGCACCTCTTTCATGCAGTAGTCTACACTGTCAATCTAGCAGACTGGTCCAATGGCTAAACAAATACATTTTGAAATGTGACAACGTCTTGCTTTTAAAGCAAATGCTGTAGATGGTTCAGCACGGCTAACAAAATTGGTTCTCATGTACACTGGACTATGTGATTTAAACCTATTTAAAAACATTTTAAATACAGCTTGGAAGAAATTTTTTCCGCAACATGGACGACAAAGTTATTTAACCAGCTTGTTCAATAATATTAATTTTTTATCCTCGACCTGACTGAAAAGCAACAATGTGCTGACTGGCAAGCTAGAACTTGCATGTGTAGTGAAGTAGGTAGGCAGTGCAGGCACATTATGTGACAGCCGTATGAAATATAAAGGTTTTCCATCAATGGTAACCCTTTCCAGCCCAGGCAGGTTTATACATAACAAACGATGAACACCATTTTCTCAACACTTGACTGACTGACCAATGCTACAACTCCATTACTTTTGTTCATTAATACTGGCAATAGCAACAGAAACTGCTTTACAGCATTTTCAGCAGTGACACTTCAACTGGCATTGCACAAAAACAATGGGAGATGAATAATATCAACCATAAATATCCACAAAGGTACTTTTATACTGGAAACGATTCACATTATAAGTACAATACGATTGTTAAGCTGATGATAAAACCACAGAAATACAAAATAGATCCTTACCCAGGTAATGGCAATGTTACACAGACTTTCAAAGTTTAGAGTTGAAGTAGAACCTGCACGCCAGAACACATACATCTTTTATTGGTATCCAACAACATTTCGATCCATAGTGGATCGTCGTCAGGTCAAACTCCACTGACGATGATCCACTATGGGTTGAAACGTTATTTGCTACCAATGAAAGATACACATTGAGTTCTGGTATGCAGGCTGTACTTCACTACGCTGTAGCCTATAGCCTATGCCTTGCGCCCTGGTCGATGTGTGTATCTCCACACAATTATATTATTAACGCAGACTTTCAAAATCACTTCATTATCATCTTCCCTGCTCTTATCTCTAAAAACTTTACTAATATAATTTAAAGTTAAATCATACTAACAATTATTTTGGAAAATATAAATAAAATACCTATTATTATTATTATTATTATTATTATTATTATTATTATTATTATTATTATTATTACGACAACGTAGGTGGTGTTCGGTGAATCACGCAGATAACGGAAAATGGTATCCCGCTGTTTTTCAAAGATTATAAAACTGGAAATGCTACTGTAGGGGCCACTGAGTTTACGTACTGTTGTATGCACGTATTGAACGTCGCTTGTGATAAAAGCGTCTGCCAAATAAATGTAATGTAGCCTACTGGGGGTTTTATACAGCTCTGAACCAACAAATAAGCCAACTTGGAGGTGGGAAATATTTCAATTATTGTTGCTGTTGTCGTTGTTGTTATGTAGGCTTATTTATTATCCTGCATGTGGTTTGTGTTCGTTAGCCGTCTAATGGAGTTAAACTTTCACTTCAGATCGCCGTACTAGAGTAGCCGAAGAATGTTATTTTATGCCACAATAGAAATTATGGCTATCGTGCATCGTAACTTCGCGGATATCTTCCACTAAACTGTACGGGTGATTTTACATTTAGCTACCATCTTAATCTGTAAAATATTGCCATGACGCCATAGTAAAATCTCCACGAAGATGGGTCAGCGACAGGTATGAACAGAGAAAAACATTTCTATCAGATAAACTCAGGGGAAAATACATTTTACCATAGTTACCTCTGTAGGTGCTTCCAGGTTGGTAAAATTCCGGATCCCCCTCCACCCTGAGTCTAAACTCGTTATAGCCTTCCCTTCTTGTGCCCTGAGCCCTTAAAATGCTGCTGCAATACCCATCCGACTTCGCCGCTTTATCTGTAGGCTCCTCCGTATATGCAAGCGTATGAAACACAAAAGTCGAGAGAAGACATTGCAACAGCAGTATTTTCGGGTGTAATCCAATTCTTGACATTGCGCGGAGGCAATCCGTCAGCAGTCAATGCGATAAGAAAAACGAAATGGGAAAATTAGGCAAAAAAAGAAAAATCTTGTCTCAACTCCAGAAACGGACAAACTTGTCAATTTCGCCGACTCTTTTTACTTAGTACACGAAAAGATGTTCTCTGGTACAAAGGAGCGCACGAACAGCCATCCCGAGTGAGCTGTATATAGCTACTGTATGATCGAATGCTTCCTTAGTCCTGAAGACTTGAACTGATTTGTTGGAGAGCCTATATGCTGATGGGAGACTCGGTGTTTAGCCTAGCCTACTTAACAGCGTGCAGTTCTCAGAGTTGGGGGAAATAGCGAAGCGGATGGTAGCGCAGCTGTCTCTTAAGACATCAAGGCAAGAACTAAGCTGAATGTATTGAGTCAACAGACTTTAAACAAAACCCAGACATTCCTACCAATGGCTGTTGTAACAGAAAAGCAGCGATTTACATTTTTGGTGGTGGCTTCCAGCAGAAACGCGCTCGCTTACATGTGCACAGCTTTTTAAATCTGTTAATCGAGAAACTGATGCGTTGATATCTACATGTACTTACGGGTTTAAAACAGTTTGTTCTGTTTATGTCGTTCCTATCTTATTACTTTAATAAAATGTCATTTTTGGGCGACTTTGGGGCGCGTTCCTTTGGAGGAAGTTAGTTGAATTAGGTTCAGAGAATAAGAAATGGTTTGTTGCATTGTCTATAAAACGTCATTAAAATACACTTGAAAGCTATTGTCCTTATAGCGTGGCCGTGGAACATGTTATATAGACAGGAATATAACCCCGTTCATAAATAGTAGCCTACAGCTATTCTGAATTACATTCGTGTTCAGTTTTTTTGTCAAATTCCGTGTAGCCTATTTCGGTTATATTAGGTGAGAATGATATGCTTTAATAGTACATATTTGCTGAATAATGAGAGAGACCAGACAAAGTATTGTCGAATTGCAACTGCTAAATTGTCTCTATTACAATACTTTTTTGGTCACAACCAATCTACGCACAAGGCGCACATTCAAGCAAATAGTGGGCATCAAAGTGGAATTATGCGTGCGTGTATAATTCCAGTTTTTATCCTCTCTCTGTCTTAAATTGCTAGAGCCTTGTCAGACAACCAGCTGTGATTTAGCTCCACCATCCCGGAGATAGTGTGTCTCACAGCACCTGTGGCTTTTTGAGAGCTATAATTTCACATCAGGCTTTATGACTTCCTGCTTTCACTGGGTCAAAATGTGCTGTAACTCCACACAACACATGGTCACAGAGACTAGGTTCTGTAAATGTTCACTCGTGTACCCATAATATTTGAAACCTGATACCAGGGTGGTGCCTTTATGGTCTTACATATCCATGTTTAACAGTGTAGCTTTGATTCTAAAACTTTTTTTCCCCATTTCTTTGCTGATAACAAAATGAGTTTATTTAAGGTAGGCTACAGTACAAATTTATCTCATGTAGTAATGGTCTAAGAACAAAATGATGAAAAGTAATACTTCATAAATTTTGGTAGTCATTGTTTAATGGACAAAAAAAGTTTTTATATCTTTGTTTATTGTTTAAATGTTTACATTTGCAATAAAAATCTTGGTTATTTGTGAATGTCATGAGAAATTGGGGCTATACGTCTCCAGGTGTTTCAAGCAAGTATTTAATTTCATTCATATATTCATTTATTGGTGCATAGCAGACGGCATATATTCCTGTGGTAGATAAGTATTTATTATGTGTGGTGTGGTGAAATTCAAATCTTTCTGGAATGTGCCAAAATAGAATACCAAAAACAATGATCTGCATTGCAATCTGTTGCATTTGATACAACGCTAACAAAATGATCAAAAGGTTTATATGTGTGGGCCCTCGAATGTGGCCGGTATGAATGGTAGAGAATGCCGCTGTGTGTGCAATCTGTCAAATATAGTTATACAGTTAAAACAAAAATAACATTTTTAAAAATCCAAGAGGCAATATGCATCCCAATAAAATGAGAATAGCAGAATACTACGCCCTGTTTAGTTGGGTAATATTACATGAAAATGAAAAAAAACACTTACAATTTCAATTGTGAACGTGTTTTGAAGTGAAAGCGCAACACTAACGTGAAAGGTCGTTCTGCTGTATCTATAGGCGAATATATAAAAGTTTTTTTTTGTTATTACTTTCCTCAGAAAAGAAAAAAACATTTTAGATTTGCGGTTGTGTCCGAGATGCGCTGATGGCTAAAACAATATCGCTTAGAACTCTCACTTTGCCAGCCACATGAGGGCAAGAGATAAGAACAAATCGATAAAGCGCGAGTGCTGGTGCAATCTCACTTTTTATTACTTCTTTATCTGACCCGCCGTGACTTTGTTTCCAACCTCCTAGTTTAGATCATCCTTTACATGAAATGAATGCGTACAAAATGAGAACAAGAGCACTGACGAAGAAACGCTCCCGCTGGTGTCGATTGTCAAATCGGGCAGATACAGATAAGCTGCATGCCAGCCTCGTTTATATTAAACGCGGAGAATGCAAAAGAACATGGCCATGAACATAAACCAGCAGGTGTTGCCATCCGCCTTTCATCGCAACATCAGGGACAGCCTCCATCAACCGCCCCCATACTACCTCGCCGTGACTGATGCGCGACCGGCCTAGGTTGTGAATATGTCCGCTAGCTCTTTCTGTGTACGTGCAAGCATAGAATGCACCCATGCGTGCAGCCTTTCTGTGTCGGTGGAAAGGCTGATACTGATATTCAACAAGTGTGTTGTGGGCGAAGGTGGTTCTGTTTAAATAAACGGTGAAAGAAGGAGATAGCATACAAAATCCAAACAATTAATTTAGGCGTAATGAATTGTCTTGAAGATAGCAGCAGGATCCTAACAATACTGAAAGGTAATTTGAGGTCATTTTATATTTCTCATCTCCATGCTAGGTTATCGGATATAATTAGCCTTTTGCACCAATCTATGATGTAATAATACCAAAATGAATACAATCAGAACAATCCTTATACAAATACCACAGTTATTGGTGATTTCTTTAGTCGGTTGTTGAATGCACAACGGGACTAATGATAATATTTGAATTCTTACAGCAACGCTGATTATTTAGTCATACCAGAAATGTAAACAGGAAATGTAATGGTCAAAAGTTAACAAAAACATTTATATTTTAAAAATCATCTCTGTTCATCTTTGCTTTAAACAGCAACTCCCTAATAAAAAGGTTTATGATGTTGCCCATTTCCTTTTGTGAGTTTCATGCTGACTTTTAAACTTTCACATAAATGTCCAATACATTTTCAATGCATCCCAGTGAGGTTGTTTTAACAAGTACTCATATCCCCTTCGGCCTTGAATATTTGTGGGTGTCCGCTTTGCTTGGTGTGATTTAGGGGGGCTTGGCAGTGTTTGGCAGCTGGTCACAGGAGAGGGATGCTTGGAGACTGTAAGCAGTTATTCTCCACCACGCATGACATCTTTTGAAGGCTCACATCTGGTCTCCTGCCGTTACCCAGCATGTGGGGGTGTTGCTGTATTTCAACACTGTTGTTCTTTCCAAATGGCTCCATGGGTAAAGTTCAATTGCAGCTGAGTGGTCTGTACTCTACATGCTTTGTTGCGAGCACAAATGAAATGGCATTTATTGTGTCGTGTGAACAAAAAAACCTGGCACTCTGTACTGAAAAAAGATGGAGTGCAGGTAAGTGTCCATTCAAGAGACTGGTCTCTGGGGCAGAGGGTGCATTTGTGCGTGAAGCCACTTCATGCCGTGGAAATGAAGACAAGAACTCATTTGTTGATCCACGTAAGCTTGGACACAGCTTTTGTGTTTACATTATGCATCCATTCCTGCTAGCCTTGTAGTGACAATGCCAAAAGCCATTTCCTGGGGACAGAGCCTGTACACAGTAACATGGTCAGTGTTAAATCATCATCTGTTAGAGTTGAATTAACACCAGATATTTTACTGTGCATGGGGTTATCTGCCAAAAAGCGGACAGGTGGTTGATGTTGAATGTATGCCTACAGCTGGGGCCAAAGCAGCCAGCCTGGACACTTCACCGGGTTGCTGTTAGCCTCCTCTGTGAGGTAAATGCCCACATTCGAGTGATATGCCCACCTAAATTCTGTCTCCTGATATAGTGATGTAAACTACAGTCTGGAGTCAAATACTGAATGTGCACGTGGCCCCTGAGGACATATCATAAGAGGCTGTAGCACACTGATATACTTTGAGTGTGCTCCTTTGCTAATTGCACACTAGCGACTCTTCAGTTGGGCATCAGTAATCTGCCTGTATCAGCTGTGCAGCTAAACCTGTGGACCGCAAAATGAATAGGAGACACTGCTGAATGCAGACATTTTGGAGGACAGGTTAGCGTTAGTCTGCGCTCTCCAGAATTCATGGAGGATGTTGACACAATGAGATGGGCTCATAGGTGTGATTGAGCTTTCCAGATTAGGTATGAAAAAGGTGAATAAAAAGATTTCACACTCCTTACAAATGGGTAATGATAAAAAGTGAAAAGGAATTAAGTAAGACTTGTGTATACAGTTTACAGTTATTCATAACTAGATACCTTAATCTCAATCGGCATTGTCACTGGTCTGTTTCTTATGCTGGGAGATTACTTTATAGCTGGGAAAGAAACAAAAGCAAAATATCAAATACAAATACTCTTTACTCTTTCCTAACAGTGCAGTACAGTTCAAGAACCTTAACAGCATACAAGTAATCAGTAAATGTGTGTGTTTATGTGTCTGTGTGTGTGTGTCTGTCTGTCTGTCTGTCTGTATGCTTCTCTGAAATTGGCTTCATTGTTCTGTCACAATTTCTTTTTCTAATTTTGCTTTGATATACATTTTATTACTAGGGAATTATTATCATATCAATGAAGCACATCAGTGACAGAAGCAAATTATCGAAACAGTCACTTGTAATGTCATTAGGATACATTCATGCAATTATATCCAAAGACCAAAAGGGTAGTGCTCATGCTTGATTAACTTGAGGGGAATCAAGAGACATGTTCAACAGTAACATGTGTATATAACTTACCCATCTGTCATTCAAAGATAAGACACACCTACATCAAAGCATGGGCAGCTTTCATAGTGTGTACATTGTAGTTTGTAGACTGAAAGACATAATTGGTTGCTATTCCCAAGATGCAATAGTAAAATTGCCTTCTTCATTTCCCTTGAACTCATGATCTCTTTCCTGGAGTCCACTTAAAGTGGCTCAGGTGAATAGAAATATAAAGTTGCACACAGAGGCTGATTCATTATTTGCTTAGTTTAGTTCAACATCTTGGTCTTACCTTCTTGTATTCTGCATCAATTTAAACACTCAATTGAAATATCATAAAAAAATAAAGAACTCTTAAGAGGTTTGCAATCATTCAATTATGACTGTTCCCTACTATTTCTAAAATAATAATAATATGTGGAATATACATGTCAGTTCTGAGCTAAGCAAAGTAAAATATAAATCTCAACAAATCCCACCCCCCCCCCATACAAAGCAACTGTTTTTAAGCAGAGATTCGCAGATTGCAGTGTCAATCATAATTTACTAACGATCAATTGGCTACATCAGACAACTTCAATCAGACATTGTTCTTGGCAGATGTAGCTAAACGTCTAATGGGAAGAATTATTGATTGAGGGACTGGATCATTTGTGATGATGAATTTGGCTGGAAGAGAGAAAGAAGCAGATGACTGAGAAAAAAATGCAAAATAACCCAAGTTTTGGGCCTTATTGTGTGGATGTGTGAAGTTGTATCTGAATTCTGTGTGTTTACACAAGGTCATAAGATACAGAAATCAGTGTTCTTAAGGGCTGAGAGTCTGTTCATTGTGGTTATTTCTGTTGGAAACCCTGAAAAGTGCCAAACTCTCAGTGCTGTGGAGGCATGGGGCATGCCAATATCTTGTGCAATAACCAAATAAATATGGATTGATTAAATTCCACAGGAAGAAAAATCTTTGTAGGCAACTTTTCACAGAACACCTGTTAGTAATAATTTATACATCAGCCACCACAAATGAAATCCATCTTGCTGTAATTTAATTGAGTAATTTGTATGTTAGATTTGTGCACATGCTCTCACTCTTCTTCATGAAGATGGATCGATGTTTAGACGACAATATTCCACTCAAGCAGTCTCACCTTTTAAATCAAATAAACCAGTCGTCTGTTCATGCTCACTGAAAGTAGACTTCATTCACTGATAACATACATTCCATACAAATCATTTCAGATGACGCCAAGTTGCAAATGAATCAGGACTTAGATTGTATATTTATAATACTGGGATATTTATTTCCTTAGCAAATGTGCATAAGCTGTACTTGAACATGACATGATGTATTGGAAAGCACTATTTTTGTTTTACACGATTTTAGCATTATACGCCTGGTAATTACATACAAACAGAGAAGCTAATTTATTTTTATTTTTAACAACATTGGCACCCAACATGGGGCTGGCCATCTTCATTTCTCACGCTGATTTGGATTGGACAATCATCTGCAACTGCAGCTGCATTGAAGCAGCGAGCCCCGCTACCAATTCAGAAGAGCGTCGACACCCATGGCTCTCCTCCTAAAGTGTCAACAGCTGCTTATTTTCACATGGCAGACTACAGCCAAGCTTGCACAAAGCAAAGTCGGAGGAAGACCTTTCACATGCAGTCCATGGGTGCCTAATCGACCAGTGGGGATCACTAGATAGCGATGAACGCAGATCCCTGGCTGTCCCATACCCCGGTCGATTTGCTAATTGAGCGTCACCCTATTGAGCTACAGGCACAGTCGTCACTGGCTCGGTCGAGATTTGTACTGTGGCAATGAGGCTTATCCATGCATCAGTGTGATGAGCCAGATGAGCCATTCAGTAGCCAGAAGTTTATTCCTTCTCTCTCACCACAATCCAGCAACCACCTCAGTTTGAACAACTGACTGATTAGAGAATGATTTAGACAGACTGATTGACCATCACTACGAACACACCAGTGGAAGGGACTCCCTACCCAGTCTGGTTCCTCCTAAGGTCTCTTCTTATTTGTTCTAGCTCAGGAGTTTTTCCTTGACACCGTCATATCTGGTTTACTTTTGTTGGGGTTTTACGTTGGGGTGTTCTGATTTGCTTTCATAATAAAACAAAAAAGTAAATAAACAGGAAAAAAAAGGAAAGTAAACATCCCTGGTCATACTACAGCTCTGCATGATTGAGTCATACCCGCTCCAAAAATACAAAAAACATTAAAGTATGGAAACACTATAATATGACAAAATGATCAGCTTCAGACCTTTTATACCAGCTTGACAAATACATGACATATTAGCACAGTATTCATTCAAAGATTATGGAGCTGTAAACTCTAATTTGAAAATTACATCTTCTGTTGTGTTGTTAAAGATGGAATCCTCAGGCATGATTATTCTTGACAACAGCAATAGTGCAGGGCACCTGTGTCTGTCAATCAATGTAACAGGAAACCAACAGAAAATCTGGGATTGTAGTAAGTACCAAACTTCAAAGGGCTTTCAAATCACAACAGGTGCAACATGTAACGTCTAAGGAGAATTAAGGTGTTTTGTAAGGCAAGTGTGCGCGTGTGTGTGTGTGTGAGAGAGAGAGAGAGAGAGAGAGAGAATAAGAGTGAGTGAGTTCAGGTTCTTACCTTTATGTAATGTGTAATTTTCATTACATTTTAGTTTTCATCCACTCCAAACTGCTCTGTTCCTCGAGGGACATCAGTATCATTCTCTTAACCGCTCCTCTTCTTTGGTCTATGTTACTTTTCCTGTTTGAGGATTATATGGAGTTGGGGGAGTAACCTTGCAGGAAAAGTACCCGAAGAGGTTTTTAAATTGGTTATGCTTGAACCATTTAGATAGAATTTCACATCTACAACAAAGAATTCCCTCCCACCAATATTCTCCAAACATATCCTCTTAAATCAGCAAATGGTCAAGGCTACACAACTTGCTACAATGCTATACTACAGCTTTCTTTTTTCATAGATTCTGTGCAGATTATTGAAATGAAAATGCACATCAGCAAAATTAATCATTACAACTGTTCAGTCGTGCTTTTATGCAATGCTTTTAACAGTCTGATACATTTGCGCAACATCTCAAAGCAAAGCTGACCTTTTCATTTTCTGTGCATCACTCTGTTGACCTATTGAGCGAAATCTAATGTTTAACCATGAACACGATCATGTTCATATTTACATCTTGAATGCCATTGCTCATGAATGCCCACTACTTACGTATGCTGTAGACAGTACTTTCCCTGTTGTATCACCACTAACAGTTTAACTGTTTTCAAAAAGGTCTTAACAATCTTGACAGAATGAGTCCATGACAGAGGAAAGGACATAAATAAACTATTTGTCAATGCAAAGAGAATGACAGCATGGATTAATGCCATAATTCAGCATTATGCAGCTGGCATATCTAAAAGCCTCTCAAAGAACAGTACAATGTTTAAGCAGTGTTCATTCTTTGCCCTTGTCACAGGAGTTGAATGAGTCCACAAATGTTTATACATGGGGGGTGTAATGGAATCATCTTCAAATGAGAAATGACTCATGTAATTAATAAGCAATGGTGTTGCAACATTTGAACTGATTTACCCTTTTGTGTCTTGGATTTGAACTGGAGCTTTAATACAAAGTTATGTACAAAAAAAGAAGTTTTTTAATGTTTTTGTGTTTAACATATTTTTCAAAAGAAGAAACTACAAAGGCATACATTTGGAATGACAGAAAAACTTTCAGCATTATTCATTATTCAGCAGTAGCTTACATCGCTTGAAAAATGCTCAAAGCACCCTTTTTGGCCAGTGTTCTTGTGTATATTCTGTATTAATAGAACCTGATCTTTTCAGCAAATGATATTCAAAACCTATGACAGAGGAGCACCCAAAGTGTTCACAAAATTATGATTTTGTGATGACATAATCAAATGAATAATTATGGTCAAATGGATCTTCCCATTGTAAATCAGCAAATATATTTTTATTATATATCTGAAGTTTATTCAAACAGTGTAATGGTGTAATTGCTGGTAATTGGGGAAGACCTGATGTGGTGTAATGGCAATAATTATGACTCCTCAGGACACACACACATACACATAGACTCACACTAGTTCAATATCCCACTCTAAGGCCCTCATTTCCCTTGGATTCTCACAGAGAAAGTGTCATGGCCAATTTATGCCTGTCACAGAAAATTTTATAGGACCGTAATAGTTCAGGTACTGATTTAGTAATACTGCAACTTTGCATCTTAATCTGGCATCGTTTTTCTTTGTTTTTTTTTCCACAACTTTTTTCCAGGAAGAGTTTTTATTTTAGTAGTTTAATAAATAATCAGGAGCTCATGAGAACATTCATTTTTGAATCCATCTTCTATCTTCTTACGCAAGCTGTTTTTCATTCTTACACGATAATATGAAATAAGACATTCATATTTGTTTGCCTTTCCCGAGGTATGCTGTAATATCATCCATCTCTTTGGCAGGGCACAGTGTAGCACATGGATCCTCAGAATGTGTGCGGATGCCAGCTCACAGATCATTTAACTCGGACCGTGTAGTCCTCCTCCTGAGCTGCACAGTCGCTATACTAGAGGATCGCCCTACTTTTAAATCTGCCTCAGGCACACTTCAGGCACCTGATCGACCAGACATTTCAGGGGAATGAGCTAGGGAATACTCTGCTGACTCAATCTCGTCCTCTCTGAGTAGCACAACGGGCAATTATATACAGCCCTGTAGGACCGCCACCCACAGACAACACCTGCACAGGATTTAATCCTGTCCATGTTTCCAAACCATTACTTTAATTGGACTCACTTAGACCACATCCCCTAATGAGGCGTCTCCTTTTTTTGTGGATGCTGCATTTGCAATATAGTTATATTTCCTCACCTGCACGACATCCACTTGCCCTCTAAGTCTCTGGCTTTGTGTTCTTGGTACCATTCCTTGATCAAACATGCAGGAGTGCATTGACTGGTTAGGAGCTGCTGATGAAGGGCTTACAATGCAGGGAGCAGCCGCTTCATTCGGTAAAAGCAAACATACCAACCGAGCCCAGCTGGAGCATTCAAGATTTTACTTATCATCCCTGGAATTGAAAGACGCATCTGATCTTTTGTTCTTTCCCCAGAAGTCAGGCAGAAAATATCTCTATGCAAAACTTCAGAGCTCCCAGAAACAGAACCATGAATACCAACTAGGAACAGGTTATTATAAGGCCTAGGTTATTCTGAGCAGGGCAGACATGGACACAGAACATTTTGTTTTTAGTGTTAGAAATGTATGAATCATTAACTCAAATAAATTGATGACGGGCCTTTCCCATTATAACCAGAGGAGCTCTGAGTAAGTCTGGGATTTGATATCACTTGATGATATGGCTCTCATTTTTTTAACGAAAGTGTTGGTAATAGCTGTTCAAAATGGATTAATTATAAATGTTCTCATTCATAAATATTCATCAATGAAACTTGTTAAAATATCAATAGTATATTTAAATATCAAATAGTAAATGAACAAAAATGAATTCAATACTCAACCTTCTCTCATCTCTTGCAGAAACGGGCATGGCGTGATTCATATGATGTTGATTGAACCTACAAGGTGACCTGGAGGTGATCTGTCTCCTCCCCCTGCCCACTCTTGACAGACGTCCCACAGGGCTCAGTGCGTTGTACTCTTTTCTTCTCTTTAAACAAAATGACTACTGTAGGTCCAATTATCATATCATTGCTATGCTGATGACACTCAACTCCTTGTCTTCATTTCTCAGGCACATATCTCTGAATGCTTGGCAAACATTGGAGACTGAATGTCTACCTACCACCTCAAACTAAACCTGGGGAAGGCAGATCTTTTGTTTCTCCCAGCATAGGGTTCCCTGTGGATTTATGCAATCACTGCCTATGGCTCTGCAATGTCTCCCACCTGTTCAGCTAAGAATTTATGTGTGAACCTAGGTGACCAGCTGAGCTTCTCTGAACACATTGTGGCAATCACCCAGTCCTGCAGATTCTGTCTTCATAACATCAGGAGAATCTGCTCCACCCTCACCCAAGAGGCTACTTAGCTACTTGTAATCTCTAGCCTGGACTACTGCAATGCTGTTCTGGCCAGGTTATCCTCAGTCCACAGCAACTGGTCCAGAATGCTGCTGCCTGCTTGGTCTTCAGCAAAATTCACACATGCCACATCAGTTTTGAGCACAATTCATTGGCTTCCAGAAGCTTCCCACATTCAATTCAAATCTCTCACAATGGCATACCAAGCTGCAAATAGTACTGCCCCTTCCTATTTTCAGACAATGATCACACCATACATTCCAACCAGACCTCTCCATTCAGCAACTTCTTGCCAGCTGGCTGTCTCATTTGTTTGAGCACCCAGCAGCCACTTTTCACAGGCCTGGCTCTTCTCTGCCTTCATGCCCCAATGGTAGAATGGGCCTTCCTCGCTCAATCAAATTATACTTCAATGTTTCTATTTAACTCAACCTTTTTATCCATAAAATCTAATTTTATAAACTAAGATTGAAAGCATCTCCTTCTCCATTTGTTCTTGGTCAAGGCAGGGTGAAACACTTCTGACTGCACAACAGTCAAATTTTGTACAACAAAGTTGAAACCAACTGAAAAATGAACTGATGCACTACTATAGTGAGAAATTTGCTTTTATTCATTTTATAGTTGTTTCTAATCTTGCAGATATCCTCTGCAGCTGTAAAACAAAAGCTATCCATGTCCCAGTTACTGAATCAGGTTGTCATCACATATAAATCAGGATAGCCTCATCTCCTATAGGCAATAGATATCACGAGTTCAAGACCAGGAGGCAGTGTAGTAAAATAGGCCAAGCTTTAGCAACTTAAAGGTCGCAGGTTCAATTCCCAGGTAGAAAACTGCTGTTGTACCCTTGAGCAAGTTATTTACTGTAACCAGCATTGCTTCAGTATATATCCAGCTGAATAAATAGATACAGTGTAAATGCAATGTAATAGTTGTGTAAGTCACTCTTTTTCATTTACAGGAAAAAATGGAGAATGTACACCTAAACAAAGAATAAAGGACATCTCCTTAGGACTTTCACTCAAACCTCACAAGGACATGAATCACACTGCCAGTGGAGAAAAAGCAAATATTATAATTGAGCCTGCCAAAGGGAGGAATCCTTTGAGAGGGAAAAAAGAGTCACAGACAAGTTGCTTCCCAGCGGAAAAAAAAACTGAAAAGAAAAGAAACCATTTTTGGTCATTACGATGTGCTTAAGGCACAGCAAAAGTGCCTTTTCCAACTGGAAAGCCTTTCAGATGTGCAGAATGCTGACAGGGTACATGCCCTCTGATACTCAGAGAGCGGTGTTAATAAGCACCGTCACGGATATAGCCCCTCCATTACAGTCAGGCTGAGAAAGGCATAATATGCTAAAGGAGAAAATGAAAGGGTACACTTTACTCTTACTTAACAAATACCCGTCCTTATTTGTATTTTTCTCCCATAATTGTGAGGCTCTGTGTGACTTGTCAAACGTGAATGCTTGTGCACTGCCACGTGGGAAAGCACTGCAGCCAACTCTGCCTTTCCTCTGCCCACTGCGGCTTAGCCATCCTGACCAAAGGTTTCTGTTCCTGTTTCGCTGTCCAGGAAGTTATTCACTGATTACTAATTCCATGAATTGCAAACTGCGGGGCTTTACAGCTTGGCTGGACTGAGTCCAGGGATATTTGCCCATGGCAATGAATGAACAAAATAATCTAAATCCTTGGGTCTAAGGTTCTATAGAAAGTAATCCCCCAGTTTTTATTTTATTGGCCACCTGTGAAAATTGTGCGTGTGGATATCCTGCTGAGTATAATGGATTTTCTTTCATTATCGATTGTCCAAATTACGTCTGAAAACGAAGTGAAACATATCCTAATGAATACAAAGTAAGGGCTTATGTATATGACAGAGTCAGGGTGGGGGGGTGGCGAAGGGGGGCAGGGGTGGCTCACAGTGTTCCTATCTTTGCTCTTGGATAAAAGCTCTGTTCAGTGAAAACTACCTCTCTGTGTTTAGCCTTGCAGCTTCTCATTATATGTCCATAATGGCCCTGGCCATTGCCCATGGGCAGAGTAGGTATAAAGTTTCATAAGTCCTTATTTAATAAGCCTTTAGGGAATCCTTAGTTGCTCAAACCTTGAAGAGAATGATTCAGTGAATGCCTGGCTGAGCTTGCCGACTCTCTCTTCATGGACAGAACAAAAGTCAGATGGGCATTCGCAACCTTCACTTGTCTAAAGAAGGCTAAAACAACATCAGTTAACTAGGAACTTCAAGGCTTTTCACTGCACATTTTTTGTGTAATAGTACATTACCCACCATGTGTAGATGGTTTTCTTGTTCTGCACTCTCTCTCTCCTATTCTGCACTCTCTCTCTCTGTCTCTCTCTCTCTCATTCACACACACACACACACACACACACACACACACACACAACGCACATGATATACTTATGTTCTACTACATTAAAAATTCATCAATCAAATAATTTTCAGTAACATTGTCACTGCTGTACATAAAAACTTCTTAATTCAGGTTCAGAACAGGGAAACAGACATTAGAGAAACAAAAAATAAACTCTGACAATAGATTGCATTTCCGGCATTGTATACAGCTGCTGTACCACAGGGATGGTGGAAGTTAATTTGTGCATCAGATGCATAACCCAAAATGTTCTCTGTAATTGCTCCTCTCAACATCACTGTTCTAAAGTCTATTGAAGCTGTCCAGTTAATCAGAAGTTGTTTCTCCTGCTCTAATAGTGAAAGCCAGAAAACAGCACTGGATATTATCAATTGTTTCTGCTTTAGAAGAAACCGATAACAAGAACATCAATTGCTTAAAATGCATGTTGTAATGATGGGGTTTAATAGAAAAGTCTGTCTGAGCAAGAAATCTGATTGATGAACTTGTATTATCTCCCACTTTTGCTCGGCATGAAAATCAGTTATGCAGCATTTCTTATTCTGCTCCTGTTTCTACTAATTGAGTGGTTATCACAGAGAAAAATTATCTCAAGAAATGTTTCTTCTTTTAAATATCTATTTGAATCTCCAATTTCTCACTTGCATACCATTTCGTTATTCCAAACTGATCATATATGACTTTGTTAAGCTATGACCATGTGAAAACATGAATGGTGATCTTTAAGTCATGCTAAAACTCTCCTGCTGAAGATTCATTGAAGAAGAATTCATATTTTGAATTAATGTAAATCAATTTCCAATGCTTTTGTGGGTCAGTACGCACAAGGTATGTAAAATATGGAGGAAAAGTGTATAGATCATGCACCCAATTTGTTCGGTATCAGTCTGTGACCCAATGACACCATCAGGTGCTGAGTATCTTATCTCGTGATGATCTTCCAGGCCTTTACTGGAGTCATCTTCAGCTCCTACCTTGTTTTGGGGGCTAGTTGCTTTAACCCTCCTGTTATGTTGCAGGTCAAATTGACCCTTTTTAAAGTTTGAAAATCTAGGAAAAATACTTAAAATTATTTTTTCAGTATGAAACTTCTTCTACTGGCCTTAATTAGTGTAATCAACATTTTAAATGAAAATGGTTCATTTCATGTATTTGCAAACCCCCCCTGTATGGGGATTGACCCGGGAACATTTTTGCTGTACCTAAAAAATGAACAGAACAGGAGGGTTAAGTTCTCTTCCCCATATGAAATGCATATGATCTGATCTAGGATTCAGATCAGGTGAATGACTTAACCAATCAAGAACTTTCTAGTTTTTGGAATTGAAAAACGTATTTGTTTCTTTAGCAGTATGTTTGGGATACTTGTCTTGCTGTTGGATGAAGCAGTGTCCAATGTGTTTGGAGGCATTTGCTTGAACTTGAGCAGATGCTTCTGTACACTTCAGAATTCATTCTGCTGTTACTATCAGCAGTTACTATACATAATCACTGAAGACAAGTTAGCCAGTACCTGTGGCAGCCATCTACCCCCAAAGCATAATACGCCCACCACCATATTTTACAGATGAGGGGGGTTCTTTGGATCTTAGGCAGTTCCTATGGGGCTACACACTGCTCTTGTAATCAGTGATACAAGTTCATCTTGGTCTCTTCTATCTACAAGACCTAAATACTGCTGGTGCATTTAAATACTTCTTAGCAAACTGTAACCTGGTCAACCTGTTTTTGTGGCTAACTAGTGGTTTGCATCTTGCAATGTAGCATCTGTAGTTCTGTTTGTTGTTTTCTGCACACAGTTGTCATGACGCGCCCACACCTACCTTCTGGAGATTGTTTCTGATCTGCTGCGCAGGAGTTTGGGGGGTTGTCTTCATTATGGTGAGATTCTTCATGAATTGTAGAGGTCTTCCTTAGCTTACCAGGCCCTTTGAGATTACTGAGCTTGCCAGTGACCTCATTCTTCTTAATAATGTTCTAAACTGTTGATTTTGTTGAGCCTAAGGTCTGGCCTCCTTTGCGCAACTCTGGTCATCCTGTTTACAAATGCCAATAACAGACTCCAAGGGCAATCAAAAGTTCAAAACTTGATAAAGATTGTGTATGAAAGCTGCTGTTAATTTCTACATGGTGAATCCAAAATGCATAAAAATACACCATTAAAAGCCAAGAATATGAACTTTAACCACACGTGAATTGTTTGATTACAAAGCTAAAACTGTGGAGTACAGAGCCAAATCAAGAAAGAAATTTTTTTTATAAAACATTATAGAACTCACTGGAATTCCACTCCAGTCTTTGCTTGCAAGGATGCAAGCTGCAGTGGAAAGATGATTTTTCAAAAAATAGTCCTAGGATTTTCTGAAAACTCTAGCTTTTTGGAGATGCCAACAGAAGGCATTTTAAAACCCAGTAGTTCTCTAATAAAATGATACCATATTTTCTTGTCTCAATGAATCTTTGATCTAAAATGGGCTTAGAACTAGTTATCATACATAATGGGAAAAGTACATATAAATATGTAAGAGGACAAAGTGTTATAGGCAAAAAAGGACACATTCAAATCCCAGCTAACTCAGGTCTGTCATTAATCACATGTATTTATTCAAATGTATTAATGGTTTAAGCTCCTGAGACAAGGGCTGACAGCTAGCAAGAAACCTGAAAATTCCCAGCACAATTGGGGGAACTATTATAAAATTTATACATACAAATCATATATTGCCAAATCTAAACACAGTATATGGGTTATAGTTTGGGATGGCAGGTATACCATACAGCCAAGTTACAGTGCGCCTTGGCAGGACATGCCCTATATACTGTACCTATACAGCACAGAGAGTTCAGCATTTTTCAGGGTTCCCCACAGAAATTACCGCAACAAGCCTAAAAACATATTCACATTTTTGTGAAGATCCAAGGCTATGGTGTTTCAGCAGAACAGGTTCTATTGTTTCCCAAATGCAGCTTTGTTTAGACTAATGGATATGTTTAAACATATAGCAGACATACAATTTAAATAGAATTAAATAATTTAAAAATGTCCTCATTTCAAATACTTTTTTTTTTTAATACAACAAATGTACCTATAACGTTTATTATATCACTCTTATTACTCATGTTAGTGACAGCTGAATAAGCCATATGTTTTATTAAACATGGTAAAAACATTTGTGAACACGCAAATTTGAGTGCTCCATTGTGGTGTATGCAGAGCAGCTATATCTATTCCTCAGCGGATTCCTTGAGAATATGAAAATACAGAAAAAGCGGTTCAATTTCAATTAATTTATTTTACTACAGAACAGAAACTACAAACTGCATAATTCCTTGGTTAGATAAGAGGTGCCATTTCTGTACATGCAACTCAAGGCATGTCTTCTATTCAGTATAAATAAATACACAAAGATCTGACTAAGGTCTCTACAAGTTATCTACACAGTAAAATGTCCAATGTTAATTAAAATCTAACAGTGTAATTCAACTATAAACAGATAACATGTGGTCCCACATTCCAAAGTCAACATTAACGTTATTATAATGTTGTAATATAACACTGTTATAATGTTGAATTTACACTAAGCTCTACGGTGTATGATGGCATCAGGCAACATCAAAGTAAGAAATGTCTTCACTAGCTCATTCCCTAGTGCAATATCTGACTTATTGTACGGGAACTCATAAACTTCAGGGAGCAACACCAAGAAACATAGGCTGAAGATTAGTGTACCCAAATCCGTGTGTGCTTGTGCATGTATTTGCTCTGTGTTAGCACATTTGATGAAAAGCCATTTCTTGAAGCTGAAATCAGGCAGTCACTTACTCTTTATTAAGCTACATACTATGATTAAGGGGTGAAAGAAGTACATTACCAATTCACGACCAAAGCTCGCTGCCCATATTAAATTCACTTCTCCGAATAACGACTGGTTGTGCTATTTCAAAAGTCATGGAAATTAAAGCTATCCAGATCTCGTTATTTTAGACAGAGTGCATCAGAAACATATGCTCAGGGACCCTGCCCAACACACAAAGGCAAAGTAGGTCCCAATTAATATAAAAGACCCACTCATCTTTGTTTGTTTAATCAACAGCCTGTTTCACCCATGTGTTTTAATTTACTCTGAGAGTTCGGTAAAGCTCTTGGCCACCCTTCCATTTGCGTGTCAAGATTTTGAAAGGTAGAGTAGAATATATGAGCCATTTTACAACAATTAAGCTGGATTAATTGCCTTTTTAAAAGGCAAGCAGCTTGTGCATGGTGTTTTGAAGCGCTATTAAAAGCATCATTAAATCACCGCAAAAACAACATTCAGCAAGGGATGGGATTGCGCGCTGTATTTCACAAGCGTTCAGATGGATATGCCATCAGTGTTAATGAAATGCATGTGTTGCTGTGTCTTTTTGGGTTCCTGCAATGTTTTTCATCCAATTACTCGAGTAAACCAATGCATCCACCTGGCAATTAAACTTTTATTTTTATTTTTTGAAAAATTGGGTCGTCAAAATTTAAAATACTGTACTTCAGTGTTCCAACATGCAAAGAGGGCTCTTGGATATTTCTAAATTGTTTACCAGCAGTTACAAATGCAATGAATGGATACTTTTTCACTTCACTTAACAACTGGGAACATGAATGAAATGTGCACCCGAGCAAATTTGACTGACCTCCAAGCTTAATATATATTGGTTTTTGTTAGACTTGCATGAAAAAATGGAGACTTGTCTCCTCTGACAAAGATATGAAGAGGCGTGTACTTTTAAAAGATTTTCTGTATTTACAGTAAACTGTGCAAAATGTGCAGGTTCTCGGCAGAATACCTCCCAAATGGCTTCTACCCCAAAAACCTTTGTTCCTCGTTTGCCAATGCCCTGTCATGCTGCCACATGCTGCCAGCAAGGGCTGTACAGTTAACTCCAGCCGACGTTTGGCATTGCGCATGGTGACTTTAGGCTTGTGTACGACTGCTTGGCCATGGACACCCATTTCATGAAGCTCTAGACTACTAGTTCTTATGCCAATGTTGCTTCCAGAGGTAGTTTGGAACTCTATAGTGGATGTTTTAGCCAAGGACCAATGATTTTTACACGCTACATGCTTCAGCACTTGGCAGCCTTGTTCTGTGAGCTTGTGTGGCCTATGGCTTAGCAACTGAGCTGTTGTTGCTCCTGTACGTTCCACTTCACGATAACAGCACTTACAGTTGCCTGGGGCAGCTCTAGCAGGGCAGACATTTGACTAACTGACTTGTTGGAACTTGTGGCATCCTATGACAGTGCCATGCTGAAAGTCACTGAGCTCTTCAGTATGACCCATTCTACTGCCAATGTTTATCAATGGAGATTTGCATGGCTGCATGCTTGATTTTATGCACCTGTTAGGAATGGATGTTGCTGAAATATCTGAAACCACTAATTAGACGGGGTGTCTACATACTTTTGGAAATGTAGTGCATGTGTAATTGCTCAGTATTTCATTTCAAACTAAAGAAGAGACAACTTCATTTTGGATTTACCACTTTGTCTTTACCTAAATTTACCTAAATATAAACTACCCTAAGACAGTGAGCCCTTTAACTGACACATATCTATGCTGTTTTCTATAATTGTTTTTTGTGATTAATGATTCTCAATAATGTTTTCAATTGTCTCATTTGTATTGGTTTTGGTACAAGTATTGCAGTGATTGTTCTGGTAGTCTGTTCCCAAATATGAGCCTTATGTTTGCCCCTGTCGGAAGCATGTGATCTGTGTTAGTTATTGGCTACATCAGTAGGAGACTGTATATTGATATAGTGCTATGTCTCTTTTATATGACTTCAATGAAGACGCAGTCAGTTGTATTTTGCACCATTAAAGAGCTCGTGCATCCGTGTGCTCCAGACGTTTTCCTTTTGCAATCTTATCTTTTCCTTTATCTGAGAAGCACTGGATTAGTCTTTTATTTGGCCGATGCACAGTGACCTCCTTTGTGTTATCTAAGATAGTGTTGTAAATAGTACAAGTGTCTTGCTTCATTTAAGTTATTTTTCAAGTCTCTGTGATGCTCACATCTGGAGTTATAAAGCCTTAAGGAGAACACTCCCTAAATGGGCAAGGATTGGCCAGATTTGGTATCTGCATGAAGGCAATAAACCCATTTGAACATATCTGATGGCTTGAATTGAACTGGCTCATCTGTCAGCCTGTTTATAATGCTAATGCTGGCTTTCTCCTATTGCATCCTGAAGGTGCAGTTTCAGGAGTGTTAAACAGATGGGGGAAAGCTGGAATGATTAAGTAACTTACCACAAAATGTAAACCACATTTTAGGACATCATTTTAACCCCAACATAAGTCAAATACACAAGAGCCTTCTTCTTATTTTGCCTGCAGGGAATGGTTAAACACAATTATGAAAGGAATGAATCACCAGTCCTTACTTAAAAATTTCAAGGCATTTTACACTGTTTTCTTCTTCAAAACTGTATCGATATATCTTGAGAGGGAACTGAAGACCACCATACAAGCTGCCCCCTCGTCTTAGATGTATCTCTATTCTAAATGGTTTTCTCCTCGGGGAGCTAGTGTCTTCAATGAGGAACATTCATCAAAGAGGTGATGCAACCGGCGGACAGAAAACTCCTGCTGCCTGCGAGGGCTATTTTTCACTTTGCTGCCAGTGTATATTGTTCTTTGCACTTTTGGGAATGAGAGGCGAGGATGGGACTCCCCTGACAACTTGGACACACCGCTGAAATGCTGAGGAGGCAGAAGCTCATGCCATCCATCAGGAACAGGTCTGCATCTGCCTCCTAATTACCCATCTCAGGGAATTATCCACGGCCATTATTAGAACTGTATTCAGAATGTAGTCTAACTTCAAAAATGAGCCAGATAAAATCTAGCATATACAATTCTCTGATTGCAAAATGGTCATCCCTACATGACTGAAACAAACAATTCACTATTAGACAGGAAGGGACTGACTTATTTTGTACACCTTAAACTGCTTCACAGAAGCATTCTCAACATTGGGTGTGTAGATATGAATAATTTGTGGTATGGTTCAGTTACATTAAACAAAATGCAGTAAAAAATGGAACAGCCTATGAAGACAATGTCAACATCAAGCTGGTGAGGCATTTCAAGTTGTTTGGTATTTTAGTTATCCCATTTACCCAACTAACATACTGGCTTGATTCAAAGTTAGACTGAATGTTGCCCTGTGCCATACTAGCTATCAAACTATCAAATAACAAACTGGCAAGGAAGTTTGTCTGCATTAGACCTGCTCTGCTTCTGCCAAATGCAAGTCTTTGCATTATGCTCCTTTCCCGGTCTCAGGTAACGTCACATCAGAGACATCAGGGCAAAACTGCTGGCATTGTGGATGTCCTTTTCGGAAATGCCCCTTGATGCAGATAAAATTGCTCACAATACTATACACAATACTATATACCTAGCATCCTTCCCTCACTCCAACTTCCACCAGAGGTTACTGATTGGCTCATGGAGGTGGGTATTCAGTACATATGCAGTACTGTTCATTATTATCTGACTGTACAGAATTAATTGTCAATTGTAGCATAAAAATATAGTATGGTGGCTTGGATTAGCGCCTGCACCCCCTTCCACTAATTCTGGGACATGATTGGCTGGGGTTTCAAGAAATGATAAGAGTCATACTGGTGGAAGGGGCCCAACAATAGGGATGTGTTCAACGTCCTTCTGCAGCAGCTGGGGGTGAGGTAGTCATGGATGGTGGTGATCCAGGGGAGGGATGGTCTAGTAGCCACACCCCCGTACCTGGCCAGGCAGAACTGTCTCACACAGGTTCAGGGGTGGAGACGGATGGCTCTCCTTTGCTCTCCAGATTGACTGACTTCACCCTTGAAAACTCTTAGATTGAGACACCGAGTCAAGTCAAGACAAAGTGATTAAACTTGATGGTAGGCTGCTCGACCAGCAGAGAGCAGTGACATACCTCTGCTTTAGCATAATTAAAGATACATTGTATTGGGCAAGTTTGAACCCACATACAAACTCAGCTTCTAGTGCCAAAAAGTCATCAGAAAATTATTTTTTTCCACTGGTCCGGTGGCTCACAACAACCCAATGGCAGGTCATGATGGGATAGACACTTAACTGTACTTAACTGTAAAGTAGGCACACACACCTGGGTTCTATTAAATAATCAACCTTCAACTTAAAAGTGTGTTTCTTTGTTCAGTAGGCAGATCAGACTAGGAAACTGTAAGTCCATGAGAGAGAACAAGACTGAGAGAGAACAGAAAGCCTGGCTGGAAAGCTGTGGAGCTGTTTTATTTGTTTTGCCTTAGTTTATTTTGTCAGATCCCATAAGGGTGAAAAGCGAAGACCATTTCATTTAATTGTGCCAAATCTATGTTTAATTACTTGTATTTCCTGTTTATTTAAAGAAGGTTCATTTAACATGGCTAGAAAAGAACCACTACTGTAAACACAACTAATGTCAAAGCGCAACTGTTATCAAATTGATGTTTAAAAAGACCTGCTAAACAAAGGGATAAAGGTAGCAATGGAGGGGTGAACTGTGGGAAAATACCCAGCAGCAATGACAAGTCAAGAGGAGAGAGAATCTATTATTGCTTATCATAATTATTACCAGCAGGAGCATAAGCAATCATGGCCAATGAGAGGGATTAGATTTCCAAATATACTTTTATATGATAACTGTCTTATGGTCACAGTAAGTGCAGTGACTGCTTCCCTGTTTATAATATCCTAAGTCGTTTGCTCAAACAGACTGAATAACATGAAGTGACAGACAAAAAGAGAGACATTTAGCACTTCAAATGGGGGAATTTTCAAAATACTTCTGCTTTATTTTGTAAAAAAAAAAAAAAAAAAAAAAAGTAAAAAATACATTTTACATGCTAAAATGACTATAATGTGTAAAGTCTCACAAATGTACCCTATCATTTTCTCAGCCAGCTATAACAACAGGATGAGTATTTAGTGCCTGGTAGATATCAATACAACCAAATACAGTCTAAGGACCAAGGCAGGCAAACTAAAAATTCCCCGGAGTAAGACTACATATAACAAAAAGTGAGCTTTTAGTGCATTTCTAATAACTCAAATTGTGGTACCAGGCTGCTGTATTCAGAGTTAAATGTGTGTTTTGTGAAAGACAGGATAAAAAAATTCTGTAAGTATTTTTTTTTTGAGATTAAAACGAATCAGTTAAAAGAATTGTGAGTACATTTACTTAGATGATGAGTACAAGCCTGATGAAACGAAGTAGCCAGAAACGTAAAGGTCAAAACTTTTGCGATTTTTCAGCCATTTTCACTTTTCCACTGTTTACTATGCAGTGCTGGAATCAGGCATCCAACTTGGATCCAGAGGGCATCCTCCTCTGAACGGCATGTGTTGACCTTTCTCAGTCCGTTGCCATGTGTATCAGAAACCATCTGTTTCCCGTTACAACATTCACATTTGGCAGTATTTCTAACTTCTCACACTCACACGGCATGAGAAGCATGGGGCTGCAGAATGCAATGTTTTAACGCAGACAAGCACATGTTTTTCATAGGCGATAATATTTGCGCACAGATATGAGTACCGAAGCTATGACGGACCTGGAGAAAAATGCAGCAGCGATCTTTCACAATTTCAGTCAGTAATAAGTAATGCTTTTAAAAGTCCTTAATGATTTTAAAGGCACTTTTAATCCCTTGAACTTGGCCTCAAAGAGGGGGAGAGGAAACCAAGCATACAGCCGGACTTCAAATGGAGTGAGATAAGGGAGGGTGGCTGGTCTTGGACTGCACTTGAGGGGAAACAAAGGGCAGTACGTGCAGGGAGGAGGGAGGCTGGGAGACAGAGGGTGTAAGACATACTGAGTGTTTCCCTGGTCTGAAATCAGGACTTGAGCATCCATCTATTGACCATATTTCTACCCTAGACACACTCATATGCATAAAAAGAACAAAGGGTAAATCCATGCATGTTTGGATAATCTCACAAAAGAATTTGATTCCATTTGGAAAGTATGACTATTCATTAAAATCTAGCATTGTGTAAGGATAAAGTCTATGACATCATAAAGCCAATGTACACGTAGAGTGAAGGCTAATTTATGCTTCGGCGAGAAAGTGTCGTGAAAGTCGAAAGTGTCGTCGCGGGAAAAAATGATGCAAATTCGACAGTTTTGACGTCAAGTCGACACTTAGAGGGTCGGCGACAGGTGTTGCGTACCTGCTGATTTCCGTAAGGTTGCAGACGCTGTCATAAGTGTCGCGCAGCTGTGATTGGATGGCTGAAACAAAGGCAAAAAGGTTGCCATGGCGACGTTGCTAGTTTACTACGTACTTGTTTTTATGAATGAAGACGGTTTTGCATTGCTAGCTAGCTAGCAAAATGGACAGGTTTGCTGGACAAGCAAGTATTCGCCCTCAATCTCCCTTGTTCTGTTGAGTGGGCTTACTGACCACCTTCTCCTATACATTCTCCTATACCTTCTTCGTCTCAACAAAACTAAATTTAAAATTTCCTCCTCCTCCAAAATATCCAAGATTTCATTTTTCATTTTCATTTTTCGCAGAATGTAAACAAAACTCTGCTGGGCTTGGCGTCTGGTTGCTATAGTAACAATGGGCACTGTCGCTGAACTATAAATGCAAAACGTTGTGCGACGAAGTTCTGTCAGCCGACACTTTGTTTACGACACTTTGTCTCTGAAGCACTAATTAGCCTTAAGTGTCATATCAGGACTGGGACTAAAAGAACTAAACTCCTTACTCGATACAAAAAAGCTACTAGTCATTGTCACTCAGTTCAACACTCTCAAGCATTTCCATCCATGAATAAGCTTCACAGTTGGAGCAGTCTACACATTTGGAATAGCCTGCTGCCCCTTGGCCCACTCTACATCATGAAGGAATTAAACTTGCACTATGTGGATGACCTGCTGCTGCTGTCACCCACGCAACCTGCCATACCAAAAGCAATTCTGTCAGACCTGGGTACTGATAGTACTGTAGATCTGGATAACTCCGAATTCAAAGTCTTCCAAGAAAAAGCCAGACCTTAAGAAAATAGATACCACTTCAATTTGGGACAAAAAACCTTGGATGACACCACCATCTACACCTACCTGGATAGGTCTGGTAATTTGTTCTTTAAGGGCCTTCATTATGACCATAAATTCATCAAATTACAATTTACACAAGGTTTTCCCTACAATGAAAATTCAATCCTGTGCTAGACTCCCACCTCACTGCTCATCTGTCGCTAACTTGAAAGTTTGCAGATGTTTTCTGCGAGCAACTTTCTCAAAAGCAAGAGGAAAACAGACATAATAGATCTACACCTCCCTTCAGGGACAGGGGATAGTGAGAGAGTTAGGTCTTACCACACTATGAGGGATACATACCCATTATCGCCACAAAATTCACCTCTCTCCACAGCTCCATGACTTACCTGGGTCCATATCCTGTCAATAATATGCCAGCCAGCCAGCCAACCAGGCTATGTAATGGGAATTTAAATAGGATCGATCATACTAACCGAATTAACCCTGAAGCGTTTGCTTAATTCAGTCAATACTTAATTATAGTTGTGCAGAACCTCTACCAGTGAATGTCATTCTTGTTAAATATGATACTGTCAACTGATTTCATAGAATTTACGACAGCAGGTGATAGGAATAAAGTTTAAATAAGCACACATGATTTTTGTTTACTGAATTGAGCTGAGATGTACTACAGTATGCAAGTGGGAAAACTTGAGAAAGGAAAAACTTTTAGAGCGCATTTACAAAAATTTATGAATGCAACTTAGTGCGTCCATGCTGGCACAGGTGCTAGTCTGATTTTCTTTTTTCATTTTGAACACTACACTCAGTATTTATGGCTAGAAAACTAAGATTTTTGCTTTACATTCAACAACCAGTGTAAATGCATTGAGATTCATACCCACAGCATCTCACTCCATCCACTATTGCAACCCACAATTAATCTCCCATGATAGAATAAATAATGGAATAAATAATTAATTCCCCCTGGCAACTCACATTAATTCTTGGTAAAACCTGCATTTCTAGCATTATAAATAACTGCCTGCATGCTGATGTCACTATTGTTCGTGTCTTGTTTCAGGAAAGTTATGACCAAGCAGGTCTAGCATTGCTGACAGCTGACATCTCATTCTGCCACATCACCCTCCGTCCTCATACAAATATGGAATAACAGGAAATCTTTACAGATATTCTGCCAGGATATTCTGGCTATCATTCTGTCAGGCAGGGTGATGTTGCTTAGAAAGGCATTAAAGCAAAACATTCCATCTCACCAAGGAGTTCAGTGTTTTAGTGATAATGGTAATGCAGTTGTATGGTACAGTGAGTAATCAGGGCTTGGGTCCCCCCAAACCTTAGGATGGACTGGCCAGGTACTACCACATAATCCTTCAGTTACTGTCTACACAATTTAAGAGTAAGCACTCGCATATCCAGGGCCCCAGTAGGGCTAGCTTACAAAATGTCACTGCTGGTTACTTTGGAGACTGGTGTAAATGGTGCAAATATGCAGATGCTGCCCCACCTGACTAGCTACAGGATAGAACAGGAGGTTGCAGTGATAATTCTCTGTTAGACCCAATGGCTCTTTCATTAAAATGTATAAAGAAGGAGAAGCTCTCTGAATCTGAACTGCACTGGAAAATCATGTGAAAAACGTTGTAAGGCTTGAACAAACCTTTCACAATCACTCAACCAAATTATATCCAGACAGGGAAAGGGAATTTAGATACAATGGCTTCTTTCAGTTATTGAAAATACTTTTTTAAAATTGAAAATGCATTCTTGCAATCAAGCATCACTATTAAACTGAGAACACATGTGATTTGCAGAACTGCAGTACACTGTGAAGCCATATGTATGTCCTGAGGGAGTCGGAAGAGAGCATCCATTCTGTTTTCTCAATTCTTTTTTCCCAAATGAAGAGCCTGAGTAACTCCTCATTAAAATTCAGTGACAAGAAACTGCTTTAATTTTACAACATGGCATTGTTATACGTGTGGAAGTGCTGTTTCTTAGATATTTTGTCTCCCTTTTCCTCTACATGCCATAAAATGTCAGTGTTCAACCAACCATAGCTTAGATTTAGTGTGGTAGTGTTACCGCATCCAGAACGTGGGTGGGGGCTGAGAGTGACTATGAAGACAAGAAAAGGACATCGCTATTTATTATTTGCCAGACCTTTTGTTTGAATTTTTCATTTGACAGTCCTCTGTATATTTTCCTAATGAAGATTTACCTCTACCGAAGAAGCATTAAAATGTGAGCTTTATATTAAATAATTGTTTTTATCCTGCATAAAAACACAGAAGACTGTAAGGTTTCCAAGGCCTTCTCTCTCTGTGAAAGACTGAGGAAAAAACCCTACAGACAGTACACATGCTATTGAGCAAGGAAAAAAATGATACAATACAGATATACTGTTATCTGTTATTTTCTGTTGGGTCTTCAAAAGACAAATATGAAGAATGAAGCCATGCCAGCAATCCCAACTACTTTTCCCTTTCTTATTTCTCCTCTTTCATACGAAGTGAGTTTTTCCAAATATCAAATCTCTATCCGCCTCATTTTCTGCAGATTGTCTATTCACATATGAAATAATTATTTTCTGGAGCAGTCTCTCATAGGACAGACTCTGCTTCTATCAAAATAAGAAATCATCTTATTTTAACAGTTCTACCCATATTAGTATGCGCTTTGATAGATTGTACATTGTATTTTATTGCACAACCATGTACATTTAAATTCAGGTATTCAGATATTGTAGATATTCACAGTAATATGGAGAAGGATTGTTTATGATACAAAAATAAATTATTATATATATATCATTTATTTTGTGTGTGTGTGTGTGTGTGTGTGTGTGTGTATATATATATATATATATATTTAAACATGCATTAGCCCTGAAAATCATAAAATAAGCAATTCCATTTGTATAGTCAGAGAACTGAATGTCATATACTATTTAATACGCTACAGCTCCAGAGCATAACTAGGCAATGAGAGCGGCTTTGATTACAAAAATTCTCACCACTACAAAATGCCCCCACTGTCCTATTTGAAAATTCTGCTTCAAATGGCTAAGCAGACACCTGTTCCTTTTGGATTCCTCAGAATACCAGAATACATGATCACTCACAAACACACACTAGCTAGTGCTCATGAATAATTTAATTATCGTCACATACTGAGACTGTGGAGGTACACTGGGAAGTCTAGCTACGAGGACAGTAAACAACTTTGCCAGCGTGCTGTGGACAATGAGTGACAAGGAATAACGGGTGCCTTAATTAAAGAACCTTCTTTTCCTGCCGGGCACTTGTATTGCATGTTTGAGCAGTTCATTTGCATTCGTAATGCAGGGTGGTGTGGCCTCGATCCATGTTTGAAACGACCATGATGTACAAACAGTATCATCGTCTCAAGGACAGAGAACAGGACAGAGATCCGCTGCCCATTTTTAGCCGTATAATGCCTTATGTATCAACTATGATACGTATATTTTAAACCCCTTCATCTCATCACATAATTGACTCTGATTCCCAAAAACCCATTTGCTGCTTTGTGATACTTGTTTTTACACCACCAGTTTCCCAGCCAATCTCAGTTTTAGTTATTATTTTCAGATAAAGATTTAGTATATGGGAAGAAACAATGCATTTCATTATATATTAATCTATATCATATATCTATCCATAATTAAATGAATAAATAAGTAAATACGTTTTAACAAGGCCAGCAACCAGCCGTGAGATGAGATTCTCCCTTATCCTACATGGGATAGTACTTTGCAAAGATACAAGCACTACATAACTCCACACATTTCTCACATATCTACTCTCTGAAATGTGGGATATACAGCCCTGATTGAAAAATAACAGGAAATGTTTCTGTGCTTATCATCATGCATAGTAAAGCTGAGGCAAACTTACTTATGCAAATGGGTTAAAAAAAAAACTTCCTTTTTTGTGACAGTTAGTTTTTTACATGTTGCATTTAAGAAAACACATTCATCTAAATGTATGAGATTTTTTAAATGTATTTTAGTTATGACTTAGCACAGATCAGTATAATTCAATATAGAATGGAGGCCCATCTGCACTGGAACTGCCAAAATGATCTCACAACCTATTTGTATCTTTTTAATGAATTTCCAGCACCATTTGTACATCCTATGAATGAGGCACATCATGTGACTTGAGGTTCTCCAATTCTATAGAAACTAGACGTTTAAAATCCACCATTTTTCTTTCAACAGTGAAACAACAAATACTGTATTTCAAACATCCATTTATAGAGAGCCTTTCTTGTTGTGTAATTGCAATGTATAAATCACTGTTAACAAAAAACATGTTACACATAAAATTTCAGCAACACATCTGGTCTATCACAGCAGGCAAAAAAGAACCAGTTCTAGTCCAACTTTTCCAAAAACTTGACTTGAAATATTTCACCAGCTCCATAACAGATGGAGTAAAAACAAAGAAAAAGGAGGGAACAGACTTTTCTTACATTGCTTAACACTAGATTGCCATCAAACCTAAATGAGAGATGAAGAAAACTACAATAACAGGAGGCAGAGATTGAAAGAAAAAAGAAAAAATGGGAAGACATTCAGAGAAACACACAATATACACATATAACCTTTAGGAAATAAAAATATCTAAAAAATGCAGGATTCAGTTGAAATGTGATGGTCATAACATGGAGTTGAAGGTATTTACAAGTCCTTGTTTGTGAAGAGTGTAATCAACTAGTGTAAAATATTTTAATTAATAAAACACAGAAAAAAAGTGTGGACCTTCACAAGTCCGGTTCCTCCTTAGGAGCAATTTCCAAACAACTGAAGGTACCACGAGCATCTGTACAAACAATTGTATGCAAATATAAAATCTGGGGACCATACAGAAACTGCATCATTCAGGAAGGAGGCACAAATTAACTCCCAGGGCTGAACGAACTTTGGGCCGAAAGGTTCAACTGAACCCTAAGACAACAACATTTTTACTATTTGTAATCTTAAAATTTAACCAGGAGACCCTGTGGCCCCCATAATAGGTACCTGTACCTGAAAAAACAAATCCACATGAAACTAAGGTTATAACATGTAAAAAGCATTCACCATCTTCAAAATGCTGCATTTTCAAGCCTCTCTAAAACATTTTAAAACATGGACTTTTGCGTTCAATCCTTATTTTTCTCTCTTGTCTGGACGCCCCAACTTTCATTTTTATAGACATAATATCACAAGGACAGAGACGGAACAGGGCAATAACAATCGCAGCTGTCCGTCTCTGCCAGTGTGTCAACAGGGAGCCTCACGACCACAGCCCAGACTACACCACAATAAAGCGAATCCCAGATAGCAACGAGAACACGGCGTATCCAATTACATTGCTGTCTGCAAAAAATATCGCCCCAAATAAGACCTGAAAAGCTCATCTCTCTCATCTTATTAGATGAAGAGAATAGGTGCAGTTTTGAGTTTGATGGTGCCAAACGTACAAAAGCTTATGACTAAAAGTACTCTGGATTGTTTTTTCTGTCACGATTTAAACAAAACACTGATGCAAATCTCAGAAGTTGTCAGATGAGGTGCTTTACTTAATATATATAAATAATATGTGATTAGGCATTATGCCACAAGCATTCAAACCAAAAAATATCATTTCATTTTTGCCCATGCACTCATGTACAGTCAGAGAAAAGGTTGGTTTCAGTGGTAATTTACTTCCACCAATGCAACTAAAAATGTACATTTGAGATTTAGTATGAATTTTTCATTTTCACCTTGAAGAACAGTCAAACCACAATCTAAAATAACATAGTTGCTGTCAAATTATAATAAATGTACGTCATATGTGAGAGCAGCAAAAGTAAGGAGTAATTATGCTCACTGCTTTGAAAACCAGTTTCATGAAATTACTTTGGTGAACCTGGACTAATACAATTATAGCTGAGTGCAAGAAGCAAGAAAACAGCAATACTTCCCTAAAAATATACTGTATTACCTAAGGGTATTATGCCTAACCTCAAAATGACATCAACACCTTATATTACTTGCACAATTTAAAATAACACACCATAAACCTGCATCTCTCTGCCCGGCATTACAGCACACAACTTCAATACACGTGTAACTACTCTGTAATAATATAGAAAGTACATAAAATTACATGCATTCCATCACTTGTTTGAGTAAGTAAACACATGTAACAAATTAAAGCTGCTGAAATGTATAGCTCAGGATAAAGGATAAAGTAGCATAATATGGTTGAAATGCAGCAACTGCAAAATCACCTTGGAGCTACTTGAGCTTCCCTCACAATGCATATGTGATTACACATTCACTAAGGGTGGACTTTAAATGAAAACAAATGTGGTATTGCCACTATATATGGTGTTGTTAATTGCGCCTATTGTTTGATGAGGGAAAATGTTGGATAATGTCAGACTAAGTATAGGATAATTAACAGAACAATTACACGAGGCAATTATTCACAAGCAGATGTTGTAAGCAAGGAGACAAAGCAGCATAAGGAAATGGCTAATATGTATGTAAATGTTAGCCAGTCAGCCAGTTGTGATCGTTTTTTTTTCCAAATTGTAACTTTCTTTTGATAACTTTGGCCAGTGAAATTAAAATAATTCACATGTGAAAAGAAAATACTGTATAATATGTCAACTCGACATCTACACATGTGATTGGCTTTTTTCACATGTGAATGAAAATTTGCACGCATGAAAACAAAACATGTGACTTCAAATAGCATAAGTTACCTTTTCCTGCTCTCATTTTATAAGTGGGGATATTTTCATAGTTCACGTGTACTCTTCACATGTTGATGTGGTTTTTGCACACATGGTTTTTGAACACATGATTTCTTCATAAATATAGAAAGTATTTTAGTTAAAACCTCATGCCAAGTCTGAAAAATGTCTCCATATGTTGAATTGACAGATTTTGACAACAAGGAAATGTGAATGTTAATCCCATTTACCCAATATGGACTTTAAAATATGTTATCATATATCATATCATGTTACTGAGTAATATATCCAAGCTTTGTGCTCCATCACTGATGAAGGTTCCCCTGCCCCTTGTAGAAAATCACATCCTGGAATCTAGCCACTCAATTTACTTATCTGTCATGTAGCCACTGAGCAAAGGGGCCTTAAACATGCATTAAAGGGGTGTTTTATTAGAAGTGGCACTTTGGGAAACTTGGTTTCCCAGTGGCCATTGACATGAAATTCAAGCAATACACATACAGCAATAACTCTCAGAGATATGGTTCTTTTCCATCAGGTGCAGTGACTCAAAAGTAATCTACCATTATTGAGGACCAGAATGCGGAAAGCAGAAAAGGGTTTTATAAGGTGACTATGACATAATTCTTTCTCCTTTTATGCTTGACATATTGTCCGGTTTTCAAATTCCTAACATGCTTCTTTGATTGTTGATGAATTGCTGTACAACCCAATGTAAATGTAAATTACACTTAGTCATTGATATTTGCTGATGACACACAGCCCATGCGCCTATTAGATTTGTGCAACAAACATTTCAAACATTTGACAGCTTCAGTGTGTATCCAGCTCTAATTCAGGATGCATATTTGGAAAAAATTGCATCCCCCACAGCCATTGGCCTCATCCTGAACTGAATGCAGTTCCCGGACATTTGGTGAGGTACAGACATTATTGGATATATGTGGAGGGAATGCAAACGAGGAAGAATGTACCCTGCAGCACCATGCATCACAAACAAAACAACACATTTTCAGGCCAATTTGTTTCTGGAACAGTCACCTTGAAGCAAGCTTCTTAGTAGTAATATTTTTACAGTGTACCCAAACAGCAGCGCAATATACCCATCTTGCCTGCCACACAGAGTAGATTTTAAATGCAGCTGGTGTTCTCTAACTTGTACTTGGCAAGACTGTAAATGCTGGGAGATTTCAGCTTTTAGTTTGCTTTTGTCAGTAAGAAAACTGTTGACAAGAACTTGATATATTCCCTTCTGCTTTGCGAAAAACTGCTGACTTAGGCAAGATTCGGGTGGCCAGAGGGGGTCAAAGTATGTAAATTAATGTCAGAAGCAGTATGCCTGGCAGTGGTCTGGCTGGCTGCAATGCTGATTGACACCACCTTCTGTGCAGGGGCACAGAACAGTGACTCTAACTCATATGCATGAATGTGTGTGTATGAGTTCTGTTCAATACATTCTTATGTCCCTGGGCAGTAAAAATAGGCTTGACACGTTGAAAAAGGAAAGGGGTTAGAGGGAAACCTCCACAGTTAGTCAAGTAAAATGTAAAAATAGCAGCAATCCAAACTCTTTAAATGGGTTCATGCAGTCAGCACAACTTACTCACAAACTTTTTTTGCCACTATTGCTGTAATCCATTTCTATTCTGTTGAGATCAGCTAACTTCCATTATCAGATGTTTTAATATGTGAAAGGCATCCAGTATTTGACAACTGAAAAACCTTCACCATGGAATTCAACCAGATTAGAGCGAGAACATATCCTCATACAATAACAGTGCCACTTAGTCAAGTTCAGCAGTCAAGTTGTGATACAAGAGGAATGTGGGTTCAAGGAAGGGTGCTGTTAGACTTTCCTTCTATTTCCCAAAGCCTGGGCTATGTACAAATCAGCCTCTTAACTACTGTGTCCTCAAAGTATGTACTGTCTGCTAAGCATACTGCATACTGGTTAATATGCAATGGGCTGTATGCAAAAAAAAATATCACCATGCTATTCTAAGCATACTATGGGAGTGTCATAAATTATCCCATACCTGTGTAGTTTACACTCCGATTCAGTCTGGGATGACAATATGCCGTTTTGAAGCTATCCTGCAAATGGAATGAGGCCAGTTTTAACAAGGCATTAACAAAGTAAGCGAAACACATACGTACATGTAAACACAGTCCCGGCATCACTGGTTCTTAAATCAGAGGGTCTCTGTTTAAATTTCTCATAGAATTCCTCCTGTTTATGTTGCTATTCAGTAAGCGGTGTTTCTCTCTTTTGCATTAGCAAACCTTTGGACTAATGGAGGCTTGATCTTGTTGCTATGACATAATACAAATTTTTGCCGAAAAAGTATATTTTTATGAACTCCCAGATAGATGCTATTGCCCAGTGTGCCATGCTTAGGGGTACAGTTGCAGATGAGACTGCAGGGAGGGGATATTTGTTAAATTGATTAACTACACAACAATGGTGGCACTCAGAAATTCCATATTTGGCATAGTTGTCATGTATTATTTACTAAAAAAGCTAAAACCTTGAGCATGTTGTTTCCATTCATAGTTTGGTTGCAGGAGCACTGAATGAGCAATCTCAGGACGCTAAAAAAACATTATGTTTCAAAAATCATACATGTTACATATATGAAGATTGCAGGCTGCATCCCTGTGAACAGGTTAACTGGCAAAAGAATCCGTATAACTTGAGCAATCCATTTGAGTTTCGAAAGAATTGTTCATGATGTTAACTTAACTCACCTTCCCTCTGACTCAAACACCCGAAGCACTCGTGTTTTAATAATTTCCACATACAACGGAAAGTCAGCGATCGAACTGTGACAGAAGCAGCAGGGAAACGCCAACGGTATGTACCGAGGGCCCCGCACTGAACTGTGGTGCCCATGATAAGGGAAATTCTCCCATAGCCGTGGTGCTGTAATGGTTGCTGGAGACCGGAACATGCGGCCCCTGCAGTGGGTGCCAGCCTGCATTACTCATCCAATTTAACTCCACCTGAGCTGTCATGACTAGGAACCCTTTTGCTCTGGATTACATGCTAAGAATATTCTTGCCTTGGGCATAAGCATTGGTAAGCAGACTCACCTCGCATTTTGTATTACGGCTTTAATTAAGTGGCTTCTGAGACAAGGTTCTTTTCACAGATTGTTCAGCTCTCAAACTTATCATTTAATGACTTGTCCATCCAAGTGGAATGATAAAATTAACATCTTTTTTGTGAGAAAAGTACTGCACGTAACACAACAAATCAAGCTTTTTTGTTCCAGCAGCTATAGGTTTTTTGAAAGTAATTTATCAGGTTTCAATATTGGAAAAAAAGAAGGTTGTTCTTTTTCTCTTTATCTTCTGGCTTGCAATAACCTTTTTCTTCAGTAAACCATTAAAAATATATATTATTTGTCTTTTTATTTGAAATATTCTTCACTTACATGTAGAGATTATGTGCCAAAGCCATGTGGTGAAAAGATGACATTCTTCTGTATGTACACTTAAAGTGTTCAACACTTCTTCACTGCAGTATATTAAGTGAATGATTCCAGGTTTGGTACAATGGTATTTATACAAAGTGAGTAGTCGTGCCAAGTAGTATCTCAAAATCACTACGACAAAGCTTTCCAACAGCAAATCCGAGGATGCCATACTATGTGTTACACAACAGAGTATGTTAGCTGTTCGTTTACGTAATACAATGTACATGGGGCTAACCAGCATTGTCTGAAACTTATTGAAGTGGAACAAACTTTATTGTATATCAGGCTATTTATGCAGCATCACTGCATACATAAAGCCCTACAGCCAGCCCAAATACTCTAGCCAAAAATGATGATTTTACAGGTGGGACCATACATTTCTATTATTTGTTTCATTAGAATCATGATTATAATGGTTTATTTCCAAGTAACATACTGGAAAGCTTAAAAATTCCATAAGCATGGAACAACAATGAGCTCCCTTTTGTGTTTGTGTCAATGATTATTCCTTCAATCTTTGCGATTTTGTCTTCATACATAATTGTCCACAATTCATCACTGTATCTTAGAAATGGGAGGCTCCATAGTCAGCCTTTGTAAAAACTACAGTCTCTTTGCAGGTAATCTGAATGCACTTGATTACAAGAGCAATTGTTGGCTGTGTAATCAGATCTCCTTCGTGGCACAAACAGAGGAGGGCATTTTTTTGGTATAAAGTCACAATGAAACCATTGCATCTTTGAATTCTTCTTTCACTTACCAATGTTTTTTTCATTGGCAAATAAAACTTACATTACTTTTCTAGCCCTGAGAAACTGTTTCCTTATTCTGCAATGGTTGCAATGGCAGGGTTATAGCCAACAATACAATTCAATCTAGAGAAAGATTGCATGGGCAGATATACTGTAGGGTTACACATATTTTAACCTCTGCTTACACATTTATTTGTATCCAATTATCTTTAATGATCTGTGTAACCTTGCATGATTATTTAGCATATTTCTCAAGATTCGACAGGCTCCCAGTCTTAACATCCATATAACAGTTTTGTTTCTTGACCCCAAATGTTCAATATTCATGTATGTACATTGTTAATTGCAACAAAATAGCACAGAGCACCCACATTTCAGTTAAAAGGTGGTCTGGGGGGGGACAAACTAATTATTTGACAACTGTGCACAGCACCATTTTTTTTTAAACACTCCCCTGCTGTGCCACCCAACCCATGCTGATGTGAACACCTTTATTACACAGTAGGATGGCAAATAGGTTATACTCACAACCTATTTAAACTGTAAGTCTTCTTATTTAATTAATGTGTTGTCAGTAATGTGTTGTCAGTTTTATCAGTACTATCAATTTGTGAAATAGCATCCTAGCATTTTGCCATATTTTTCAGAGTACGGCATCTGATATCTATTAATTGCCACGTTTTGAACATTCTGTTTTTGAGTAGGAGTTGAACGTTGGCAAAAGTGGCAGAGTCTGCTCTAATCAAGTGCTTTGAAAAGTAAAAGACCACCCTTGTACGTGTCAAGGTCAATTTTACCAGCATATTATTTGGTATATAGCAGCATATGTTTTCCAAAAAATGAATGCCTTTTAAGCTTCTATAGAAACAATCTTTTGGCCTTAAACCCAGCTTTTCTAGTGTTAAACAGCACGCAGCAAATCATAGTATTGTTAGCAGCTTTCTGACATGCTCCAGTGGTCTGTTCATCTCCACATTACCATAAAAGTGTATACGAATGTGAATTGAGTAGTACCTAATAAGCTAAAGGAAGCATGACAAGGTATTCAAAGGGTAAGGAAGGGCTACACATTTGTCATCATAAAAAGTAAATTAAAAATCCATACTTCACAGAACAGCAGTAGTCCGTTTAGGGAAAGTGGTATTACTTTGTCTAGTAAGATATGCAAGTTAGCTTGAGACCTGCTCCACTCAGCAAATTGAGCCAGACACAGCAAATGAGCTTCAATATTTTACTACGTTAGCTCTTCTGCAAAGGAACTGAATGAATCGCTTATGATTTGCATTAAAATGAGCAGTACATTCTTTTAATGTGCCACGTATGGAGAGATGACATGAAGTGAGAAGGGACAGCATTAAAAGCAATTACTGACTCAAGAGTGTACAATCCGTAAGGGGAAAAAAAAACTTAATTTCACTCTCTTCGCTTTCAGTGCCAGATTTGCAATTAAGCACTCAAGCAGTGTCTAACAAGGAAGATAAATCTATGCAACACTGAAGCAATTGTATGTAATGGTGCACATTACAGCAGAATAACAATGGTACTGATTTTGGTCCTTTTGTGAAAGCTGCTTATTTGGCGCAGCAGGGGGGGAAAGAAAGAGAAGAAAAGAAAGCTGAAATTCTGTGAAACGTGATCTGGACCGCCACTGAGTGGATGCAATGCTGCAGATTAGGCATCTGTCATGAGATTTAAGATTAGTGCGACCTTCCTTGCACTAATATCAAATCTATCAGATTTATGGTCTCATGTGTTTAGAGGTGCACTGGGATTAGCGAGATGTAGCTAATTCCTGTAGCCTAGCCCTCTGGGCCACGTTACCATCACATGCTAAATATTGGTTCATACTTCCCTCCAAACAAAGTATCCTTCGCTCTGTCCTACCCCACTGCTCTGTCCTACCCCACACACATAGCTATATACAATACACACACCAAGCAATTTAGCCCTATTTAGCCTTTTGAATTTTTGCTTAGATGTGTTTGTTTGCTTAATAAATTCAATTGTATTAAACCCTGTCCTCAGTCTGATTATTAGTTGGATAAATGGTTGTCCATACAACTTCAAAGAACTTACACACATTGCTAGGTTATTGGTTATTATTTTTATATACGTAATGTTGAAATTCAGAATCATGATTACATTTGTTTGCAACTGATCAATTATGAGACTGATTAGTGCTAGTTTGTACTTGGCAGGATTGTTTGTTTGTTTGCTGAACAGGTTTCCGTACAGGGTTGGAGTCCTGATCTATGTGGTAATTTCTGGCACTATGATCTTTACTTCACTCTAGTGTGTTTCTTTTGCACCTCTGCACCTTGAACTAATGCACTTGTTGTACGTCGCTCTGGATAAGAGCGTCTGCTAAATGCCTGTAATGTAATGTAATGTAATGATTATACTTTTTCCCCACTTGATCAACGGATGAGGTAATATATATTTATATCCCCTGCATTCCTTGGTACCTACATGTGAGGATTAAGAGAGACACATTTTAATTATCTATCCTCACTATTCTATAATGAGTAGAGGTATTTTCCCCTACACTAACATTATGCAATTGCTGCCTTATTTCTTATCTCATGTTGTAATTAATGTCTAATTCCTTGTCCGTTTGTCAGTTTTTTTTTGTATTTTGTATTATACAATAGTAATAATTATTCCTTGCATTTATATCACACTTTTCTCACACTCAAAGTGTGATAAGGGAGAAACACGCCTCAGCCACCACCAATGCGTAGCACACTCCTGGGTGAAGTGTCAATGCCAGTAAAGCAGCATATCATGAAGCTGAAATCAGACACATACCCAAAACATTAACCCAATCAACTGTATATGATAACACTGTTAAGAAGCAAGAATGTATTGGTTAGCTCAGCAATAGCAAACCACTGAACCACTGAAGTGGATTATAAGAATACTTTAATTTGAGAGGAAAACCCCTTTTTCAATTGTCTAACAGATCAAGAACACTCTCCAGGATATAGGCAAAGATATGTGAAAAGTACTCCAGTTGTTTTCCTGATACACTGAACCAAGGGCGTATCTCCCAAGTTTATAAAAATGGAAACAAATTAGACCCTAGTAATTACAAAGGAATCTGTGTCAGCAGCTACCTGGGGAAAATATTCAGCAGCATCCTAAAATATAGAATATTGGCCTTCATTCTAAAAACATACATACTAAACAAAAGTCAAATAATATTTCTCCCATCTTACCATACTTCAGATCATGCAGACACTGTACAAACCTTGATTAATAAACCACTAAGAAAACAGGATGAAAAACTTTTGCATGTTTTATTGATTTCAAAAAACCTTTGATTCCATCTGGCATGAAGGACTGTTTTTCAAAGTCCTTCAGAGTGGAATTGGTGGTAAGGTGTATGACTTGATTAAATATATGTATATGCACAATACATGTGCTGAAAATCAAAAACCAAAGATGAGATTATTTTACTCAAGGTATACAACCTATACCTTCAACATATACATCAATGAACTAACTGGCAGAAGAGCTGGCCTCACTATCTTTGACACAGTCACATATCTGCTTTACGCAGAGGACCTTGTCCTCTTATCCCCAACCAAAGAAAGTCTTCTATCTGGACATTCTTGAACAATAGTGCAAGAATGGGTCAATACATGTTAACTTTAAGAAAACAAAAATAATTATTTTCCAAAAAAGGCCAAGACATCAGGAAAACAAATTCCAGTTAAATTTAAGTAACAACCCAATTGAACATACCCAAAATGACACTTATCTTGGTCTTACTATATCTCCATCTAGGATGTTTGATTTACAGTAAATTTACTCACAGAAAAAGCATACACTCAGATAAATGTATGCAATAAAAATAAAATTATACAAAATTGACATTTCCATTAGAATTTGGAAAAGAATTTTTGATCATGTAATTCTACCCATTGCATTATATGGGAGTGAGCTATGGGGTCTACAATCCCAAAAGCTGGACCTGGAGAACAGTCCCCCAAGTTAGCTGATGGTAAAGCTTACTAACCAAGCATCCATCACCACCACCAAACAAAAAAAAAATTCTCAATAAAAGTGAAAACTTGCCACTGAAAAAAAGAAAATGTTTTAAGTAGGGGTTCTTTTTTTACAGTAGGACCAGTACAGTTTCTTCAGCTGATGCATTCACAGTTCTTATTTTAAGGTCAGTCTGAAGAGCTTTGCACCTTGCAATTCTGTTAGAAACCTGGTCAGAAACTGAAAATTGAAACCCCAGTCATAAGGTTCTTTGAGAAGCAATTATCATTGCTTGTGAGAATTGCACTATAAGACCTACTCTGTTCTGGGTTCAGTGTGCATGTCACACGTTCAGTCCTCTCCTATTTTTAATTGAGGAAAAAATTTGGTAATGTATTTGTGTATGACTGAACTGGAAGTTATACACCAAACAAGCAGTTCTTAACTTGGGCTGGAGATCTACCACTTCTCAGTTTAAGTGATTGTGAGATCCAGCACCTTCATGGGTAGTTCTTTTGTTCTTTAGAAAGGTATGTTTTCACCTTAAACATCTATAGCAACCTATACATCTATAGCTGAATCAGAGACACTTGACAGTTTAACCCTAAACCTGCAGAACACATCATGGTGTATCTTGGTTGTCATGGTAACCATAACCATGAACCATGTTCATCAGTCCCATGAGCCTAATGGTGTCCTCTATTTTTTTAAAAATACCATTTCCCTCTGTGTGGTAAGCAATTCTGAAAACCCCATTGCAACAAACTGATGCACATACAGGTTCTAATAAGGTCTTTTTATTTTATTTTATAAAAGTTTACACAGTTGCGTAAAATGAGGAAATTTCCAACTACTTTCATATCAGACCTCATTAGTCACCATATTTTCAGGAATGGGCGTTGCAGTCGCAGCTTTGATTTTTACATTACGTTACAGGCATTTAGGAGACGCTCTTATCCAGAGCAACCTACACAACTTTTACATAGCATTTTTACATTGTATCCATTTATACAGCTGGATATATACTGAAGCAATTTCGGTTAAGTACCTTGCTCAAGGGTACAACGGCAGTGTCCTACCCGGGAATCGAATCTGCGACCTTTCGGTTACAAGCCCAGTTCTTTACCCACTGTGCTACACTCCGTCTTTATAATCCTTGGGATAATTCTGACGCAGTTTGCAACTCTAATTACTTATAGTCATCATCAAGATGTATTGTGTATAATCGCATAATGATAGTAAGAAAAATCGAGAGTATGGCAAAGTGGTAATATCAGAAAAAAGGTGTTTTTTAATTGACAAAAAACAGATGACATATATTTAGTAAATGATTAGAGCAGAGTACCAGCTTTATTTCAGTAGCATTTTTACTAAGAAGCTATGATCTTATGAAACTGAAATTTGTGATCTGGTTGATAGAATTCATTAGTGTTTTAATACGTTTTGAGTTTTGACACATTGGTGTCAATAAAGTATGAGAATACAGCATTTTGAATGATGTAAAAATCGGTATGACCAAGAAATTCCAATCTGTGCGTTTAGATGGCATTTGCATTGGCAGATATCCAATTCCTATCAGATGTATTTCCACATATGAATGTGGCCCAAAACGTCACAATTGGGTCACTTTTACCAGGCGATGTATACATAGCCTTGGTTGACCAAACACAACTGGCTACTGCTGCAATGTGGGCATTGCAAGTTACATGCGCTGAAGTTGGCAACAAGCTTCTCAGGATTTCTTTATATGCTTTATATCATATCAGAATGACATTTGTTCAGTATGAACAGTATACATATAAAAGAATTAAAAGAAATCTTCCAGCAGAACTCCATTTTGTTTGCTTTGTTCCAATTAGAAAATCAATTGTATGATTAGTCACTTGACTGTCCAGTTGAAGTGCTTATGGGGATCCCTGGAGGACAACCATTGAAATACAAGTTTAAATCCCAATAGACCACTTAGTGTTGATAAACTGGTGGCCCTAACTATAGGGAAGACAAGCTTGAATTAATCCAAACTCGATCAGACAAGTGATTATTTGTCATAAAGCAACCACATTAGTAAGCAACAGTTGCCTCAAACACGGAAGCAGTTTAATTCTATTTCATATTTCTTCTTATTGTTATCTATCTGTAAGCCATTTGGGTTGTGCATGATGATTCATAATGGATGATCCAGGCAGCAATTTATCCATTATAATTTTATAGCATGGTACACACAAAGTATTCTCAAAGTGTGTGCAGTTAAAATAATAATTAGCTGTCATGCACAGTCTCCTCCTCAGTTGCACTTGCTGTTTCCTCTTTATATCTTTGTTTTGAAAAATTATGCATTCTACATAGGTAAATAACTTTTGTCTTTCCAAATTACAACAAACTTCAATTCTCAAAATCCATTTAAACAGAAACACATATGTACAAAATCTGTATTCATTAATCCACTTGTTCTGTACATCTTGCATGTGGTGACACAAGCTGTGAGTCTTCAGTACGCATGTAAATCTGGGAAGCGTAGTTTTCATGTCATTGTACTATTCTGTAGACTGTAGTGCACTATTCATTGCACTTCATCCTCATGATTTCCTAGCTCAGCCATGCAGTTATCTTGTTTGTTCCTGTTACTTTCCCCGAGGGACTCCTCACTTACTCCCTGGTTATCAAAATGTCGAGGCCTCAGGACACAGTGTCAAGGCACTGTGTCATGAGTGGTAACATTGCACAATCTGCCTGCCAAGCCATACACACATTACCATAGTAGTAAGAGAAGATGGGCTTGTGTAACAACCCACGCAAGAAGGTAAGGTGGTGTCTTTCTCATGCTTCTAAATTACACTTTTCCTACTGATAGAGCCAATAGACATGCTCATTTAAAAACAGAAAGAAAAGCTAGTACTTCCATGAGTATGAGATTCCAAATTTGTGTTGTGCATCAGCAACTTCAACCAACTTGCAATGGTTATGGTCTCACTAATTGACCATTATCTTATGACTAAACTTTTTCCATTAGCATTAATTGATTGCTTTGCTATGCCTATCCAGACAAACACCATTTACCTATTTGACATACTGTGTGTTGAACATCAAATAACACAAAGCAAGATATGATCTGTTTTTCCAGTGCCTTTCTTGAAGTAATTTATTATATGTGAGTGTTGTCTGCTTTAGGACAGGCAATGCAGTTTCTGTGAGTAATCTTTTATTGATGTATTAATTAATGATTAATTAATGAGACTGTCTTCTGAAATATTACTGAAAACATTTGTTATGCAACCTAATTCAAATGAGTACAAATGCAAAGCTTGGCTTGATGTAAGCCATTAATTAAAGTCCATTCCATGCTTTGTCATACAGTGCCACTGAGCCCCTTCAGGGTTGGTGTGCCCAACACAGTGTTACATTTAATTAATCCAAAGTTATTGAATGTGGCACCTAATGCATAAATTCTCATGCAGCCACCACAGTATGTTCACTCCTACTTTGAAGCTTGGACTTAAAAGCTCACTCTAAACGATTACATTCAAGTAGCAGGGGAGCTCCACATGAAGTTAAAATAATTTGTTTCGTGCAAATATATATATATATATATATATATATATATATATATATATATATATATTTAAATGTAGGAGCACTAATGTTTGCTAAAAGGATGTAGTTTACAGGGAGTCATATCATATCATAAATACAAGTCAATTCCTCGTTTCAAACCACAGATGGTGCCAATGAGGAATTGAGGGGATATATTAGAACATTATACATGCAGTGTCAAATAAATAATGCATCTAGCTATTATCCTAATAATAGCTAATAAATAAGGAGTGCTTCCAAAATGTTCAATTATGTTATTGAAAAATATATATTCTTCAGCTGAACAGGTTTGAGATTCGACTGAATGCCAGCAGTTGGATACATCGCTCTCTAGAAATATTTAAGTTAGGTACCTGAGAAGTCACTGAGATGCATCAGCTCTGTCTGTGTAGGCTTAATTATAGCCCAATGGCCATGAAATTGGATGCCAGCATCTAAAAATAACATCGTCTGGAATTATTGCTTCATTGATTCAAGGCGCATCTCTATAACCTGTATACCATTTTAAATTGTAGACTCTTTGTACTTTCATGCAAAAAAACCCTGCTCAATCAGTAAAATCATTAGAGATATCAAAAGAAATAACAAAGCAGTCCCCTTCTCCTAAGGAGGGCAGAAACTGACACCCCAGGTCGATGATTATGGTATTTTATAATCTAATAACTGTCCGCAACAGGTCAACAACTTCTAGTAATACAATGATGGTATTGATATCGCCAAAATCCCCCAGTGATGGTACTGACATTCCTGAAATCCCCCTCTGAGCCATAGGCTATCAATCCACTCTTTGTACATGAGCTAATAAAAGTCATTATTTCATAATGCATTATGTCCATTTATTTCCATTAAAACAGCACATCAGAAAATAATTCATATTTCAGTTTCCTGGACCTTTAAGGTTTCTACTGTAAGTATGTATATTTTTAAGTATATAGAGCTCAGGGTTGTGGCACTGCCCCTCCCTCCAAATGGCAATTGCATAATTTGTTTTCAGATCTTTTCAGCTTTAGTTTTGATGTCCTGAACATGAATTAGTGCTTTTTACTGCGTGCTTTCAAATCCATATCCTTCTTGTGGTGTAGTGCCCGCAATATAGTGTGTGATACTCGTGCATCTTTTCCCATTAAAACTGAACTTTGGTTTTATGGTCTGTGCTATTGTTTCAATTTTTTCTTTCTAGCTCTTTCCATGGGTCACTGCCTATTGTGCCCTTTGAACTACTGACAGTGGAACAGGAGAGGAGCCATTACATGTGGTTATCTCACCCACGGCTCCACACTATATGTACTTTGTGAAGGGGACTTCCTTTATACCAAACCACAGGAATAACGGCAGCTATCCAGACAAGCCTCTGCATCGACAAGGCCAGGCATGAAAAAAGCCAGCATGAAAGGATCAGCAAAAAAATGACCTAAACCATTTTGTTCTGTGTAAGAGGAGTCTGTGTGCATTCCCCTGTCAGCTGTGACAGATCCAGGCTGACGCACACCGTGATGTCTGATGCCGTGTGGGAAACGTGGCGCGTAAACTCTGATTCCCTGCAGAGAGCTTCGCCTCGCTGTGATTTCAGGAAATGTGGCTTGCAGGGATGCAAATTTATCTTTCACTTGAAGGTCTCCCATATTTTAAAAAAAAAAAAAAAGATAAAAGTCAGCCTCATCTGTCATGCAGCTGTCCAGAGAACAATGACAGAAGAGGAATATGACATGTAAATTAAGCATACAAAATTCATCCGTTGGCCAATAAATCTGTCAAAGTTCATTACGACCTTATTGTTTATATATGCAAGAATTCAATAATTCAGTAGTGCAGTGGAGCAGTGGTTCTCAAACTCGGTCCTGGGGGACCCCTGTGAATGCTGGGTTCTTTTTTTCTAAATGCAGTTGTGATTCCAGAATTTTAACAAGCTGTTATTTTTTCTTAATTATGCATTTCATGTTTTGAGGGATTATTTACTCTCATAAGCCACATTATGTCAGAATCAACTCTGCATGCCATAAAGAAGACAGTGCTCACATTATGGCACTTTGAAAATACCATTTGCCTAGCAATCTGTATAAAGTTGGAAAAGGTTATTCAAAAGGATTTTTTTGAATTGTCAAGCATAAAGCATGGAGCTTCAAAGGAGTGAGGCAGAGCAAGGTTCAGACTTGACTGTGAAACTCCCACCTGAACCATGCAAAACTAGATAGGAAAGTTTTTATTCTACTGTACTGTACTATTCCCTGTTCAATTCTACTCCAGATTTGTGGATCTGGAAATGGACATCAGCTCAGGGAGTTGTTATATAACAAGCATTTGTAGCACAACTCACAGTAATCACAGAACAAGGAAAAAGTATTGTTGAAATGATATGCTGGTTTGATTGTAAAGAAGTGGTAGAAGCTGGTCAAGAAATCAGAATACATGAAAAGCGATTGAACAACATAAAAATGACAACCAAATGCTGGCTCAGCAAATGCACCGCATAGTTAACGCAATCAATAGCCAATGCACCAAAAATATTCAGAGAATTTTCAGATAAACTGACACCATATAAAACCCTCATGCACTCCAAAGAAATCTTGTTTCTTTCAACGAGTGTGCAAATTTTTTGTGACTGTTAGGGTTTTTGACCACAAGTCTGCATACCTAACTTTACAAAACTGTCTGGATTCAATTCCGGGATTGTTGACAGGTTCTGTTCTTCAAAATTAGTCAATTACACACTATTTGCATAAAAACACCAACCGACCTGAGGGATGATTGAATTGCAAGTGCCTGATTTGCAGAACTGCCTCTGATAAACTGGGGTCTCTAACTGTGATCCATCATTGGTTGCATAACTTTCAGTGGCAGAATTACTAGATTTGTCAATGGTCATCCATCTGATATCTCCTAATAACTAATTGGAACCAATAACGAGCCATCAATACCTCTAGAATATTATGGAAGACATTTAGTGAAGTCTCATACTAAAGTGGTGTATGGTTTAATAGGCGACACTGTGCCCTCTTGCGCATTGCCCTACAGGACGTCTTGAAGGGCTTGGAAAAACAATAATGAAAATCTGTCAATGAAGGCAAAGACAAAAGATTCTTGGTTCAGTCTTGGTACCTGTATGTGCTGTTATACTAAAACTGATGTGAAATCTGCACTTCTCACAGAATTACTTCCTTCTCACGGTTAAAGAATATTTATGTGGTGGTGGTAGATTAAACTTCTTTAATGTCACAGAATTACTTTTGAGCCTACATATTGCTGACTGAAGACTGTAACAATGATGTATTATTTCATAACGCTTCTTTCAAATACTTACCTAAATTGTATAGATTTACCTTTTAATCACAATAACTCTCCAGGACCTCCATAAAAGTTTGATTGAACTTATTGCCCTCAATTTTCTCTCCAGCACTACATATGTGACAGTACATCATATTCCTCCTGCAATACAATGCATACCAATGTAGACAACCAATTAATTGCAAACTAATTTGTTCATATCATTTTATATGCAACTACCTAAAAGTAATGATTTACAATTAAAACATTTTCCTCTGAGAGATTCTACAATTTGCATGCGGCCTGTCTTCCAGAGCACAGTACAGTAGAAATAGCAATGAAGGGCATTTTAATAAGACAAGCACATTGTATATTGGACACTAAAACTGGCACTGCATGTGTGGGGTCACACACATTGCTCATTCAGTGTGAAATACTTCTCATTCCGGGACTTTCCCGATGCTCAATATGGTGTTATTTATTTATTGGGGGCTTCCTCACTCACATGTCACCTCACCCTTTTTTTGTGTCATTTGGGAGGTTCTTGACTGAAAAAGGGGAGACCATGAGGCTATAGACCATACTTGACAGATTTTAACCCACCATACTTAGGATTATGGCATTCCCATTGGCTATTCCAGTATGTGTATTGCCAAAATTGCCTTCTGTCATGTCTTAGCAACATTGCTCAGTCTGGGATTCGTGATCAGCCTTTAAATTTTTGCCAGTGTATTCAAGATTGCTCCTAATTACAATGAATCAATGAGGAAATTATTCACCTTGGCTCAAAATTCAAAAGCAGATTTTTAAGAGAGAAGAAGAAAAGAAGAGAAGAAAAGAAAAGGAAACACAATAAAAGCAATGCTGATCCATATTGGTGGTTTCTAATTCTTAAAAACTCCCAAGTACATTTAGGAAATCAATGTTTCATACATTGAAGATTTGCTGATGAATAATACATCTGACACCTGGATCTGACCTTTTAGTCTGATTTTCTGATTTTCTGTCCAGGGAGTGGAAAATGGGGGCAGAGAGACAGGGCTGTAGGTAATGACCATAAAGGAGTCAAGAGTAGATTTTTCAGTGGGGGGTGATGTGAGCTTGAAGGAGCAGGGAAAGCATCCAGAGAATAAGGAGGAGTTCACCAGGGATGTGATGAATGGGAGGATGGACTGGAGGAGAAATGAGGCAGGAGCTGCAGTTCAGTTATGTTAGCATCTGTGAGGGGAGTGAAGGCAGACGGAGGGAGGGAGGGAAGGAGAGGGAGCAGAAAGAGGGAAGAGGGAAGAGGGATGGGAGGAGGGGTAACGGGTAAAGGATTTATCACCTACAATGAAAACAATCTGGGATGACACACACCCAAGCTTCAAATATTAGTGTGCAATTCATATCCATTCTTCATCATCTTTGAAGCCAAAACTTCAACAAGAATAAATCTCCCAGAAATTGATGAGACGTGTGGCACAGTCCATATGGTGGACAACTCTCGAACCATAGGCATATCCCCACACAGGCAGGGCTTTGATCTCTGACATGGTACCTTTTGGGCTGTCTTCTGTTAATCTCTCTGCTCTCTACCTGTCTGAATACAGCAAAAAAAATAAAACGGGAGGTCAGACCTGTCAGATCTACTTTTTTAAAATTCTGCCAGAACTTCAATAGAAAATGTTGCATGCCAAAAACTGTATTGACTGAATGAATAGCCTGTTGGGCTATGCTGTCACATTACAAACAATCAGCCTTGCAGCTGAAGTGCATCTACTCCTCTCATACAACACACAATTTTTTCCACACTAAAAGCCATAAGTGAACTGTGGGTGAGCTAACTCTGATAACATTACATTGCCTTAAAATCACTCAGAAGATGCTCTTGTCCAGAGCAACTTATAAGAGCACCTTTCACAGACAACAGGTGGTAAACTGCACTTGATTGGTAACTATGGAGCTCTTTTGCAGCATAAACCCAAGGAACAGTTCAAGGACAACTTGAAGAGATTGTGTTTTTCTTTTTAGTTCAGTTTCAGTGTATGTTTTAAGAAGGAATATGCCTTGAAAGACTGATCATCCATACAATAAACGTTATTTTAGATAAACAAGTTTCTCATGACCTGCTAGCTTTACAATATCTGGTAAAGGGGCCTCGATGGGTTTGTAGTTTGATTCCCTTTAAAAATAACTACCTGCATGGTCAATTGTGCCCTGCCTTATAACCTATGTGGTGCCCTCTGGAGGAAAGAAAAGAAGCTTATCCTCACTTCCACAGAATTACAAATAAAGGAATTTGTCAATAATCATCATTGCATAACTGTCCTTGTCACTTGAGAATAGAAACCTGACTTCCTGTAATTTACATTTATGAACAAAATTTACAAAATGACTTCTGAAGCTTACGCTGTTTTTGTGATTTAGTTAAGTAAACGTCTAAACATTGACCAGCATTATTTAGCTCATCAAAGATAACTTGGTAAATGCTACCAAAGTTCATCTAGATAATGTTATATACCTGGCAATTATATTGGTGTGACAGGACTCAGTCTAGAAGAGGAAATTAGAGCAATCTGGGGCCACGCCTGCTGGTTAAGTGGGCACATACACCCCTAAGTGTGAGTGTTTGAATGTTGCGTGCGCACTGAAATTGCAGGACTGGCAACCTGCCCAAGATGTATTTCTGCCTCTTGCCCCATGCATGCTGGGCTAGTACCTCTTGCGACCATGACCAGGAATAGATAATGGATGGATGGATGGATGTTGTACTCAATAGTAGGCAAGTATACTGATTTGGACACAGCCCAGAATCTACAGGTAGAGAAACTGAAATGATTGAATTTATTTTTTGAGATGCCCATGGACAATATGTAGACTGGAGTAATCACCTGGGGTAAATAATTATCAGGCTTTTAATGCTTATAGGTTAAAGACGCCGAAATTCGGTGTGCTCAGTCTGTGAAGTGAGGACTCAAGTGATTCATTTGCCCTGTTAAAGATACCATTAGTTGTCTAATTACTAGTAATCCCATCCAAATAGGGTTTAACACCAGAATGTTCATTGGAGTAATCGTACTTGTAGCTTATCAGTGTTAAGTGATGTTTGTGTCTCATGTTTGTCAAAGTTATTTCCTGATTCCCCCGCCACCACTTGCAGACACACTTTTATGGTATAATAAACTTGTCATAATATCAATTAAAATTTTAACCGTCTTAATGATACAAGTCTACGTCTTTATTCTCCACACAATACATTAATCTCAGTAATACCTGCCCATTTTTATTGCATAGAGCCCTTCAAAAAAATGCTCTTTCATAGCTCCACTCCAATACATTAACCCCACCCTCCAATTTCCAGAAATCTGACAACAACAAAAAATTTAATTGATGGGCTGGATTCCCACTTAGCCTGCATGCACAATTTTAACAAATCAAATAATATCCCCTGAAGTGCTTAAATGATGCACAGGATGACATAAACACATCCTACTAAGTTTATTTTTGAAAAAAAGGAAGCTTTCACACTGGTCACATTTGCAGATGAAACCAAGCTTTCAAATGAACCCTGTCTCATTTTGACAGCTGTCCCATTTTGTTTCACACTATACTCACACTAGCCTATACCACCAAACAAACCCTATCCTGTTATGAATTATACTGCGAAACTCACCGGGTAATCCTGAGTATGCTACATGAAAGTTAGTATGTGAACCATGTTGGAGGTGGCTGTTTTCTGAGGTTTATTTGGTGTTCCCTCCAAATCTTATAACAACTGTAAGAGGAACAATTCAATGCTCAAATGTGCCAGTTAAATTTAAAAACCTCAGAAGTTGTGTGTACCCAATCCAACTGATCCTGATGGTTTTTACTGGACAAAGCACTAAACATTCAGTACCCTCCCGAGATCAGAACTGTCCTCTACTGCTTGTCATTTCAGAAAAAACTCTCCAAATATGACCTGTCTGAAAGTTCCCTAAGAAATGAACAGCACCCCCCATTGTCTCCTAGCCTGTCAGCACAGGAACTGAACCAGAGTCTTGGAGGAAGGGGACAATCATATTAAAAATATTATAGATTTTTTTCAAATAATCAGTTCAAATTATTGTTGTACAACTTTTTGTTGTATGATGTTTTTAATTGAGTGCACTTGTTCTTAAATATTGTATTGTTGTTATTTATTGTTTGTATTGTTATGCCTTTTATTATTACCTTTGTTATTTTGTTGTTGTTATTATTATTATTATTATTATTACATTATATAACAATTTCATAAATAACATACTTTGCATCAAAAGCATGAAACATCTATATAATCTCCAGTTTCAACGGTGCATTTATGATACCACAAGTCATTTAAGATACTGTAGAAAAACAAACACAAGTGTTTAAAATCAAGTTAAATACACTTCTCTCCTGAGCACCCCTGTTCCATAAATATTCTTTACTTGACTTTCTCAACAGTAGAATATGAATGGAACAGGGGTATTTACCCCAGGTCAAGTTGCAGTTTTATTGTGGTATAATTTACCACAGCTGTGTGCGTTTAATCACCATGACAACAATTCAAGATTTTCCAGGCCAACCTTAGCAGGGCCTGTCTGTACAGCTGCAACACCAGGCTGTAGATATAAACTTTTTTTGAGGAGTTGGGGGGCGGGACGTGAAAAAAAAACAGTTCAGATTACATATGAGACTTTTCCAGCAACACGACACGCACATACAATTTAACCTGTTTTCCTTTTTGTTCATTATTAAGCTTTATCATTGAGGCAGTGTACATACAGGAACATCATTAACTGTCAACCCCTGAAGTAAACAAGGAGAGACCATGACCTGGATATTGTAACATTCTCACTCTTCTTTTCCCACCCAATTGCAAACAATCTGGCTTTGTTATACTCTAAAATGCAGCCAAGTGCATCTCAGGCACTCAGAAAGCAACAACCACGTTTAACAGTTTCCTCCATGCAAAAATAACACGCAAATGTTCACAAATGATCACAAAGCCCCTGGAACTGCTTTGAATAGAAGAACAGCAGCAACGATACACGAGGGTTGGCTGTGATGTTGGGAAACAATATACAGAAGAAGGTTTGTTTTTGCAGGAATTTGACATACACTCAATTAAAAAGCCCTCAAGGGGAAGAGTGTGGTGACTCTTCTTTTAAATAATGGGAGGAAAACTACAGAGCTCAAAGAGAAAAAGTAACTTAGGAAGATGATTGGCTCTTTGCACGCTGGACTGTCTAGAAAAACAATGAACTGCATGAACTAATGGCAGCAAATTCTTAAAAAATTATAGTAGCTGTGCTCTCCTAATTCAAAAAAACCGAGATGACCGTAATCGGAGTTCTATGAGTTTTTCTCTTTTATATCGTTAAGGGAGATGAAAAGTGAGTAATCAAAGGTTTGGTCATTTGCTCCAGAGTGGCCTTAATCTCCCTTTGCTTCTCAATAATGTTGCTTTTGCCAATTCTATTATTGTTTGCTTTCCAAAGAGCTAAAGACACAGGAGATAAAAGCGCTGGCCACCACTTTAGTGGTTACTCCAGACAAAATAGATGGCATCATTGGATTGATGAACAGTTTTGGGATGTGCCGATTGACACTTCAGATTGACAAGCCTGGGTCAATCTGAAGTGATAGTCATTGGGTGAGAAGATACGACTCATGAAGGATCCCATTAAGCAGTGTTACAGCAAACCAGACAAAATTATAGTTAGACAGGTGGGACCTTTTTGTGGAGAGGTAGTGAGGTCAAAGGATACTGTATTTCATGTGGCAGCTAAGTCACCTGACCTCCATAAACTTTCTCTGCTGTATTCTTATCAGCTGCTCCACCCCCCACATCTGGAATCATTTACATTAGCAACCATCAGAGGCCACATAGAGACATAAAGAAAAATTGCCTTGTTAACTGGCTTATGATTGGCTAAAATAATACAGCGGAACTGGTGTTCTGTCCACCCTAATAAACTTTGTCTTTCAACTTGTTATGCCCTCAACAGCCTTTAGAAATTGGTTAAGGACAGATGAGCAGAAAAATATAGGGGAGGGAGGGAATTAAAAAGGAGAGCGCTTTCTTCTCAGGGCTTCCCTTTCTCCCCTCTGTATGCTGGAGAAAATAGAAAACCAGCCATGCAAGGAATTGCCTCATCAATGAAAATACCTCTCATATCAGAAATTCTTCTAAAAAGGATACATTCATATATATTGTAATGATCCTTGAGGAATCCTATTACCTCTGAGAAAAGTATGCTTAACAGACCATGGCCAATGAACTGGAGGCGAAACTGGCTGCCAATATTTCTTTTTTTCTTTTTTATTTTTTTAAATCGATGCTCCCATAACAGCATTCACAACTGTTTGGCTCTGTAATGAAGACATCTTTGGCAAACTCAAAACCTGAAATACTGACATGACATGTCTATAAGTCATAAATTAAAAGTTGCAAAATCTAGGACTGTCAATGAAAAATACAGGGCCAAGTTCCATTAAATAATGAAGGAAACATTGGGTAAACATAAATAATACTGGCAAAATAACACAAACCAATACAAAGTAGGCTATTCGCCAATGGTGGTTGTCACAGACTGAAATGCAAATTTTTGACAGAAAACTACCTACTTCACCTCCTTCACTACCACCACACCAGCAGAGGTGGATTTTTTGCCAATATGATATGAGCAACACTGGTGGTCGCATGCGTTTTTAATTCCTTAGACTACCATTTCCACTGATGTCGACATACATCTCTGCTACTACTGATATAGGAATAACGCTGTGTAACTACTTGGAAATGAACCTTTTTTACTGCAATTCCACGATCTAATGCAGTTTACAAATGAACTGACAAGAACTGATGACTGTTAGCTATATTCGGTTTTGTCCTTCATAGAGCCCGACCGATGCCAGATTTTTGGGTCCAATGCCAATCCCGATTTTGGACAGTCCTAGCCCACTGATTACCGATGTTTTGACCGATATTTTGTCAAAAAGACCTAAATTTTCACATCAATTTGAAAAACTTATATTTTATTAAAGTTTCTATATTTGAGAACATTTAACTTATAATCAAACAAATAAATAAAAATAAACACACAAATAACTTTTTGATAGATAAAAAAAATGTTAAAAATGATATTAAATGAAATGAAAAATGAAATATTTTTTAACTGCTATTTTAGCAGTCTGGCAGCTCAGGCATCATTAGCTGTTCTCTAATAAGTGAATCAAGTGTAATGTTAGATTAAATTAAATTGACTGGATGAAATATGTAACGTAAGACTTCCCTGTCCATAAGAATTCGGTAGTGAAAAAAACTACAATGCGCTTTCATGCAGGTTACTCGCGCTAACTGTTCGTTGATTCACTTCTCCAACAGCAATCCTTCTCTCATGTTATCACGACAAAGCTAGATAACACGGCTTAAAATTATCCACGTTAGAAGTGTTTTATCTGTTTTTTACTGACTGGTTAGCTTGCTACGATAACACGTGACTAGATGACACTCACTTGCAATAACGCGTTGGCTATTGACACAGCATCATATAGTAGCTAATATCATTATCACAGATAAAAAACAAATGTGTGATGCATTCAATCAACATTTTATTTCGGCTGGTTATTTATTTGAGAATACAGGGATGTCCTCTGGTAATGTAGATCCTACGCTGCTTATGTGCTCACTGCCACTTCATGGCCAGCTAGCTTGCTAAAGTTAACCAAATATGTTAGCTAGCTAGCTCACTTGATAATGAGGATTGATAAACATAGTGGTCGTAATATAAACGCATTTAATTAAAAACTTTCATATGTTCATTGTTGAGTATTGTTGAAAAAAATGTGCAATCTGTGTGTAAGTGCACATAAATAAATAAATAAATATACATACCTTTATTGCAGCAATCGAATCTGTGCAGACAAGTCGTTCACACTTGTATTAGAGCTCACTCTACTGGATAATTCTGGTAAATAGCAATTACAACGTCCAAACCAAGCGGCCAAAACCAGACTTCGTTTTTGAAGCTCATTTCCTGGTGTTGTAGTTCCTGGTTGCTCACTAGCGCCACTACGGATGGCTCCAGTATAGGTGTTTTCATATCCGGTTTCCATGTAAGTCTACGGTACAAATGCAATAAAAATACAAAGCCACTAATTTTTTCTCACAAGAACAAATAGTCATAATAGGTGTATTTTATTCGTCTTATGACTGTCCATGGGTCTATTTTATGATTTATTGCATCATTTGGGCACAGGGCCAATATTTGTTCTGGACCAATGAGGTACAGCTTGCGTCACTTCCGGATTACTTCGGAGGACTATGCTACAGTAGGGGCCACAGTCTATGGTCACTGGGGTGGGCGGTGGCGCTTCTTGGCCTTGCCATTGCGGCTCCGGCTACGGTCCGCCTGTGCTAAGTCTGAAAATGCAGGCATCCCATTTCGTGGTGATTTCATTATGGCGTGTGCTATTTACAGCTGCACTAGACGACCATAAAATAATCCTCCTCTTAAGTTTTTCGGTAGCCGAGTCATTTTTACTATTTCCTTTAGCCTACTTAACCAAATAATTACTCGGCAGAAAGCGTAATCAGCCTGCTATATTTGGTAAACCAGCAGTAGCCTGTGCTAAAACAGTTCGCAACTTCGGCTACCAAGCCGTTTGACTAGCTAGCTAACCTTAACCGGCAAACATTCAATCTGTCAAACGTGTTTGGCGGCTTGTCAGTCGTGTACATTCCGTAAATGTCTACCTGGGCCATGCTTCAAGCATGTGACAAAGCTACTATAATCCCGATTTTGGGATAAACACTTTTTCAGTTTCACGAAGCGAATTAAGAGTCTCAAGGTTCATTTGCTGAAATCACACACACAGAATTTAACGAAATTAACCATCTTGGCATTTAGAAAGGAATATGTTTTTAGCATTTAAGAGACCGACAAGCTAGGCATTTAAGACAGTGGTTCTCAGAATCGGTTCTGGGGGTTCCTTGCGTATATTGGCTTTTCTCCATTGGTTTTGATGATTTACAAGAAAAAAACGATAGCCTAATAATAATTAGAAATTCAACGTAGGCTACATTATTTTTGTCTTCATGCACCAGGTGGAAAACTTGCTGTACAAAGTGCGTTGTCATATTTACACGCCTGCAGATCAGTTATTAAAATACTTGGTAGATTTGTTAATAACCGCTGACAGTGTTAATTTTTATTCGGTAGAAAGTGATTTGCGAACGATCGGTCAGCTAGCGTCACCCAGCAAGTGAACACCACAAACGGCGATGGAGTAGCTAGTAGTAGCAGTTACTGGCTCATTAACTAACTGGCGAAAACCTACGACGATAACTTGCTCGGTTAACAGCAGATCTACCAGACAGTTATACGAAAATTAGCCTAGTCAAATCACCAGTAGCCTACACATCTCCGATTGATTGACCATCAGTGTAGTCAATGTTCTTCCCCTGTGGTTCATATTGCTAATGCGTGAGCTAACCACGGATAGCCTACCTAGCTCACTGGCAAGCTGATATGCTAGTTAAGCATATTCGTTTTGCTGAGAAACATGAATTGAAGATAACTGAACATAGCCTAATTGTATTTTTAATGTCATACATATAACGTGATTACATGACAGTACAGTCACGGATGGAAATTAAACTCCGTAAACATCTGATAATATATTTTGAAACATAACGGCAGACAGTCAGCTAGCCTCGTTCAGGTTGATGGGCTTTTCCGCACCGGACTGTCAATCAAATTGTAAAAATCACAGAGCGGCTTTTAAACTCTGTGGTTTTGGCTCCAACTCCAAAATGGCCGCGCCCGCCATTGAGCTTCAAAACGTATTTTCGGAGACCCACGGAGAGTCAATGGGTGACGTCACAGTAGCTTTGTCCATATTTTTTACAGTCTCTGGTCCAAACACACAAGTACACGATAAATAATCAATTTTTTTTTGTTTATTATACTTATTTAAAAATCGGGACACATCAGCTGCAGAACTGCCGATCCCAATGTTGTCAGAAAAAAAAGTCAAATAATGGCCGATATATTGGCCAAAACGATATATTGGTCGGGCTTTATCCAAAATGCAGTTTCAGTTCAGCATCTCAGATTTTCCTCATGAACAGCCAAAGATCAGCCCGGAAAGGGCAAAGATTAATATCTAACACGGGAGAAAAGATGGCTATCATTACATAAGTGAGAAAAGAAACATGTCAAATGATACTTTAATTTTGTGACAGACTACCTATGTAATGAAGAATTGCATATGTGCAGATGTCTCATTTCCTCACATCTGGAAAGCTAAGCAACGGTTCATTTTCCCATATGATTACATAAACTGGCTCGAGCCAACTCTCCTTTGGGAGAGCTCTCTTTGCATGTTCTCAAGGGTCATGTGTTCTATTTCACCAGAGAAAAGCTGTAGGACATTTCCTCCTCATGAAAAAATCTTTTAAAAAACTTTTGAGACAGGGCAACAGCAAGTCACTACATACAATGACCTAGACCAGCTTTAATTACACTCCCATCAATATTTAACTGTGGTTGTGACACAAGCTATGAATCAGTATATCAATTCCAACTAGGTTTTTAAGCATAATTTCTTTGTGACATGGACAGCCCACTTCAACCCCTTGTCTGAGGTATTGGCCAGAAGGCTGTCACAGCAGCCATGATGGATCTAGCCAGTGGGTGGAGACACACAGGTGAGTGGCAGGTGTACCATGGTCAAGGGCTTGAAGATTATGGTGACAAATCACAGCGGAGCTGGGTCCACAGTTGGCCCATTGTTGCATGTTATTGGCCTTGCAGATGTGTCACTATGTGCTCTGAATTCTCAAAAAAGGGAGCCTGAGGCAGGGTATCTGCAACCCAGAATTAAAAACCCATGTTGTATTTGACATCACAGAAGACAGGGAGGAAGAATCTACTTGGCATTATGGAAGAGCAGAAATCACGAACAAACTATAGGGAGGCACTGGAATATGTCTTCAAAGTCCTTAAGCAAACAGCAAAAAAGTTGAGAATACAAAGCATGGACAAAGATGAATGACTTTTTTCCCCTGTGTGTGTGGGTGTGAATGTAAGAGTGCATGTCTACAGGTAAGTAACTGAGTGGGATGTTATGGTCAGTGCAGCAGTTATAAACTTACTTTATCATATCTACTAAATGATTAACTTCTAAAGGTAACACTGACTACTGTATTTATTGTCTGGATGATTTGTAGGGAACAGACAAAGTATTGAAAACAGTAACGAGATTCAATACAAATCAGGCCAGAGAGAAAAATCTCATTTTGAAGGGCTGCAGTCTGAGTCATTCTGATGGACTTCTTCACTTTGAGTGTGATCGTATTTCCCTGGCTCATAAATAGATTGGCGCCATCCCCCTTCATAAATCTACGGTACGCTGAACTCCACTCTAAAATAGGTGAAATATTTATTTACACTATGTCATTCACATTTGTAATGAATGTGAACTCATAATGAATAGCAGCTGCTTCACTGGAGTGAGTGACTAATGTTGTTGAAGTTTCATATGAAAACAAAGTAGAATCACAAAGATTTAATTAGTTGGGAAGTTCAACAATAAAGTTCCAGGCAGTTTGAGTTCATTCTGCCCAATGAAGTTGTAACAGCTTTATTTTATTTATAAACATACATGTGTAATTCTAGGTTTTTAAATATTTCCCTTGTAATACAAAAGACAATTATTTTCAGCAGTTGTAATGACAATTAGAGGTGGTTGATTACTGTAGCTTCAGAAACATTCCAGAATTCATTTCACAACACAATCACACATTGTCCTTTCATATGGTTGAATTGACAGATATGCATACTCATTTGCAATACAGTAATAAGCTAGAAATACACAAATTGCCCCATGAATTATCAAACTGTCATAACACTATTGAATTTCACATCCCCAATAAATTCAGCTAACGAAGGTCAATATGTAGATCAATTGGTTTATTGATCTATACTAAATTAAATCATATTAGCAAGTCAGCCTGTGTGACTGGGCACATATTAAATTACAATTCAGATAAATGGCTGACCACAAAATTTTCATTTGAATTTGTAAATGCAATGGTTTTCAGAAGCCTGCAAAACAGTGTTGAACAAATACAAACAACACACAGGTGCACTATTACTGGTATATATAGTCACCAAACATGTAGCATAGAGTGCACAAAACAGAAAATATCAGGAAATGTATAGCTAGCAAAGTAACAAGCAACAGCTGGTTCCAAGCATTTACATTACATTGACATCATTCAACAGATGCTCTGCTTCAGAGTGACTTGCAGAAGTGTTTCATTATGACTCTCGAGAAATAGGCTATTCATACAATTAGAACTTTTTTAGCACAGTTTTTTTTAGGGTAAGAGCAATCGTGGCAGGGTAAGTACATTTTGGAAAAGTTTTTGTTTTATTGAGGGTAAGTGCAAGGTATCCACAGTGAGAAAATAGTATAATTTAACTTTTGTGTAAACTTTATTTATACTTCAAGTATGCTGAAAGTACAGTATAGGCTAATATTTTTCTCTTTAAGAGGGCAGAACTTTCCAGATGTCTACTAGATTTTCTATAACCATTCAATATGACTCATTTAATTTTTCTTAACCTTGATCAAACTTTCACCTAAGTGGCATATATGAGACAAGAATTCATGTAATTTAGCACTAGGAAATTTTTCCATTTCCTTGAGACACAGAAGCACTTGATTTCCGATTTAATAGTCCTTGCCAATGCAGTTCTTTCAGAAATGACAGGACCAGTGTTTCATTATACCCTTTGTCCCTGTAAATTAAAGAGTAAACTATTCAGCCTTTGCCGAGAAACATCTCAGACAAAGAACAAGTGAGGTGGACAGATTCCTCACGCATTTTAATGAATTAGGTGCAATAAGGTCAAAGCATCCTATTGTGTCCAGTTTTTCCACGATAAATAAAGTGACATGGCTGATCACCTTTTACTCAATAGAATCCTGTAATAATAAAAAAGCCTCTGAAAATTAATTTAGCTTGTCCTTTCTGCCACAGCCAGAATGTAATTAAAGGTCATCCTGTGGGTCACACTTTTGAGCCAACCCCATTCAAGTATTATAGTACATTAATGACAGTATATTGTCAGAGTATGTTTAAAATTTTGATTCCACAGCTGAGGAGGCTCTTTGGACAATACTTCTGCAAGTATAGATATTTGCATTTGCATAGATTTTCTTGTAATAGGTGTAAAATGAATGAGCAAAAGTTGTTACAGGGCCCAGGTGTATAAGCAGTAAAGTCACACAAATACATTGCTAAATATGTCAACAAGAAATACATTAATGTACCTTTTGACATGTATCTCTCCAGAAACCTGCTATATGCATAATGTTGGTTGTATAGTCCTTACACATATAGTAACTGTCAAGCCAAGCCAAGGTGAGCCTTCATATCACTACACTCCACTATAGCACTGAAAGACTATTGGTTGGTACTAAATACCTAGTCTGGTCGCCCATTCCTAACATCTTTCCTTGGGAAGTCAAGGAAGCCCAAATGTGAGGATTAGCAGATTCACAAAGTCATCAAGTGTTTTTTTTACCATGAAAACACGGTGTCACTTTCAGCTGCTAGTACACGCCACACGTTAAGTAGCTGTGGGCGGCTAGGCAATGAAGCCCTCCAGCTATACTGTGGAGAATGCCAAAGCAGAGACTGAATGGAACTGAATGAGCTTCAATAATAGCTGCGCCAAGAGGAGGTGGTAGACCTAGTGACTATATCTGCAAGAGCCATTTGAACATGCACCTGCTCACATTACAGCTATGAAGCCTGCTCCATCTGTGCACCTCTCAATGGATAATCTGTGGGGAGAAGGCCAGGACTATGGGCAATCAAGATGTATGTTGTAGTGGTAGATCTCCTATATTTTCTGGCTGAACAATATTGTTCAAAAGCAGAGACGCAACAGCTACATCATATCCCCATCACAAAAATACTGAAGGTGATAACACTAGCAGAGAGCCTTCCATTCTCCCTCTAAGGAATAGGAAAGGTACATTTATATTCAAATAGTGTAGCACCTAATGTTTATATCTTTGCCTAATGAATCCTTGGCTGTGTCATGCTACCTCAGTGCCAAGAACTGGTGAGAGTTTAATTAAATAAAAATTGACCTTTGTCAGAATGGTAATGAACTGAAATAATCTGAGATTCATTTGAATCATCATTACTTAGGTTTATTATTGTTAAAAATAATTGATATAGACCCTGGCAGTCTTGAAACACAGACATGACAATATTTAACACCATAGTTGTTGATGAGTATTCAGAATCACAATGTATGAAAAGATTACAAGATGCATTTCCAAAGTGAAAAGCACAATGAATAAGGAAGTATAGTGTAATTCGTCATTAGTGGTAATTATTTCTGAAACAAATTAATTTAATATCCTAACCCTAAATGTAACCATAATCCTTGCCGTAACCCAAATCCTAGCCGTAACCCTAACCAAAACCCTAGCTGTAAACCTTACCCTAAACCAAACACTAGGGTTAGGCTTAGGGTTGCAGCTAGCGTTAGGGTTAGGGTTATGGTTAGAGCGAGGGTTAGGATTAGGGTTTCAGCTAGGGTTAGGGTTAGAGCTAGGGTTAGGAATAGGGTTACAGCAAGGGTTTGGGTTAGGGTGACAGCTAGTGTTAGGGTTCGGGTTAGAGTTACAGTTAGGGTTAGGGTTACAGCCAGGGTTAGGGTAAGGGTTACAGCTGGGGTTAGGGTTAGGGTTACAGCTAAGGTTAGGGCTACAGCTAGGGTTAGGGTTTTTGTTACAGCAAGGGTTAGTTTTAAGGTTACAGCTAGGGTTAGAGCTAGGGTTATGGTTAGGGTTACAGCTAGGGTTAGGATTAGGGTTAGGGTTACAGATGGGGTTAGGGATAGGGTTACAGGTTGGGTTAGGGTTAGGGTTACAGCTAGGGCTAGGTTGGGATTAGGGTTAGGGTTAGAGCTAGGGTTATGGTTAGGGTTACAGCTAGGGTTAGTGCTAAGGTTACAGCTAGTGTTAGGGTAGGGGTTACAGCTAGGGCTAGGGTTAGCATTAGGGTTAGAGCTAGGGGTAGGGTTAGGGTTTGAGCTAGTGTTGGGATTAGGGTTACAGCTAGGGTTAGGATTAGGGTTACAGCTAGGGTTAGTGCTAAGGTTACAGCTAGTGTTGGGGTAGGGGTTACAGCTAGGGCTAGGGTTAGGGTTACAGCTAGGTTTAGGGATAGGGTTAGAGCTTGGGTTAGGGATAGGGTTAGAGCTAGGGTTAGGGTTAGAACTAGGGTTAGGGTTACAGATAGGGTTAGGGTTACAGACAGGGTTAGGTTTAGGATTACAGCTAGGGTTAGGGTTAGGTTTGCAGCTTTGCTTAGGGTTAGGGTTACAGCTAGGGTTAGGGTTAGGCTTTGATCTAGGGTTAGGGTTAGTGTTGGTTAGAGCGAGGGTTAGGGTTAGGGTTACTGCTAGGGTTAGGGTTAGGGTGACAGCTAGGGTTAGGGATAGAGTTACAGTTATGGATTGGGTTAGGGTTAGGGTTACATCTAGGGTTAGTGTTAGGGTTACAGCAAGGGTTAGAGTTAGGGTTAGAGTTACATTTAGGGTTAGGGTTACAGCTAGGATTAGGTTAAAGGTTAAGGTTACAGCTAGGGTTAGGGTTAGCTTTACAGTTAGGGTTAGGTTTACAGCTAGGGTTATGGTTAGGGTTACAGCTAGGGTTAGGGTTAGGGTTAGCTTTACAGTTAGGGTTAGGTTTACAGCTATGGTTATGGTTAGGGTTACAACTAGGGTTAGGGTTACATCAAGGTTTAGGGTTAGAATTAGGGATACAGCTAGTGTTAGGGTTACAGCTAGGGTTAGGGATAGGGTTACAGCTAGGGTTAGGGTTAGGGTTAGATTTACAGCTAGGGTTAGGGTTAGATTTACAGTTAGGGTTACAGCTAGGGTTAGAGTTAGGGTTAGATTTACAGTTAGGGTTAGGTTTACAGCTAGGGTTAGGGTTACAGCAAGGGTTAGGGTTAGAATTAGGGATACAGCTAGTGTTAGGGTTACAGCTAGGTTTAGGGTTAGATTTACAGTTAGGGTTAGGGTTAGGGTTATGGATAGAGCGAGGGTAAGGGTTAGGGTTACAGCTAGGGTTAGATTTACAGTTAGGGTTAGGGTTATGGATAGAGCGAGGGTAAGGGTTAGGGTTACAGCTAGGGTTAGCGTTATGGTTAGGGTTACAGTTAGGGTTAGGGTTAGGGTTACAGCTAGGGTTAGGGTTAGATTTACGGTTAGGGTTAGGGATAGAGCGAGTGTAAGGGTTCGGTTTACAGCTAGGGTTAGGGTTAGAGTTAGGGTTAGGGTTAGAGCTAGGGTTAGCATTAGGGTTAGGGTTACAGCTAGGGTTAGAGTTAGAGTTACAGTTAGGGTTACAGCTAAGGTTAGGGTTAGCATCAGGGTTACAATTAGGGATTGGGTTAGGGTTAGAGTTACAGCTAGGGTTAGAATTAGGGTTAGGGTTACAGCTAAGATTAGGGTTAGGGTTACAGCTAGGGTTAGTGTTAGGGTTACAGCAAGGGTTAGCATTAGGGTTAGAGTTACGGTTAGGGTTAGGGTTAGAGCTATGGTTAGGGCTAGAGTGAGGGTTAGGGTTACAGCTAACATTAGGGTTAGGGTTACAGCTAGGATTAGGTCAAGGGTTAGGGTTACAGCTAGGGTTAGGGTTAGATTTACAGTTAGGGTTAGGGTTATGGATAGAGCGAGGGTAAGGGTTAGGGTTACAGCTAGGGTTAGCATTAGGGTTAGGGTTACAGCTAGGGTTAGGGTTAGAGTTACAGTTACGGTTACGGTTACGGTTAGGGTTAGGGTTACAGCTAAGGTTAGGGTTAGCGTTAGGGCTACAGCTAAGGTAACGGTTAGGGTTAGAGCTAACGCACAACCAAGTTTGCTGACTAGCAACAGTTGAGACAAGTTTTAAAAAGATTATCTAAATTACACACAACTATGTTCTCTAACTAGCAACAGCAGAAACAAATCAAGTGAAGATACGCTTATCTGAATCGCGGGGTACGGCAGAAGCGACGACACAATCAGATGCACACTAAATGAACCACAGATGAACACCACTTAAATAGCACCAGGTGAAGCTTCTCGAAATTAGCTCAACAATACCGGGCAATTAAATACCAACCCCCACACACAGTTTCACTAACGCGTTTAACTAACAGCGAGTCAACTACAGAGATTCTGAGCTAACGCACAACTAAGTTTGCTGATTAGCAACAGTTGAGACAATTTTTAAAAAGATTATCTAAAATACACACAACTATGTTCTCGAACTAGCAACAGCAGAAACAAATCAAGTGAAGATACGCTTATCTGAATCGCGGGGTACAGCAGAAGCGACGACACAATCAGATGCACACTAAATGAACCACAGATGAACACCACTTAAATAGCACCAGGTGAAGCTACTCTAAATTAGCTCAACAATACCGGGCAATTAAACACCAACCCCCACACACAGTTTCACTAACGCGTTTAACTAACAACAGCGAGTCAACTACAGAGATTCTGAGCTAACGCACAACTAAGTTTGCTGACTAGCAACAGTTACCCCAACCATTGCTGAAAGCCTAACCCAAACCCTAGCTGTAACCCTAACCCTAGCTCTAATCCTTACCATCCCTACTACCCTTACCCTAACCCTAGCTGTAACCCTAACCCTAACCCAAGCTGTAACTCTTACCCTAACCCTAGCTGTATCCCTAACCTTAACCATAGCTGAAAGCCTAACCCAAAACTCAGCTGTAACCCTAACCCTAAACTGTAAACCTAACCCTAACCCTAGCTGTAACCCTTACCCCAACCTTTAACCTAGCTGTAACCCTAACCCTAACCCTAGCTCTAACCCTAACTCTAACCGTAAACCTAGCTCGAGCTGTGACCCTCATCCTAACCCTAGCTGTAACCCTAACCCTAACCCTAGCTGTAACACTAGCTGAATCCCTTACCCTAACCCTAAACCTAGGTGTAACCCTAACCCTAAACCTAACACTAGCTGAATGCCATACCAAAACCTTAGCTGTAAACCTTACCCTAACCTTAGCTGTTACCTTAACTTTAACCCTATCTGTAACCCTAACCATAGCTGTAACCCTAACCCTATCCCTAACTCTAGCTGTAACCCTAAACCTAACACTAGCTCTAACCCTAACCCTAACCCTAGCCCTAGCTGTAACCCTAACCCTCGCTGTAATCCTAATCTAGCTGTATCCCTAACCCTAACTCATTTTAAGAGTGAAACACAGTCATCCATAGCTGCTTCAGCATACAACATCTGGTATATAGCATTTGATTTAATTGATCTCTGAATTGTACTGCAACATGCAATGACTGTTACTTTACCTTGAACTTCATCAATAGCAAAAACAGATTTAACCCAATTAGTTATACAAAAGGTTTGTTTTAGTAGATTCGAATTTTTTCGAAGAGTGTTTATGCTTTTGAAGTGTATAACATATTGATAATTATGCCAGAGCTTGTATAACTAATGCATACATTGAGAATGTTCTGTGCGAATTACATACAGAAAAAACACACAAATATACTGTCATCATTCCAAGCAGTTTTATCTGTGGTCATATAGGCAACAACCACAAGTGTAAACCTCCTTGCCAAAAGGTCACATGAACCATACTAAATCTATAATAGATAATTTAGTTCAATGCTCTGTGAGACAGTGATGCTGCTCCTCTGAGCACATAAAATAAAACTGCTTGTAAAATTGAACTGGGTGTATGCACTCCTTTGTCCAGCTGAGATCATCTGGGATCCAACAAAAGAGTCACCCGACAGCTATAAAATAGCAGCCTGTGTTTTCCGATTTTATTAAACAGAACTTAATTTTTCCTCACTGGCAGTCTGATTTCACCTCAGCAGAAGGAATTCCTTTCCTGAAGACTGACCCTGTCTTTCACCTACAGTGTCAATGAGCTGCAAAGTAACATGGCTGCCCATTTATAGAACACATGATGATGTAGTGTGGGGCACCTCTCATCCCCTGGCTTTCCATACAGGAGAGCTATGCACACCCGAAGGGCTGAATGTTCCAAAGTGCTGTATAGGTGCTTAGGTGAGTAAGTGAGTTTGTCAGGCAGTTAAAATAGATACACTGGCATGTGCACAAATACTGGCAGGTTGGAAAATGTGCAAGTATTAGCACATTTGACATTTTTATATATTACAGTACAGTAATTGCCATAATGGCTCACATTCATTATCAATAGTGTGACTCTACAGGCTAAATGTTTCATTCATATAGAGCATTTGTGAGTAACCAGCTAAATAATATTTTTAGAGAAGGCTTGAATCCTATCTTTGAAATAATTAGGAAAAAAGGCTACTGTGTATAAATACTGTCAAATATAATTTTATTTCAGATATACCTGCTTATCCTGAGCAGGGTCGCGGGTGCTGGAGCAGTGTGCATTGGGCGAGAGGCAGGATCACACCCTGGCAGGCCGACAATCTATCGCAGGGCACACACACCATTTGTTCACACTCTCATACCTATGGCCAATTTAGAGTCTCCACTTAGCCTGCATGTCTTTGGACTGAGGGAGGAAGCTGGTGTACCCAGAGGAAGCCCACGCAGACACAGTGAGAACGTGCAAGCTCCACACAGAAAGGCCCACGACCTTCTTGCTGTGAGGCAACAGTGCAATCCACTACACCACCGTGCCACCCCCTATTTCAGATATTGTGTGTGTAATGGTAGTGCTGTAGGCTACTTTGTCCAAAATGGCATTTAGGTTATATTGTTTTAAAAATGTAAACAAATTAAAATATACATAAAACGTAATCTGAATAATTCAATAATAATTACTTAAACTGGATAATTGTATGTGCATTTGATTATTTCTAAGTATTAATCCATTCATTCATCATTTTTTCATTCAATCGTTGCTTCATTTTTCATTTTGGGAGGTTAAAACTTCGTACTTCACGAACATTCACATCCAATAAGGAGCAGCAGAATTGTCATGTGATGAAGACGTCACTGGCCATGTGCCCCTTACTTCCTTCCCTCAGAGAGAACTGTGTTGTCTGTGTGTAGGCTACAAAATGAACAAAAAGAAAAGGGGTCCTAACTGGACGGCAGAGGAAAAATCTATCCTGTTGAAGGAATATTCAAAGCGCCGGGCAATTCTTGAAAGTCGAGTTAACTCAGATCTGTCGAAACTGGGTAAATTGAAGCACTGGGAAGAAATCGTAGCACGCATTAATGCCGTCAACCCTTTGGCCAGGAGAAGCATTTATGACATTAAAAAGAAATTGCTCAATATTGCGTATACAGCAAGGAATAATCCGCGACTTAGGCACACACTTCGAAAAAGAGGTAAGCGGTTGGTTCGTCGTACTGGCTAGACCAATAACGTTAGCTCTAGTGCTAAATCACAGAAACGCTAGTATTCAACTAGACCTACTACATGTCCGCGAATTCCTTGCTGTGACGCTGCTTTCCACGTGAAACTCACAAACCTACTTTAGCTTGTTAAGCTTCTGCATGGTGTTGTGGTAGTGACTGCTGTGGCGTTTATGTGACAAATGCATCGGTTCTGTTTTAGGATCTAAACTAATTGTTAACGCATTTTAAAGAAAAAAATAAAGCTTTGTAAATAATTAGGTTACACTTTCTATACATATTGTGAGATGTATCTATTGACAAATGTAGTGTATTTATTATTGGTTAAATGTGCATTAAGTGTAATATTGATGCTAAAAAGATTCATACCGTAATTGTTATTTGATGCTCATTACATAACCTAGCGTTGTAGTGATATGGAAGACAGTGTTGTTACTTAATATGTTTCTGACCTAATCTCTGTTACAGTTTCCTGTATCAGAATCTGTACAGTACATTCCTTAGAATGTTATAAGATGTAGTGATCCTTTATTTCAATATCCCAGACAAGAACTTTGTCTGTTCTTCCCAGCCTCTGCCCCACCTACTCTTCCGGCCCCCACGCAGTTTTCAGAAGTGCCCTTTTTGTCTTCGCCTACTGCCTGCCCTCAGGAGACAGCCTCAACACCAGCATCCGTGGAGGTCAGTGACTCTGAGCAAGAACCTGTAGACCGACTGACCCAAGCCCCCCAGCCTCCAGTGTCTCCAATCCCGGAGTCTTCCAGAACCCACGATGAGCCCCAGGAGCTGGACGGTCAGGGCAGAGACTTTCAGCGCTTGCATGCAGCCATTACGGACTGTGGAGACCGGATTGTGGCAGCCCTGGAGCCAATAGCAGACTCTTTTCAGCAGCTCACTCATCAAGTGGGCGTTTTGGTAGAGGTGCTGGCCAAACAGGCCCAGGTACGGCCACCCTGCAGACATGCCTGCCCTACGTGTAAGTGCCCACAGGAGCAGGCTAACAGTCAGGAGGCTGTACACCACCTCAAGTCAGAAGTTGAGCAGTTCTCCTGGGAGACATAAATATACATTACAGGCATTTAGCAGACGCTCTTATCCAGAGCGACTTACACAACTTTGACATAGCATTTTTACATTGTATCCATTTATACAGCTGGATGTATACTGAAGCAATGCAGGTTAAGTACCTTGCTCAAGGGCACAACTGCAGTGTCCTACCCAGGATTCGAACCTATGACTTTTTTCGGTTACAAGCCCAGTTCCTTACCCACTGTGCTACACTGCCGGCCAATGGTAGATTTGTTCTGGCTTTACCTGCAGATTTTAATGTCGACCTCCATGCTGTGGCCTACCCTTGGAAGCTTTGTAGTTCTCTGCACGGGATACCGTAACAATTAGCCTAATTATGTTTTCAGGTCTTTGCTTTACTGACACTGCAAAGTATTCTGACCTGAACGGGAGCCAAAGAGTGCAGGGCTTATTTGTTCAGCAGATTTTCACAAATTGTAATTAAAAATATGTCATGAGATGTATTTATTATGTCCCTACCACAAGAAATAAGTGTAAATGCTTAAATACACATAGGCATACACTAAACGGGGGAAAAAATCACTGATAAAAGAACATATACAGGATAAATACCCTCCTGTACAGTCTGAAAAGTAACTGAAAAAGAACAGAAAATAGCTGATCTGGACTGTAGAAATATGTAAATTAACTACTTATATAAATAATATGGTGTTTAACTGTCCTATATGTTTGTTTAACTGTATTTTGTACCATCATGAAAAAGTTGTGTAGGCTATTCCCTTGTATTGTAAAGTTGAATTTTTTGTAAGCCTTTACTTCTACACATGTAACGGTAGAAGAACCAGCTACATCTTTGCAATGCTTTTTTCTCAAAAGCAGTGTAGTGTTATTTAGAAATATTTTTTTTAACTGTTACCTTCATTCTGTATCAGGCAGGTTTCCATTTTTGGGCATAAGATTCAAATGACACAGTAATGCCAGTCTCTGTTGTTTAATAAAGTTTTTATGTTAATTTGCTTGATGACTTTTCTGAAATGTACTGATGTTATATGTGTGCCCACTTTAAATTTGAATATTGTCAGGACAGCTGGGTGGCTCATCCTGTTATGGTATTGTATGGGCCTTACGGTCTGGCATCCAATTCCTACCCTACCAGTGCTGGCCTGTAACTGGCTGGGCCTTAGCTCAAGGATACCAATGCTTCAAACGTTTGTATAAAAACTGATGTTCTGTGATTTTGTTGAGCTCGATAACACTATCCTGTGGTTCAATCAGGTCAATTCTTTAGGGCCTATCAATACACACACCAAGTTTCATTGCTTTTTGTCAAACTGTTTTATTGGCTTTTTGGTAAAAAGCCATGTCCACATGCAAATTCACTGGCTTATTGTGGGCACATTTTTAAGTGTAGCAAAGGGGCACTTTGTTTATACTGATTTAAGATATTTATGTGTCAATGCTATGGTCCAAGTTTCAGGCAAATCGGGTCAAAGAGTCTAGGGTTCGGGATTTATGGCAGATAAAATTTTGTATTGGCGCCACCACGTGGCCAACTGAGGCCAAAATCAGTCAATCGTTGTTTGGACCAACCCTCTATCACTGTGCCAAGTTTCATAAAAACTGTTGGGAAACAGACAGTTTTGTGTATTCTGCGTTTGGGAAGTTTCCGCTGGGCGCCAGGGGGGAAGGGGGCGAGCCCCCCTGTTGTATTTCAATTTCAATGTGAATGATACCTGTGTGAATAGGTAGGATGGGTTTGAATTTGAATGGTCCAATCGGAAAGCACAGCCTCTTATCACCAATCAGAGGCAGTGATCCCTTTCAACAATAAAATTTCACTGTATAAATCGAATCACCCACCAATACTATTTTGAACTTTCTTGCTGAGTTGTTCCCGTAGCCGGCTGCGTAATAAATCTTCCTGTTTTTACTACAAACTTTTGATCTGCTTCTTCCTGGGCTAACAGTCATTTTACCTGTTTTTGGTAACATCTTGATTCACCTACAAAACCAACCAGGAACTTTCACCAGAACTGCGAAAATAACAATAAAACCAAAAAAAACTCAATAGGGTGCCTCATACCTTTGGTGCTTGGCCCCTTAATGATCAGTTAGAACAGACCAGAGTGGGATTCAGCCTGCTACATGCATTTAGTCACATCCTGTGCATGGCTTCAGCAAGCTTGCATATGTTCAGGTCTGCACTCATGATGCCATTGGGCTCATGGGAAAAAAAAGCAGCTCTGAGCTGGCTAATAACTAAAAAGGTCATCAGTGCAACAGAGAGGTTGGGGACTTCCTCATGGGTGACCGCCCACTTATACACAGTACCTGGGCAAAATGCATTTACGGGCCACTGAACTGCTTGCTTATGGGAACTGAGCAGGTTCATGTCATTATTGCATGTTCCGCAAGGCTGATTTTAACATGATGAAGGTTGCTTCAGGATCAGAGAAGACGGAATCGGGAAGGGGAAAGAAGCATGTCACAGAACACCTCCTCTTGTTTCTCGACTGGCTTTTCAAGTTCTGTCATTGCAGTCGAAGCAATTGCAGTAAAGTGAAATGACTCCCATCGCTCGGCTGGCTTTCTTTTTCTAGCCAATCAAAACAAGGGATGTGTTTCACTGCATCTAGTACTGTAATAAATTCCTTTCGATGTTATATGTAGCAAACATATACAGTAGCAAACACTAGACGGGGAAAAAATCAATTTAAATATTACCAAAGCTAGCTTCTGGATGGCTCATTTGGGTAAACCACCATACTGTGGTGCGTGGATGAGCCCCACGGTCTAGAATTGAATCCAGACCATACCAGTGCTGACTGTGGAGCTGGTGTCTCCATAGCATGATACACAATTGTGATTGCATTGTTCAGGGTATGGGAGGGTTCAGTCAGTTATGGGTCAATGATTCATCTCTCCCAAGAACCCCCACTGGTCGATTGGACGCCCGTGTACTGCATGCCTATGCCGCATAAGACATTCTTCCATCGACTCCACTCTGTGTGAGCTTAGCTGTCAACAGTGTGAAAAGAAGCAGACTGGGAGACCACGTCTTAGAGGGAAATGTCGTGTCACCAGTCTGCTGCTTTTCACACCGCAGTCCACAGCTAAGACGACAGACTACAGCACGAACGCAGCTGGGGTTGCAAATAGTTGGCCATTCCAAATAAGGGTTGGTATTGGACATTCTCAGCTTCATGTTGAGCACCTAATAATAATAATAATAATAATAATAATAAACTTACAAAAAGTTATGAAATATTCTTGAAAGCTCCACATTCTTGAAAGTGGTCATTCATGAGATGTGACTGGTTCAATACCAATATGGCCATAGGCAGGAATGCGGTAATCTTAGTTCATAGTTCTGAAGAGTTTCAACTCTTGTCCCACAGAGAAATTAGACCATTTTAGGTCAACCACTGATGATGTCCTATTGTCCAATTAGCTGACATTATCAAATTTTACACGTAAGCCTGTAAATAGATCCATTCAGTACGCAGTATCATTTGATAGTCTGCTCCAGCGGGATGTGATATGAAGTGGAACCTCTGCCCTTCGTGCATTCATTATAGTACCTTGTGCCCTCTTTGTAATGTTAACAGAGCAGGCTCCAGTTTTTAAGTGGCTGCACACTATAGGGGACAAAGAGAGGTTAAGAGTCACCGTAAGGGTTTGGTTTCTAGCAGGATGACTATAAGGTAGTCTCTCCAAAATGAAACTTTTCCACTAAACCTGCAATGAGGCACTAGGTTTCCAAGGCACAGAAATGAATCAGCTGTGCAGGAGACCATGGCACAGGAAGTTTATTCTTAACATCGATGCCCTGCAATTTGATAGAATTTAACCTCTCCTTGCGTGTTCTGTCAAGGGGAGATGTAGCTGACCGAAAAAAGGGAACTTGTTTGGAGCGGTCAAATGAATGGTTTTCATTTCATTGCAGCCTAATAGACCATCAATACACTTGACAAGGATCTGCCCCCTGTCGTACCTATTCACACTATTTATTGAGCAAGTATGCGGACTCTTAAACCCTGGGACATTCACTGACTCACTGTGAGCTGTGGTCATTAAGAACTAAGAACTGGAAAAAAATAAAACAAAACTAAGAAGTGAAAAGCAAAGATAGCATTTCTGGGGCACTGCATAGCCTCTCTGTGTTAATCAGAGTGATGTTTCTAAAAAACCATTGGGCTAGGAACATTAGGTGGATGAGATATCCCATCATTCAGATATTTTCTTTGTCGGCCCCCTGGGCACCAATCACAGTGTCCCTCCCCCCCAAAAGATGCAGGAGCTGTCAGGACACCCAGGTCTCCGGCACTTTGTACTTATTTTCTGTGTCGCCACAGGTGTGGAAAGGAGCATGTTCTTATCGAAAGTACTGCCTCAACCAATCACCACCCACCCCCCCCCCCCCCCAGTTCTCCCCCACCCAACCCCCACCCCTTGACTGTGGTCATCTCTGCGTGTCCCAGGGAGCGCTGGGAAAGAGATGAGAGCCAGAATGGTTATTACAGCTGGTCTGCTTTTCTAGAAGTCACCTGAGGGTCACCGTATCCCAAATAGCACAGCGTCTGATCCTGGGCCCGAGCTTTCTGTTGCATTAGCACACATCACAGAGTGCAGGTCTTGGTCACCTTCACCACGACGTGCTGTTAGAAACACACAGAGAGAGTGAGTGCTCACGAATGGCATCCACACCACCGCGTCTGAATTCGGCCTCCGGCAGAGAGCGGGAAGAGGAAGAATGGAAACAGTAAAGTGGAAAGTTTTGGATATTAGCCATGCTCCTTGTGGGTCCATGCGTGCTGTGTCCTTCCTGATTAAAAAAGCGGTTGGAGGTATCCATTGGGAGAAGGGCAGCAGTCACTGCAGCATGTGACTGTCAGGTATTTATACTTTCAGTGAGTGGTGCCCAGTGCATTTCTTTCTATTTTGCTTGAATTGGCTTCACATTATTCCTGGCAGGAAGCGGCAATAAAAGACTGACTGATGACCTCCATGAAGCAGCTGAAGTAAAGAGCCCTCTATAAATGGCTCTGCAGTGAACACTGTGAGTATATGCAGTGTGTACATTATTGATACCCTGCATGCGTAGACTAGGAAACATGTTACATACTGTATCTAATCAATGCTTCAGTGTCAGTGGGCAATATAATAGCTACTTCCCCACTTGATCTATTTGTCATCATATATTATGAAAAGCATGACCTTTTTGGGAGTAAAATAGGCTACTAAACTCAAATTCCTTGAATTGTAGACCTATTATAGACCTATTGGAGGCTAATTATAAAATATTTACTCGCAAATCATTTATTAGTTTGACGTAACGAACAAACTGAAGTGAAGCTTGTTTCATCACATGAAAAGATGTAGATTGGGCTATGATTTGCACAGTTCTCATTATGATTATCAATATTCTGTGTTTATGAATAAAACAACTTTGGTAAATGGATTAACTCATATTTGTGAATTTCATTAATTCACACATAAATTAGTCTAAAGGCATGATTGAATGATTGATTAGTCAAAATGTTTGAATATAGTAATAACAATGCATTATGTTGCAAAATGAAATCATTCGTAATCTGTTTCTGTATCGGCTATCAGATTATATGGCGGACTTTGTTTCATTATAATATCCTTCCACGCACTCTGAAAAAATGAATCGTTGCATTTACTTGAAAAAATTATGGACAGCAGTTGCACGCAGTATTACATAGGCAAATGTGAACTCATTAAATGCATGGCACAAGTTAAGTTTACAATTTTAAACATTCCCTTGTGAAAAAAATGCATTATTAGAGCGACAGTATACATTTTTAGCTATAGCAATACAAAATCAATGTGCGGATGGCAGTATTAGACCACAGAAATTGACAGTATTTCGCTTTGCGCCCTGCTCTTAAAGTAAATGAAAAGAGGTCATTTGATTGGCTATGAGGGAATTAAGCTGCAACACACCCACTGATATTATATTCATTATAATTCAGCCCATTTTCCACCTGCGCTATGTGCCTTGAGCTCTGCGCTCCTCGCCTCTAGTAACAAAAATACCAGCATTCAGTAGCCACACCCAGTGCACCCATGCACCACACCATTGACTGCACCCATGTCCCCTGTGACACTGATTCTGGATAATAGAGCTCTAAAAGTCTCTAATTAAAAACAATAAACCGCTCTTCATGCTTCAGGAATTGCAATTAAGATATGAGCCAAAATCAGCATCCATAAGGGAACTCTAGGGCTAGTGTTGGGAACCGCCGATCTAGGATATAGTAAAATTAAAAAATTTAATTCAATTGCTGACTACAAACCATGGCATTGTTAACAGTGCATTTGAATACAAACCAATGGGTACAACATAAAAACCACTTTGTATGGGACTTGAGATTTAGTTGTAAAATCCCACAGCTGATACAAATTAATGGAGCCAAGTGAGAACTTGGACTGGGAGCTTTGACCTGCTTTTTATTTCTTGTTTCAAGGAGGAGAGGTAGAGTGCTGGCAAAGAATATTTTAGGTAGACTCTAGGTAACTCCAACTAAGGTTCTTTTGAAGGCAGGATTTCAACCTGGCAGGGTCTTGGGTCTTCATCGAGGTGTAAACAAAGAGTGGCTCTGGATAGGGATGAGTTAACCATCGATCACATGTGACCTGTAGGCATGGTCTGTCAATCTATTATTTTGAAAATGCAGCAGAAGCCTTCTGGTAGGTCTATGAATCTACAGACTTTCAGTTAGAGCCCAGTATCTACTGGGAACCCAGGATCAGAGCCCTATCTACTGTGTCCTGTGTCCTTCATCCTGAGTACTAGCATACTGTGTTTTCTGTATACTGTTACGTGACATACAGTATGTGAATAATATCCTCCATACTATTTTCCAACTGTGGAATTGTCGTAAGACATCCAGTCCTTGTAGTTGGCAAGTTGTTGTTGTATTTATTGAAGTGAAACGTCAGAAAAGCCTCTTTTTCATAATGTGGCTGCTCCTCGTCATATTTATACCAAAATGTTTGTTTACTTCAAAAATGCTCCCGAAAGTATTCAGTGAAAACCCAGAATATGCATATCATCCAGGAATTTGAATACACTACATTTACAGAATATTTTGCCTACTTAACAACTTTCTCTTCCAGTGTACTCAACAAGTATACTCAATAGTATAGAAGAGCTCTAATTTGGATAGAACTACTATATAAGGATCACTCTATCCTCAAAATCAGTTAGATTGTTTTGTTTGTGTTCTATTTTTTCAGAGGGAGAAACATTTTTTTAATGGCGTGGGAATGCATTAGTTTTCCATCATCTCTCACAGAGAAAGATTATTTTTTGGATCACACAACCCTGTTTTTTATGCTCTCTTTGTGAAATAGCACTGTTCTTTGCTCAAATTACACAGAGATGAGGAGAAATTCATTTCAGGGGAATAACTGTAATTTTCTTCTATTAGAGCAATGTTCTTTCTACATTAGGTAATTGGCATAATATATGGTCAATTGAGTTCCAAATGGCAGGGAAAAACAGTGAAATAAACACCAGGCCTCAGGCCACTTAATACATGTGTATTAGGAAGGACAGGTTATGAGTCATCAGCCATGTGGAAATGGATCCAAGCTTTTACTCCTCACGTCTCCAGCCAATGGTTTCTCTTTACACTGTATCAAACCTTGTATCTACCTTGACTGATAATGACTCAGTTTAGTGCAAAACAGCTTCTGCAGTGTCTTCATTAGTCCCTTCTACGGACTGTGTTAATAAATACATTTGTTTGTTCTTGTCATTCTGGTGACATCTACGTTATCGTCTCACAGCACATCTTGTCTTCCCAACCAATATCTGCTGATATCTTCATAAGCCGTCAGGAACAAGCAGTGGTTTAATTTGCTCCTCTCTTCCAAAAACGTACAAAAAACAGATTACTTATTTTCCTTCTAGTGTGGCATGTCTCCTCAAAATATTAGGAATCCAAACCCTGCTTGGAGCCATATCAGGACAATACAACAGCTGCAACTGAAAGATAGTGTAACTTGAAATACTGAGAACAGCAGGAAAAATACAACAGTCAGGCTGCCATTTTAATATGACAAATAAGCTGTACATTGACACAACTTCCTGAGCCTGGGATTTCTCTTTTAAATATTTAAGACACATTGGAGGCTCTTTTCTGTTTATTAAATACATTTTGTAAATATTTATCCCTTAAACTTAAGGGATAAATTAAGACTTAAGACTTGAATGTTACAGGAATATAACTCAGTGATAAGTAGTAGTACATTTAAGTGCGGACAACTGAGTATACTCGTCAATTTATTTCCTTCTATGCAATCAAACCAATGCAATAACCTTGCACATCAATAATGATAATATTATTTTCAGATTTACTCAATGTTCCTTAGGCCTTCCTTACAAGTTTGAAAAGATAGCGAATGGAAATACAGTGAAATGTGTCTTTTAGAAATAAATTCCAACTGACATGATATATTCTACTTGTGCTTATTTATGCAGTAATACTGGTTGGGTTTGATTACTATGATTCATCATGGCAATACGTATAATGTACTATTATTTTTATGGTTGTTTCAACTCCAAAGAGATCTATGGCATTTTAAAAATAAATAATAGTATGATACATTTACATATCTATGATTCAGCAAGCATTTTTCTTCTTTAGGATGTAAAACAGTCAGGATTAAAAGGCTTGACTTATTACAAGCACCTAAGGTGGATGAAAACAAATAATTTTACAGCATTGCTGAACAGCGGACAGTCCATCTGGACTGTGTTGCTTTAGGTATTCTGTCACTTTTTCTGCTTGAACCAGGCTTGTTAGACTGCCTTTCATGGTAAACTTATGAGTTTGGGCACGTTAATGCAAAATATATATCTTGGTGGACAGCTGATGACTTAGATGGTGGAGAATAAATACGAGTAGAGAAAGAGATGGTGTTGGCATTACGTCCACTCATTTTCAGAACTGTCCACAAATTAATCCATTACAGAAGCCTTGACTCACAACTATCATGAATCTCCTTTTCACAGTCACTAAGTTTTTTATTTCAATTTTGCTCACATCCACCTTTTTGATCCCCTGCTTTGAAGATATACACTACATTTCCAAAAGTATATGGACACCCCTTCTAATTAGTGGTTTTGGCTTTTTCAGCCACATCCATTGCTAACAGGTGCATCAAGCATACAAAATCAAGTATACAAACATTGGCAGCGGAATGGGTCGTACTGAAGAGCTCAGTGACTTTCATCATGGCACTGTCATAGGATGCCACATTTCCACCAAGTCAGTTCATCAAATTTCTGCCCTGCTAGAGCTGCCCCAGTCAACTGTAAGTGCTGTTATTGTGAAGCAGAAACATGCAGTGTAGGAGCAACAATAGCTCAGCCACAAAGCAGTAGGCCACGCAAGCTCACAGAATGGGACCGCTGAGTGCTGAAGTGTGTAGTGCACAAAAATCCTCTGTCCATGGTTGCAACACTCAATACAGAGTTCCAAACTATGTCTAGAAACAACATTAGCACAAGAACTGTTCGTCAAGAGCTTCATGAAATGGGTTTCCATAGCCGTACACAAGCCAAAGATCACCATGCACAATGGCAATCGTCAGCTGGAGTGGTGTAAAGCGCACCGCCATTGGAGTCTGGAGCAGTGGAAACATGCTGTCTGGAGTGATGAATCATGCTTCACTATCTGGCAGTCTTGTTACGACCCCTGTCGTAAGTCTGTTTACATCTGTCTCAGTTGAGTGTGTTTTGTCATCTGATTGGCCGTTTTTGTCATTTGATTGGCTTTTGGTTTTTGTCTCTGGTTACTCGGCTTGAATAAGCCACCGTTTGTCTTCTACCAGTGGACACTAGCTCTGCGAACTAGTGCTTGGTGTGTTGTGTATTGTGATTGCTTCATTTCACTTTGCATATTTGACCCTATTTTTGTTTAATTCTGATTCCTGTCATGCCCTTCTGGTTTGTTTGCTGATTAAACCTTGCGTATGACCACTGACTCGTTACCTTCGACTCCGATTCTTGCCTTAGTCTTTCAAGTTTGCCCCTTGATTTTGTGTTTCTGACCATTCGCTCTCGTATTCAATTCCCATTTTCGCCTAGCCCCTCTAATTTATTTGGGGACTGGATTTCGTGTTTGGCTATTCACTCATTCTTGACCTCATCTCTAGTTTTGCTTTCTTCTCGCCGTATAGTGCTCCAGTTAGTTAGTGTGTTCCCAGCTGGACTACAATCCTTCCATCGGGACACAAGTTTGTTATTTTGCTATTTTATTCTTTTTCCTTCATTATTTTTGAAGGTACTCTGAGTGGAGATTTAACACTCCATTGGGGGTACGCTATTCAGACTTTTAGTTTCATCGGCTAACTGTCCGAAGTTCAGCGTTCAAAGCCACCCCATGCCCAGTACGCTTTGAAGAATAGCCAGCTTTCATCTAGATTTGGGTGGCCAGATAAGAACTGGAGTTACTGATTAGTTTGCAGTACATTTCCCTAACCCATTTTCCACTCATTCCCAATGTCAGTGCCCAACCTCACTAATGCTCTGTTGTTCCTAAATCTACTGGAAAGCCTTCCCAGAGGCTGTTATAGCAGCAAATCAGGGTCCAAATCTATATTAATGCCCATGGTTTTGAAATGAGATGTTCAACAACTACATATGGGTGTGATGTTCAGGTGTCCACATACTTTTGAAAATGCAGTGTACATTATCTCAACAAATGATTAGTTCCCCAGTGAATCTAAATCTCTCAAACTGCATGTGTTACCGATGGTTCTGTGAATGCACAGCTCCAAAGATCACTCTGTCAATCACATAGTCACGGCAGGCAGGACATACTGTTCTCATGTACTTCTGTCAAGCACTGGCTTTCTGAATGCAAACAGTCTCACGCTAATGTGCCACATATGTCGGGAATGCGAGCTTGCATACTATTTTCAAGCATATTTTCTTCTATCGATAGATTAGATTAGATTCAACTTTATTGTCATTGCACAGAGTACACGTACTGAGACAATGAAATGCAGTTAGCATCTAACCAGAAGTGCAAAAGAAGCAGTAAAGTGCAGTAAGGTGTATGTACATATGTATAATATAAATATAGAATATGGAATGAAAAGCAAAGGTATATACAGTATGAAAGTGAATAAATATGAATACAATGTGGTATAAACAGTAAAGACAGTAATAAACAGTATAGACAGTGGATAGATATAAATATGTCAAATATATTATAAGCAAGGTGCGGCAGTGCAAGGTTCAGTCATTGGAGTAAGTTGAGTGGGGGAGGGGGGCTGGGGGGTCCGGGGGGGGTATCCGGGGTGGGGGGGGGGGGGCTGTCACCGTGGTGCAGAGTTCAGCAAGGTGACAGCTGAGGGGAAAAAGCTGTTCATGAACCTGCTGGTCCTAGAACGGAGGTTCCTGTAGCGCCTCCCAGAGGGAAGGAGGGCTGAGAGAGTGCATGTCTGAAATGTTTCTGACCCTCCTCAGTGAGGATTGCTTAATATGTTGATTTTTAATAGGAATTTATAGCATTCTCCCATGCAAACAAATCACTAAAGACAGCCAGAACAGTGATGTCCAGAACTCCCCTTTAGAGGGAGGCCATTATGTTTCAAATCCTCAAGAGAAATCTTCCCCAATATTATTAGCATGCATCACTACTTCAGCATCTGGAAACATCTAAAGATAGTAGAGACCCAGTGGGAAAGGGAGAACAGGGTTTGGCCCTTTGATGAGATAAAGTCAGCCCCTTGTGTAACAAAATTAAGTTCCCCTGGTTTCCCTCACTCCTTTAATTATGGAATACTGTTTCCTCTGCGCTGCCATTTCCATATTTTCTTTGCTTTGCTCATGGCAGTAAAGTCAATCTCTTGTGATAATAAATCCCGCATTTCAGGCAAGGGTTGCTGTTTGTGTTCCCACCAATCTCCCTCTTCTCCTGGTTGCAAGTTGTTTTCTCTTGCACACCATTATTAACTTAGCGCCCCAGAAATTTAACCCCCCCCCCCTCCCCCCCCAACTACACACCCTCCCCTTTATTGCCCCCCACCCCCCACCACATGCCTTTATTGAAACACTCAATTGGGTTCAAAGTGATTTAGAACTGGGGAGGGTGGTCAGTGCACTTTGATTTGATTCGGAAGCGCTCTTGGCTGAAGATGAAGAGGACAACATGGGTGGGGGGGGGGGGGGGGGGGGGAGTTTTTCTATGTCCCGGTGTCTTTGATTGCTCTCCCCATGAGTCCCTGCTCCCATCACTTCCTCTATTTACCCAGACTAATGAAAAACATGACTGAAACCTGATTGACCTCCATGCTTGGAGATGCAGGGCCGAGTGCACTGAGATTGAAATCTCCCCATAATGGTTACACTGTCACACTCAGCAGATGTTCATCCCAGTCAGCCACCGCAGTCCAACCAAGCTCATGGCAGTGGCATTGCTGTCACATCCCCATATAAATCAAAAGGTGGGCTGGTAACATCACTGCTGTGGAATTAGTTGAACATTTTGGTTAAAATTAAATGCTAATGTGGTGGGTGTAGCTCAAATAGTTCCCTAGTAAGCACAGTCATGTTCAAAATAATGACATTGCCCTTAGCTAGGGGCAATTTCACCTTTAGCTGACTGATAGCACATTTATCTTTTCAGTCTTTGGGTGAGTTAGGGGCGCTTGTTCAAATTTCACCTCGGGCAAGCGCTTCCAACTCGTTTCACTAAGAGTAAAGAAATTACTTTCACTCTTTCATTAAAAGGCACCTACATTAAAAGGCTGGACCATGGCTCATAAAAGTAATTTTATGTGTTTTTTGGAAAAACAACAATTTTGTATCAGGGTTAGTAAAATAGAGGATGCTCTCTGACCATTCACTTCTTGATAGCAAATCAGCAAAACTGCCATGTGAATATATGTGGCTGTATAGTTCCAGTTAGATACCGATGTGTATGCAGATACTTAGCTTCACAGTTTGGCTAAATGCATACAACTGTGAAAATCTGTAAAAGCACTGTGCAGCGCTGTATCTCAGCTCAATATGTCCATTACACAATTGCAAATAGCCTCCACAAACCATGGTTGTGCCCTTCATTAAAACCCTAGCTGGGGGCTCCCGGATTCAACACTGCAGGAATAGGGAATGAGAGGTTAAGAGTTCTACCCTTAGGCCACATTTGGAAAGGACATTCTATTTTTTTCTGGGAGGATTGTTGCAGAAGGCTGTCAAGGGGACTTGTGAAAGACAGGAGGGTAATAACCCCTCAAAGCTGGACAAGAAAACCATAGTCAATCAGAGGACCCACTGGGGTTTGGAAGGTATATTGAAGTGTGGACTTCAATTGTACTGATCAGAGACAGACAGCTTCTGGACAGCGGTTCATGGAATGAGAGATAGAGATTGAGAAACCAGACACAAATAGATGAACTGATGACAAGAGATGGAAAGAATGATGAGGCTTAGAGGGATTGATGTAAAAACATTTTTTTTCTTGATTTGACTGTACTCTACAATTTTAGATTTGTAATAAAATAATTTACGTGGTTAAAGTGCAGATTCTCAGCTATTAAACTATATTTTTACACATTTTGGTTTCACTATGTAGAGTTTACTGCACTTTTTATACATAGATGTATACATGCACCACCATACCACCCACCACCATCATAAAAACACCAAACGATGGAATATCCTTGGGACGAATGGTGTTCCATCCCTCCAGTAGAGTTCCAGAGACTTGTAGAATCTATGCCAAGGTGCATTGAAGCTGTTCTGGTGGCTTGTGGTGACCAAACACCTTAAGACACTTAATGTTGTTTTTTTCTTTAATTTGTCACCTGTCTGTTGAAGGTGCTCATCTGGTAATGTTACATTCACTTCAGGTTCGTTTACACTGGTGTCAAGCCTGGATAATAGCTAGTCTAGCTTCAGGCTTACCTCAAAGACTTAAGTAGAGTTGGACAAGGAGATGACCACCGGTTATGCTAAGTGATTACATTTCTATAATTTTAACAGGAAGACTGCCTGCTGGGACAACTCTATACTCTGTCAGGTGTAACTTTTACCACAGCAGGAGAGGCACCTCTTGGTGATGAGCCAACCATATTTTCAGTACAGCAAGCATGTCAGCTCACGGTGACTAGCTTTTGAAAAGGTGTAGATAAACTCCCAGTCATTCAAATGGCAGCCAGTGAAAAACAGATAGGACACAGTATATGCTTTTCACAATGGCAAGCGAAATTGAGCTGGGGCTGCTCAACTCCAGCTGGGTCAGCTCAGCTTGCTTCTTTCTCATACTGTCAATCAGGCCATACCAGGCTGAGGCTGTACAAAAATGTATGGCATGCGTTGTACACGGTGCAGTTCACTGGAAGGAAATCCAAAAACTGACAAGACACTGGACTGTGGGAATTTTAAATTAGCCACGGCTGATGAATTTTACATGATGTTGTTAATCTTTAGTTTGGTATTTCATTTTCTTTCTCCAAATAAAATCAAAATTCTGCAACAGCGCCTGTTGCAATGATTGCACTCTGGTTGAATATTCATTGAAATATTTGTATATATACATAGCCTACATATTCTTGTATTGTCTGGTCTCAGGGTATGTCTAAACTAAATTCCTTGGCTGACTAAAATATGACTACATTTTGCAAACACATAAATTTCCTTTGTAACATTTTAGTTCCCTCCACCTTTGCCACAGTTCAGTATGTTAATATGAAAAACCCAAAAGAGCTGGATTTTAAACAGATGTCTGTCTTGAACTAGTTTTTGAATGATCTGAATGTTCTTGCTTCAAGGAATGTTCTCACCTATTTAACCCAGAATCTCCATCAGCAGATTTTTTAAAAATGTCTTTAATTGTTCCAAATTCTGTAGCATATTTGAATATTAGAAAAATAAATCAGATTTCACTTGAAACTTTTTGTCTTTAAGGAATCACATTAGAATCACATTAGTTCTCATGTGGAAATGAATCAGCTACTATTAGAGAGACTGACATTCATGTCAAATATGCAAAAATGATCAAAATCAAGTACAGGATGATTATCAAATAGAATTATGTCCATTGCCTCTCCTGTATATAGGTCAGCTCTGGCCACTAGTGAGCATGGTACAATCTGTTCCCTCGGTTTCAATGTGAAGTGAACTGTTAGGTCTGCTGGGGGAATAATATGACATACGCCTCCCAGCTCTGGGCCAGCCACCCCCCCTGGTCAACGGTGACTGCCACAGTTTATCTTACCTGCCAGCCTCCAAGGACAAAAGCATGGATCTCACAGAGCAGGGGGAGATCTCTCCCATTGAGGTGACCCACAGCTTCACCTAGTGGCAATGAAAAGGAAATGCAAGTTTATGTGTGGTTGAAGTTCTCTAAAAAAAAAACTTATCAAATATACCTTAATTCAAACCTTTATCTCTGTTATTTGTTATCCCAATTACGTAGTTTTGCAGTAGTTCTGGGGTTTATAAACATAAATAAATTGAAACAGAAAGTGTGGGAAGGTGTGTGGCAATCAGCATGGACAAAGATTTGTGGAGTAAACCGTAATCAGACCAGTCTCCATTATAAAAGTCATGCAGCGTTTTAGAGGCTATTGATTGCACCACAGAGACACAATGCGGAGTACACTCTTTCCTGTCCTGCTATCAGTTTTGCCCATGAAGTGCCACCCAGCTAGATCTGACAAACTGACCATCAATTACCATGGCAGGAGCCATTAGCAAAATGAAGTATTTAAGCAAATGCTACATGCAGGTTGGTGCCACCTTGTCCTCTCCATCCATCCAATAGTAATACTTGGTGTTTATAGGGTAATTTAGCACTTAATTATGGCAAATGGGCTAACCTACCCTGTCAACATGATGTAGTAATGTGCCAGTGAACATTTGTGCACACAAATCTTGGAGAATGAAGTCGCACACCTCCTGCTCCGAGAGGCATCTGTTAAAGTCTACTGTGAGGAAAATGATCATTTTATGGCAAAAAAAACTACCCTAAGCAATAACTTTATATAAAATGCTTGTGAAATCAGGATATAGGTTCTTCAAACCGAACTAACAGTGTTCCGTTGGCTGTGTCTAAAAGAGAACAGACACAACATTTTGTCTTTTCTGAGGACTTACTCTTCAGGACATAAAACATTCAATGCAGAAAACTGGCACTGTCAACTAGTGTTGTAAAAATGAAATGTGTTTCCAGGTTGTGAAAGCACTCTGTTGTCAATTACTGTAGGACAGAGTCACCGAACAAGGCAAGGGCAGTATTAGAAGAGGAGAAAGATAAAGGAATGTAGGTGGCAAAAATATATTATTAGAGAATAGTATATTACAGTTCATTTTATATCTCCCTTTTCCTTCAGATTAACAGTTGTAATTGTAATTGTAGTTGCATTGAGGACTGGTGACTGCAGACTCTGACTGTATTCTATGACCAGTAAAAGTCTGATACTGCACTTATGCCTGATTAAATGCACTGCTACTTGTTAACCTTAACTGTGCTCATTTGCATTTAATAAACTCTTTCAGTCCGAGAGCCATAAATGATCTCACCTTGCTGTAATCGCATAGCACTTCTTCCTCGGCTTCTGGTTCAATTACCTCTGGTGCAGTTCATTTTCAGATAACTGGCACATCTCGAACGAATATGCTGTTAAAAGGAATGGCGTTGTGGATTAATACACATAGGAATGATCCTAATTGGGGGGGGGGGGGGGGGGGGGGGGTGCTGTTTTAGCCTTCACCTGAACTGCTTCAATAAATATGTATGCTGTGTAAGTTTCTCTAGATAAGCACATCTGCTAAAAGCCTTAAATGTAAATGAAATAAACTAACAGCTTTTGATCTGGGTGTGGGATGCCATCATTGCAGAGACACCCAGGTCACTGGGGACTATTTATCTCATAAAGGAACTCCAATGTGTTTAGTGACATTGAAGCATTTCGAGACTGACTAATTAACTGACTGGCCATGCAAATACCAAAGAACAGGAAAATAGTTTTCTGAAGAAATGATGGCTGCATTTTAAGAAGAAAATTAATTCACTTACTTTTTAATTTATTTTCACCATACTCAGAAATAAGTATGAATAAATATCCCTTACAGAAGCATTTTGTTAAATTATTTGTAAAACTAAGTAGGTTTGCTCACAAAAAAAATATTGTACTATAAGTAGCTTCGTAAGAGTTAGCTTTACTTGAATAAACTTGCTCAATGATGCAGCCAAAATTAATTAATTAATAACAGTAACAACACAGAGAGGACACTGTGATTCAGTACTTAGTTCAATAATGAGTGGCAAATCTCTGCTGCGTATACAAAAACTCTGCATTTGAATACCACCAGGGTTTTTTCCTGCCACAAAATAGGGTTTCAGACTTTGCATGACATTGTGACAGTAAATATGGACCGACCGCAGTCAGTCAGCTCGATGAGTTATCTCTCTATATTTAGCTATTTAGCTACATTTAGACTTTAAAGTTCTGTAAAGTCTTCAAGAGATGACCACAATGCATTGAGTTGTTGGCTATAAAAAAATTAAACAGGTGGCAAAAATTTTAAATGGAACAATTTAAATATTTATTGAAGGGTTACACTTTGTAAGTGCCAGAACTGAGGGGATAATATAGTCTATATTGAAGGATTAACACATTGTAAAGGGTCATTCTACAGGAATAGTGGTATTTGGAATTGCAGTATATCTTGAAATGCATTTCATTTTTTTCACTCAAAGCACAAATGGCACCTTAATGTATTAAAGTATAAAAATATATTTAAATTATTTTTATGCATTCACTCAAAGAACACTTGCACCGTCCTTTTTGTCTCTGGTGTTACTTATACCTTGTAACAACATAAAAGTTTTTTCAAAATTTTATCTCAGTTCAATCTGCACAAATAGCCAAAACCGTCTAGGTTAAAGATAACACTGCAGAATCCATTTAATTGCATAATGGATTATCACGTATTTCATGAATTTGCATAGAATTTCCAAATCCCAAACAATTTCTCATTCATTCCATTGAATAGTGATCACATTTCTGAAATTTTTATGGAATTATCATCAATTACATTGCATATTGAATCTATGTTTAAAGTCGGCAGAACTGACAATTGCCTAATAAAATGACAGAACTGCCTAAATTTACGAAGGCATGTGGTGTCTGTTGATAACGTCTATAGCAGATGCCTGAGTGGCACGCAAGGTTGTCGGCACTCTGTCTGTCCTATTCCTTTATGCAATTAAGCAAATTATACTGAAGTTATTTTAGCCTGTTATTTTAGCATGTGATTTGAAACAAGACCAGGTCAAAACCTAGTATATGGCCGTACCTGACACACTTCATCCGGCCGACCAATGGTGTAACTTCATCACTCAGTCACTCAGTCAAAGACATTTGCGTTTATAGGGCTGGCCCCGCTGTTGCGGTCCAGCCAAAAACAGTTAGGTGACGGGCCTAAGACATTTCAATGCAGGAAAAACCCCTTTTGCCCTAAGTACCCAATGTACCCCTTTGATTTGATAAAATAATATTTTCATTTTTACAGTTGCTGTCATTAATTTTCATTCATTCATTTTAGTAAAATATATTCTGTACAATAGCCGGGTGGTGTGCCCTTTTCTCACTTTGAGCACCTGCCCCTCAAAAGGCCTCTGCATGGTCCTGCTGTACACATTATGTCAGGGTAATGATGCCTATCGGAAGCTGTAATATCCTGTCATGATGAGTTGTGAAGGGTGTTATGCCATGCTTATGACAGCATCAAGTTGGCGTTTTCTAGTTTGCGTGTTATTAATAAAATATGTGGTACGTGTAACTAGAGGTAAAATTTTGTAGGCTATGTGTCCCATTAAAACAATTCAAAGGTAAATGTTGAAAAAGTTAATGGTGAGTATCGATTCAAGTTTGGCCAGCAGTCATAGCACGTTTCCAAGGCCAAGGGCAAAACTAAACATAATGCGCAGAGGCCTTAAAGGGACATTTTTCCTGTTATTAATGTTTTAGTGTTTTTAATTGGAGTTTTTGTGTTCGATGAAGGACATTTTAGATACAGGCACAAGCCTAAAGAAAGCTAAGGTGTGCCTGTAAAGGAACACGCAGAGTGATGCACTGTAATGTCTCTCTCTCGAGTTATAGCCATAACCAGCGGTTTATAACTCCAAGTAAAGCTATACTGTAGCTTTGCTGCAAGTAAGCTAAAGGATCTGCATCCACACAAGATCAGTTTATTTACAGACTTTGCTATCATTTTGCAACATAGCAGCAAGTAAAGCACTCCTGCAGTAAGACTGACAGTCATCCTGGCATTAACTAGCTTAGGAAACTTCTAATCATTTTTTGTTTTCTAAAAAGTGTTATCGAGTGTATGGAATGTTATGTTTAGATTATATCACCTTGCTTGTTAGTTAGCTACAGCCGCCTGGCCTGCATAGCTAACATATATATTCTATTACTAACATTAGATATTGTCCGGTATATTTAGAATGTTAAGGTGCAGTGAGATTAGCTAGACATAGCCAACTTCACTAGCCCTTTGTACACGCAACTTCCCTTATTTCCAGGCGATATTTAGCAGCACATGCTAAAAGCTGATTCATATTTTGCTCCAGGACAGAGGAGCCATTGTTCTCTCAGGCACCACGTGTGCTGGTAAACACACACATGACTAGACAGACACACGGAACATTCTAGTCTCCTTCCATATCCTCCTTTATTTAACCTTTCATGAGACTGATTATACGTTTGCACCATCTGAGCACCGTATGAGGTAATATATTTATGTCTCCTGTATTCCTTGGTGCCTGAAATATCCTATAACTTGTTTCTTTTCAGTTTCTTTCACCCCCAAGAACTCAAGTGGATGTTGATACAGGCATTCACACCACAATGTCCCGTTGAGTGTGGCTTGTGTGGCCACAGGAAATAGTTCTAACCAAAAGTAAAATTATGTTAAACCATTTGAAGAATAATAAAGTAATACACACACATACACCCTATATATGAACGCAAATTGATTGGGCCAATTGAAAACAAAAAAAAATATATATATACTATTTTTCAAAACTGCAGAAAGTCAACTATCCCATGAAATTTTTACTGCAGTCATGATATGAGACCTAGTAAGATATCTAGTAAGCAATGTTCAGTCTGAGGCTATTTTGAGAGCTGGACCTCGAGGCTTCTGCAGTGCAAACTCAGCAGAGGTCAAACAGTACCCAGCTGGCCCAATTTAAAACTTTTACAGATTTCTAAGCCTCTGTAACTCTGAGAGGAGGCTCGGCCCAGACCCCTGAGAATCTCGCAGGCAGACCAGGATCACATCTGTTCACTGTCGAAAAGATCTGCGGCACACAAATGATACATAATGAATGGATTCTATTTCTACTCTACCTAATGGGCACAGCCAAATCATTCGCAAATACAACTCCAGTGCTTTAGAAGCTTCGGGGGTGTCCTGTCCAGTCTAATTACAGATAAAGATATACATTTTTTCATTTATATCATTTAATGCTTCTCTAATTTGCTGAGGAAATCTTCCTGGCAGTTTTTCTACAGTTAGATACTGTGAATTACACTTCGTCCTTGTTTAATAACTGCTGGCATACAGAGTAAGAGTGAGGTGAAGCTGAAGCCTCTTATCCTCCTGGAATGGGTCAGCTGTCAGCTAAGCATAAAAATGTAAAGTAGTCAGCATGGTACAGTATCCTCTATTCCTAAATTTGGCAAAGAAGATATCTGGACACCTGCTGGTACCTCACTTTAAAAAGCAAGAGAGATGAACTTGCACCCAAAGATAAAAGATGGGGATTTCAAAAAGCACTCATATCTGCCTAAATTTCAACACACTGGCTCAACATGCGGAGTCCTGTCCAGCCTTGGAATAAAACTCCAAATGAAACCTATACATAGATTATGCTTTCACATTTGCATTTCATTACATTCATTTAGCAGACACTGTTATTCAGAGCAACACACTGGGGTGTATACAAAAGATTTTCTTCAGACTGAAGCCACAAGAAGAGTGAGATAAGTGGATAACTATATAATATACTGTTCTATATGGCACCTTAAAGAGTACAGTCACACTGATGAACCATGCCAGTCTCCTTCACTTTCTACCGCTGCTACTGGTTTTTGCACCATTGAACACTCAAATGTGCATTTGTCTTTGTAATGAGGGGTTTATGCAGTGCAATCCTACTATAATATCCTTCTCTGTGTAGTTGTCGATGGATTGTTCTTGCTGATTCAGCAAGACATTCTCAGTCACCTGAGGAAGAGCTGCTCTTCTGTTTTTCCTTAAATATCACACTAATGCACAAACATTACGGTCATCAGATGTGCATCTTCGACCTCAAAGTCGAGGTCAAATGGGCCTGCTCAGCATTTTATACATGCCACAGAGCATGATAGGATGTTAATTGCTTAAATGTATCATGCAGTACTCCTGTATGGAAGCATCTGCATTTGTCATGTTTCTCCACTCATTTATTCAGGCCTTTTCTTTAATATGTCTTTTTATTCATCGTATAAATTTGTATTCAATTAAAGTATTGCTAGATATTTGAATCTGGCCATAAATGCCAAATGTGAATGCTACTTTCTTTTATCTCAAACAAACAATGCTGCCATGAAAAAAGAGTATACACACTACATATCCTGCCATGGTATACACCATATTTTTTTATTTTCCCCCAACAGTGGTTTTTACAACTTTAAAATAATTTATGAAAGTTTTCTTTGATGAGTGAGACTCTGTTGTCTCTACCAACAGATGGTTTATGCCAACGTCAGCCTTTTCTCTGCTTTGCCCTTCAGAGGTACCTCTGAACAATGACATGCATGAAAAAATACATCTTGATCAGCTGAATTAATTAACTTTGTATTCTATATGAAAATCCTCTGGAGGACATTGGATGGATTCAAAAGGATGTTGAGTTCAAGAGATACATTTTTAGGGTCAATGTTACATCTCGCACTATTCAGCCCATTTATAATAAACGCCCTAACCAAAAACAAAGAGAGAGAACATGCTGTACAAAAACCACCCAGAATAAACAAAGTTAGCTGTCAAAACCAGTAATTTACTGACCACAAAGCAACAACCAATTTTCATGACAAGGAAAAGAATGGCTGAATAAACAAAAATAAATAAAGAAATAATTATTACCCCAGAAAATAGTGGCTGGATGGAGCAGGCCCAGCAGTACCTTCACTCTCCCTACAAAACTGAAGTTCTTACCTGCTTACCGATGAGGAAGGGTGGGGGGATGGGGGATACAAAAGAGAAGTGAGTCTTCCAGGAAACTATCCTACCGGTACTTATCTTCGTCAACCTAAAAAGGTGCAATTGGAAAGGAACAAAAAGAAAAACAATCAGCATCTGCCGGGTAACAACGAATAGTGAGAATCACGTTGGAGACGACAAACAGAAAGGGTAGTGCTGACGTGGCGGACAACAGCCGCCATTTCCCTACGCGTCGGGTATCCTTGTATAGGCTTGTTCCACTCTGGTCGTCTTCGCTAATTACCTACATCACACAGGAAAGCTATTGCTCCATGCCTCTGTCAAAAAATAATTTAGTTCGACACTTCAACCAAGGTTGAGATACTTTAATACATGATATCATGGAGAGAAATACAACATCTGGTTGTGTGAAGTTCTTGACAAATTGACAGTTTATTCAGCAAGTTTTATACCTCCTAGACAGATGGAGAAACTTGCCATTCTTGCAGACCGTTCTTGAGATAAGGAACAATAATAGTTATTTCTTTAAGGGAACTAATTAAACATGAGAGGTTACATATTTGGCAGCATGCCCAGACTATATGTCGAGCAGCCAGGAAACCACAATTAAGGCACTGAGCATAAATAAATGCACTCTAAATAAGTTGTCTTTGTACTTTTGCACATGAGAGAAGACAGTCTGTTAAATTTTACCACAGCCTCAAAAAGAATGTATTCCTAGCAGGAAATGGTGGGCTGGAAATGACTGAATGTATCTCTATGAGGAGAATGTGGTGGACATATGAAGTCACATAAATAGGGTGAGTGACCATTAACTCTTTAAAGGACAACTCCAACTCAGTCACCCCCTGTATCCTTTGGGGCTGAGTATTATCATATGCAGTGAAATCCAAATTACTTTCCTGCAATCGCAAGCTACAACCAGCTGCCCAGATCTCTTTGTAGCTCTCCAAAGAGGGAATGGGTCATGAGGCAAGTTTTCTACCAATTTCAACATTCAACATTTTGTTGAAAAGTTTTTAGCTATTTAAGACGTAATTAGGCTATATCCAGGAAAACCCTGAGTTATATTGCTGTTAAGTGTCTAGTCCGTGTACGTCAAAACGCCTCTCAACCTAGATTTCCACCCCTCTAGATGTCTAGATCTTGTAATTGCAAGAACAAGATACAGATAAGTGCCTGCAGTAATGGTGGAAATTACAAATCATTTTTGATTCAAATCGTTTTGTTCAGTACAAAGATTCGAGTCACTGACTATGCGACTCTTTCACCGATGGGGTAAGTTCAGCAAGCACATGGATTTGTTTGCTATGTGGGCCTACAATGCTGGCAATACTCCTTTGAGATCGTCATATCTCCCAATGTCCCAAACAAAGATGAAAATTAAATTAAATCAAATTAAAATAGTTTTGCTTAGCTATCCATTAGACTTACGGCTCAATCGGCCCGTCAATACTGTCTTGATATTACAAGATCTTTTCTCAAAATTACAAGATTACTTGGCATTACGACAGCAAGTTAAAAAAAAAAGAGTAAAATTCTGAATGAATGCAATGAGCTTTTGTATGTTCCTTCACTTGAACCGGTAGAAATTTTAAACTTGGCTCTTTTCAGCTCAGACAACCCTAAATTAATTTGATTATAAATTTTAAGAGGAGACTGTCTGCATCTGAAACATGCCAAGACTTGCATTTCAGTTCTTGGCAGCTAAAATAAATGTCTTTTGTATGCAGAAGGGCGTGCTGACCTGAAGAAGAATAACACCTTGGATTCGAATATTACAGGAACTGGGTTGAGAATAAAGTGCCATCAGTAACATTTGCAGGTGATTCTGTTCCTGGAGCAGCACCACTGAAATCAGTTTCTTCACCGAATACTATTTTCTCCTGTGGAGAAACTGGTTACAAAAAAACATTCTACAATCGAGAAAAAAAAAAAACCTTCCTCTCTGGACACTGTCCTCTAAAAAGAAATCTGCTCTTGAGACTTTCTGAAGAAATGATGCTGAAAGTTTTGGTTCAAGCTTTCCACTCCAAGGTTTTTTGTCCCATTAGTGTTGCATAGTTCCATCACATATTAGAAAAAAAATCACCATTACCAGTACGCACAGCATGCAACATTCTCAAGATGTAAAAACAGCATAAGCATGATGTATCAAAGTTTACAGAAAAGTTAAGATACTGAATAACAGAACATTTTTCAGCTCTAATTACAGGACTACCCTCAGAACTGTGCAGTTGGATACATTATTCCTTGTTGTAGTGCATGTGTCCACTCACTCAGAAGAGGATTGGTGCTTTGTGCCTCCGACATCATATCTCCTTTACATGCAGTCGAAAGCAGCAGCAGCATCCAGCGCAGATATAAATCTTGCGACTGCGGATATTAAAAGCAAGCTAAAGAAGTCTCGCGGGTGTTACGGTGAAGTGATCCCGGCTCAGAGTTGCTCAGGTGAGGTGCTTAGAGGCCCCCGAATTGATGAGAGCTCTGTTTGTATGCTGGGAGGGAGAGGTGTGCTGTGCCCCATGCTGCAGGCTGCCGTAGGCTCAGAGGCAGAGACACAGTGCCGCTTGCTGACAAAGGCCTGAAAGCAAAAGGAGCTGCTCTGTGTGCTGAGCCAGACTCGGGGGAAGCTGTACAGTGCGGGCTAAGAGCGGAATAAGACTCATTCATGATTCATGAGGATGCAAACTTCAAGGAAGGTCTGTGATAGAGCGCAGACCGCTAGGGAAGTAGGGAGATGGGCTGGAGCCAGGGTATGAACATACAGCCTCTGCGGGCTTTCCGAACGGTGAGCCTGACGACCGCAAGTCATCACTCCTTTCACATTCCCCTCACCGTCTGCAGTGACATCATGCCACAGACAGCAGAGCTACGTTCAGGTGGTACCACTGTTAGTTTAGCTGGTATGCCAGGTTTGTGTTGCCTGATTCAGTGACAGACCAATTTAGATTGGGAGCAACACTGCAATGTCCTCATATGAGATATCTTTTTCTTATGGTGGGTGTATACTATCTACCTATAAGGCTGACAATATCACAGTACTGAAATGGTCTTTACTATGGAGCAGAATACAGACACAGAAACTCCATGGTACACATTTAACAAGCTTGAAGATAACCCCGCATTCTGTAATCCAGGCCAGAAATAAATAAAACTCAAGTTCAAGATGGCAGTGAAATTCACAACTCCCTCAAGTTCACTTAAAATGGCTTACTGAATCCCTCTCATGGTCATTGCATAGGTTAGTTTCTCATTTGCATACATTTGCATTAGTTGTATCTAATCATGATATGGTCTTGCATAAATGTCAGGTGAAGGGCGAGTCCTCTATGAATTTTAATAGACAGGAGGGAACGTCTTTGAAATTAGACACCTTTGACCTAATATTCCCTTTACTTGACAAACTTTCTTTTTCCCCCCAATTTAACCACAGTGCATTTGCACATAACAAGCTAATGTTGTTTTTTGATTGTCTACCCACTACATTGGGAGGAAAAAATGTGTAAAAAGACAAGCCCTAGTATTTTTCATTAGCATAACTTTTTTTTACGTGCCTTTGTATGCACAATTTAGCAAAAGATACTCCACAGAACTACTGCAAATCCTTGTTTTTCCCAAGATGGTGTTTGCTATATTGCTTGATGGACAGTGAGTAAACAAGGTGGCATTTTAATTGAATGAATATTATGTCAAATCCTGTCTTGGTATGTGATTGCAGAGGTTTTATCATAACCATGTTTCTACCATTATTCCACCTATAAGAGACATAAATTGGCTTCATATTACATTGACATCAACATAGAGCCCCTTTAAGAGTAAAGGCAATAAGAGAGAAAAATACATACTGATAGTGTTTGATAGATTCACCTACCCCCTCCCCAGCTCTTTCTTGTCAGTTAGTTAATTGTCTTATATAATATTCTGAGAGATATACAAACTGAGCGACAGAGCAGTGATCAAAACTATGTCAGCATGAAAGCGTGATCAGTAATTACATGGCTGTTTCTCCATAAAATGGCACAAGATCCCTGCTAAGTGATTGTAATATGTGGCCAGAACTGACATCTAGTCATTTCATGGTCCTTAATGTTCATCAAATCCACAAGAACTATAGGTCAATATCTCATGCATAATTATGAACCATTACCATTCATTATTACACTATTACCCTTAGGGCTGGGCACAGGGATGCCGCAAGAAGTTTGGGCCCCTCCATCCCTACGCAATTACAGCACAATTTTTCTCAGGGCCCCTGTCAGTCAGGGGCCTTGGAATTGACCTTACTTCTGGGGAAGGTTGTGTTTGTCACCGATCATGGTGCAAATATGATCGCAGCTCGATGATGATTGGCTACAGGTGGAATCGATTGCATCCACGTTCTACCCCTTTTCTTGAGTAATGTCCAAAACATACCCTACGTAAGTTCGCAAACACAGAAGCTTTCATGCAGAAGCTAAATGTGAATTAAAAACTATAAAATTCTAGGTGAATAAAATTCAATTACATTGAACTCAGTTACAAAATTCAAATGCTATATTAATTTCACAGGAAAACAAAATAAAATCAGTTAAATTCAATGTGTTCTTAAATTCAAATCTTTTTGAACCTTATTTTCTTTCATACTATTACTGCAGAAAGTAGTGCACAGTGTATTAGGTACTTCTAAGGTCAGAATACCAGTCAACTCCATTTTAATTCAGCCAGGGACGGGAGAAATCAGTGCGCTTATCTGAGCAATTGATGTCAATATTGACAATCTCATTATGAGAGCGAGAATGAGGAGAATGCAGCCCCATGCCTGTGTGGGCCTATCTCTGACAGGAATCTCTGTGCTTGGGCTTTGTCTGTTCTCTCTGATCGCGCTTTGGCTGATATCATTCAGTCAGGAGCGACCCTGCATTTCATCCTATTAAATCCTCCGTTATCCCTAACCGAAATGCTGATTGGGGCTGTGAGAGGGAAAAGCCCTTGCTTTAACAGCTAATCTGGGCAATCCATGAACACTTAATTAGGCGCTGATATTGGCCAGTTCGCCTGTAATCTCACCATGGGTGAGATCAGAGGCGGCTCGACCGAGTAAGCAACATAAGGGGTCCCTTAGGGCCCGGTGACTGCCAGGGGACCCCTCAATAGGGCCCCTCAAAGGCTAGGTTTGGCACTCGGCGAGATTACGACAGGATTAAATGATGTTCTGGCGCAACTTTGCTTCTCAAACAAGGTGCATGAAAATGAAAAGCAAAAACTGAATGTAAAGCCACGTTTGGTTTTTAGCTTTTAAAGGTGGCTGCATGGTAGATGATAACATGGAGAGGCTTGCAAAATTAATGTGGTGACAGCTAATGCTGCTGTGGGGGCTTTGTGTTTTATTAAATTATTTTTTGCCTGGATATCTGGTAAAGAATAGCTTTCTTCATCCAGAAGGAAGGCAGTAATAGCAAGAGAAAATGACAGGAATAGCAGAGTGGGTTATTTTATGGGGAATGGATGTGATGGATAAAAAATAATGCAGACAGGCCCTTCCTCTCTGTAACATCATATATAACAAATAAGGAAATTGTTTCTGTCATAGACGGAAGGTCACCAGGGTCTCTGGGAGTCAGTGTGTGATGAATACTGACATCTATGTGGGGAGAATCATTATAGGCCCATTTCCAAACAGTGCTGACTGTGGTATAATGTACAGCTATGGGTATACAGTGCATTTATTTCAAGGCTGCAAGGTCTAGCTGCCCTGCCAAAATGAGTTCCCAAGCCACAGAAGGATTCACAGGGTGTTCAGCATGGGATCAATAAGCACTAGCCTGGATAAACTGTCTCCCAAATCCATCATCCATCCCACAATGTCTCTCAATGACAGAGAAGGAGGATAGCTAAATTGCTGTTGATGTGCTAAAGAAGGAAACTGGTTCCATCTAGTGGTGGAAATAGGAACTTTATGATTAAAACGTTTGACTTTTGAATCTCCATTAAAGAGGCCCATGGAGAGAATGTCCTGAAATAAACCAGCATCATGGTTCAGATGCAGCTAAAATGATTACTGAAGCAGTTTTTCCACAAAGACATAAGAAGAGTTATCAGTAAATAAGTAGGGTATTGGAGTCCTTCTGGAAGCAAATATGCATTCAGAGGACCACAGCCCTTGACGTGTGATTATCTGTTGATTTTAATTTCTACATCATTCTGTAAACCTAAATGATTGTGATGATTGTGAATATGCTGTTTAATGTTATTTAGGCATTACATTAATTTAGGAGATGCTCTTATCAAGAGTGACATAAGCGCATTCTCTTATAACGAGAAAACATACGCACATCCACCTGAGTTTTATGACCAATAGTGCCACACCTAGCTAGTAACATTCCCAGTGTGTGTGCTACATCACATACAGTGATTCTGCCATGTGAGCATCTGTGGAAAGTGTATTCCCCACTGTGGGCCAGGACTTACAGGCATCACAACTCAGGCAAGGGACCATGGAGGTAAGGGGGAACCAATCGCCTTTAGGTCACAGATATGGATGGTGCATAAGATTTGGAAGGTAGATTGGACTTATTGTGGAGCTGTTCCATTCACTGTCCTGTAGGCTTGGCTGTCCTGTAGGCAAGGATTTGGACTTGATGTGATCTGTAACAGGTAGAGAGGGAAGTGAGATGATGAGGTGTGTGATGTGAGCATGCTCGGAAAGGCTACAGATTAATCGTGCAGCTGCATTCTTAATTAATGGCAGTGGTTCGGCATTTGCAGGGAGACCAGCAATAATAATTGCAATAGTTAAGACGGGTGAGAACCAGTGTCTGGACTTGGAGCTGAGTAGAGTTGGTGTTAAGGAGGGGGTAGATTCTTTGTATGTTGTAAAGAAAGGCCCAGCTCACTGCTGCTACGTGGAAGGAAAAGGTTAGTTGGTTATCAAGTATCTCCCTAGGCTTTTTGCAGTGCTCAGACGTGCTCTGAGTGAGCTCTCTGATAGCAACCAGAGCAAGAGGTCTTGCAGGAGGGAGGATTTGGAGAGAATATAGAGCACCTCAGTTTTAGCCAAGTTAAACCTCAGGTGATGGTTTGCCATTCAGCTATGAGATGCGTAATGAATGCCAGATAAGGGAAAGGAGTGGAAAAGCTGAGTATTATCAGTATAGTAGAGGAAGAAAAGAACCCTAGAAGAAAAACCATGGGAAGAGATGACTGAATGAAGAGATTGCATGTAAAAATGGAAGATGAGGAGGCTGAGTACAAGGACTTGGGGGAAACTTGTAGGAAGATCATGGGGTATAGACAATCCACCATTCCAGGATACCCTAAATAAGTATCCACAGCGGTAGTATTCCACCCACTTTGCAGCTGTGCGTGATGTCAGCAATGTTGTCAGGGTGGAGAGGAGGAGCACATGGCCAGCTTTGATAAATGCAGTAGAAAGGTACAAAAGGCTTAGGACAGTAGATACTCTGGCTTAAGTACTTCACTGAGGGAGAGAAGTCTCCATGGACTGGCCTGTCCTGAGGCCAGACTGGATATCAGTCCTTGGGTAACACAGGCATGTACACTGCCTGGCCAAAAAAAAAAGTCGTCGTTTGGATTTTTTTGGACAGTGCCCACTGTACAAGCCTCTGGAGGCAGTGCTATGATCTGGGGTTGCTTCAACTGGTCAGGTCTAGGCTCAGCAACGTTATGCGGCAATAAAATGAAGTCAGCTGAGTACCTGAATGTACTGAATGACCAGGTTATCCCATCAATGGATTTTTTCTTCCCTGACGGCACATGCATACTCCAGGACGACAATGCCAAGATTCATCAGGCTCACATTGTGAAAGAGTGGTTCTGGGAGCATGAGGCATCATTTTCACACATGAATTGGCCACCAGAGTCCTGACCTTAACCCCATTGAAAGTCTTTGGGATGTGCTGGAGAAGACTTTACGGAGTGGTTTGACTCTCCCGTCGTCAATACAAGATCTCGGCCAAAAATTCCGTCCAGAATTGCCAAAAATACAATTCTGGACGGAAATAAATGTTGCATAAGATTGTCGAAACAACGCCATGACAAATGTGTGCCATAATCAAAGCTAAAGGTGGTCCAATGAAATTAGTGTGAAACTTTTTTTTTTTTTTTTGCCAGGCAGTGTGTAACTAATACTGAATTAAAAAAAATAAAAAACAGCAGATCAACCTTTTCAATTTGCAGTTATTTTAATATGTAAAAAGGTATTTTGGCTCTTTGAATTTGTCAGTTCTCAGAAAACATTTTTTTTGGCAAATCAGATGTATCTGGGAAAATCTGAGGAATCCAGTATTAAGAATGATTTCCAAGCCTTCCGAGATGCAACTAGAATCATTTACATACTTCCTAACAGTGGATTCCAGGATCTCCTACATGCAACTTACAGTGAAATGTCAATGTAAACACAGGTAAAAACAGGTCCATGCACCTTCAAGTAGTGTGGGCAATCCATTATTTCCTAAATCAAAGATCAATTCTGTCATGACCACCAAATGAGTTGTGGTAGGTGATAATACCTCAGTGTAGAGCCTGTCAATAACAGTTTTCCTAAAGTGTAAATACACTTTGGATCCCATTACCAAAGCTGTATGTCAAATATCATGTTCTGCATCACAGAAAAATAAACAGGAGGGCATGTCCTACAGAGAAAAAAATCTGCCATTGTTCCTGTATTACTGTGCAGTTCACACCCGAGTCTGACTCACCTGAGATTCAATTAACAGCATGGACATTCCAGAGGCTTGTGGAAGCTGTCAAAGATTTACTTCTATGGTGATGACCATCATGAGGAAGTCCAGCACAAGCCTACTTCTGCATGTTGGATCTTTTGAAACAAGTTTTAAAGTTTAAAGCTTTGTTTACCTACACAGTATAAAAAATAAAAATAAAAAAATAAAAAAATTTTTAAAAAAAAAACAGCACCATTGTGCATATAATGTGTTCAAGGAGTGAATTCTCCTCAGGAGCAGACGAGGAACACAAATTTATCAAATTAACTTCCATTCTGTATATTACAAGCTACCCATTTGTAATACAACTCTTACTTGGAGCAGGAATGAGTTGGTTGCTGAAAAAAATGCCCAGTGTGTGTGAAGGAGTGGGGGTTTTGGGAGACCAGCCACGACTGCACAGGGGGTTCTTTAAGCTATTCAGAGGTAAAATAGCCACAAAGTCTCAAGAGACAAGGACAGCGGAAAAATAAGGGAAAGGAAAACAATACTCCTTAGGGAGAGCATCCCAAAGAAAAGCTCTACACAACCCATGTACTGGGTTAAAAAAAAAAAAAAAAACTAAAGCTTAAGGAGTATGAACTCTGAAAATAAAACTGCCGGAGCAGAAAACGGGGCAACTCAAAGAAAACAGACCTCAAACCAGGCTGAAAAAGTAACACCCTAAAGAAAGAATTCTGAGCTTAGATTGTGGTACTAACTTGTTGCCAACAATCTAATAAACTAAAGACTGTTGTGCTAATTTTATAGCCACAACAATCCAATGTTTACCGTTTACCGTTTACCGTTTACCGTTTACCGTTTACCGTTTACCGTTTACCGTTTACCGTTTACCGTTTACCGTTTACCGTTTACCGTTTACCGTTTACCGTTTACCGTTTACCTCGCTTGACAGAATACCGGCACTCGTGCAACATAAGTGACACTGAAGCAACGCTTATCGGCTTGCTCGGGGTTTAAATAGAACGCCAACAGGTGCAAATTGTAAAAAGAAATACGCACGTGTATAATTCAATCAACTCAATGGCCGTAATAATTGAAGAAGAGGCGCATAAAAAACCAATGGCCGTAATAACTGAAGAAAAGGCGCAGAAGGAAAAGAAATGGTGGCATCAGCCAAAACCATGACACAGTGATCTTGTAACTCCCCTGTAAACTGAAAGTGAAAGGTAATAGAAACTGAAAACCTGGAGTTCTTTATATACTTCTCTATATACAGATTCCTTTACCTTTTCTAAGGACATTTCAAAGGTGTAAAAAAAAAGTAAAGTGAATGTTAGCTAAGTGAATGTAATGTAATTACCTTATTTCAATTTATGCAGTGTTAGCCACAATTTAATAAACTGTCATTAGCTATTTATAGCTTGCTAGCTCTTGATGTCAAACAAGTAGTCAAGTATGTTCAGTTCAATTCACAGATTTTAGCCGCCAGCACCATATCCAACACTCAGCTGTAGCCATCTCATTCAAGGGACTCCATTCTTCTTTGTCACTTCTGATTTCCTCACACAATCAAGTTTTTGAGTTGGCTAATGTCTCACTCAAAATAGTCCTGAAATCAAGTAAAACTGTAATTAGCAGCACCAATTAAAAATAACATTTCTTACATAATTTCCCAACAAAGAAAGAAAGGAAATATTCATTATGTTTCTAAATATTTCTGTTAGAAAGATATGAAACTGAATTAGATCATTAGTCTGTAGCAAACAAGCCCAAGAGAAGCATTAAGTATTGGGAAGCATCAGCATTGCTGACACCATCACATTGTGCTGTATGTGTAAATATTTTTGTGATAATTTTAGATATGACCGGATTGGCGTAACTTGGAATTTTTATGTAACAACAGAAAGGTGAGAAATGAAAGGGAATAAATGAGTGGAGAAACCTAACAAATACGCTTCCATACAGGTGTACTGCATGATACAGTACAATTAAGCAATTGACATCCTATCATGCTCTGTGGCATGCATAAAAATGCTGAGCAGGCCCATTTGACCTTGATTTTAAATAAATATGGCAAAAGTATAAGATCTAAGTGACTTTGAAAGAGAGCCCATTATTGGGACATGGATGGCAGGAGCTTCAGTTACAAAGACTGCTCAACTGGCTAATGTTTCAGTAGGAACGGTGACCAAAGTGACGTCTGCATTTAGATCTATGGGAAAGACATCAGTAAATAGGGTCGGAAATTTGTGGTCAAAAGCACATATTGGATGACTATGATGCTTGAGCATTAGTGCGATATGTAAGAAAAAACAGAAAAGCAAATCCTCCTCAGGTGACTGAGAATGTCAATGCAGGACGTGTCAGCAAGAACAGTCCATCGACAACTACATAGAGAGTTGTAGAGTTGTTGTGCATAAACCCCTCACAAATGCACATTTGAGAGTTCAGTGGTGCAAAACCATAGGCACTGGTCTACAGAAATGAGAAAAAGAGTGATATGTTCAGATGAGTCATCCTTCACTATAGTCTCGTCAAGTGGGTGAATGCATGTGTCGCATATACCAAGAGAATGGTACAGGCCTGAATACTTGACCCTTACAGTGAGGGGGTCCGGTGGCTCTGTTATGCTGAGGGGGGCACTTTCCTGGCATGGTTTGGGTCCACTTCTCCCCTTAGAGGGAAGGCTCACTGCAAATCAGGACAAAGTTATTCTGAGTGATCACCTTTATTTTATGATGAACAATTTCTATCCTGATGGGAGTGTTTTTTTTCCAGGATGACAATGCCCCCATTCAAGTCTTTAATTGATTTTAAAAAAAAATATTGTTCAAGGAGAATGTCAATGCATTGCATATTTAAACCAAGTGTCATATTTCACAAATAAGTGGTATGTTGTAATATAAAGTGTTGTGTACTTAAGTATATGCTTAAAATGACAAATCAAGAATGTCAATATATTTGATCTTCACATATAGAAAAACACATTTGTGTTGCATAAGGGTTGACTTTTGATTCTTAACAGTAGAGCTGGTGAAGCTGGTTTTTCCATGACCCAATTTTAAATAGCCATGAAAGGACAGTTATTTCTGTTTAATAATTGGAAGTCCTTGAGTTAAAAAAAGCCAGTGACCTATGGCGGAATTTATTGTGCATCCAAACCCCTGCCACGTCTATGGTGCGTAAGCAATGGTTTTCACTTTAATTTTACTACCTGGATGCTGACACTATTAACTTGCAAAATCTTATTGAGGCTATTATGATGCAAGACTAAGCACTATGAATTAAGCCAGCCACTGTAAATACCACTGCAGTGCCAGTGGACATATTACCATATGCCACAATTTTTCTATTGTACCTGGAAAACCTAATGCGGCACAAACAGCCCTTCACAAATTTATCACCAGATTTATTGTCCGGAAAATAGCAACAGTTAAATGCATTATTCTCCATTTTTTAACGCATGAACTACACTTCCAAAATCATTGTCATTTAAAATTATGATAAATGTGCAACCCCGCTCATAGCCTATCGTCTAGGCAAGTAAATAAAAAAATACATAATACACAATACACTCATACCAACACTTTTATTAGGCTCCTTCTTATTGATTTCAGATTATGTATAATCTTGATTTTTTTTCCCGATGATTATTATTTTTGAAACAGTACAATGCGAATGCATTAATTTTTACAAATGAATTTGGTCGACGACTGTAAAACAAATAACATGTATCATCATCAAGCATCTGACATCATCAATGCAGGTTTCAATACATCAGCAAAAAAAAAAAAAACTAGAAACCAATATGAAGCATTAAAACACTCGATGAAAAGCTGTACAATTATACATAAATATATACAGTACACTGTCTGGGTTTGCATCCAGTGTTCATCTCCCAAAATGAGTGTGAGAAATATAATTTATTGCACTTTACAAAAAATATGAGCATGATTAAAAACAGATACATAAGAAGATGCACTAAACAAGGATATGCAGGCATCCGTTGGCTGGCTGACTGAAGTATAATACACTTGTGCAGTCTTTGTCTATTTAATTGAACTGTGACTCAGAAGAGATATTATTCTTTCATGTTGAGCTGGAGATTTTAGATGCACACTAAGATCAGCCCAAGCAAAACGTTTCTTCAATGGTCTTCAGTCCTTTTCCTAACTATTTACAAAAATAGTTTGTGAATCAAACACATACAAATATACATGTGGGAGAAAGAAACAGACCTGTGAAATGCAACTGGGGATTCAATATCTGGATTTTCAACCAAAAATTGTACTTTATACTGCCGATGGTATGTTTATAGTTAATCAGTAGGCCCATGTATTTGACACATTTGGATATTTAATCATTCAATGTAGTTGTCCTATATCCAGTAACACCATATACCGTGATAGGTCTCTATAAAATACCAATACTACCATTTCAATACTGCCCAAACTGTTAGTGTACCATTTTAAAGTGTATATATGAATAACTATTCCATTAGAATCCCTTTGTAAAGTACTGACACTACTTATGAAGATGACATTGTGATGCACACAGCACAAGCAATGTAGTGGGATAAAATTACTATTAATATGTTAAAAAAGAAAGAAAAAAGATCCTACTGGCTAGTGAATTGGGAGTAAAGAGGAAAATATAGCCCAAAGATTTCATTGCAAAAAAAAAAAAAAAAATTTTAAATGCAACTCCACTAAATGCATCTTCAGTGTGGCAGTATGTTGGCCTTAAACCACATTATAAAGGGAAACCTAAAGACTTAAAGGAGGTAATCTGCCGACTTTGGTGATGTCAGAAGAAGGTAACACTTCGAGCACTTTTTTGAATTGTCGTGCACACTTGCAAGTTTATCACCATCCTGCTTAGTTCAGTCAGTAGCTAAATAAACAATTTTAAAGCAAGCTCATGAGTTTCATGGATCCATTGATACCTAGCGAGCACACATGTCCCTCGTTGTGCAGGAATGTCCCTCAAGGATGCAGAGTCTACTCTACTGCATTTTAAATAGAATTATAAAATTACACAATATAAAACCGTGTAAATCTTTTTTTTTTTGCACAGTGAACATTCATATCCCCTTATCATTGCACAGGGCCACTGACAACCACCTTCTTGTTGCGATAGCGTGGGTTTCTATGGAAGCAGTACTACACTGCAGCTGCAATATGCAATTTGCCCCAATCGAGTGGTCAAATATGGTATTGCAGGTTGTTCACTAAAAAGTTGACATAGCACAAATGTGCTAATATGCTGATATTTTTATAATCTGGGTACTTTCCAACCCTAAAGCTATGCATTTCTCATTTCTGTATTAATTCTAAAAAAAATTGCATTTTTGAGTTTTTCATTTTGTCTGACAATTGCATAACATTCACATTGATATTTGAGGTCTGGCGCTTAGTACCAGGAACTGCCTGTGTCATTCAGATTCAAAGCCATACAAGAAACGATGACCAAAAGCCTCAATCCTAACTCTGGCCCCTCCTAGGTACTTCCTTGCTCTAGCCTTTCAATATTGTTATCAGTGCTTTGAAATTATAAAGTGCATTCAATGATTTTCCTTTATAAGTTGCAGAGGAGTAACATAAAAATATACTCATACATAGGACATTCACAATTCACTGTAATGAATCCACGTTTCTGAATATAGCTTCACTACGGAGCTCAATAACTTTACCAGCTCAGTGAGCTATGAGTGTTTTTGACAGCCAACCCCCTTACATACAAAAGGCCCTTATGTCAAATATCCAAGGGTAGCATGCAGCGAGAGCATTCTTCTTTGTTAAATACATGCCAATTACTTACTAATACATATGCAACAGACAATTATGCTCCATAACAAAATGGACTTGAAAATATTATAATTCCGTTGTATATGATTGAAAGAATAGGCCTTTGTTCAGCTTTCATTTATATAACCACAATGATAGCAATTATAGATGGGTGTAATTTCTAGAAACATGAATTATCTCATGTTAAGGAACCATTCCTCAATTCTCAAAAAAGAATGTATGCAAATTAATATATTATGGTGCATATCATATATCTCCAATTTTGGTAAATGGTCAGTTTGAACCAACTGTTGGGATTCGGTCCGCTGGAGAGGCGGATTTGTCTCGTTTGTGCCGACTGGTGGAGAGAGCACACGCACCTGGGCTGCATTAGTTAATCAGCCCAGGTGCTTAAAGGTGTGCTGCTCTCCACAGTCTGGGGCCGTTTAATTCGTTTAATTACTGTTTTGTTTCTTTTAACATGACAGGGAAAAGGCTTGCTACAGAGCTGGGAACTGAAATAGTTGTCGCTCTGTTTTAGTTTTTTTGTCTTTGTTATTTTAGTTTGTTGTTTGTTGTTTGGTTTTTGCCTGGAACCCATAAGGGGGAAGGGTGAAGATGGCGTTCATTTTATATCTGTTTGTGTGGGTGCGCTATCTCTCTCTCTCCATGCGGCAACCAACGGTGTTCCCCGGCACTGCCGCATCTCCCTCACAGGGGTGTCACACTGGCGTGTGACACCAACTTTTGGGAATTTGAGTTTAGACAGTGAAACTGTGACAGCTAGGAATGGCAGTATAAAAGTATACAGTATATATCCATGGTGTGCAATTGCTTTCATTTTCATTCAGGGAGACTGCAGAAACAATGTAGCTCTATTCACGGCCAATGTGGAGGTCTTTTCTATGTGTGTCTATGGCATGACATGGGACTCCTCACTGGATGCATTTATCCCAAACATACAATCACATCATTACTTCCATGTTTTTTGTACTTCATTGTACATCATGCAAATCATACTTTCCATTGTAATGTTGACCTTCTCATAACTACTGATGCAAAATGAGGACGATTCACCTGTCGTCTCAAAAGAAATAAACACTTTCATATGATCACAATGCTCACAGTAGAAAGCCCAGTAGCTTTAATATCCATTGTAAATGATGTTTTGGCCAACAGGCTCACCGCGTGCATTAATTCAATGCTGTACCGATACCAGAGTTTCTGTATAGTGTGTAGTCCCCGTTTAGGACCTCTACATTCCACATATAACAATGCGTTTTACATTTAGCCTTTCGATGAGAAATATACAATGAACTAGAAGAAATCATCCAAAAAAAGCAGCCAAAACAAAAATTGAAAGACAAACTGAGACAGATGTAAAAAACCAAGAAGGATTTGCCCACCCTGCCCGGCAGTGGGCAAACCAGGAATCAGGTCTCCAGGGTCACGGTACATACACACCCACACACACATACACACACACGAAAGTCGCCCGGCCACCGAGTCCCGGGGGTGGGGGGTATGGGGGGAGGGGGGGTGCTAGACCTGGAAATCAAATATGTTGGTCTGCTTCTTGGCCAGCTTGGCCACCTCCTCGCGGATGGCCTTGACCAGGGCGGTGGTGGAGATGTTGCTGAGGGAGGTGTCGGGGGTCTCCAGCGTCTCCGTCAGGCTCTGCTGGGAGGCGGCGGTCGAGGGCGTGGTGGGGGGCTGCTCCGGGCCGCTGCGCGTGGACGAGGCCTGGCTGTACTGCCGCGGCAACCCCAGGGGGCTGCCCCGCGGGTACTGGGGGTGAGGGAAGGCCTCGGCATACCCCGGCAGGGGCACCTGCAACAGCCGTCGGGTGCAGACATCACTACCCAGCCACGCCGCATCTCGCCAACACAACACAACACACAAATGCACCTGCTGTTTCATTCCACTTTATCATTACGATCATCAGTGTAACATTTTGTAGGGTAAATGTTTGATTTCTTGTGCCATTAAGTCATATATAAGTTAATGATTTTAAATACTTTAATGAAAGGGAAAAGTAGTTCAAACCATAGCTATGCTCACAATAAAATAAAAATAAGAAAGCTTGGTCACTATTTATAACAAGTGTAAATTCATAAGGTCTTGTTAAAACATTGATTGTACCTTTATGAGTATGGTATTATGACTTTACAAGGCATTCATAAACAACTGCGATGCTTTCGGGTGGCTGACATAGTGATATAGCAGATGAAAACATACTGTATGCATGAAGACATGATATATCACAATATGCCAGCCATCGAGCACAACATTGGTTTATAATAGCTTTATAAAGTGATGAGGTTATGTTCACGATAGGTATTACATATGGTTTATGAACTTACACTTCAAATAAAGTGTGACCAAAAATTAGTGTTTCACTATCTGAAGTGAGTTTAAAATGAACTGTCAATTCAAACAGAAGGTTTGAACTTTTGCCATGGGTTTGTTTTTGATCTGGGTATGAAATGTGTGTGATTTTTCTGACAGGTAACAATAAACAAGACTCCAAAAAAAAGATGGTATTATGTTCATTTAGGAAATGTGCTCAACTACCCTGGTATTTTGCTGCATCCACTCAACGTCACCGATAAATTCAGTTCAGCAAATGGTTTCTAAATGACACTGGTTCTGCAAAAAGACACTGCATGAAGGCATTTGGTTGAAACAAGCAGACAAACAGGGAAAAAACATTCCGTACATACAAGGAGGCAAGTGCAGAGGGCAGGTCAATTTGGCATTACAGGCATATTGGGAGGAGGAGTGGGGCGGGGGAGGATAATGGCACTCTTCTGATTTGAAGAAGAATCAGTGTATAAAAAGTGTACAGCGTGCGAAATGGAGGGCGGGCTTACGGAGTCGGCCCACTGGTGCGGAAGGTCCTCCGGCTCCGGGGGGTACGACATCCAGGAGGGGCTCCGGTAGGACGAGGGGGGCGTGGGGACAAAGTAGCCCGAGTAGCCGGCCCGGCTAGCTGGTATGGCATACACTGCTGTTATTGGGTTTCCTACGGCGACAGACACTGTGATCAGCCTTCCTGGGAACTGCCCTCGGGGGCATCTGGTCACCCATACAAGGCAGCTCTCGTATCACAAACTGTATCATCTCATTGCTTCAAGAACTTCTGTACACCCAAGAGGCCCATTTACACCTTAAGTTATTCCATGAGGGAGCTATAGATACACTGTGGAAAGAGTATCCTGCCATCTTGCTATATAGTTAACTTACCTCTAGTATTATGTGAGAACAACCCAGGGGGTGAAATAAACAGATGTCTCACAATGGTAAAATGGAATCGGTGAGGTCTAAAAAAATCTAGTCTTACAAGCAGTAGACAAAACCACTTTGTCTACTGAATGCACTCAGGCTGTTGTAATTGGTTACAGACCGTGTTAGATGCAGCAGTGGAAAAATTCTCAGCCAGGATATGTATGACACCAACTCATATAAATCACTTCATTACTAAAACCAATAAAAAAATGCATTTTGCCCATTGTCAACTTTACCTACACATAAATACTGAGAAGTCAGGGGAGTATTCTTATTAAACCCATGAAACACAAACATGTTAGCAACACTGTTGTGCTTAGCACTCACCTGAGTAGTTTACCATGGACTGATCAGTTGTGACAGGAGGAAGGGGTGGTCTGGTGCTTGGCACATAGGGGGCACTGTTGCGCTGGTTGTGTGTCTCAGGGATGGAGGACTCTGAGGTCCTGGCCTTGGGGCCCATGTCAGAAGAGGAGCTGGGGAGGGAAAAAAGAATATTACAGCTCCCAGTATTGTCATATGCACCACCCGCCACTAGATGGCGCATGCATCTCACATAAGAACAGGGCTTAGCTCTGCAAAATGGCATGGCACCCCAAAAATCATCATTGCTATTCAGGTCAGTTTTGTTATAACTGACTCAGGATTCAGTATTACAAAACAGTTGTGTATGAAATCATGCTAGACCTGCAAGATCTTCATTTGTGGGGAATAGCGTGGGTTGCATCCACAAATATATCCATGCACTTAAAGCTGTGGACGATCCCTCTGTCACACAGCTTCTTTGTGAATTGGAATGAAGAGATACTGCCATGTGCAGTATTCAGATGTGTCCTTACCGCCCCAGCTGTGCTCCAGAAGCAGGGCCTGTTCTTGGGGGTATTGGGGGTGGGGAGGTCCCCACAGCCATGTCTGGAAGTTGAGTGAACCGGAAGGCCTTGGGGGACAAAAACCGAGAACAGAGCTTGTTACATCCTGACAAAAGTCAGGCCAGAGCACAGCAAGAATTTCACACATACAAATTGTGTGGCTGAAGAACTACAATAGGGAAAAGGAGAAACACATCAAATAACATCTATAAGTCTTATGTGATTTGATATGTCATAATATCATCATTTTTGTGTTACATTCAGAAACTTGCAAGGCATTGTATTCATGTATGTTTTAGCACTTAAGTTCCATGACTCCCTAAGCCAATCATTTATCTGAAATATTACAAGATTAAATGAGAAGTGTCTGAAGCATGCAAAAGTAGCGTTCCATACAGGATCTGAACCCACACCCAGTTGTGGTTGGATCCCCTTCCATCTTCTCCCTTTCCCACTGTGCAAAGTTCACCATGAAGGGGGTTATAACCCAGCGTTTAAAGGAACTCACAGGTTTGGGCAGGCTGCACTGGTACACTTCTGGTCCGTAGGCTGGCACCCACTGCAGCCCTCCTTGGGGCCTGTTCATGGTCCCGGGGGCACTGGTCACCATGTCCGAGTAGGGGAGGGCCTGTCCTGGACTGTAGGGGCCATGGAGGTGGTGGTAGTGGGCGTGGCCATGAGTGGAGCGCCCTGCGGAGGCCAAGCTGAAGGCCTCCTCCAGGAGGAGGTGCATCTGCTGCCGCACCTCGTCGATGGAGGGCTGCGAGCTCAGAGTGGATGTCTCCGAGTGACCTTTGGCCTGTCGCCCGCTAGCATACCCCTTGGAGCCCATCAGCCGATCCACGTTGGTCTCCTCGATCAGCTCCGGCTCCGTCTAACACACACACACACACACAATTAAGTTTCGCTGTATTGCAAATGCAGGTATTTTTCCCCCATTAACAAACTGAAGACGTTGCACATTCTCGCTGTTTACAGATTGCACTGCCCATTACAACCACTGAACAACCATTAATGACAATCACTTAAATTGTCATTCAGGAAGGTCACATTCTCAAACAGACATGAAGAGTAATCAGATTCCCCTTGCAGGTCTAACAGCTCACGTGAAATTCAGCTAATCCCTAATTATTTCTATAGATTACCCTGTTTTACTATTAGGCACAATTATTGGTGAACAGGGAGTAAAGCACATAGCAAGAACATCCTCGATTAACAATCTAAGGATGACTAGTGCAAATAATGCCAGGATCTAACACCAAGGCACTTTTTTTTCTGACCTACACCAAAATGGCTATCGGATCCTTGACCCTCCTCACTGTTAAAAATCACATGCTCTCCAAGAACCTCTTTGAACCCATTTTTTCTCCTTGCACCCAAGACAGCCAGGGTGCCCCACAAAGCTTGGTGCTCTGCCTCTGGAACTTTCTCATTCAGTCTCCCTTCTGGGTGAGATCAGCCTCAGCCATGGCCTCAACTTCCGCACATCCCCTTACAGCAACAAAATACACGATCATCGATATTCCATCCAATTTGCCCCGGCTTTGACAAAGTAGAAGTTGAGCATGCAGCCAGTAGAGCCACCTTAACCCATCATAACACTTCCACTCAGGGTATTAATGGCTTTACCTTAAGGGTTCATCTTAAAGAACACATTATCCCTTAAACACCGTGCAAGCATCACCATCAGTGTCAATGCTTTTCACTTTAGGAACATTATATGCCCAAGGCACTTTCTCACTCCCACGGATGCAGAATGCTTATTCTGTTCTTTCATAATATCCAGGATCCATTATATATTGTTGTCAGGGCTCTGCTGTCTCCATGACAAACTAATCTTAAAATTGCAGCGTGCTCAGAATCCTACCGCTAGGGTTCTCATCTACACCAAAACCTGGCAGCACATCACTTTCACCCAACACGTTGTTCAGGCTCCCTGTAATGGCATGCATCCACTTTAACCTCAAGCCCTAAATGGCTCTATACTGTGCTTCGTGTGCCTTCCTCCTCTTGTCATTTATATTTCCCCTTGTCATTTATGATGGTGGTACCCCAGCTGCCTCTGTTCCTGTGTTATTCATGTTCACAAATGATCTGCATTTTTCCACTTTTACATCTACCTACTTTGTATTCTGTACTTTGTTTGCTTTGTACTACTATTATTAATATTAATGGTTTCTACAGGCATGTTTATGGCCAGCCCATGGGGCCTCTACCCTGTAATATGGTCACCCACCCACATGTTATTATCTCCTGCTGGTCGCTAAACTGAGAAGATAAAAAAGGATAAACCTGATTGATCACACCATTGTGTGAACCAGGGAGGGGCCTTACCAAAGCCCTTTAATGGACTTGAAAAAAGCACCTTGATTTTATTCATGAAGGAAGGCTGCGTGTAGAGTTGTAATGCTAGAAAATGGTGTTATACTGCATGTTGATAAAGAAGAGACAATTATTTAGAAGAATTAATTGAATAAAACATTGTGTCAAAGTGTTGGAGCTTTGTGTGTCTAAGCTGTTCTTCATACTCAGGTACCCTCCTTCTTCCCTCTCTCCCTCTCTCCTCCTTTCTTCCTCTCTAATGCAATGATAAATAGGCGGCAGCCACTTGCGCCCTACTTCCTGTGTGTGAAATGGAGGTACTGGGGACCCAACACAGCATGCCCCATAAATCAGTTCTCCCGCAACACGGACAGGGGAAAATGAGGATCCGTGCTGATCTGGGCCCCCAAGCTATACAGTACGCCCACACCATCGACAACAGCTAAAGCCCTTCCATGTGAACAACACGCTCCTCTCATTTTTACCACTGCAGCTGATTGTTATTGCAACTGTATGGCAGCAGTGTTTACCCAAGAGGTAGTCACCGGGGACTAGCCAGAGCGCTAATATCTAGGGGGCCACAGTTGAGAGCCGTGAGTTCTCAGCGAAGGTCATTTTTATTTTTAAATCTCTACCAACTGATTTTTTTGCCCTCACACGAAAGCGAAGTGCTAATTTTGTATTCAAGCAGCGGAACCGCGGATGTCTCCAAAGCCCAGGCTTCACAGACTGAGGGAAAGTGAGAGACACTTTCAAATGTATAATGTATCGAATCCTAAATCGCCTTATGAATATAGTACTGAATTATTTAATGACTCCACCACCTTAGTACATCTCTCTGCTTGATGTACTTCAAGTAATTACCCCGGTGCTAAGCTTTAAGAAACGATGGATGCATGGATCTTCAATAGCCTTTGGTCAGTTTCGCCCCTTTAAGTCTACAGATCCTCCCTCTAGTATTCCGCGTGTGGTTTGTAGACCGGTGTCTGGGTGTTATGAAACCGAGCCTCACGTCGTAGCCGCTGTTGCGGATCCCCCTCCTGGGCCTCTCCCTCATGACGAGCAGGTCCATTTCGGTCCCGCCCGGGCTGGGGCTGTTCAAGGACTGGCGGCTCCGGCAGGCCGGGTTACTCATCGGGGGGTGTCTGCAATCAGGTCATCGCCACATTCACAATCGTGATCGTCATCAATGTCACCAGCGCCCTGATCACAATCGCGATGATAATCGCCCACTTCATCATCATCATCGTTATTAAAAACATCATAACAATCAAAATCTTCGTCATCAGCGTGATACTCATCGTCATTTCACCGGCATCAGCTGCAGCAGCAGCATAATCATAAATCATTGTCGTCATCATCATCATCATCGATGCATTGTCGGACCAGATCAGATGTGTTATCAGACCTGAGCTTTGCATATTTAACTTATCCAGGACTTATTCAGTTAGGAACAGCTTCGCTCATGGCATGCACAACCACGGCCCTTCCACTGAGCTGATATTTTATAATTAAATAGCAAATATCTATTTATAGCCCATATATACACTGTAGAGCCATGTGGAACAGTGCTGAAGGCAGCCAATCACACAAGGTCACCCTAGATTCAAGTGTCTATTGAACGCCAAGCGTGAGGTAATGTAATATTGATATGGCAGTTTAAAAAAACATTTTTTTTCACAATGGAGGACCAGGAGATTGGAAGCTGTAATGAATGCGTGCATGCGCCACCGACACCACCCCCACATGTCAGCTGAGTGCATTTTGTTTGTGTCAGTCTTACAAGCACCTCTACGCTTTCCTACATGTCTTTGTGGTTCAGTGCTTGCATGGCTCAGTAAGCCAGAAGACTAATGGAAGAGGAACTGTAAACATACTGTTTAAACTTCTAAAGGGGTCAAGAATCGGTTCCCCATTTTGTGGACATGCACAGCAGTGTAATTCTGTGTTCCTATCAGACCAAGCTATGAGTGGGAAAAGGACAATGATGTGATCACCTTGGCTGTTGTCATGTTTAGTAATAAAGCATGTAATTTACGATCCATATTTTACGACCACTCTGACTCTCTCTAGCAAGGATGGACAAGCATGAAGCCTATGCAGAAGTAGCTAAAATGATGTTATGCAGCTTGGAACAGAACCAGCCCAAGGACATGTCCATTTGCTCCAAGTCCAAATGAATTTTATTTTCGCTCCCCATGCTTTGACTGAAATCAGTCTAGTCCTTTTATTGTTCTAGGGGACACATTCGGCGCTGGACTATTTGCGGAGTAGCCAAAATTGGCTCCACCACAAAAAGGAATTAAGGTGATTAAAACAACGCAATATGTCTCACTTGGAGAAAATAGATTAAACAAGATAGATTAAAAAAGAAGAGACACCAAACCTAATCTAATGGAAACAGAACAATTGAATCACATGGGGAATGGAACCGTCACAAAATCCAAAAATAGAAAGTCAATAGAATCGTTTCTGCTGTTCCTTGAAACACTGCTGAAAAAAAAGTTTGCTATAGCAATTTACAGAGGATAAACAAATTGGATTATTCCATTTTTTTAGCTCACACTCATCTTCGGGTTGCTGCTACGTATTACCTATTTATATAGCTGGTAACTGGAGGGCACTTCAGTAATGTGCCTCATTGAGTATTGCACTTGGAAGCCTTGGGTTATAAGATTAGCCTTCAATGACTGTGTCACGCTGCCACCCTAGTTATGAAAACATGGTTGTAGGTTCATACTGTATGCGTGCTACGTGTGAAATGTAGGGTTATAAGAATTCTCACTATTTCTTAGTTTTTCCCTATGAATCTGTCCATAACAAAATTGACCCGATAAGTGTGGGCACCAATCTGCAGCTCCAATTTATAATTGTTTTTCTAATGATCAATTCCAAAAAAACTTTAAAAAAAATGTGTACTCAATGTACTAAATGGTGTGAAATGTTAAGTTTTGACATCTAGGCAAACTACCCATTGTCAACTGTGGTGTTACTGAAATTGTGCGCTTAGATACACAGTGACATTTCCTTGACGTTTCCCTGACGTTTCCCCAAGGTTTTCCCATTACCTCCTCCTGGACTTGACGTAGGTGGAGGCCCTCTCCTCGTCGGGGTCCGGGGCCTTGCTCAGCTCCATGTGGGCCTTGTCATGGCCGTGTCTCTGCCGGTGCGTGTAGGACTTGTTGCTGGTGTCGATGGCCGGGAAGTCGTAGCCCTTCCGCTTGGCCTTGAGCCGCAGCTTGTTCCTGTAGTGCTCGATGTCCGACTTCTGCTTCAGGGCCATGTTTACCTGCAGTGGCCAAACCCTGTGCGTGAGCATGTGGAGTTTGCGTGTGTGTCCGCATGCCGTGTGTATACATACAGGGTGTGTGTCAGACCTGGGTTAAATACGTATTTGTTTTGGATTCAAATACTTTTCTACGCTTTACTAATCTTGTCTGGTGTATTGGAACCAATGAAATACTCTCAAATACTCACAAAAAGTGCAAACCCCACCTTCTGGTCATATTGGCAGGCTCAATTACACCAGGCAAGATCAACAGAGCACAGAAAAGTATTTGAATCCAAAACAAATACATATTTGACCCAGGTCTGGTGTGTGTACATGCGTGTTTGTATGTTCCTGCAATATGTGTAAATGAGTCACTCATGTTACCCAGTTACTCAGGCTCACCTCTCCGTTGTGGATGGCGGAGTCCTGGCTTCGGTCAGAGGAGGCGGGGTGAGAGTAGGGCAGGGCCGTCATGGGCTTAATGGAGATGAGCTGCAGGGAGCCCGACGAGGAGTCGTAGGGATCTGCTAAAGAGCAGGCAGATAGAACAGCCAAATAGAACCCTGCTCCCTCATACTTCACCAAGAGCCATAATAACACACAATCACTTGCAGCTGTGGCAGTCAGGATCCTGACCAGGGACAGTACCCATTACAACTACAAGCAGTACATCAGGAGATGTTATATTGCCTACTGTATATCTACTGCTATAACTCACTTCCTCATATCAAAAACATTACATTACATTATGTTTAGAAGACGGTCTTATCCAGAGCAACTTAGCATGCAAATGAGTAATAAGTATATCCAAACGATCTACACCAACAACATTCACAAATCAGCGAATATGAGCAACATCACTAAAGTACTAAATGTAAGGTAACTTATGCCAACCTAACACCAGTCACAGATATAAATGATATAGACTATACTATAAATCACGTACAAAATAAAAAAAACACATAAATCAAATATAGAGCCATACAGCTAAAATCTATGAAACCATAAAGCGTGCTATACCAGTCCAGAGCTAATTGCATAAGAAAAGAGTGCCTGAGGAGAGGGAATGGGAAGATGCAATTACAGTATACGGTACAAAAACCATGAATCATTTCATCTCAATGGAGTTGAAATAATATATCTTTTTAAAGGACAAAGAATGACTGATTTAGTGTGACATTGTACTGTAATGACCAGACCAGTTCATTTGTAACAAGAGCAAAATAAGAAAGATTTAATTACTTTTGGAAAACTCAGGGAAAGTTTCCTCGGGCCTAGTTCATGGTCCAGCGCCCAGAAAAGCATGTGGTGTTAAAATGGACATGTACAGCGCATGTTTTACAAGTGTTTGTGTATGTGTGTGTATACGCATGCGGGAGTGTGTGTATAAATGAATAAAGCACAGTTCAGGGTAAAACAGGTGGTGTGGCAGTACCCTACAGTGTAAAGCCAGGCTTGACCTTTCTCTCGGAGTGTGAAAAGACCCAGGGGGCGGGGGGCGGGGGGCGGGGGGCAGACTCCTCTGTCTGCGACTGCCTCGCACGCAGAGCCACAACAGGCCACGCTGACACACCGTATCATGTCAGCAGAGCCTTGCTCATGAATATTCATACCTCCCCTTTTCTGCTGAGTGGACTCCTTAGCGCCTATATAAAGCTCAGTCATCATGCGGCGCACCCTAGGGCCTACAAGGGGCCTACAAGGGGCCACAACCTCTCCCCCTCAACCCGAACATGTAGGTCCGGGGACCCCACGAGACAGGCGGTCATCCCGGCTCTTACCACTTCTGGTGCGCGCCTCCTCCTTGGCCATTTTCTGCTGTGCCGGGACTTTCTGTACCGTCGAGCCCCTGCCCGAGTGCAGCTTCCCTGATTCGTTGCTGACGAGGGAACCGTCCTCGCTAGGCAACCTGCTGCAAGTAACCATAGCAACAAGGAGCAGCAGTGAGTTCTCTGTGCGTTGGCCGGTTCTTCCATCCCTCTGTCCTCCGGCGCCTGCCTGCGCTGACTGGCAACCAATCAATCAATCAATCGTGTGTTGAACAGTTATGACACTTATGTAATGGAACATTACGATACATAAATTACCCTGGAAATACCACAGGGCATGTGGAGGGGAAGGAGGCAGAGGATATGTTTTATGCATTACCACTAAGGAGCAGAACAAGAATGGGAGTTAACTATGAATACAGTTCCTTGTGAAACACATAGAACAGCCCAATATTCCCTTCAGAATCTTCAAGCTAATTGGCCAATTATCTCTTGTGTAATAATACACAAGAGACTGTGTAATAATAAGTATACATAATGTTATTGTCATTTTAATACAATCATGGGTTTGTATCCTACCCCTAACACATCCGGTGGAAAAACAAATAAAAATGGAAACTTAAAAGACTGTAACTAACCCTGAAGCAGTTTTTAAGATTGAACTGAAATAGAAATATAAAAAGAAAGATTCAACAAAAGGTTACGAATGTCGCTGGCCATGCAGTGTACAAGCTATATGGCTTCCGTCCAAATTTTTGCCTGTAGCAACTGAAATACGAGGCATAGTTATCGATCCATATTGCACAGTGGAAAACTGACACCTCTGAAACTACACCGAGCACCCGCACTGTCACCAAGCTGTGCTGTAGATTCCCATTTGCTCCATCATTCCTGAGAAAGTCATAAGTGGCCGCATTGCTTCAAAGCCATGAGGCTGGGTCCACCCATGAGCCCTCCCCTCCTGGGCTCCACATGAAACCTCCCCTGGCAGAGACCCCACACACACACACACAGGCAGCCGCCTCCGGGTGATTACCGCCCAATTTCACTCCTTCGTAATCCTCGCCTCCCTCCCACGGCTTCCAAAACTATCAGCGTAGGCCTCAAAGGCATGACCGCAAAAACGACTTCAAAGCTTTGCTGTTGTATCCCCCGGAGATAATAACATGATCGGGAGGCTACAGGGGGGGTGGGAAACAATGGCCCATGGAAGGGGTGATCTCAAGAGCGCGCCGGTATTTGCTTGGAACTGTTGCATGTGCCGCACATTACACGGCTAAAAACCATAACCGCGATAGTGACGGCCAAAACTCGGCCAATTTATACAACGAGTCCCGTTACTGGCCAGCGTTTGATTGCGTGGTGCCACAAGCCGAGGTGGCATCCTCTTCTGTGGCAGGCAATTAAAATGGGAGAACTGAGCGGAATGCAAATTCATTTCCCAATTGTTTCATTTGCATGTTTATAGGTTTGGTCTCAAAGGAGAGGATGGGCAAGCCCGTGGAATACTGAGACTGGATGTATCTGTGCGGTAATGAATAACTGTTACACTTGAGTTGCTGCTATATATGTGCCAGATCCACAATAATAATGAGCACAGTCATATGTAATTCTAAAATACACCATGTTCTCTATGCAAAACTCCCTAGGCTAGACACGATATTAAAGGACTATTTAACACATACATCAAGACAAATGCATTCTCATATCTCCACATCTATTCATAATATTATCATAAGATTTTTTTTCTTTTCACTGCCCCAGAAAAAAATGTTAACCATATCCTACCAGCCCCACTCTCCAACAACTAGAGGTGCATGGACCTTATCTAGAACAAATAAATGCATTGCTTAGTTTGCTGTGTAGACATCAGAACATTGAACACAGATTTGAGGGTTTTGTCTGACACTCCAGCAATCTATTTTCCAGTGCACCTCACAGTCAGAATGCATTATATAATATGAAAAAACTCAAAGAGCCCCTGAAGAACTGAAGTGTTCAAACAAGTATTTTTGCGGTGGTTCTGTGCTCTGTTGGCTGCATCTACATGTTAGTGCCGCGCAGTCAAAATAAAAAAAAGCATCACCCAGCTAAAAAGTCATTACAGGATACCGGAAGTTCCCAAGGCGAGATCCTAGGTGCGATGGAAATTACAGCAGATAAGCTGAGTAACAGCTGTAAGCTGTTTACAGCCTGTGGCATACTTGCTATATCTTCTTACACCCGTAAGTAATTAACACACTAGTGTCAGTTAAGTTGCTAGCATTTCAGTTCATTAACTTTCTGCTGCAGAATACATCATATTTATTTCACAAAAAATGTGACACACTTTATGAGTGCACACACACACACACACACACACACACACACAAACAAACACAAATGTGCACATGCACATGGAAACTTCAACTTTACTAAATTATTATTACAATTATTTAATAAAACCCCACTTTAAAAATTGTATTAACAAGAGAAGCTATAACTTGGTATTAATATAAATATTGCATTTTGGACAAAGAAACGTATCCCAAAGGGATGAAAATAAACAACTAAATCTTTCATTAAGATGTGCTAGGAGTCAGGACACCAATCATCCATGATTCATGACCTTGCTCTTAAAAAAGTTTCTAAATTTCACCACTGCTGTCTTACAGGCTGTCCTCCAATGCACCAAAAATGGACTCACCCTCGCACCCTACCCTTAAGCAATACAGTATGCTATCTTCTCAGATTACTGAGTAAATGTGTGTGTAAACCCTACCTTTGTAAACCCGACCATAATTCCAGGATGCATAGCAGGTCACCGTATAATGGATTACTATCTATTCTTGATATCTTTTAATGCTTAAGTAAAAGTTGACACTGATTAGGGGTTCACTGAAATATCTGATTAGGGGTTCACTGAAATATCGGTCTCGCATCGCAGCTACAGGACATTCATCACAGTCCATTCATGAGAATGCGCCACGGCATGCTTTACTTTGCGTCCAGTCCACTCAGTGCTCTTACCTTTTGCGAATTTCACCGGACAGAGTCTTTTTGGAGCCGCTCCCATCCAGGTGCATCCCCCTCTCTTGTGACAGAGGGGCGTCCCGTATGGGAAGGGGCAGGACCATCGTCTCCTGCGTAACAGGTAGGGCCTCCTCATCGCCGCCCTGCTGGCCAAGGTGTTGCTTGGCATAGTCAAAGCCTTGCACCGGCTGTGGGGGGATAACAATCATTTCAGACAACTATTCATAACTATTCATAAATATATTCTATAGATATATTTGTGCGCAGCATATATATATATATATATAAATATATATCAAAAAAAGCACTGCTGCTGAGAGTGGACCAAGAGAAGGTTCTCCAAATGAAGGGCCTTCTTGCGCCATTGCAGTTGTGCTGCCTAAGCTTCCGAATTGAGGCTTTCTCTTTATTACACTCGGGTAATGAAATACAGAAAACAGGGTGGACACGAGCGATATTTCACCGCTGGGGAATTTTTAATGGAGCTAATTAAATGTCACTTTCTTAACCTTCGAGAGAGATATGAGGCGTATCACGGCAGTTTGTCTGCAGGCGTAAAAAATGATATTAAAAACTGTAGTTTTCCAGTGCTGTGCACCAGGGTTTTTCAGTTACCTGTCTTTTTGTTGAGCATGAATATATTTTGAAGACAAAAGGAAAAGGGAGTTAAAAAAACAGCCTAAATGAAACATGAGCAAGGTGCCATAAACTATCAGTCACATATGTTGTTCATTTGCTGCCAGAGTCGGGGGGGGGGGGGCGTTGATCAATATATGGATTTCTCAACCTCCTCTCCACATCATTCAAAAATGTGTTGTATTCCAAACAGGGGGGCTTGAAGCACATGCGAATAAAAAATGGCTGCTTCTGTAGAAAAACATTCAAAAATCACCGTAGGTTTACCTTGAATCAGGCTGCGGTTTTACTGCCAGTTGTTATTCTCTGAGTGTTTTTAATGCGCCAGACAGTATTGTTTTCAAACAGTCATCACTGTGATGTCTTTACAGAGCAGAGAGGCAAAAAGTCCTCATTTCCCAGCAACAGGTAGTTTAGTATTCTGCTGGGCAGTGGATGATTCTATATAAGGGATGTGAGCAGAATACAAATGAAGCCTGTGTCCCTGGTCAGAGAGTGAGTCGTTGGAGGCCAAATGGGACAGCTAACCCTGACTCAGAAGAAGTAAATACCCTAGTACTGCCACGCAAGTCGATTATAATGTGCTTTCAGTGTGTTGTATGCGTTTGCTAGGGTTTATCTCACTCTAAACATACATATCGTTTGATATTGGATAGGCAGAGTGAGAGAGTGATGGGCAAGTTCACGGACAAGTGGAGACGAGTACATATACAGATACGTAATTCAGGCTATGGCATTAATATTGATCTGCCTTTGACTGATAATTGAATGCAGTGGACCAGCAGTTAATGCAATTCACTTTCGCTGATGGCCTCTGGGCTGCTTGTTATTGATACACAGCGTGTTCAGGACAACAACCCATTACCCAGCATGCATCTGGATCACAGGGATGCTCTCTGAAAAAAAAAACATCCTCTTTTACACATACCATTCAGGAAAAGGAGCAAAAACTGAATGTATTGGATGCATCATTATTCACCTACTGGTGAGAATTCAATTCTACACCCTGCGGTTTTTTAATGGTGCTGGATAAACAGTGTTTTCCAGTGACAGTTTGGGCAGAGTAATGACCCATATACATTGCAGTCTTTTCAACAACTGGACAAATGTAATCTGTCACAAGTTCCTGTCCCAAGAACTCTACCGTTTCTTTGCAAAGTAGCACCACACATCCACTCACGCCGATTTGGCTTTACAAATTTGTGAATGCCACATTTAATTAACTTCCAAATTTCACAAACCTATTTCAGCAAATAGACTATCATTATCTAGATTCCAGCAACGTAAACCAAACCAATCAACAGAAATACAGTCAGTACTCATATGCTTATGAACAGATACTGACAGACACTGATTCATTTAAATGCAGCCTACTGCTGTGGCACGCAGAGAGAAGAGACATGCTGCAAACTTAGATTTGGGTCCGCCTACCCACGGCGCACTAGGAAAACTAGGTCAATTCAGAACAGGGAGACGAAGGGTAAAGCAATACAGCCTACATTCTTCATCAAGCACATCAAATTCAAAACTGCTTGGGCTGAAGTACAGCATCATTACATTTTACCGAACGGTCACGTCTATAGGCAACTCAAGTACCTTACATATTCGTACAAATGCTTATAATTCCCTATTAGCTCCAACCTATTTTTTTTTTTTGTCTTCCTAACCTATTTTTTCATACCGACAAAAATTGCTGATCCAGTTTGTATGATGTACATATGGATGTGAAATTAAAACAACATACATAAACAAGTGATGTTCAATGTCATGTAAAAAATCTGCCTTTTTTTACAATTATATGCAGTGTACTTGTGTTGGAAATTTTACGAATCTGATTCATCGTTTAATTGGCCTTTGTGTGTCATAATGAGTATAAAATTATCTTTTACTATACATTTGCATTTCATATTACTATTTAAAACATTCAGTTGAATAAATGATTTTTCCATTTTTATACAGTTATCATAAAATAAAATTGATCTCGGGGAGCACAAGCCATAAATATTCTCTAATATTTCTGCTATGGCCAACCTGTTTTTCACAGCCTTTTTAAATTTCAAATTAAGACATTAAACCGTAATTTGATGATGCACACTTAGGCACTTTCCTTACATAACATTCCATTGATCCTCGCTAGAATAATCAGGCAGTACACCGAAAGATGAGATGTGGAATCCTATTGATCCACAGCCAGGCAGCAGCCCTGTTAGATAATTACTGTATTCCACAGGTTGTATATACTGCAAATCCGAACGGCCACCCTGTCTTTTCATGTCAGAAAGGAGTAGAGTGAGTCCAGGCCATCAATTTGTGTCCTTTCTCAGCACTCATTGATCTTTTCCATTGGAGGCACGGCCATCGATTTTCCTCGAGTCGACCGAGAAAGCACATAAAACCGAAGGCAAAAGCACACTCACTCATTCTGAAATAATTCAAGCAGTACCTGGTGGTAATAGCTGGCCTCCCTCCGATACGATGTCTAAACGAGAAAAAAGTTATATCGCGTTAAAACAGTGAATCAAACATTTTCTCCAATATGCCACGTGACGACCATGCCGCACAACCGAGCATCACGACCATCGGGCACAGGCACAAGCTCAGAGCAAACGACGAGGTAATGCGATCGCAGGCAGAGTCGAGCGCTCGAGGCGACGTGCTCAGACTGGGTGTAATTCAAGTCTCCCCGTGCGCTGGAGGTTTTTGTCTGCGGGGAGCTCGGCGACCCCCCCTTACCTTTGCGCGGGGGTTGAGGTTGCCCATGGCGTCTGCCTTGAAGTCGCCCTTGTTCTTCCTGCACAAGACGGCAGTGATGATGATGATGATGACTGTCACCACGGCAATGGGCGCCAGCACCGCGGCAATGATCCACAGGTTGTTGGGCGGGTTCTTCACCACGGCTGTGTGGCAGCGCATCACAGACCAGCTCATCAAACATCATTCAGTTAACACAGCCGAAGCCCTTGTGAAAAGTGCACTTACAACACCAGCATGTCAGGATAAGGTTAAAGGTAGGACTCAACTTAAATACTTCAAGTTCACACTCATGTCATCCACTCTATCAGAATACTTAGTAGTACGTTATTTCAGTTCACCACACAGTAATGTATCCGAGATTATTTCCTTCTCATTTGGGTTTGGCCTACAGTTCTGTATCTAATATTATTTTGCTCTCATTTTAATTTGGCCTACAGTGCTATATGTATGATTATTTTGCTCTCATTTTAGTTTATCCTGCATAACTGAATGTAAGACATGTCTCTTATTGTAGATGGACCAACAGTACTACAGTACATCAAGGATTACACCTCTAAATGGCATTATATCCTCTTGTTCAGGCTAGCTCTCTGACGGATGTGTTTAGCTCTCATTAAAAACAATGCACAGATCTCCCTAGTGGAGTCCCCCTCCCCTTCCCCTCAATGGGCAGTGTTTTACTTGGGATTCCTCTCCCATTTCCATTCTCTGTCAGAGGAAGTGGCTTGGGGAAATGGCCGTGTAGGGGAGGAAAAAAAAACGCCACAGCATAGAGGCTACACCGTTGAGCACGCTCTGTTTTCACACCCACTGAGACTTGCAGGCACCATATAGTCTGTGTTGACACTGTGCACTCTTTATGCCCTGCCTGTTCTTGCAAACACAACGGCACACCGCTCACAAGAGCACAGACTGCGATGACATTTACAGCAATGTTTCTGTTTGGAACACTGATGAGATTACAAATGATCTACAAACAAATTAGCCAACTAAATTAACTTAGTCATGAGGTGGTTGTAATAAATATACTGCAACATTTTTGAATGAATAACAAACTAAAGGGCTCAAGGCTATGAGAATAGATTTAAAATATTCCCTTGCTACCTTGTTCAGATATGAAATCAACTGTATTCTTAATCTAGAATTTGAGAGTTTGGACTCTACCTGACATTTCTGTCCAAAATTATTAGTCATTAACAAGGCAATTCTGTTTGTTGTGTATAGCTGTCTTTACAACAGATTAAACAGGAAAAATTATCTTTTTAAAATGTGTTAAAGCTGCCCGGTACAACACTAAGCACAGCTACTGCACAAAACTACTACTGCAGAGAGATAACAATAAACTCTCAAAATATGTCAGTCAGCATAAGCTCTGCCATCTTAGGTAAATTCCAGGGCCTTGCGCTAGTCAGTGCTGCAGATGTGTCAGAGTGCGGACGTACGTTCAGCTTGGAGCTGGATGAAGTAGCCCAGAGTAAGAGCCATGGTCTGGGAGTCCACCGTGTTGAGGATCTTGGCTGCAGAGGTGCCAGACAAAGGGACGCCATTCAGCAGAGCATAGTAGGTCAGTTCAGCCGAGTTCTTCGGACCAGGCACTCTTCTAATGCTGACCATCTAAACCAGCACAATGCTAATATATTAGCTCAGTTAGCCTGATATGTTACATGTCACATGCTAACTGCTAACTATAGCCAGTTACATTCATGTGATCATTGAGGTGCACCGATAAGGCTTCCAAAGCCCAAGTAGGACTGCAGTGATGTCACATTCAGAATAGAGGTTCAAAAACGTGACATTAAAGGGTGAAATGTGAATGTTTCCTCTGCTTTTAGTGAAGCGGGGGTTTCCTAAAAGGAGCATCCAAGCTGACTTGAATGAAGACGACCAGTACTGTGCCGGCTGATTACAGGCTGAGGCATAGAGGCTGTGACTCCACAGAGGGCGGCGGCGCCAGCCCCTCTCCTACCTGAACGGTGTAGCTTCCCGCGGCGGCCGCCCTCCGGAACCTCGCCCCCTCCTGGTGGGCCACGACGAAGGCATCGGCCAAGCGCTGCTCCATCAGGCTGGCGAAGCTCTGGTAATTTCCCTCCAGGGACGAGGCGTCCACGTCCTGAATTACTGCAGAGGCAGGGTTACAGAGCAAGGGTAGACGGAAAGATTGGGAAGACGGGGGACAGAGCCAGGAGCTCCGGTTATTCATCACTCAGCGTAATAAATCCCATTACGCCTGGGCTGACCTTGGAATTCCACAGCCATTTCTTCCTGGGAGAAACACGGTGGGAGATAACCAGGGGCAACACTCCAGAACACGGAACAGTTATGAACGCCAGACGCACTTCTAATAATGATTAATAATTAATTGTACATTATATATTTTTTAAAAGTAGGATACATTATTGCCAGATGGGAGTAAATTTTGCACATTGTTGCATGGTTACAAAATGTATTCCTGAGATAGCAGTATATATAAAAATCTAATTTACAGACATACTGTATTTATTGATGAAATGTCATGCACCTATCAAAGCTCTGGTATGCGTTTATAACTGCAATATATTCTAGTGGACTCTAAATACACACAAGTCTCTCATTTAACTGAGCTGTGTGTGTGTGAGTGTGTGTGTGTGCGTGTATAAAGCTCAGATCTGACTTCATCACACTGAAGTAAATGTCACTTAAGCTCTAAATTGTGCCATGCACAGAAAAAAACAGCTGATGATTACACCCATCACTACTGGAGTGTAAATAACACCACGCGATATCACACGGACGCAATCAAATTAGCGTTTAAAAGATTGGTGGGTTAATTACCTGTGATTACCCAGTAGTCTCTGGTTGCAGTCGAAGTGTTGAGGTTGTGATACTCCAATGCTGAAAAGGGAAAGAAGACCTGTGTTCAGGAGCTGCTGAAGCGTAGCTAAATAAGACTCGTAAGGAAGTCTTAGATCAATTATGTGGCCTCAGTTTAATTATGCTTCCTGGTATTGGATGATCACTTGGAGAGATACCAATGGATTGTGGACTAACAGATGGTGTTGACAAGCAAACTAATAAAGTCCAAATCTCGGAGTAGACAGACTGCTTTAGCACGAGGGAGGGACCGTGTGGTTTAATAGTCCCTATATCACTGTTCTAGTTCTACCACTGAAATAACAGTGCAAGGTTTCACACATTTTCATTGATATCTCCAAGAAGCCTGGATGTTAAAGCCTGTTAAAAGTCTTACACCTTGTCTGACACCTGTCCCAGCGTAAAAAAATGACCTACAAGTAAAATTTGAACTCTGTCAAAACAAACCATTCTGTGTTTTTCTTTCATGCCATTAAACAAGCAAAAAAGTTGTGTTATGAATAAAAGTGGATTGACAAAGATACAAACCTAAATCTAAAATCTAAAAATCTACAAGTACTTTGCAGGAGAACAAAATTCACAGCGCCCTGGGATGTTAATAAATTGTAAACATTTGTTTCCCTGGAAAGTTCCCAGCAGTTACGTGACGACTCACATGCAATGACTGGCTTTTTCAGCCTGTGGAAATAAGCGCTAAAATGCTAAAACAGCAAACCCCCACTGCCATTTAACACAATAACCTGCTTTGATATGCAAACCAATCATGGCAGTCATGCCAGTATATGAGGAAATCTCATTCTATCTGCAGCGAATCTGGCAAAAGACATAATACAATCTGCACTAATTCACCATCTGGAGTCTGTCAATAACTTTTTGTGGGTTCACACTTTCATAACCACCACTGCAGTTGTCAACAGTCGGCTACTCACACACATTTTAATTACAAAATAACACATAAATAAGGCCCCTCATATGAGGCTTGCAGATAAGCATAAAAAAGTGGCATTCTTATTGGCAGCTAGAACAGATTGATTGGTTCTGAAGACCAGGTGAGAGTGAGCAGTAACTCAGGGAATTCCACAGGGAAGTCTTAGGGGATACTCATCCAAGAAGCCTTGTTAATAAACTTCTATAGACAGGCTGACTACTCCAGGTTGCCCAACATCAGCAAAACCTCTACTACACTAATGCAAAACCGCCCTACCACCCTGATGGATGTTTAACCTCATTGCTGTCCTGTCGAGCTGTATGTCCCTCTTCATTTTATTGTAGTAAAATCAAAGCAAGGAAAAAAAGCTTGTTAGAGGAGCTTGACCTTTCAGGAGGGAGGATTTGCCAGAGGCAGAAGGTCAACATTCAGTAAGCAGTTCATTAGAACTCTGCTGTGCCGCACGAATATAAAATCAAGGACTCGGAATCAAAGCTTGGCAACCTCCCCTCAGATCCTGCACATTGCCAGTCAGTCTGTCAATTCAAGATGGCCAAACAGCTCTCAATGCATGACTACGCTACAGAAATGTCCTCACAGGACCCGGGGGGGAAGTAAAGAGATCGAGGGGTTTGTCCCACGATGCATTGCCGTACTCACGCTCAGCAATGACGAGCGGGGGGAAGAAGAGGAAGTACCCCACCAGCTCGGCCGTGAGTTGGTTGAGGAGGTTGCTGGAGGCAGTGCCATTCAGGAAGGCACTCCCATTCCACACCACGTAGATCAGGGACACTGCGGGCGAGCCCGGCAACTGGGAGGCACTCAAAATCTAATACACACAACACAAAGCCTCCATGATGTCACTGTATATTTTGCATGTATGTGTAGAGATATGTATGTATAGACAGCAGACCAGGGTCAAATATGTATTTGTTTTGGATTCAAATACTTTTCTACACTTTACGTATCTTGTCTGGTGTATTGGAACCAATGAAATACTCTCTAGAATTCCAATCTTGCATTCTGGTCATATTGACAGTCTCAATTACACCAGGCAAGATAAATCGAGCACAGAAAAGTACTTGAATCCAAAACAAATACATATTTGACTCAGGTCTGATAGATACACAACAAACGCACACACACATGCACACATGTGTGCGTTAATCAAGTGTTACAAACATAATTTGATGAGTTTGGCAGCAACCAAAATGAATGAGAATTATTGTTTCCTTCGATTAAAAAAAGCATTAGCTTTTTGCAGCAAGTCAATGTTAAGAACAAAGCTTGATTTAATCCAGGCCATAGTATGTGTGCATGCGCATGTATATACTGCATATGGGATTAAGAAGTCCTCATTCTTACATCAGTGATGGAAGGAGAGCATACCTGAACCGAGAGTCTGCTGTGGGTGTTCAACACTTTGGACTCCGCCTCCGCAAACGCATTCTCCAGCCGCTGCTCCATCATCTGAGCGAAGCTGCAGGACTTTACATTGTCTCCTGGGCCCACAAACCTGAGGACTAACCCAGCACAGACAACTTCACTACCGTATCTTCCTACAAAACATGCCGGTTCAATAAATGCATTATTACACAACATAAATTAAGCGCATTAATTTACAATTCATAAAATGTAAAACAAATAACACGTATTATTAAACGACGACTAGAATCATAAAATCATTGAGGATGGCATTTCTTATTTATGAACGACTATAATAATGATTACTGTAATAAACCACAACGACCCACGGCTGTTCTAGAGTACGTTTGAATCCTTGGCAACTAACCCGCATAATGAGCGTGTTTCGTCTGAAATGTACCCACGTACAGCAAAGTAATACTGTTTTGAAAAGCAGTGTTGGACAGTACTGCCGTGGCATAGGTCAAGCCAGCATGTAATAGCTCCATTAGTTGAATTTCCCCTCCTTTGCTTGCATTATCATCTCTACAGTCACTTAAAACGGTTCTTTTTAATTTGTAATATTGACAGTTATGGGTTTAGAGACGTCAACACAGTGTGTAAACTGTTCTGTATTATGCTTCAGTAATAGTGTCCCCACCTGTACTGAGTTGAGGAGAGACGGCTGGGGTGGGCATCCAGGGGGTGACGGGAATGGGCAGAGCCTGCAACGCGAGCCCGAACTGCCGGATGTCTGCCATCATCTTGCCAACTCCGTACATGCCGAGGGCCTCCACCACCACGGACGCCATGTAGACCGTGCCGCCGCTCACTGCGTAGTAGGCCGCGGTCACGTTGGAGCCGACGAACAGCTTCTCGATCTGAGGACGGAAGGGGCGGGTTAATGACCGGCTCCAGCCGACCGCTCAGCTCACACCCTGGAATTACAACCAACGTGATCGGGCTGAGCTCGGAATAACGAGATGCAGCTGAAGACTGAGAGTGAAAGGGACATGGAGGGAAAGCAGTCTAGATTTTACACAATGCAGTTTTTTTACACATTGCCAGAAGTTCTGCGCGGTGCGATAAAGTAAAAAACAAAGCGCAGCCGACTTCGTCATTATTCGTAGCCTTCCGTGACGCACCGATCCACGTTGCGATATGTTGTGTATTGAGATGCCACCAACAATGTATAACCCCCATTTCATGTTATCTTTGTTCAGGACACAGGTGCCACACTGTTGTGTGTGTTTCCCTGTCAATTACCTCATAGCTTGGAAATACTGCAGGCCATCTGATTGGCAGCTAAACTAGCTTCTGAATCACAGCCGCACAGCAGGAAATCAAGGCTTCGGTTCTGACTCAGATGGCTCTGCATGAGGCTGGCACTGTGAACAATGTATTTGTTTCCACACGGGAGGAAAGGATGACAATTCATTCACAGCTGAGGCAGAAAAGCTGCAGAGAGCTAGCTCACTAATTTTGTATAAGCAAGAACAATTTGAGGCAGAATCCTGATCGCATCTGACAAATAAGCAGTCACACGATTAATTTCAGTGGTAAAGACTAGATGACTATCCATCAGATGAAAAACATTTAAAGCAAGATATCCAAAGAACCCTACACATAGAGATCAACCAACGCATTTACATTTCAGGTTGAGCCGCTTGGCAGATGTTCTTATCCAGAGCAAATTACATAAGTGTATACATATGAGGGGTCATCAGGGTCGCACCCAATAGTAGTAATCAATACATAATCTTTCAATGTAAAGTTGCAACAGTGGGTGCAAGAGGGAAATAGAGAATATAGAAAGCCAAGGAGTTGGAAGATATGGTTTTGCATTTAGCATAGGTAGGGCTAGTAAACCCATGAAAAATGCTCACGGTTCAACGTTAGGTGAGCCAAGATGCTGTGTACACATCACAACTGATTCCATTTATGGAATATAATGGATCGTGCCACCATTCATTTTGCTCACAAAAGCACTGGAGCTAACAAGAAACTGCATTTCAAAATTTCCTGTGATTCAGTACCTTCATAATCCATACTCCCAGCCAACCCCCCACCCCACCCCCACTCATGCGTGCCATTCAGAGATCTTTCATCTGTCGTTGGAGTGAAACCGCACCCCCTCGTTCACTCGTTCGAAACACAATTGGAGAGATTACCGTACACCGACTCAGAGACGGTGTGCGGCTTTTACACTGCGGTCTACTTCCGCTGCGTGACAACGAGCTTATTCCTTAAAAACTAAAATTGATTCACAGACATTACTTCCCTCATATGCTCTTTTAGTTTTACATTCAAGTGATTTATTTTCCCCTCATCTCTTCGTGTCTCTATAGAATCATTAAAAGCTATCCAATTTTTCCTGCTGTGCACTGTCCTCCCAAGGGCTGGGTGACTGCGAGCTATGCTACTACTTCATTTAGCTATGAAAGTGAGAGGGCCTAGCCTGCTCACTAGCTGCGCTAACATTTCACCACAGCTGATTTTTATAACTCCCTTTATCGTGACGTCAATTTGGCAAGCAAGGCTTTTTGTATTAAGGACTGGAAAAATTCCAGGATGAAATCATTTATGGGTCCAGGAGGATTGATGTAATCAGAAAAGCTTGAGAGAGCTCAGACCCTAGAGTTATACCATCTTTCACATCAGGATCGGACCACCGTTTCCTTGCTGCTGGGGAATAGTCCGTCTATTCCCTGCTCTTAAAATCGTTCTCATCTCAAAAAGGTCCATTTTACATCAATCCCCTCATGGATGTAATGGACCTTCCCCCTAAGTGACTGATTTCTCATGGTATACTCACATTTCATAGTATACTCACATTTCCTGAAGAACATGAAATGCGGTGTAAGACGAGACGGAATATGGAAGCTAAATCTCTAGATACCAAATAAAATGAATACCATGCCAAACAAATCCTCAACGTGCAGGTTATTTGTGTACAACGAGCATTTGTGCCTAGAATTGTGAACTCATGAAAACAGTCTGAAGGGGAATAAACTGCAATTAACTGAGGTGTTAATAAGTAAATACGTCCCAGAACAAACACCATAAAAGACGCCATCACACAAGCAGCTTGCACACTCATGCAAAAAAGAAAGAGAGAGAGAGAGAGAGGGGGAGAGGGAGAGGGAGAGAGAGAGAGAAAGAGAGAGAGGGGGAGAGAGAGAGAGAGAGAGAGGGAGAAAGAGAGAGAGAGAGAGAGAGAGAGAGAGAGAGAGAGAGAGAGAGAGAGCAACTTAATGACCTGTGCATGGACACCGCTGTCGTTGAGAGCCTTCTGCAGGACCTGTGTGAGGGCTTTTGGGAGATTCTGTCTCAGCATGTTTTCAAGCCGGTTTCTCCTTTGATGTATGGACAAAACTGCAGGAGGAAAAAAACATTTGACAACAGCGAAAGTAAAGCTTTCTACACCCGCCATTAAGAGAACAAATCACTGTAGAGTATTTAACGTAATGTCAAGCCCCCTGCTTGCATGCAATAACAACTTTCTCCGTTTTCCTGATATCATTCATAGAATAAAATCTGTATATGAACCTAGAAAAAATACATAAAAAGTTCATTGCTGAGTTTCAAAAAAAGGTGTTCACATAATCATGTTATTGTGCACTTGTTGTACGTTGCTTTGGATAAAAGCGTCTGCCAAACAAATGCAATGTAATGTTGTGGCATGAACAATAATTCTACAGTAGTTCCTTAAGATGAGAACAGTACATGAGAACAAATGTTCCTGTACATGAGAACATGTCCGTCAGCCATACCTGTTTTCACCCAGAGTCTCTCTGATATATTACAGTGCAGTGCAGGAACCTTGGGGGTGGGGGTGGGATTGAGTCCAACTACCCTCCGTCCAGGAGGGGGCGTTTTGAACGTCTGCGTAGTGACTCTGAACGTGGGGGTCGCAACAGTAGTTGACGTTTTGGCCGTGGTCGTGGTCGTTCGCTCTGTGGTCGTTGTCTCGGTCTGGGTCGGCATCGTCCGCGCGACAGTGGTCGGCTGCAACGTCGCAATGGTTGTGGGCCTCGTGACCTCAGTGGTCGTGGTCTTGCTGGTGACGCTTGTGGTCTGAGGGGTGGTGGTTCTTGCAGATTCCTGAGTGGTGAGAGTGGTGGTGGTGGTTTTCACTCGTGCGGTTGCGGTTGTGGTAGTGGTTTCGGGTGTGGAGGTATATCTCACAGGAGAAGGGGGTGAGCTGGTGGCATTCTTTACGGTTGGAACCTCCGCTTCTTTGGAAGCTGTGAGAGGGGACACAACGGCTGTAGAGGTCTTGTTCATTGTTGTTTCCTCTGTCAAAAGAGAAATGGTAATATTTTCAACTGGAACGGCAGAGGACACAGGGAAAGGGAACATGCCACATCAGAGGGAGAAGTGGAAAACCGATGAGGAGATACAGTTGAGCTGGAGCTGGCAAGCAGGGGGTATGAGTTTTTAAAACAAACACTGGTTAATACTCAGGAGAATGCCTGCCAATGGAATGATGCCATTTCTAAAGATTATCACCCCATTTGCATGTGTAAAGGAGGAAGAAATTTGACTAATCTGGGGAGCGTATAGCAACTAGTCACACAGTGATTTGTGTGAGACAGACATGATGCTGACATTTGTCTGAAAGTGTCCAAAGACGTGGGTTGCAGAGATTCTGCTGGCTTGGTGATTAATGAGACTACTATGTGATCCAAATGCTATCAGTTACCACCTGCTTTGCTGCGGAGCTTGCTGGAGCCAAAGGTCGAATAAGAGACGATGACTCATTGGTACTCATTGTCAATTCTAAGATTTTGGTCTTGTAGTTTGGTCTTTAAGGTAACCTTGCTGGCATCACACAGGAAGAAGAAAGAAGCGACAAAGTGAAGGACTTTTTAAAAAAAGAATCAACTGACAGAGGCGAGACATCATTAGTGGCCTGGCCACAGAGATTTCAGTGTGGTGTAGCTATCTGAAAGAAAAATAAATTTCACTCTTGTTGTGGACGGATTGATGGACACAGACAAGGAACCCGAAGGTGGGGAGGGGGGGGTTTAGATAACATCCCTCCTGATTGGCCTTCGGCTTTGGTATGATGAGACTGAGGCACGTGCCGGCAGTCCTAACGTGTGCTCTGTGCCTGAGGGTAGGGAATCTGTCAAGGGTTGATGTGGAAGAGCTGAGAGCTGCCTTTTCTGGACCTGCCCTCCAATCCATCACTGTTATGTGAGCAATGAAACTAGCAAGGGTACTGGTTTTATTACCTCATAGTAAAGGTGGACTTGAGGTGAATTCTTTCTCAGCTGTAGTCCTTGTTTTTTTTACTGGAGAGAGCACCTGAGCTAGTATAAAATAATACTGTATGTTCTAACGTCAAGGTTATATCCAACATGGATGGCAAATCCAATGACAAACTAAGTAACGTTATTATAGTTACAGTTGATATTCTACTTGAATATATTTTACTCAGCGGACAATACATATTCTTTAGCATACGAGAACCATATCTTTTAATGTTTCTGCCATAGCTGGTGTCATATTTGTCCCTTTGGATTGAAAGTTCATTCCAAAGTTTCATTTATAATACTGTTTTGTAGATTGTGAGTTGAACTATACTGTATATACCAATTCATTTATGTAAGGTGAGAGGTCAAAATAATTGTTCATAATGGCTCAGCTAGTATTAAAAACTATTTCCTTTGAAATGACTACAGTGAGCTAACAGTGGAATTGAGGCAAGTGAGATTAGATGCTTATAAAATTAGATAGCTGTCAATGACAACATCATCATGTGATGATAATGGTCATGTCCATGCAGATTCTCAAAATGGTAGAAGGGCAGAAATGGGAAAGAGTTGTATCCTGATCTAGCAGGAGTGGATATGAACTCTGTGGATGGATGCCGGTAAGCAGACCTGAGATTGAAGATGGAATGCCGGTTGCCGCGGGCCCTGAAGACAAAGGCAGCGCTTCTCCGGTTTGGTTCTCCGAAGGCCAGTGGTCAGCCTGGATGTCGTTGCTGGAAGTGGCTGCAGGGGGAAGCGACTGCACTAAAGACTGGGGCCTCTGGACCATGCTGGCGAGCATGGTGAGTATGGACGAGAAGGCAGGCTGCCTCCTCGCGATCTCCGCTGCCGCCGATGAATCTTCCGGAGAAAAGCCGGCCAAAAGGTGAGAGGGGACAGCCGAGGGGGAGGGGTCCTGGCGGAGAGAGCTCGGCGCTGACCCTTCATAACTCCCGTCATCTGGCAGAAGCAGAGAAATGCAGAACAGTGTTAAGAGGCATCTGTTCATCACTTGAGGTGGCTAACCTAAGTCCTACGCATCCACCATGTCACATTCTGTGAACATTTATATCCCATTTGGAGGAAAGCATATTTTCTAAACAGGCATTTTCTAAAAGGGAATCTAAGCACTCTCCACAGCACTTACATAGCACATTGATATTTTATGATTATTACAGTTTAAAGTAAATCTGCATTATGATGCCATTTTGCTAATTATTTTGCAAGATTTTCGGCACTTGGTTTAATTAGACATCTTACCAATGAAGTCCTCTTCAAGCCAACTAACTACAAAAAGTGTTTTGCACATATCCATGCAGCTTTGATTTTAAACTTGAATCATTGCTATGCTAATGAAAATACTGAAAAAAGGCTACGGTAAAGGAAGCAGCTCTAAAGCAACAACATAACCTAAAGCAGACCTCTGTTCCTAGAAGGTGCTATTGAGAAAAAGAAGAAGAAGAAGAATCGGAAGCAGAAAAAGAAGAAATAGGGCCAAGGATAAAGGCCATACTGTAGGTATAAAGGAAAAAAATAAGCATATACAAACAGTAAATATTCACACGTATGTTTACAACTGTAATAACACTCCATAGTTGGAAAATAACATGCAAGAGTGCTAACTGGAAGCAAACCCTTAACCTAATAACTGAAGGCTGGACCCTTAAAAGCCATAGCTAAATAGCAGTGCAGTAACGCTTTAAGGTACAAGATCACAAATGTTCTTAACTGAACATTATAATGCTGATGTAACAATCACTCCAGTCCTCCAACCACTACCCTACACTGTTGCCCAGAAAACAACAAAGAAAAGGCAAGGGTAGTTTCTGCAGGATTTAAAAAATATCTGAGTACCAATGTCACCTTCAGCATGGGAAACGGTTCACGTTTCTGATTCAGATGTCTAATGGCCTGGCAGAGTTTTCAGCCTTCCATGATAGAACTGATGGCATGCTGGAACCTGTCCACACTGCACTGCCATATCCATTCCCAGCCTGTGCTTTTAGACATTCTCAACACTTGCGCATGGGGGATCTTTTATTAATTGCAATTATTGGCAAGCCTGTCTCCAGCTAGTGTCTGTTTAACTCTCAAGGTATACCCAGCTAATGTCAGACAATTCAAAGTGCTTTTAATTTGCATACAGAAAGCTTACCTTTTCCTATTACGAAGGCAAAGCACACAACTCGCAAACTGTGCCCACGGTAGTCATCCGTTGAAGTTAACGGGACATTTGCTCTTCAGACTATTAAAAATGTAATGGGTTATCGTGGCAATTCACTCTCTCAGCAAATGCCAATACGCAGGATATTTTACTGTACAGCGCATGCACACGACTAACATCTTGGAAAAGTTCACACTGTGCAACTATGCACAGAATACTGCTGTGCAGTCTATTCATGGTCAACCCACGCAAAATGCAAAGATTTTCAACAACCAGGCAAAATAAATTCAAAGCTCTTTTTTCCACTAAAATACTGCTCAGTAAGGTTGTCTTCTGTTCTCTCAGTCTAATGAGTGCGCACAGTTTAAAAAGTCTTTCCAACTCAGCATGAATGGCCTCTGTCTATGGGGCCTCCGGTTCTGTGGTACAAGAGTAACACGGCACTGCAATCATGACCAACCAAGTGTTGGGAAACACCAAAGGAGCTCAGTCTTCCTGAAGCTGGCCACCTGCTCTGTCAGTGGGGGATGGGGGCAACGGGGGTAGCATATGGGATGGTTGGCAAGTAGAGGGCGGGGTTTCCGGGGGCTTCCGGGAGGAGCCACAGTGGCCACCCGGTAGCCAGTAAGCATTCAGATTTGGGGAAAAGAACATTTTGACCAACACGTCTCAGTTCCAGGTGGTGGTGAGAGGACGAGAGTGGGGGAGGGAGGGCGGATTATGTTATGGATAACACTCCCTTTCCATGGTTTCCATGTGTGAATGTGATAACAATAAAATGAAAAAATGTAATATTTCCTATACTGCCACAGTGTTCGCAAGAAAAGCCCACATGAAGTGGCCCCTACTGATTAAAAAGGAGAAAGAGGCTTGAATTGCTATGCAAAAAAATACAAGTGAGCAGAGCAGAATGTCAAGGACTGCATAAACGGATTCAGTCTAAGTCCTCTCCTTTTCCTTCCCACAACTCCACCCAAACGAATGTATTGTCAGAGCACCTAGGAATTAAATATGTCACTGCCTCTCTGATTTTTACAATACTGTCCTTACCTATTCCTCCACATGCACAAATGAGAGCAAGGCAAGCACACAAAAAATTCAATGTGACATACTGGACAAGCCGGCCCTCCAATAAACCAGAGCTGAATAGTCAGGTCTAAACTGTATTAGCATGCTTGCCTCAGGTCTTGATTTAAAGGGGAACTGGCAAAGATAGTCAGAAACTGCTAACATGCCCACACAGTCAATGCAGCTGAATTTCAATTTTCCCTGGATAAGATGTGTCTGCAATCGAAATAGCAAGGGGGGTTGTAGCATATTGAAAGAGTTCAAAAAGCAACTGCCATCAGTCAGGCTTCCTGTGGACAGACAACCATGGCAGGAGGTAGTAGCGACAGCTGTCGTGCTGGAATCAAGTCAGTTAGCTCGCCTAATGCATAGTCCTATCCATGATACGCCTATACAAGACCATGTAGAGTGCTGCAATATGTCTTACTAGCTATAGGTAGTATGAAATGGCTCCCTATATAAATTGAACATAAAAACATCGGCATTTATGAGAAAGAAGCTGGCTACCATCATATGTAGAGGTTGACCAGACAGTCAACCATCAACCGAACGTCATTAATCGAGCTTAGAAGGAGACTCAAGGACGTGAAGGGAAAAGAGTGACACAATCTGGACAGGAAATTGAGACCACGGCACTGCCAGGTTCGCGCTTCACTTGTTTGGCTCCTTGCCCTTGATGTTTTTTCTGTGTTTTATCGTGTACGGCAAAACGTTTCAGTTTTTTTTGAAAAACCACAGACACCTGCCAAACGTCCGGTCGACCTCACAGCAAGCAGCACGGATATACAGATGCTGTTCACTGTCATTTTCGATTAGGGAAAATCAACAAATGCACTGCCTTGCTGCTAATAGCAAGACCAACGCTAATGTCGGGGCACGATTAATCAAGGCTTAAAAGGGTTTGTGGAAGAGATGGCAGGACTCTCAAAGGTCATGTTACACTTGGCACACTTCTATTCAAAGAAGCAGAGTAGCCAAACAGATGTGATTGATTTCAACAAATCTATCTCACCTCCATTCCTCCATTCATTGGTTCTATCCAGAGCGCACGGGGAAATACAACTAAAGCTTTTTCATTTAGAAACACTTGTATTATACACATCTGCAAATGACCTCTGAACAACTTTGTGGAAGCAGAAAGGATGACTGAATTGTTTGACATATAGGGGTGAGTGATGTGGCCAAAATATATCACAATTTTTTTAGGTTATATCACGAAACAAATTTTTGCAAAACAATAACAACTTAACAATAACAATAACAAAAAAGTCTGAAAGGGCAGGAATTCCGGGATTTTAATAAATGAATCAGTGCAGCTTCCAGATGTGGCTGAGCTGGATGCACAAGCGTGAGATCTGCGTATGCTAAACTCTCAGCGAGCTCTTTTGGGTGCTTTCTGTTCAGGTGATTAGAAGGGTTTGCTGTATTTTCATCCAGTGTTCAAACCTAACATGTGCAAACTGTGCAAATGGCCGTGCTTTGAGCACTGTCGGACTTGGCAAATCAAAACCAGCACCATATTACAGAAATGGAACTTTTTTCAGAAATTAAACTCTTTGTCTGTGTCAGCCATGCTGCGGTATGTTTTCAAGTTATAGGGGTTTAGAAAAGATTTGCCAATCAAGTAAACAGGTATTCAATCCAATATTGCATATTTATAGGTACCACCTACCATGTATTATGCTATTGGTTAATTGGTGTGTCTTTGTTATCAATGGGGTGGGAGGGGCCAGTAAAAGGAAGTCTGCTAGCAGTGTTGGTGAACGTTGTCAGCACAACTGCTCTGATCTCTCTGTAAAGGCAGATCGTGGAGAAATTATAATCGTTCACGATCTAAGTTTGTCATATCGCACACCCCTATTGACATATCACCATGCTGCCAAGCACACGCCGAGGGTTAGCATTGAGCAGGCATGTCCCGAGAAAACCTTGGATGCACTTGACTCTGCCAAAATGTGGCAACCAAAGTCCTCAAGGCACAGCAGGCAATCACAACCCTAATGCTGGACAAGCTTTGAACTTCTCCAGTACAGACTTTCAAAAGACTGCCTTCCAGAAAAGAAGTCCATATCTGTGCCTTAAAATAAACTCCAGGAAAAAACAAAACTTTGTTCCAATTTCCAATTCTCTTCAGAATAATTACTTTCTCTTTGTTTTGCAGTTAAGTTCAGAATATATTTTGTAAATCCTGCTTAGGGGAACAATATGCAGTGAATATGTGATTGGGAACCATTTCTTCACTGACTTTGGTGTGAAAGAGTTTCAAGTCAGGGAGGCAAAATCTCTTGTGTAACACACTTGGAAAACAGCTTGTGGCATTTCGAAGAAGTTGAAGTTGGTAGTACAAAGAAACTGGAAAGAAATCAGCTCAGTACCTGCAGAATCACGCTTACAAAAAAGAGCCTGAATCTTTTCTCAATAAAAATTTTGAGCTTGGCACAAGGCATGGCACAAACACCCCAAAATAATTTTGCTGAAGAATTGTAAAAAGACAGCAGAATATAAACCAAGACTCTGGAAAAAATGCAGCCATTTACATTAAAGAGTGTACAGAGGTATGGCACTATATCTTGCACTGGCAACGAAAAATCATTGGATGGTTCCAAAAAGATTCACAGTCATGCATATTCCATAACTCTTGTAATATATACACCTTTTCAAGAATTTCATTACTTACCACATACACATCCAATTACTTCATGTACATATAGCAAAAACCTTTGGGGAAATTAGTTAGCTTTAAGCTAATCCGGTGTATTGTAATCAACAATGTATTCTTAAAGAATGGAAAGTGTTCAAAAGCGGATGAGATTGGGACACAGAGCACATTCACTCAGATTCACAAAAAAGAATGCCCTCTGCTGTGAATCTGAATTAAAAGAACGCACCTCAGATTCCATTAAAAAGAGATTAACGGTGAGCCGGTCTCGAACCGAGAGAACAGAAGGAAAGAAGGGAGGATGAGCTAGGAGAGGTACAGTGCAAAGGGAGCAGTGGAGGTAGAGATCCTGGGAGAGGTGTGGGCAGAGAACCAGTAGGCCTGCAGACTGTAACGCCAGCCCTCAGTGGGAACGAATAAAGCCGTAGCTGGAAGCTACTGTGTCACCCAAGGTGTGCCAGGAGCATTGCCAAATATGCAGTTACAGTGGATTGGGGTAGGTGCCCCCCCCACCCCTTTCCTCCAAATTCTGCCTACTGTGTGTGGAATATAAATGTGCCATTTATTGTTGGGTTGGAAAAAGTCAGAAGACCCACAATTTCTATTGTTCCAGTACTTCACCACACAATGTTCAAGTACTTCACCACACAATGCAATCGTCAGGAAAACCTGTATCTAAAAAAATTAATCTGCTGATTAAATAAATCACTTATGGTTTTAATGTCATCACTCATGGTCTATAATACATTTTGTTGTTCACATACAGCAGACCTGTCCAGGGCCCTTCGTGCAGAACTGGCTGAGACTGAAAGGGAAAAATAGGATTGCATAGATGCATATGGTGTCTGAATAAATAAGCAGCATCCACACAATAAAACAGGCAAGGCATTAAAAGGTACAAGTATTCACATATATTGTACAGCTATATTACAAACTGCTATAACTTACGAGGGAAATGAAATTATAGGAACTATGTCAGGTTTCTCTCCTGAACTGATGGAGTCTCCTACAGTAATGGGCCTGGCCTACAAATATGATTGTAATACTTCTCCACCAATGAGAGAAACAAGCACTTATGGGCAGCATAGAATACATAGTGACATACATAGATGGAGTGATAACAATGCAATGTAAGTTTAATCAAACCACAGTGCATAGGGTATTAGTTTAAATGATTAAGTATGCCTTTGAAAACACATTGGCTATATTATATGAAAAGCAGATGAGCTGCACTATACAGGGTGACAGCCATCAGGATTAAGCTATCAGGGAGACTCAGAAAAACAGTAACATCAAAGACCGAGACAAAGAAACCATGGCAACTTCATGATCAGAAGTCACAGAATCGCAACACTCACACCAAGGACATCAACAAAGAGCTGCAAAACACATTCCACCAGCCTGCTTTCTCGCCTCATTCACCTGATTTTTCGCATTTGCCTCAAACGTTATCAGGAGGAATTTCTCGGCTTATTCAAACAGGCCAAATCCCTCGCTGCACTCTGTCACAGAGGGAGATATAGGGCCTTTTCTCTTGATCACGTGCTCGCACACACCTCCCCCAGCTGAGCCAGCAGGGGATAAATCAATACGTAATACGCAAAGAACGCTACACGCCAGACGCCATCCAATACATTTAACTGGGGTCAACTCCCTCAGATCTCAGCTCTGCTAGGACGAAGAGCTGACTGTACAGAGGAGCTGGGGTAAAGAGGTTACCATCAACAGTAAGATCTGTTATGAACTCAAAGGTGATTTGACCGTCTAATTTTTCATCATGTCAATACCGTACGGACAGCCTCTCAGTTTCTCGCATCCAAATTATTTTTCAAATAACAAAACTACTCTATAAATGCAAATACAACATATTACACTGAGCCTCAAATGCAAAATACAAAATACAAATATCAAATATTTAATAGCCACTTTAATGTTCCCAATATACTGGTGCTTACCAATACCCAATGTATGCATATGTATTGTAAAGATTTTTTATTAATATAAAATTAATCTAAACAATACATATCATTAAGAATGTATACAAACCATTGGTAGGTGGGTAAAGGGAAGGGGGTATACAGTATGTGTTCCAAATCATTATATACAGAATTAATAAGGTTGTGCAGAACACCAGACCAACAGGTCACAGTATATTGTTGCATGGATACTGAAACACAGTGTCTTTCCAGTCTTCTGCTAAGGCGTAGACTGATAATACACTGTAACTAGAGGCAAAGTAGAAGATAGGCGTCGAAACACAGGACCATGTTTTATCTGTGAGTTCATGTTATAGGAAAACAGGGACAAATCAAACCTAGAGTGTGTCTGCACAATAGCAGTACAGAGAATGTGCTGACATTCGATAAGCCAAGCAGCCTATAGCAGTAAAGAGAAACAGGACACTCAATAACAAAAAAAATACTAGGGACAGATACCAGAAATGCACTCCCAAAAACGGTTTGACCAATCCACGCTAACTAGGACAAGATTTGCATTTACTGATATCACCATTGGAGACAGACCTGCAATGACATCGAGGACAATATGAAACAGGGACCAAAAAAATAAAAAGAAAAGGATGCCTCAGATGAGACACAATCGACAGAAGATTAACTGAACAAATGTATTGCACTTTTCTCCAATATTTTATTGTAACTTGGCAAGTTATATATAGTCCTTAGATTGAGTGATTAACTGTTATCAATTCACCTTCTATTTAACAGAAAACATCATTCTGCATTATTTGTTATTTCTAAACTTCACTCTCTCTTAGGACTATTCAGTTCAATTCAGTTTTATTTCATAGCACTTTTTGCAAAAAGGTTTCACGGGAAAAATAGAAAATATAAAAGAATATGACCAAGCCAGAACCGCCAAAAAATCTAACAAGGTAAAAAAAAAAAAACTCCCCAGTGGGAAGAAAAACACTCAGCACAACTGCACTGCACTCATTTATGCACCTGTGTTGTTACTGTAAGCTGCTCTGGATAGCACCGTCTGCCAATTGTCAGTAATGTATGCCATTCTTTGAATTCTTCACTATTTTTGTAAGGTGAATGAATGGCATGCAGTTGTTCATAGAGTTTTCTCTCGATTTTTCCCAAATTTCAAATGACCAATCACAATTGTTCCTTCAAAGTTTTCTGCCAATTCCAGAATGCATGCACAGGTAGCCTACAGGCTAGGGGTGCACCGAATGGGTGTGGATCAGAACCGGATGGTTTCGGCTCCATAACACACAATTGTTGACTGGCAGATTTTGGCTGATCTGTAGGCCTATTCTAGTTTCATAATGTGAGCAGAGTCCATGTGCAATATATGCCAGTAGCTTCAAAACAGCATCTATGGGGCTCATCAAAATAGTTAATATAAATATAAAGATGTGACAGCATGAATAAATTCATTAAGTAATCCAGTTAGATAACTTTTTCTGTTAAAAATTGGCAATCAGAATCGTTCATAAAAATTAATGATTGGTGCACCCAAGGTAGGCTACAGTTATTCCCAAAAATCTGCACAGTCTGTCATTACTTCTTTAAAAACTAGAGAACCCGTACAAACTCCAAGCTATCTCCTCAAAACAACTGTGTTAATTTTTAGCCATTCGCCGAAACAGTAATTAAATGCCATATTGCAACATGGGCACATGAGTTGTAACAAGAGTGCATTTAAAATAAACACTCAATAAAATACTGTTGGTTATACTACATAAATATGCATTTATTTATAAGCATAGTGTTTTCATCATAAAAAAGTAAAAGTACACACTGAATGTGAAAGCTATTTTTTAATATATTTTTTTTATATTTATCTATTCAACCTAAGATGGAGGATAGTCTAACAAGATACTTACGTCATGATACAATCCAATGGAGAGAGAACTGGCTTTAAAGTAAGGAGAATGTCGACCACCCAAGCGATGTAACGGCCATGTTAAAAAAGATGTGACAGCATGAATAAATTTGTTAAGTAATCCAGTGAGATAACTCCCTGAACAAATGTCAAACCTGTTTCATAAACATTCAGCACAAAGCACTGTGTCATATTAAACAACATTTTCACAGAACTCACTTATTGTCATGTTTGCGTTTTCAAGAGAACATTTTCTTGACCACCGAGGCAGTACAGACATACTATTCCAAAAAAATGACTCAGTTTGTGAGCAAAACAGCTTATGTGTTACAATGTTGGACAGAATCCACCGACTCCCCTTCAAACCAGAATACTACTTCATCAGCATAATCTGGAGTTTAGCTCTCTCAGTCCTTTGCTCTGATTTAACTCTCAGAACAAATCCCAGAATGCACTGCTCCATGTTTTACTTGCTTGAGATCATAACGAATTTGCAGATCGTGTTGTTATTCATTCTTAAACAACACTTTGCATTCTTAAACAAAACATAAAAAGAATGGCGACCATAAACATTAGCATTCAGTCGATTAACAAAAAGTGTGAAATTTCAATCAGGCTCACCCTTAAGGCTTACCAATGAAATATCCATGAAGTACTGCAGGCTATGTTGATAGGTCGTCAAGTAAAGGGGAAATATCTTTCCCTATTTTCTGAGGATGAAGTGCCTTTCTGAGACCCCAGCAATAATTTATAGTAACTGTCAGCACTGAGGGCATTTCACGATCTTTATAGCCAAAGTGCTACTCAAAACTAAAGGCCGATCTGGGCCACCGAGGCCGTATCAATTCTACACCCGCTGAGTTGAAATAAATCAATTACTTCTGCCAATTTTGCTGCCATTATTAATTCACTTCAAAATATGTGTTAGTTCTCATGGGCCCGATCCTGAATTGACAAACTTCCCACACATCTGCCACATGCACGTCCTCACTTGAGATACGCAATTGCTTCACTCAGAACTGGGTTAGCCACGCTAAGCAGCACTGCAAATAATTAGCTCATTCCCATCAATGTCTACAGATGGAAAATTTGAATTTGCTCCGAGTTCCCAATCCATTGCTTTTCCTGAGTAGAAACATATTATTCAGTGCTACAAGGCACGGGTGACCTAAATGATAAAACAGTTGGTAATATATACATTTAAAGGGGATTTGTTTCTATATCTCAGGGGCATACAATATTTACAATTCATTAGTAGTGGGCTACCAAATGAGGTGACATTAAAATTCTTTTGTACGTTGTCACGCCTTGCGTGCGCCCCTCCCCTCTTGTTTTCACCTGTCTGTGTATTTGCCCTTGTTGGCCAGGGTGCTGCGTGCTGTCGGGAGTGGCAGTCCTGATTGCACGCAGCTGTTTGTAGTCCTTAAGAGGGCAAGGATGATGGGCGCTCACTCTCTCTCTCTCTCTCCACCAGCTGGAAGCCTGACTGCCACAGACGCTGCTGCACTTTTTCCCCGTACACATTTTTATGCTTTAGTTAGCACACCCAACACTTCACGCACCAAACACCTCCATGCACACTGATTACTGACGCTGACATAGTTAGTTTGGTTTCGGTTTTGGTTTTGTTCTTTTTCTAAATAAATACTTGTTATTTCCTTCAACTAAAGTCTGGTGTCCGTTTCATGTGTCGGTCCTTGAGCCGGGTCGTCACAACATATATGTCATTTAACTTCTTATAGCGTTCCCTTCAACATAAAGGTTAAAATTTACATAAAATTAAATTAGTTGGTTAAATGTTGTCAGCATTGCATATAAAACTGTTGCGTTTATGTTCAAGCCAGTATTCATGCAATTCGGAAATCCATGGCCCACTCCTTCTTTTCAGTGCGGCCCCACCCCAAGCATATTTCTGTCACTTCCCCACTGAAGTCACCCATGCCAGTATGCACAAAGGGAAAAAAGCACTTCGCTTGGGCAGAAATTTGAGTTAAGCACACACGTCGCAAGCCAAGATCAGTAACGATGAGAATAGAGAAGAAAAGCATAGGAGTATGACTTGACAAGAAAAAAAGTCAACTGTGCATAAAGAGGACATCTGCTGAATAATACTCCCAATGCTGCTGTTAGAGATCAATCCTAGTAGAAGTAATTATGTAGTAATTGGAGGCCCTTATAATATTAATATACAGAATTACATCAATTGCAAAAGCAAAGTCAAATGTACGTTAAATTTTCCAGAAGAGAGAGAGAGAGAGATGGAAAGATGTGGGCAGGGTGTGGGCCAAAGGTCACCAGGGAGGAGTGGTAACTGCTGAAAAAACACAAACAAACAGAACGAATCCAAACAAAATGGAAATATTAGCCTAGATACGTTTACAGGCTCCCGAAACCAGCCTCCAGACAACATGATTGACACTTGCTAATGAAGGGGGCGCAGAGGAGTTCATTTTAATCACACACTGCATAACAACAACGGGCTCAGCAGAAACTAAACCTGGGGAACAGCATGCTGACGCGCACAGCATTTTCAAAATGCATGCTCCCAAGGAAGGCCAATGCACTTGTGAGAACTGCATAAAGTTTCCCTTTGCATTCATTTTTGTAATTTTACATGGACATATTTTTTGCATTTCACAGACACATGAGGTTACTGAAATAGTGTTTTAGATGAATACCCAACACTGATTTCCTGACCAGGAAGTGGGGGGATTGGGGGGTTTGGTTGCCTCACCTCGCCTCCTAACACAATGTACTCCATGCGCACCCAGGCCCTTTCAGGTCAGGTACTCAATCCCGGTGACCATCGATTGGCTGAATGATGAACGCGGCAGCTTTGATGACCCGGGCCGCCAGCAGAGGGCGCACCTCTGTTGATTGATGCTCCGTTCATTTTTCTTCAACTCTCTTATTCCTTTGGCTCAAAACCTTTAAATGTCAGAGCGGAAGGCAAGGTTCACTGCGACGCTCAAGTACAGGCGATCTGTCTCAATTGGCCGCTTGGATCCTTGGCCCTGCGGCAGAACATGCTGGAGGACTGAGGTGCGCTGGTGTGAACGTAACACCATTTCACGGTGGTTGATCTGTTGGGCCTCATCGGCGAACCTCTAACCTTACAGCTTCTCTTTAAAACACGTCTGTTAAATGGCTTGTGATACCTTGGTCAGGCCCTGTAGTTTCATCATAAAAAAAGAGACCTGGCTTCATCAGGCAGTCCCATTCATCAAAGCACTGGTCAGGGAGGAAGACACAGCACCCTTTTCCGCAAAGAACGATAGCTGCGATCTGTATATCTCTTAGACACAAAGGGTTGTTTCCCCCATAACAAACAGGTATTTAAAACCATGGGAAGCGAGCGATGGACTATGACAAAGCTGGCTCCCAGACCCATTCGTTTCACTGACTGGAGTTCAAGCGAGCATGAGAAATCGCCGCATAGTCGCGAGCAACTTCTCGAGCGACCACTCGTCCTATCACAGCAAGCGTCCTGAACTCCCTGCATCCCACGACTGGTGCATTAAACAGCTGCCGAGGCGACCCACACCGTGAAGGACGAGGTGACTTGCGCACCGAGCTAATGCAGCACTGCTTCGCTCTAACAAACATGCAACGAGCGATTCATCCGGTTATTATTCATTGAGACACACGGGGCCTCTGTCAGTTAATTCATGACCGTACAATAATGCAAGTTGAGGCAAATACCTCCAAAGAGAACTGGGTATGTATGTTATTATCTGTAGTATTTGCTACTTATGTAATAGCTAACCTTTGTGTTCAGTTTGGGTAAAATTTACCTGTTTTAACCTTCCTCTTGTGTTCCGGTCAAATCTGACCGATTTACAACTTTCCTAAATCATAAATATTGTGTCTTTCATCTGATTGCCTCAAGACCTTATGTTTTCCTCCACACTAGGCATTTGAACATACAAAATCGCTGATCACCACTTTCATTGAATTTTGAGTGGTTTTGTCAACTTTGTCACACCTGTGGTGTTCCAGGTCTAAAATGACCGCCATAGGAAATTAATGGGTAAAACTATATTATGTTCATCCAGCAGATGGAAAACATTCCCATACACACACCCACTCACCCACACATCCACAACTACAACCCCCTCACCCCCCACCCATCTGCCCCCCACCCTTCAGGTTGTCCTACAAGTGATACAAAAACTCATTGCATTTGAATGCATCTCTATGGTAATTGGGGGGTGGGACTAGATTCAGCTGTAAATTATGCTGATACAGTATAAAACACATTTGTTGGCTAAATGGCTTTAAGTCATCAAGGGTCCAAGGTATCAAATGAGCCTCAAACCACTGTGCTGCTGCCAGATATGCAGTAGATACTACAAAAGCATTGTTTCTCCTGAATATTTTTTCCATTGAGTTCAACAGGAAAATCAATAGTTCATAGTTAAATGTGATCTACGCAAAAGTAAATGGCAGCCATTAGCCATATACAGGGAGCTTCATAATGTTTGGGACAAAGACATATGAGGGTAAAGTACCCTTTAACAAAAGCTGACAACCTGAACTTTAGTCGTATGTGATTTGTTTGATTACAAATCAAAAATTGTGGAGTACGGAGCAAAATCAAGAAAAAGAATGTCTCAAACATTATGGAGCTCACTGTATGTGGCCCAACGATGCAACTCAACCACTACTCAACCACTGATGCTGACTAAAATAGCTACATCTAATCAGGTTGCAGAATTGTTTACAGAAAACAGAAACTGTATCTCTCATTGCAACTGTAACTTCTCTTTCCAAACGGTATAGTTCCATGCTTTACAGCTACGTTTGAAAGATGCATGTTGTTGGGTTTGAACTGTGCAGGGGACCCATAAAAATGCCCTGACCACTGAGCAATGGAAGTGAATCAGAAAACCAATTGATTTGTACTGCTGACTGTGATGCTGTGACATAAAAATGCAAATGCATCCTTTCAATGACAGAGTACTGAAAGCATAAGATCTCGATGTTTTTACACATTCCACATTTTTAATGGTTTGCTACATCTTTATGATGTATGGTATCCTGTTTCATTTGTATAGTTTTGTTTTATTTACATTGTTTAATTTTATTTCTGTGAAGCACTTTGTGTTACAGATGTGTATGAAACGTGCCATATAAATCAAGTTAAAGTACCTCAAAATGACACATTTATGATACTTTATTGGAGGTAATCTCATTTAATAGAAAGATTATATTTTTTTCATTTCTCTTTGTGCCTAACTCAGCAGAAGAGGTGTATTTTGAAAACAAGAGTACCACACACCAGAAAACACTATTAAATTAAAAAGACAGGGGGGAGGGGTGGCCAACCAACATATTTTGAGTTATGAGCCCATCTGCTAAAGAACTTTAATGTTGTGTGATTCATAGTATCTGTGATCACTATCTCCAGCAAATCACTCGAGACTGAGACAGTGTCAGAAAGAGCACCATTGGATAAATTTAATCCCTACCTGCGGCAAACACACAGACATGGTGAGATGCCACACATCTCTTAATTTACATGCAAATTATCTGCTACCTATACCAGCCAGTTTTTAGGTCCTGATAACAGAGATGAGTGACTCTAACCTTCATTGCTATGGCTTTCTGGAAACCTGTGCCGTTTTATCACCCAATAACTGAACTCTGACGAGGAGCAGTTGTTGGATGCGATCCGTGACCAGAGGTTCTTTCTGGGTGTCATGTTTATCATTTAATTTACCTCCAGTTCAAGGCACAATCCCATCTGTTGATTCCCCATCCCAAAATTCTGGCAGTCACATTGTCTCTGAGCTGCTGATGCAGAACTTGCTTCGCTCAGCAGAGGTTGCCGGCTTTTCCATTTGCCCAGTCATCCATGCACAGATATTCGCCGGCCATTTCTTGAAGCCTCGGGTTCAGGCTAAATTGCACTGTGTGGCTGTAGCAAAGCTACACTAAATAGTGTGTGCTTACTGTTCACAATCACAGTATTTGTAGCACGCATAAAAATGTAGTGGATCTAGCCCACTGCCCCAGAGCTCACCAGTTATAGCCATGATACACTACATGGCTAAAAGTATGTGGACACCTGACATCCAACATCTCATAAGAAATTATGGGCATTAATATGTACATGTAGTTGGTCCACCGTTTGCTACTATAACAACCTCTACTCTTCTGGGAAGGCTTTATACTAAATTTTGGAGCATTGCTACAAGGATTTGCTTCCATTCAGCCAGAAGAGCATTAGTGAGATAGGGCACTGATTGGGCGATTAGGCCTGGCTCGCAGCTGGCTTTCAAATTGATCTCAAAGGTGTTGCATGGGGTTGAGGTCAGGGCTCTGCACAGGCCATTCAAGTTCTTCCACACTGTTCTCGACAAAACCATTACTGCATGGACCTCACTATGTGCCCTGGGGCATTGCGGTGATGAAACAGGAAAGAACCTTCCCCAAACTGTTGGGCATGCACATAATCATCTAGAATGTGATTGTATGCTGTAGCATTAAGATTTGCCTTAACTGGAACTAAGAGGCCTAGCCCAAGTCAAAAAGAGCCCCAGACCAAGGGGTGTCTACTAGGTACTTTTGGTCATATAGTGTATAAACAAAATATCATCTATCCAAATGACAAGCATTAAGCAACTTCCCATCCAGTGTGCTAGCAATTTATCTTGAAAACAAGTGATAGATCAATCAGAGCAGAGTAAGAGTGATGCTAAGTATGTTGTTTCTGTGTTGTTATTATGCCTGTGTCATCATTACTAAACCAAAGGGAGGTCCTGGTATGAGTGGAAACTGCTTCATGAGAAAGCAAAATATTACAATTCCTAGAAAGAGACAGAAAATAGACTGATCTAGTGATTCTTTGTTAGGTCTTCCGTCTGCCAAATGGTTCTACATTAAATACATCCTCACTCATAATTATTTCATATGAAAAGGAATTAATTTAACAAACGCATGCTGCCTCAGGCTGGTGCTCTGACAAAGAAAAGCAAGGGCCATGCAGTCACTACATGCTCTATTACTTATAGAGTAAAGTAAAAGTATAGCCCTTAAAGAAGTAAGCAAAGTGAAGTTCCAAAGAGGCAAACAGCACATAATTGATTTATAAGAGATAATCCCCCTGGCAGAGCCGTAGAAACAAAGGATAGCCCAACATCTGAGATATCAACCAATAAGCTCAATCAAACACAGTACTTAAGTATTTTACATCCAATCTAGTTCAGAACCTTGTTTTCATGGAAAAACAAAGATCAATGTAGACCAACCAGCTCACTTAAGTGAAAATACTGCCACGATCATCATCAGAACAAGTCTGTGACTATGCTCGAGAGTGTGATCAATAGGAGCCATTGATATGGACTAATTAATTCTTAGAAACATTTAATGGCCTAAAACTGACTCAATATGCATTACTAACCCAAATGTGGTAGTGCGGCTACCACGTCTGGGTTTATGTGGCTGTGCTAGGGCTCATCATACTGAAGAAAACTCAAGACTTCATTTTTAGCACAGTAGCTTGATCAACACTGAGGTAATCTGTGAAAAGAAAAACTACATTGTATTAATATATTTGTCTTATGGGTGCATAACAACTATGGACTTGATAATCTTCTTGAGAAATCAGATGTATCAATATGAGGAATGTCTAAGGGTCTCAATAGACTCACAATTCACAATTAACTGGAAGCATTGACATACTAAATTATACTCAGCAAGAGAAAAGGTTTGATGTGCTAAATGCATGCAAATTTGTGTGCCTCCAGACAGCTTTATGTAACCACAGATAATGACTTCAAAATGGTTTATTTGAGGTTTGTGAACAAATCTCTTTATTTGCTGTTAAAATTGCAGCACTTTAATGTGTTGATGATTGCTGATGCATCTTTTCACTGATTGAAAGACCACAAAAATGCATTAAGGCAGATTTAATGTGCGTACAAACGTAAATGAAGCGTACAAACACTGGCTATGTTAAAAATAAAAATAAAAATAAAACTGGACTGTGGATCAACAGAACATAATATTTCAAGACAAAGTATATGCTGAACATGCATGCCTTAGGAATGCAGACTTTTGCAAGCATTCATAAAACAATAATGACATCCGAAACGCAATGATAAGATGGGGCGGTGATACAACTTCTGTTGTTTTGGCTCCATACTCCAGTACACTGAATTAGAAATGAAACAATGAACATGAGGATATGAAGAGAATGTCAAGTGCAGACTGTCAGCTTTAATTTGAGGGTATTTACATCCATATCAGGCAATCCATGTAGGAATTACAGCCCTTTTAATACGTAGTCCCTCCATTTTAAGGGACGAAATGTAATTGGGCAACTACCTGTTTTTTGACCAGCTGTGTGTATCACTGCATCATGCAGTTCAAGCGCAAGAAAGCTAAGAAAAAATCTGAATAAACTGATCAGAGACACAGTCAAAACATTCAAAACATGTATCATAATACACTGTTTAGTTCGTTGTTAAGAAGCAAGAATGCATTGGTGAGCTCAGGAATTGCACATGACCTGGTAGCCCACAGAAGACCACTGCAGTGGATGACAAAAGAATACTTTTACTTTTGATGGAAAACCCCTTTTCAACCATCAAACAGATCAAGAACACTCTCCAGGATGTAGGCATAGATATTTCAAAGACTACCATAAAGAGAAGACTACATGATCATAACCTCAGATGGTTCACCACAAGATGAAAACCATTGGAAAGCCTCAAGAACAGAATGGCCAGGTTAGAGTTTACCAAAAAAAAGTGCATAAAAAACTGAAGAGTTCCAGAAATGAGTACTAACATCAAAGTGATGGAAAGGGGAAAGTGTAGAGAAAGAAAAGAAGTACTCATGATCTAAAGCATAGTAACTCTTCTATGAAACATAGTGGAGGTAGTGTTCTGCAGCCACTAGCAACAAACTGCTAATGGCTCACTTACCTTTATTGATGATGTGACTGCTGACAACAGCAGCAGGATGAATTTGGAAGTTGACAGAAATATCTTATCTGCTCAGATCCAACCAAATGCCTCAAAACCCATTGGATAGTACTTAATCTTGCAGTAGGACAGTCAGCCAAAACACACTACTAAAGCAACCAAGGAGTTTTTCATTGGCAAAAGTGGAATGTTATTGACTGGCCAGGTCAAACACCTGATCTGAATCCAAATGAATATGCGTTTCACTTGCTGAAGACAAGACTGAAGGCAAAATGCCCCAGACATAAATGAACTGAAGATGGTTACAGTACAGGCCTGGCAGAGTGTCGCCAGGGAAGATACCCAGAATCTGGTGATGTCTATGGGTTGCAGTCATCAGGCAGTTATCAAATGCAAATGATTTGCAACCAATTACTAGATGTGACAACTTTATTTAAGATTATGTTAATTTGCCCAATTACACATGGTCTCCTAAAATGGGGGGCTATGTATAAAAAAGGCTGTAATTCCTTCACAAATCGCCCAATATGGATGTAGATACCTCAAAGGTGAAAGTCTGCATTTCAACCTCATATTCAATGTTTCCTTTCAAATCCCATGTACTGGAGTGCAGAGCCAAAACAACAAAACATCCAGATACCTATGGAATGCACTGTATGTACAAACCACTGTTAACAGACAGAGTTCAACTAGGGGCCAACACACAAAAATTCTTAAACCCTGTCAAGTCCAATAACCTAATTCACACATTTTTTCAAAGTCCTGTACAATTCATCAGCTGCAACACAGTTTTTCTTATGTAACTTTGGGAGGAGGATAAAGGTTTTTTGTGGAATCTGTTTCCATGGCAACACACCAGAGTAGGCTACAGTGATTTTGGGAGAAGATTCTTTCAGGGACAATTAAAGCCAAGGTCTCATCCCTGTTGAGGCTGAAGTGTGCCTGACTACATCTGTGGCAGAGCAGATGGAGGGTTAGCGAGCTGGGCCCATAAGCAAAAGGTTGCAGGTTTGAATCGCAAATGTGGTGCCTCACCCAAGCACTTCAGTTGATCCAGCAACATACACTAAATCATCATTTAATACGGAATCTATTTAGACTCCCTGGCTAAGTCAATATGGATGTGAGCATGTCAGAGCTGGGTCTACCAATGATGCTTCAACAAAGAAAGCAGGTGCCGTCTCTATGAGCAGATTTAATTAAAAAACAACAATGTAAAATATGTACAGACTGCTTAATTTGGCATTACAGAATTTCCAGATCCATCATTGTGCTGCTTTGCTTTCATACCATACCAACTATGGCAAATGTCACACACAGAGAACACAGTTTTTGTATTATTATTATTTAGGCTGATTAAACAATAGGCCGAGCTATATGTGTGCCAACTTATCCTGACCCAGTTGCACTGTGGCCTGCAAACAGCCACATATTTGCAACAGAGAGAAGGCTCCTTGAAAACCATACGCTGCAGCTAGCCTCCCCTTCGACAAGGATTTTATAACTGCTAACAGTGTGCAGCTAACCGCCAGTATTAGCTAACCTATACAATGCTTTGAAGGTAATACGTTGTGGGAACACATGGACTGCTGTGATTTCTGTCATGACTTATGAACATGTAAAAATACCAACAGAAAATTTGTTCTACTTGCACTTGATCACTTTACCTTTGGATACAGTGCACATAAACTCAAGTAAAAAATACATCTAACGTACTTAGGCAATTCACATCATGTTTTAATAAAACTACTGTCACATCATATCTGTTTAATGGCAATGTATTCTACTGAATTAGCCTACTGAAAAAAAAGTCTCTATATTACAAATTGCCTTGGTAATATTCTACTTGTTAATAAGCATGTACAATTACAATTTTTGCATTGGCATTTGCTGGACATTTACGTCAAAGGAGGTGTCACACCTAGTTATATTAAATAATATAATACCTATAATGTTAGTAGCCTACCTATAATGCAATACGGTCAGCAGAGGTTAATAGGTTCATTTTGCATTCGGTTTTTAAAGTGATTAAAGTTAATGTCAAGGTCATTATTAACTGCTGAAAACGGGCATACCTTTATTTAAAGGAATGGGCAATCTCTCCAGAAAGTTTCTTCATTTTTGCAATACAGCAATACATCATACTACCAGATGTAACTAAAATAATATTATAGAAACACACTGCAGAAAAGTACTGCATTCTTGCAGGTGTAGCCTCGAGATTATAACAAAGCACACTGTGAATTTTGTAAATCCCGGTCTCCCGATCTCCCGCACAACCCAGACAACATGTTTTCTGTGCTCCAGAAGTATCCACCACCACTAATTTGTGTTTAGTGTCGGTTCATACAGAATTTCTCATGTATAACCGAAATCATGGTGTGCATATCAATAGGCCACGTCCAATCGCTTACATCATTTTAAACATGTGAAACGTAGATGGTGCATCCTGACGAGAAAAACGCTCACTGATGTTATAGGAAATAAATCGTATTTAAAAGAAGGATTATTTAATGAAAGACATATTACGATGGTGAACTTTTCTGGATATTATAGCAACACACAAGCACTTTGAACAGCGACAGTTCTGTAAAAGAATAGCTTATAATGTACAATATGTGTTTATGTAATGTAGTCTATTTCCTGTAAAACTAACACCTCATATATTAGCGTACAGTCTGTCGTACATTAACACCCAGATGGCGATACAGCACCTACATGAGTTGTTACATGCAGGTCAGCTTAACAATGTTTCAATGGCTTCATTTATGTCATATTATTTTAGAGAACCAAGTACATGTACAGACAGGTGATATATAGCCTACGACTGTAGATAGGAGCACAATGAAAACGTGGTCAGAATACTGTGCAATGTTCTAGAGATGAACAATCATAGCAGGTGCTATGAACATCTTAAACCGTTCTCAAAAGGTATTCATGGAATTAATTGTGGGTCAACTGCAATGTTCCCTTACCTTCAAAAGCCAGAGCTGATTGTAAAAGAAGTAAAAATATTCCCAATGATATTATACATTTAAACATTGCGTCGGGACCTGGTGTCTTCCCGTTTTTCTCACATCCCGAGGCTCTCCAATCTATCCATTCCACCGAATCCAAAGCAGGAGCTCTCTCCACTCCGCCGTTATCAAAAATACAGGAATTATGCGCATTGCTCAAATTACATGCCATTTTTGTATCCATGAGATAGGTTGCCCTTTTGTTCGTAAAAAAGTCATTTGATCAATATCTGACTGCACAGAGTGAAGCTGTCCACCAATCCCACTTGCTGTATTTCAATAAAAACAGCGGCATTGAAAATTTAGGGGACGCATTTGTGGAGAGCACTCTGTAGGCTACTGTGCATTCAGTATCCACTGCAGCAGCACAATGATGCTCAGTTCAATAATGAAAGCATATTATTTTGCCCGCTGGGTAGTAATTTCCCCAGTCCAGAATTGGGAGAGCGCTAAATAGTAGCTATTCCCTAGTTTTCCGGACTCCCGACTGTTATTGCTGTTAAGGAACGTCTTTTCATTAGAAGAGAAATCACGTCCCTGACTCCAGGGTTTACTGCGAAGAGAGCGCCAAAAGTGTCAGAGGTATGATTTGACGACCCCTTGTGGGCATGTGTGCTATTACAGGCTGCTAAAAAAAAAGTAGTGTTACACGACTTTTAATATCATAATAGTCCGTGCATTCCGTCTATGCATTAGGCCAGTAAAACAGTATGGGATTCATATACTAACACTACATTTCCTCCATCAAGGAAATATTCAAAGCACCCCTTCAGATGTATTTTAAAACATTTAAATAAAATTAGAAAATTCAATATTGAATAATAATTTGTTTAATTAAGCCAGGGTGTATTCCAGCCTCTCACCCAATGCACACTGGGATAGGCTCCAGCACACCCCGCGACCTGACCAGGATAAGTGGGTATAGATAATAGATGGATGGGTTGATGGTTTTTCCACCAAAAATGTTCAACAAACTACCGAAAATGGCTTAGTAGTATCTCCAAACCTTTACCCTTGGGGAGAATATCAGAATCTATACGAATATGCAAATCCACATGATGTTTTTTAACAAATTCCATCCATTTTTGTTTTAGAATGGGCTATTTTGGTTACCAGTGGAATGAAGTTGCAACCTCGGGATTGCATTCTAAAACTGCGTGGTCTGCCATGTCCAACACACCGACTCTCACAACAATGTCACTAACTAGTCAGAATTCTATGTGTTAAGGTTTCAGTATACTACATTGCTCTCCTGTAATTCTCATATCTTTGCCTAGTGCACCATGATGGGTTTGAGATATTTGTGATGACACAAATTTCTCTCATACGTGCATGTTTCCAATTCAGATTTCAGGGAAGTATATTGAAGCGCCATCGACAGTGGAAGAATGTGAAAAGGGGCTCTGGTAACAATTATGCACAAAAATGAATCTATATGGAGGAAGTCATGCTTCCGAGAGGAGTTAACCATTAAAAAATATATTTTTGAGAGGAGGGGGTCTTTAGGGGATTATAGCCTGATCTATACCCTCTTAAAGACAGATCTTAGAGAAAGTTGTTTAGGTAGTTAAATAAACACCTGGTTATCTCTTTGTTACAGAGATGTAAGGGAGAAGCTTTGGCAATAGACACGGGGGTACATTTTTACGCCATCGCAACTTTTCAACTACCATCCTTGTCTAGCTGCGACTTAATCGTAACACATTTTAAACTATAATCTGTGGACTACCAATAAAGTATTAGCCTGACAATCAGAGTATTAAGCACAAGCTAAAATAGGTCAAAAAAGCTTAGCTGCGAAGACAGGGCCCACATATAGGCCCTAATGTTTTCACAACATGACTTAACATACGTGTTAGCCAACTAATTTATGCAATGTTCAAATTAACAACTTAAATACAGTCTATTAACCTTTGTTGATGCTCATTTAATTCAATCATTAATGTGATTCAAACATAATGAAATTAATGAAACCACTAACCCCATCCTCAGGGTCGGTTGTGCCCCTTACCTTAATCTCTTCACACAAGCCCTCTAGTGGCCAGAATGCCAGTGTCCTGAGATAGCTCAACTCAGACATTCAGTGCTTCTGCAATCAAGCTATGAATGGAAACAAGTTCCAATTTCAAGCAGAAACCAACACCAAGATTTGGTTTTGTTACATGGAAAACTTTTTTCCTGAAGGTGGAGATTAAAATTATATGTATTTAACAATTATTTGTCTACAATTTTATGGCAATTCAAGGACTGAGCTGGAGTACCTCTTAACATATTCATGTTTGATGAATGTATAAAGAGGCTAAAACAATGAATCTTTTAATGATAATAGCATAGTGCTTAACCCTGCGTCCAGCAACATAAGGCAACTTTAATATGTAAATTTGTTAGCTTTCAGATAAAACGGTCCTGACCAGTTCTTTTGATACTGGCGAAATATACAGAGCATCCACTGAGATACAGTCTTCCTAGAGCACCAACTAGTGAGAATAATAACATAACACCATACTCGCCCTCAGTTGCTGCATCTTAGTTGTACCTTTGCAGCAGTATCCTGTTTGTGACACCAAGTTGATGCGGTGACTAACTCCCCAGGACCAGACTCAGGGAGGAGATGGAAATCGCAGGTTCAATAAGTGACAATTTATCAATGTGCGCACACAGGGAGAGCACTTCCTGGTCAGACCAAGAGAACTCTTAATAAACTTCCTCATACATCCATCATTTATTGACAACAGTCAGAAGGCCCCATAGAAGGTATCCACCAATTACTTCTCACCACTGTGATCTTCAAACTCTCCGCTGTTTACCTCATCTGGCCTTGAAGTGACTGCACCAGTCTGCACAATTGGTCATAGGATAGGAGAGAAAGAATGATAGTAAGGAATTAGGCATGACTCCCTGGCCATATATTTATATATATATATATATATATATATATACAGATAAATTCAACGCAGCTAATTTTCTTGCTGCGTTGACGACATCTGGATGCTCCAAGTGATTAATGGGAAAGAAACAGCCACCTGGTCAGGCAGTTATAATAAGCACACACCAGTTTGGTCTGTATGGTAGGCTATTTGCTTTGTAGAAGCTTACCGGGATGTTAATACAAGCAAAAGCAACTTTCCACATGTTGCCTCGATTCACTTCATGGTAAGTTACGAATTTGCATGTGCATAAATTTTTATGCACAGTCTTTTTTTATTTTTTATTAATACAGCCCCATGCTTCATAAGCCACATGGCTAGTCTCATATTGCCATTGGAAATGTAATTCCTTGATGTGAGAGAAAAACACCTGTCTACAAATATTACAGGGCATTTTACTTTACTGTTACAATTATTCCGCACCTCTGTTATAATAATATGGACTAGGTGGTATGATTGTAACATTGGACTGTGTGTACTTTGATTTTAATTGTATCTGACCCAATTATAATATGAATGTAATTTAAACAGCTAATGACTACTGATATGTCAAAGATGTTTGAAGTAAAATTTTATAGTGCTAGGCTAAATATTGTCTGAGTAAACAAGCAAAATCCAAACATTTATTTACTATCCTCTACTCCATTATGCTTACAAATTAAAATATAGTCATCCAAATAGACATATGACCAAAGAATTCAGAGAAATATAACAGAGCTTTTTCTCCCGTACCAAACAGGCTAATTCTTCTCCTGAGCGATTTGTCAAATGTTCATTGAATTGTCTCTACAAATAGCCTCCTTAATTTGCAGGGTTGTCATGAACAAATCATTTAATAATAGCCACTTTTATATTAGGCCTACTACTGATACATATGTGGATGTAACCAGCCTAATTAGTTAATTGTTAAGCCTTTTATGAAGATAATTTTTTTGGAAATAGTCACAGAATGTTACTTTTGTTGCATTATGGCACACATTTATTTTTGCAACAGGCACATAATTTAAATTAAAAGATTCCTCAAGCTCAAGTTGTGTTTACTGTCATTCTTCGTATTATAGATGGGTATAAGAATACAGCACCCTGGGACCAGAGTTCAGTATAAGAACAGTCATAAACTATTGAAAACATAAATAAATAAAGGAATTAAAATGTAAAAAAAAAAAAAAAAAAGAACAATGAACCATAAATGCAAAGTATGCATTTTTCCTGCTTGTAGGATTTTTACAATGTCAAACTAGACAGCATATGATCCACAAAAACTGTTGATTGGCTTTTGAATAGGTTGTGATCATACACGCTTTGCATGGGAAAGCCCTGAAATTAGCAATCCACCCTCTGCTGGGCTGCGATTTAGACCCCTTGCCGTAGACCTGGTCTGAGCAGTCAGGTGGCGAGTGTGGAAATCGCTAACCAGACGGGCCAGAAAATTGCCATGAGCTGCACCACAAATGCAGTCCACTGCTCAGTCTTGACTGGCACACCCCCAGCAGTGTGTCATCGGCACACGACAAGTCAGAATATTACCGAAGAACTCGGGTGCTTCAAAATGCATGATGAAAATACCACCTCGCCAGTGTTACAGCTTGCAACATGCCAAGGTTACAGCTTCGCTTTTTTAATATAACTTATTATAATAATTGTAAACCATTAGCGAAATACACTCTAAAAAAGATCTGAAACTCCCATTTCTGAATATACTGATGTAGTCTACTATAAAATTGAACATGAATTACCTACCAGGTTTTTGTATGTTTATTGTTTAATATCAATGTCAGCTTTGATGTCAGTTGTATAAAAACAAAAAAGCAATATGTAACATTCATTACGTGCTTGTATATAGCACTTGGCCTGTTTTTCTCTTGGAATTCATTTTGTGCCATGTTCAAATAACAAATTCCCTAAACTATTTCAGGAATATTATGTATCCGGACCGTTGTAGAAGCATGGGACTCAGCATATGCAAATAGTAACTCACTTCTAACTGAATTGTGCTGCACCCTGGTGTATTGTGGTGCAATCGTTTTTTATGACTTGTATTTTATCAAATTTTTCTCTCATTCAACAATAACACATTCACTTACAGTATAGAAATTACATATAGTACATGCACACAATAAAAGACTGAGCCCAGATACATATACCACTTAAAGTTGCAATCCTCCATTTTTTCATAATAAAAAATGCCATGTGATACCTTTTCACACTGGCATGTTTGTAGCAATATTGATTCAATGTTTGAATTCATGCGTTTTATTTATTTTTTGTGTATTATTCATATATATATATATATATATATATATATATGCAATTTTCATGTCAACATATGCACAAGGTCCAATGATCATATTTGCATTTTCAGTATTCCTTGAATAACATATCATAGCTATGCCTCCCTCATCTTCACATTATATATATCGAGGTGCTTCCTCCCTTCGTGACATATTAGTCCATTACTGCAGGATAAAACATTCATCAGACAGAAAAGTAGTCATCCCTACCTCGTACCTCAACCAGGCTTACAGTGAAGGGAAATTACTCCATTTGTTTGGGCGGCTGCTTCAGGCTGAGTAGTGCAGCTGTAATTATGATGGAGAATATTTAAAGTACTTGTAAAAGATTTTTTCCATTATTTTTGTGTGAGTTTTTATGCCACGTTCTGTCAGACTGTCTTTGGTGCAAACATACAGTAGTTTTGATTTGATGTCATTGTATGCCCCCTTATTTATTTCTCCTTTCTCTCTTCAGGTAAGTACTTCAGTCATATATGATGGTACAATGCGCTGATTCATGGAATGTCTAAGTCAGCTAAACTGTGAGAGGGGAAGATCAATCAATGATTCAACCTTGATATGTTGATGTTAAAAAAATGCATTAATCCATTACTGGTTATACCCACAAGGTGGCAATGTTGTGTTGAAACAACATCCTGCTTCACTTTTTGGTTTTACCCAATTTCACAAAAACTAGTAATTTGCTTAAAAAATTCAGGATGAATTAAGCATGTTGCTTCAGTTTTAAATTCTCAAATCATAGATGATTGAGATGAGTGTCATCAAACCCTTCTTACATCACAACAATCCATAACCAAAAGGTCTATAGACAACTAGCATCTACAGTATTCAGATCTTGCAACTATGGCAGCAAGATTAACAAGCTAGGTATGTAATTTCAGGTAAATGCAAAAGTACTGGGGCAGTGACAATTATTATTATTATTTTTTTTGTCTTGGTTCTGTACTCCAGCACATTGGATTTGAAATAAAGTAATGAATATACTGCAAAGTTAAAGTGCGGACTGTCACAGCTTTACTTTTAGGGCATTTACATCAATATCAAATGATCTGGAATTATAGCCCTTTTAATAGATAGTACCCCATTTTACAAGAACAAAAGTAATGGGGAACCTTTGCATCATTATTTTATATACAAGGAAGCTAACAAAAGGTCTAGAGTTGATTCTAGGTGTGGAATTTGCATTTCGAGTCTGTTGCTGTAGTCTCTCAATGAGCACCAAATAACTGTCAATGCCAGTAAAGCAGGACAACAGGAGGCAAAACAATTTGAATAAATCAATTAGACATAGATAAAACATTGGGCATGTCAAAATCAAGTGTTTGATATGCTGTTAACAATCAAGAACACCCTGGTAAGCTCAGAGATAGCAAAGAACCCGGTAGACCACAGTAGTGGATGATCAAAGAAAATTTTCCAGTTGTGAGGAAAAACCCCTTTTTGACTGTCGAACAGATCAATAGCACTCTCCGGGATGTTGGCAAAGATGTCAAAGACTACCATAAAGAGCAGACTACACCAGCATAACCTCAGAGGGTTCACCATAAGATGCAAACCACTGGTAATCCTCAAGAGCAGAACAGCCAGATTAGTTTCCTAAAAGGTACATAAAAAAACTTAAGGGTTCTGGAACAAAGTCTTATGGACACATGGGGCAAGTATTAACCTATACCAAAGTGATGGAAAAAGGAAACTGTGGAGATATAAAGGAACTGCTCATGATCCAGCACTCCCTTCATATGTGACACTGTGTAATGTTATGGCTTGGACAGTATGGCTGCCACTGGAACTGGCTCACGTGTTTCCATTGGTAATGTGACTGCGGACAGCAGCAAGATGAATTCTGAAGAGTCCAGAAACATCTTTGCTCAGATCCAACCGAATCCCTCAAAACGCATTGGACAGCACTTCATCTTGCAGCAGGACAATGAGCCCAAACTAACTGCTAAAGCAACCAAGGAGTTTTTCCAGGGCCGAAAAGTTGAATGCTCTTGACTGGTAAAGTCAATCACATATCCTGAATCCATGCATTTCACTTGAAGACAAGACTGAAGGCAAAACGCCCCAGAAACAAGAACTGAAGACGGCTGCGGTGCAGACCGGGTAGTGCATCACCAAAAAAGATACCCAGCGTCTGAAAGATAGGATTGTAATGGCAGTCAGTCAACAATCATAGTGCCATTTTAACCAAGGACAGCATCATGTAGATCTTATATAAGTGTAACATGAATGCTTTATGCAAGCAGATCCTGGGGACAGCAGTTGCCCAATCAGATATGGTATGACATGCCAATGTGATTGACTTCATCTGTAGTTACATGAAACTTGCCATGCCAATTTATGGTTGTCCACATAAGAACCTCTTGCATCATGGTAATGACATTTGCTGCATCAGCAGTCACGTGACACACTATATGCTTAGTGAAGGTTACTGACATGATCTCTTATGAATGTTTACGCAGAGCTTGTGAAAGTGCTACATACAATTTATGAAGTGATATACTTCTTATATAGGGCCACTTAAATAGCGTTACCACATCTAGAATGTTGTAATTAAGCTTTTGTCATTGCAGATAAAAATCCACGTCACATTACAGTATTACTGTAAGACATTAGCTTTCTTACAGAAATGGTATACTTCAAAGTACTGTAAATATGCGTCGGTTTTGAAAATATATTCCAATATGGAAAAGCACTGAATTACCATACAACCTACTCATAATGAGGTGGCATTATATCACACCATTGTAATGTTATAATAATGGGAGAAGAATGTGATGGGTACACTTTGGTTTCATGAAATGAAAAATATGCTGTGATATTATGAAATCACTGTCGATGTACTTCTCTAATCCCTTTTAGCTCAGTCAATGTTTTGGCTTGAGGGGGTCGTGAAAGTAAGACTAGCAGTCTGAAAAGAAACAAACAGTGCCCTCTCTATGCAAAACTCAGTCAAAAGAACATAGCATGTCAGTTTGCTGCAGCAATAGATATTTTTTAATTCAAAGTGAATCTTGACAATAATACACCATAAATTCTTATTTTGACACTCACCATAAGAGTCACCTGGAAAACCCGCTTTTTGTGACAAAGTACATAAGGCTTGGTCACATTTAAATCACTGAGAACTAGAGAGAAATACTATCGCAAACTGTAAGAGACATTACATCCAGAAATTTATTTTCCCAGTCCTCATATTGTAAATATTGCACAGTGCAATTGCTACATGGCAAACTACTGTAGCATAAAATCAAAAGCAAATAAAAACAAAAAGGAAAGCCACAAATATTAAAACAGTAACGGTTCAAACTTAGTAATCAAGTCTATTTGCTGTGTATCTAAATAGATTACTCCATAACTTGCAGTGTGAATTAACTTTTGCTAACACAGCTAATTTGAAAATAAAAAAGGGAAATTGTAAAAACAGATCAAAATCAAATCAAACCAAGTAGTAAGGATTTAAGATTAATACAGTAGCACATTGGATTAATACAAAGACCCTGAATTAACTCCATTTTTAAAATAACACCAATCAGATACATAGAATTCTGCAAAAAAATAAATAAGGGACGTTTAAAAACTGCAGTGTTTGGTATATTTCATGTAAAAAAAAAAAAAAAGTAATTCGGTTTTCAACGCAATGTTGTATTATCAGATTTTAAAAACCTTTTCAGATGGTTAAATTGAACTAGGATTACTGTCTGTACAAACATAATCAACTGATTTACTTTGCACCTATGGTAAGTTTTGGCTAACATGGAGATTTTGTGCAGGCATATTTGCTGGTAAATACCATTACACAGAAACAGTTAAAATTCCACATACATATTAGAGTACAAATAACACAGCATGTGATTTGTCAAGTTCATAAGTTTTGTTTCCTTTTCTGCAATGAAATGCCAACTATAGACCCAGCTTTCTGTTTCCTTCAGATCAAGGTGCAACAGATTGAAATGAATTAGATTTTGTAACTAGTAATGCAGAGCTTCTTGCAAGCTGCAGTTGTAGACCTTTCTAATATTTATTTAGACCAATGTGTTGTTTTGACACCAGCTACCATCAAGGCATTGATTAACCCTTGCAATGGTTGTGGTCCTTTCAGAGCATTAAAGGTCGTTTAACAAAGGCAAAAGTTGTTTATCAATGAGCAATTAAAATCCAAGGACTTACTCTTAAGCAGGTAAGTCATAAATTCCTTAAACTCCACGTGTACATTCACAGTGCATATGTAAAGCTTTCTGAATGAGACTTGGATGTTCTGGGTGATAAGAACATTGAACAAATTTCCCTGACTGTGTAGCCTATAACAACCAAGATAATTTCTCACGAGGACCGGGAAGAAACATTTTATCGTTATTGTCCAAGTTTCGTGTGTTCAGCATTAGAAACTAATTTGATACAGCGTTTAAGTAGTAATTTAAATGTGAAGGGGTTTTCTAAACCGAACGATAACTTACAGCGATAACTACAGACAAGCTAAGAACACTTGACGGCAGAATGTCGCTACGGGAAAAATGAGAATACTGCAGCTGACTTGCTGGCGGAGTTATTTTTCCTAAAATGGGTTGGTAAAAGTCAAACGTCTTAAAGTGCCTTCTCGATGGGCTGTCGCAACGTGCTGAGACTTTATAGACAGGAAATGTGTCTTAAAATAACAGATGTCCTTAATGACCACTGTCCTGTACGGCCTGTGCCACCCTGCTTTAAAGACAGCCTGCAAAAGTAGTATTTTCCATCCCTGGAATGACGCCGAATGGCACGAGAGCGTATTTTATATATTCGTTTATTTGGTCGAACTGCCACTTTTGGAGTAGCGCTGTAGCCTACGTCACGGTCGGTTTGTATTGTATCGGATTGTTGCTTAACCCCCAGCACCTGGTGGGCGGGGTGGATCAGCAATCCTTCAGCGAGTGACCCACCTATACTCAAGGCACAAACACAGTGCTGCTTACACTGTCAACAACGTAAAGAACTGGAGGGGTGGCGAAATCGCGTAAAACAGAGATTCCTTCCTCGTCCTTAAACAGACCGACTCTCTATTTGGTTGAAGTGATTGGTTTCGTTTGGTGTGACTTAAAAAGTTGTTTCTGAAACGCATACGAAACACAACTTTGATTTGAGATTACATTGAACACATACAAAGGAAACGCGTCTGAAGCACAATTTTGATCTGTGATTACACGGAACACGTACAAAGGATCCGTACAAAACGTAAATGTACAACTGTCCATCGCAATGTGGGCGTCGTGTTTTAAAGGGCTGAAACAAACTGCTCGCACAAAATTCATGTCATCGACAAACGTTTTCAACAGAACACTGCAAATTCATTTCCATTAGGAAAAAAAGGCCAATGATTCCCACCTAAACCGACCCCAGTTATAGCTTATTGACAGTTATACAAGTGCTTAGTGGTGTATTATAAAGAAATGTTCTGAAGAATGCCATGGCATTTCCTTTGCAACTGTACTGACTGATAAATATAGAATACAGTGTTGCTGTAAACCGTATCAGTATGTTAGTATATAACTGCCATAATGAAAAGTTAAGTCAATCCTGCAAGCTATAGCCTTACACACGTCTACAAAATGCCAATATGAAAACATACAAAAATTAAGTTACATCAATACATCCATTTATATGCAGTGATGAGCCCAAGGGTTAATGAAGATAAAATACTGATGCAAAAAAAGAAAAAGAAAATCACATCCCCAAAACAACAAATTCAACTAACTTCCATCATTTGCAATACAGTAGTTACAATGACACTCCAAACATGAAAGCAAAATATTAAAATCAAAAACCCACTTCTATTTCAGGTAATTAGACCTATACAAAAATAAGATCGCTAAGTAGGAACTAAGTTAATCACCTAATTTCACAGCTATTTGAAGTGGCAATCATTATATAGCAGCTTATCTATGATACATTCAAGATAAATGATACAACATATTACTCGCCCAAAAGCTAAACATAGCCTCAACCATTTTGAATACCTTTTTTTTATATTAACCCCATCTCTAAATCTACAGTATACTTGAGGTCTATGCAGGAGGAATAGCTCACTTGCTTAGGAAATGAATTACAGTCTTTGGTGCTGCAAAAGCAACTTCATTTAAAGTAAAGACGAAACTTTACGCACATACTAAACCAAACCGAAAAAATGCACACAGCATATATATATATTCTCCCTGACGGAATGTATGAAATAAGCAGTCGACACCAACAAGCCATAACAAATGGTATAATAAAAGGGAAAATAAGTAAAATTTCATCATGCATAAATGAAAAATTGCACACAATATAACACACCATTTCAAGCTTTAACACTAAATAACTATTATATGATATATGCATGTGTATGCGTGTGTATGCATGCATGCATGTACGTATGTACGTATTTGTGTGTGTGTATATATGTATGTGAGTGTAAACACAAATACACACACATACATATGTATGCACACACGTGCACATGTGCATGTAGACACATACAAATACACACACGCAAGTGCACACAACCACACACACACACACACACACACAAACCACACACACACGCACGCGCACACGCACACACACATGCACACAAATCTATATCAAATACTGCATGGTTTGCTCAAGCCCAGATGAACCCACTACTACGAATCAAAGAGCAATCTGCATTTTTGTCTTTATCTAGCCAAAGCCATGCCCATCACACTTCTAAATATCTCAAAAAACCCCAAACTCTAAAATAAAAAAACAAATCAATTATTTAGATTGTATTGCAGTTCAGTGAACAGTATAAATACTGTTAGTAGTAAGAGTATACTAAATAGAAATTGATTATCAAATATTAAGTAATATTCAACGTTTGCTCTTTGCACACTAGTTCAGTCGGGAAAAGAAAAAGGAAAACAAAAACTGAACAGCAAGCATCTGCTACAGCAAAGCATGCCGTCTCGACAAAAACCAAAAACTCGCTTGTGTTTCTCAGATATACACCGAACGCAAAAGTAAGCATTGCTCTAGGTGATACATCGTATCTATGCATATATATGGGTGAATATATATACACATACACAAAATGCACCAACAGGTTTGAATTTCAAGTGCTGCAGTCCATTACATTTATATATTGGTAACATTGACATTAACCTCTGATATTTAAGGCACTATGTGTGGGAACGAGTTTACGATGCAGCGAGTTTCAGGACACGAACGATAAGAGCAACGTCGAGGCATCTTTTCCATTAAATTTTTCGCCCATGCAAGACATGCAGTGTGAGGAACAGCCTTTTCCATTAATTGACTCCACATTGAAAACACCAAAGACACTGAAAAAATACAAATAGTTAAACAAACACACTGCACGGAGGGCGGGGGGGGGGGGAACACATGTGCATCTGTTGCTCTAAATCTGGATACTGGGATGGCTTTACACGTGTTATGTGTGTCTTGCACAAGTTAGAAGGCAATATAGAAAAATAGAGGGTGCAAAAATGTGACTCCTGCCCCTGTTATGCCCCTGTTTTGGAGTTACCGTAGAAGATTCCAATGAGAAGGTATAACAAATGTGCAAAAAACACATTAAAAGTGAGTTTCGTTCTTTTCTCTTTCTCCCCAGAACTCTTTAAAGCTCGAAGTTTCGATTGCACCCGGGTCTGCATGATTCCGAAGTAGCCATTTCTGCCGCGCCACGGCTTCGGCTACCGAAACCGCGCCGTCTCCGCTCCCTGGCGCCGGCGCTCGCCTCGCTCCGGGGCCCCGGCGGCGGGCGGGGGGGTGGTGGCCCGCGCGCCCGCCGCACCCCCCCGCCGTCGCCCCGCCGCTCAGATGTAGGGGTACTGGCTGAGTTTGGTGGGGCTGAGGGGGAAGCCGGCGTAGGCGGGCGAGGCGATGTAGGAGTGGGGCGGGAAGAGGGGCTTGAACTGGCTCTGGTGGACGGTGGGCGAGGGCAGCAGCCGGTGGTTGATGCCCACGGTCACCTGGTGCACGATGCCGCCCGGGTGCGAGATGCCGTAGGCGGGCGGCAGCATGGGCCGCGTGGTGCAGGGCGAGGCCAGCATGTGGGCCACGGGCGCGGCCGTCACCAGGGGCCCCGAGGGCGGGTACGGCAGCAGGGCCGGGTGCGGCGGGTGCGCCGTAGTGTGGTTGGGGCTGCCCTGGGGCAGGGTGAAGGTGTGCCCGTGCACCGTGGGCGGGATGTAGGCCTGCTGCCGCCGGTGGCTGTAGTTTCCGTTCCACTCCTGGTGGCAGGAGGCGTAGTGCTGGACCTGCACGAGGAGGAGGAGGAGGAGGAGGAAGACGAGGAGGAGGAGGATTAGGAGCAGGAGGAGGAAGAGGGCACGGCAGGTGTTCAGGTACCTCTATTCATTCATAGCCAGCTATTTGATCACACATTGATATGGGCTATGACTCATCATACTGACACACATCGTTTTGAAATACAAGCAAAAATGCATGTGAACTGTACACCACGCTAACAACATGAGGACATGGTCTGTGATCGGACATTAAGTGGGCTGTGCCAATAGCAGGTTTTACAGAACAGACAAACTTGCGCAAAACAAGACAGGCTGGGGGGGAAGAGTGATCTCAGCTCATTTGCGTCAGTACAGAGGAACCCTCCAGGGGATAAAAATCACACTTTCTTCCCCTTTCAGGTCAACCGCAGCGCTGCGGTCTGGAATCGCCCAGGTTGGGCACAGGCCGGACGATCGGCGGAGGGGGAGGGGGAGGGGGAGGGGCGCTCACCTGCCCAAAGCCCAGGTGTTGCTGCTGGAATGCCGAGGTCATCTTGTGCTGGCGGTTGAGGAGGGGGGTGGAGTGGTGGTTCTGACGCCCGGGCCCGCAGCGCCCCTTGGACTGGCAAGAGGAGTCTAAGGCTGAGACCACGGACGAAACACGTTAAGAGGAGGCCGAAGGGGAGCGAACCGGTCGCTTCGCTCTGAACAAGTCAACCGGGGCAGGCACGCCGCGGGCCGGAACGAACCGGAACCAGCTTCCAACCCAGCGCCTCGGTCGCCAAAAAAGACCCAGCGCCAGCAGCGGCTTCGGCTCCAACGACACCTCCCCTCGCTCCCGAGCAGAGAAGCCGCGTCTGGCGCTAGGCTTTTACCGCGATTAGCCGGCGAGTAGAAGGTTCGGTTCAATTCCGACCTTAATTTGCCCTAACTGACTAATGGGGGGGGGGGAAGTGTAGTGTAACTTCTGTTTTATTTCTAAGAAGACCCATTTAAAGTAATATCGGGGGTGATGAAAGCCAATTGGAAACTAACCGCAAACTTCTTTATAGCTGTAAACGAAACTGTTTTCTAAAAATACCCCCCCGCGAAGCCGATATAGCTGCGCTGGGGCTTACGTGCGGATCAGTTTCAGAAATGTGCGAATGCTCCAAGGGGGACGGGGAGCCGTTTTCACGAAACGCAATATCAGGGCATATCAATTCCAAACTTTACAGTCACCCCGTCAACAGTGCCGTATATATTACCTGCCATTCAGTGGGTTTGGAAATAGCACAATCCCAATGGCCGTGGGGTCAACCAAAGGTCACGGTGATTGATGTGCGTCTTCGATGCATGCTACAAGGCTCGCATGAAGCCTTTCGCGAAACCTGCATAATGCTTCATAATGCTTGACGTAAGCATTCGTTAAAAAAAAAACACGCACAAACCCGCACACACCGCGGAGAGGTCTCGTTTTCACGAGCGACGACGACCGCGTACGGAGGTCCACAATCAACGGTTATGAGAGCATTATGCAGCCGCGACGTACACTCGGCTTTATAACATGCATTCCGAATGGAGTTTTTGGCCGTATGGTGGGATGCGGCAGCGTAATATATCTCTCACTGTAGGCTCAGTTACGGGCAAACCAGAGCGAACGGAAAACAAGAGCAGGAGAGATTTACAAGGGAACCAGTTACTGATTGCATCCACTCAAAAAACCGTACGGAACCCAGGCTGACCGTAGCAGCACAGCAGCCCCCGCATTCACCTGTTATAGCCTCTCAGACTTATAAAGGAGGGGCAATCCCCTGTCCAAGTCATGTGACCTGCAAAGCAGACATTAGCACCGGTGATTGCATCTGACCCACTGACAGCAGCTCTAATCCACTTTCACAGCATTACCCACCCACGTACACGTCACAAACACGATCGAGCAGTGCGTCTGTGAACCACAAAGGATGCGCAGGCTAACCTTACATTACCTTATTAGGGTTGAAATGGAAACCTACATGACGACAGAACAGGGCTGGGCAAGTCATGCTTTAGCATTACAGATTGCAGGAAGCAGGCTTCATTCACCGGCTGCATGACCTTTACAGGAGCCGGAATGGCGGCCGGTTTGTTCACAATGCGGCCATTTCACAGCACGGGCGGCGTAGTCACCTGTGTTGACCACGTGCTCGTCGGCGATGGAGTTGTTGTTGTGCACTCGCATGGGCGGGACCACCATGGTGCGCACGGCGGGCTTGCGGGGCTCGGTCGCCGGGGCGATGCGGGCGGGGCGGGGCTCCCGGTTCCGGTTGCCGTCGCTGATGTAGCGGCTCTCCATGAAGGGGCTCTCGTTCGGGCCCGAGGAGTCCGAGGCCGGCGAGCCGTCCACCGTGTCGCAGCCGCTCTCCTGCTCCTCGTCCGACATGCTGGGGGGACAGGCCAGAGCAATCGCACTCAGAATTCACTATGCGGCACTGGAAATCTAGTTATGTAATCCCGCGTGAGGCAGACCAATGAACATCACGCTCCAAATCATGTCACAACAATGCTAGCAAATCTAACTCAGAGAAAACTAGATTTGCTGATGACTATTAATTAAAACAAATTAGAATTAGAAGTTCAAACAGAAAAGTTCTTTGTCACTGTTTGGTTGTACATTTTCTATGTATATACTGTAGAAAACAACTAACAAGCTTAAGCATAATGAAACAAAGGAACTCATATGAAGTATTTCATAAGAATAGTTCTAACATACTGACTAAAAAAAACTAATCTGAAGTACTTTATAAGCACAGTTCCAGTTAAAGCCTGGTTAATTAAAATAAATCCAGGAAAAACTGTCACACATCCACGCACTGGTGCTAAACCAAAGCTAAGCAGCACCATCCGTTCACGCGGTTAGCGCACTGCTAAAGCAATAACGAGCAGACGCGTCACATACTTTACAGAGCGTGTCGGGGCAGGAGCGGGGCGAGGCGGGGGTTCGGCCTTACCTGTTGGGCCTCTTGCAGGGGGAGGGGCTGGACTGCGCGGAGGCGGAGGAGCTGGTGCTCAGGGTGCTGTCGGGGCTGCTGAGGGAGCACACGCGCTCCATGTTCAGGGTGCTCTGACACGCCTCGCAGTCCGGGCTGCCTTTGCACCTGCGGGGGGGGAGGAAACGGTCACGCGGGTCAAACAAGCTAGCCACAGTCCATGCTAGCCTCAACACATTTCAGGCCATAATTTGAATGCACAACTTTACAACCGAGAGGAGGAGCCAGCAAAACGGCAGACATGGGTCAAATACGTATTTGTTTTGGATTCAAAGACTTTTCCACGCTTTACTGATCTTGTCTGGTGTACTGGAACCAATGAAATACTCTCAAAGTGTAAGCCGTGCCTTCTGGTCATACTGGCAGGCTCAATTACACCAGGCAAGATCAATAGAGCACAGAAAAGTATGTGAGCCAAAAACAAGTACGTATTTGACCCAGGTCTGCAACAGAGCTGATGTGCGGTCAATGTTTGGGGCAAATGGTGGTACCTTGTAAGAGTTACTGCTGAACACATTCAAACCGAAGGTTCTAATTTGTGAACCGGTAACGATTCAATTAAGAAGGACACAAGAGGAGGGGAACAATTTTCACCACTGATTACCTGCAGTCCTGTTTTTATGAGCAAATACCACATTTATTGAAATGCACTGTAACACCAAACTTGTAAACGTGCTTTATGGCAGCTATTTTTGTCTGCTGCCAACTTCCGAACATTAACACTCACAGCGAACAGAAAAGGTTTGGACTTGTTTGCGAACGTTAGCCGACATTGCGTCGGCCTGGCTGAAAGCACATCTGGTTCAACGGTTTCAGAACACACCGTGCGCTCTTCTAAATCACTGCAATGTTTTATTGCACAGTAATGCAAGCGGCTATATTTACTTGACCCCGAGTGCACTGGATTAATGAGTGCAGGCTAACAGGCTAGGCTGGCTGTTTCGAGGCACTGTGCGTGTTCACGATGTCGCAGGCTAAAACCCAGGGCGAGACACCGCGAGGTGCTAATGGCACTTAGCCGCTGTGTACACAGTTTAATGTGTACAATGTGACCAGGGCAAAGGGCGTCCGGGTGACGAAAGGGCGCCGAAGGGTGACTCACTCCCCCAGCGAGTGCCTCGGGCCGCTCTCCTCCTCCTCCTCGGCGTCCGTGTCGCTGCTGATGGTGATGACGCTGCCGGCGGGGCTGGGCGAGTCGGCGATGATCACCGTCTGCCGCTGCTTGTGGGATACGGTCAGCTCCTCAGGGTCCTGCCCCGCCTTGCAGTAGCTCCGCCTCTCCCGCTCCTGCGCCTCAGGCTCCGCCTCTGGCCCCGCCTCCGGGCAGGGCTGCTCCTTCGCGACCTTCACGGCGTCCGGTATCTTCGGGGACTGGCATGCCGAATTCTGGACGTTGGTGTTGTGCAGGAAGTTGTTGCTTCTGCAGCGATGAGCATGTAAGGCAAAAGGGACGTTAAAACTGGAACTGCTGGAATACTGTGCTACATATTCAGGGTTAACAAACAAACAACTTAAGAACGCATCAGATTTTGAAGTCTAACTTCTAATTAGGTTGCGTTAATCAAGTGAGATTCCAGCCGTCTTACAGAATAATTAATATAATGGTAAACATCTTTCATTTAAATCCTGGCCTTTATACAGTCTTTTCATAAAACTGTAGAGCATTGTAACAATTGTGCATTTTGTGCAAATGTAAGAAAGTACTGTGAGAGAAGACATGCTTTGCAGACCCGCTCACCTGTTCTGACAGGGCTTGCTCCTCTTGTTAGCGTGCGGCTGGGGCCACACAACGTGCGCGATGCCGATGTTGATTGGCTGGGCCGACATGCCCATCTGGTTGGCTAGAAGAGGCTGGGGCATCATGGTGCCGTAATGGTTGCCGTGGGGTCGCATTTTGCTGTAAGCACACGGAACGGTGCCGAGAGTTAAAATCCCCAGTAAAATGTGCTGATGTCACTGCCGAGGTTAACAGTACAAAAGCGATGCTACAGCCGAGAAGGATAGGATCGAATGGACCAGGATTAGGGTTCGTTCTAATTTGGCAGCCCTCCCTGTCCTCACCTCCAGTCCCCCAGTCTCTGTGGGCCGGCCACAGTGTCCGACGCCAGCGTGGTGGGCGGGGGTGCCACCTGCGCCACCTGCTGCCAGGCTGGAACCAGAATCTGCTGGGCCCGGTTGGACCATGTCTGCTGCAGGACACAAGGACGTTAGCGCTTCTCTCTTATTTGTGCCGATTCCTGAACCTCTCGCTCTCCCGAGTAATGACTCCTGAGTCACGCTCCTGAGTCACGCTCCTGGTTAACGACTCCCGAGTCACTCTCCTGGGTAATGACTCCTGAGTCTCTCTCCTGTGTCACGCTACTGGTTAACGACTCTCGAGTCACTCTCCTGGGTAATGACTCCCGAGTCTCTCTCCTGGCTAATGACTCCCGAGTCTCTCTCCTGGCTAATGACTCCCGAGTCACTCTCCTGGGTAATGACTCTCGAGTCACTCTCCTGGGTAATGACTCCCGAGTCTCTCTCCTGGCTAATGACTCCCGAGTCACTCTCCTGGGTAATGACTCCCGAGTCTCTCTCCTGGCTAATGACTCCTGAGTCACTCTCCTGGGTAATGACTCCCGAGTCACTCTCCTGGGTAATGACTCCCAAGTCTCTCTCCTGTGTAATGACTCCCGAGTATCTCTCCTGTGTAATGACTCCCGAGTCTCTCTCCTGTGTAATGACTCCCGAGTCACTCTCCTGTGTACTGATCAACGAATGTGTCTCTCACCAGTGTAATCACCACGTGTGAATGACCTCACCTGTGCAATCATCCGTGAATTAGTCTCCCGCCAACGAGCCCTGGATGTGTCACTCACCTGTGGAATGACTCCCGGTCGTATCTGTAAGGGCTGAACAGGCGGGGCTTGGGTCACCAGCGGTACAGTGTTCTCCATCCTGACGGCATAGCCAGCAGGCTTGCTCGGGTTGGGAGGGATTCCTGCAGGAGTGTACAGGCATGTAACTGCACACCTCGGCTTCTGATTTGCATTTTATGAACCATCCCAGAGTGCAGTGGGGTAAACACGCTTCTGTTTCTATACAATCACACTTAGTTCCACTATAGCTGCCATTTTCCCCTGAAATTGTATTGAAAGCGTATATACCAGAAACCATCAATATTTTCACGAGATTCATAGTAAGTAAACATATGATATTGTGTGAGGCTGTCCAGCTCCCTTCTGCATAGAATGCTTGGTAAAAGGGGCTGTACCTTGAATAGTAGGAGGGCAGAGGATGAGCGTTTGCTGAAAGGAGTCACTGCACCCAAACTGAGCACTTCCTGTCTGCAACGGTATCCCAGGGTGCATCACAGAGGGAGCGGACGGCGCCAACGCCTGGAAAGGGGAAGAGGAGCGAACAGGATTAGGACACGCACGAGCTCATTTACTAACTGGCAACATTAAAAACATCACAAGCAGCCATTACAAAGCACTGTGTGAGCAAACGGCAACAGTACGGAAAGGACCTGACATGACCATCACGCACCAGTAGGTGGCAATACAGTAGCAAAAAAAAAAAAAAAAAAAAAAAAAAAGGCAGTGACTTCATGACTTCACTGAGGCCAACAGAGCGATGATCAAAGAGCGAAGCGCGTGTGCTCGGATCAAAGGTCGCCGCTCCCTGTGCGAAAAACGAACCGATTGGCGGTGTCCACGGGCAACCTGCACGTGACCGCACACTTTGAGTCATGAGGGGGCCCTCCCCTTCCACGTCTCTGGAATCACAACAGCCATGGCAACCTGAAAACACTCGTTCTTCCCGGGTTTCAAAACCAGGAGAATTCCCAGCTGAGGATGATGAAACGTCCTCCGCTTCTCAACGTGAACAGGCCGGCTTTGTGAGGAGACTATTTCGCCACCGCCGTAGAATTTTCATGTCTCGTTTTGCAATAACGGAACAGGAAGAAATGTTGGCGCAACCGATCGAAACGATAGCAGTCACTACTGGTGCATACAAGCAAACATACAGAAAACTGTATTTAATTAACAGGCTTCATTTGAATTCATTTGAATTCATACACACAAATGTCGATAGTTAATTAGCTAACGCGGGAACCTCAACTTTCAAACATGTATCTGCTGTGACTGACAGCTGTATGACAGGCAGAACCGACATGGAGCCTCTGCCACCGCAGTGCTCTGAGGCCTTTAATCTTCAATCGGTATCAATCGCACAGGAAATGACTGGATACAGGTGTTGGTAAAGACAGCAGAGTCAGAAGCCATCTTCCACACTTCTTGTTCTCTGGCCCGTTCTCAGCAAATGGCCGTCCGTCCCTGCTGTCAAAAGGCGGGGCCTAACTGACTAACGCGTGAGTAACTCCGCTCTGGAGGGCTGTCTCCTTGGAGAAGGCACACGCCACGCAGGGACGAACGGCCACCTGGGCCGCGGGGTCGAGCGAAAAGCGCGTTGGTGGCTGGCCGGTCGTCCCCTTACTTGAGTGTGAACGGCGCCCATCTTGTTGAAGGCCACGGGGAGGTTGCCCGGGTTGCCGGGGGCGACGGGCCTCATGAACGGCGCCTTGTTGCGGTTGAGGACGTCGTAGGCGCTGGGCCGTAACCTGCACAGGTCCATGATGTGGAAGCAGGATTTGACGCTGCCGAGACAGAAGGCGAAGGGGGTCCAATGAGAGGGATGGAACGGTCCCACAGACAGCTGCTATGCTAAAACCACGGCTATGCTATGACCTTTAAATGCAGTTTAGCAGCATGCTATGTGAGGTCTGAATTCAGGGCACAAGGCCAGCACGTTTTTAACAGCAATCTGCTACCAATTCCTAGCGCTAGTTGATCTGCATTCACATTTGCTTAAATACAAACATTTCCAATAAACAGTCAGTATCATGCAACAATTCAGGAATGAAGAAGCGGTGCGTTTAAGTCTGACATCCAACATACAATTTTGGACATTAAAACTGTCAACAAATGTATTTCCTTTGTAAGGTTTTCAGGAATCATGTACATCATTAGAGTAAATGCCTTTCTTAACACCACACCACCCTTTAGCCAAAGGCTCGTTTTCATGTACGATCGCTGCATAACAAGTGCACTGCAGCAAGCAGTGCTAAACTAGCTCAGCTCATTTTTCTTAATAGCTACACAGTAGCTTCAGCGCAAGCATGAGCCACGGAAAGATCGCCCCAGCGGATAAACTTGGCGGTAACGTATTGCGTCACAGCGTTAGCGGTCGCCATGGTCCCTGGGGGGGAGGGGGGGGGGGTGCAGGGGGACGTACTGGTTGCTGTGGGGGAAGTCCAGGAGGTGCTGCATGTTGACAAAGGGGTGGCCCAGGACCTCGGCCGGGACGATCCTCTGCTCCGCGTCGATCAGCAACATCTTCTTCAGCAGGCCCACAAACTCTCCGCGGTCCGCCTTCTCCGCCATCGAGTCACTTCCTTCCATATTCATCACCATGTTCACCTGCGGACGCAGACGGCCGGGTTTTTAACGCGTCGTCCTCCTGCTGCGTTCGCGCGACCCGTCCGCGACGAACGATCAAATGTGAAGGACGGCGAAAAGTCACGGCTCAAATTAATACGCGACCCCGTTTCTACATGACTGATATAGCCGTAGACAGTCCGTTTCCTGGTTTAGTCGCATCGTTCGCATGGAAAATATTTTCTAGCATAGCATGTGTAGCTTAACGTATATATTCAGACAGCGGACAGCTGAACTCAGTGGCAGTGCAAATTCAGAGTCTGGGTTCAAACCTAGGGCTCCGCTGCTCTGGAGACACTTACATGCGCTATATCATCCAAACAGCTGAAGATGTACTTCCTGGCTTCCTTTGACTTCATCCCTGTCTCCGCCTCGTGCTCCTCCGTTGTCTGCAGAGAAAATGAAAGGTTTGACTGGGAGGGAAAGAAAAAAACAAAACAAACAAAAAAAAAAAAAAAAGAAAAACAAGGGCTGGTTCTGTGGGTTACCGTCAGTTCAAAGCTTCAGTCTAATGTGTGAAAATGCTGTGGGCTGTATGGGGCTGGAGCCAACCCAAATTACCCAAGCCCTGTGTGAGTTAGTATTAAAGCTACGGGTTCAGCGGGACTGCCCTTTCTCGTCTAACAGAGCTGAGCCGCGGCGAGCGCCTGCAGGAAACTCCCCGCCATGTTGGCTCGCCGTGGGCTCAGGGGCGGGGCGGGTGTCTGCTCCAGCGGCGACGCCGGAATTCCAGCTCTTCAGCTCCGCCCCGGTCGGGAGCCGGAACGGCTTCGCGTGGGAGCGGTTCGCCAGGTGTGTGTGTGTGTGTGTGTGGGCGTGCGTGCGTGGGGGTGAGCGAGTGCGCTCGTCTGTGTGTCAGAGAGGCGTGTCCCGTAAGGAAGACGGAACGGTTGGGCGTGTGCGTGTGTGTGCACGTGCGCGTGTGTGTGTGTGAACGGCGGGACGGGGGGGGGGAGGGGGGCGCTCGCCTTCAGCCTCCAGGCCGCGTACGGGGAGTCCGACTCCCGGCAGAAGAAGCGGGCCGTCTTCGTCCCCGCGTTCAGGACCTGCTCGCCCGGCAGCCCCTGCGTCTGAGAGATGTAGCGAATCTGAGGGAGGAGGGAGAGAGAAAGGGATTTGGCCAGGTGTTCATTCGTTCGTCGTTATTCGAGACGAACACCAGAACTCACCACCGCCTTTAAAACAGCACGTCCCCACCCCCATTTGCATATAGCTGCTCTACCTGAATGTCGGTACATGGAATATCATCAACATGCACCATTTACATAACACATAGTTAAATAACTGAATCTCATCAAAAACTAGTTTAAACCCAACCCCAATGCCAGTTGGGCATTCATTCTACACTCATTCGTAGAACACGTAGAGTTATTCGGCTGAAAAATAATGAAACAACAAGAGAGAAAGGTTCAAAAGTTTTGTAGATTTTGTATGGAAACTACCTGAAATCATCCAGTACAATGTTGCAAATGTAGAAAAAGTTGCTTGAGAGGCATGAACGCAATGGCTCAACAACCACCCTACATGAGGTCAGTTGTTAACTAATCAACAACACGTTGACTAAAATCAAACTCATTCATGCACAAGACTAAATAAATAACAGTTCTGAAAGGTTAAGGAGTGAAACAGCCAAATTTTGGGATACAAAAATTAATACTGAAAGGGCAGGAGCTGCTTGGGACAGTGTGTTCTTACTGCCTATTGTTGTTAATCTTTCAGAAGGTACTTCTCTCCTGTTTCTGCTCCCAGGTTGGACATAGGTAATGGGCCAAACCCCGGTGAACAGGGCTCCGCGTTCGCGGCTCGAAGACGGCGGGCGGTGATTTGTTGGCCAAGGCCGTGGCCCCGTCACCCCGACCCCCTCTGACGCCGGCGTGTCGGACGGAAGGGCTCCGCTAAGCCGCTCTCCCGCGTTGGGAAGGGTGAGGTAAGCGCGTCGGCATTCCGAGACTCCCGGCCATCTCCCCCCAGAATGCCGCGCTCTATCGAGCCGGGAAGCTCTCGCGCCGCGGACACCCCCCCCCACCCCACCCCACCCCCTACCCCCACGCTCTACTCCAAACTCGTACCAGGGCGCGGGGGCCCCCGACCGGAAAGAGGCTTCCCGCCTCGCTGTGCGGACGTGGGATGGACGGGCGGGCGGGCGGGCCAGCGAATGAAAGGGGGGGGGGGGGGGGGCGGACGCGGGAGGATCCCCCGGGCTCCTCTGATTTACGGTCGCTCGGAAGGGAAAAGGAACAAGGGCCCCAGTGAGGGCCGGCCGCGCTCGCGGCGAGCCTAGCACGGTGAGCGCTGAGCACCGAGCCGCTCGAGGAGCGCTTCTCAAACCGAGAGACAAGCGTGCTCTGTCCTCCCCGTCACGCGTTTCACGCCTTTACCGTCCGCACCTTTCCCACAATTCATAGCTTTAAACACCTCGTGGTTGGACTTTTCTCTCCACCGCTAGTCGCTCCCTGAATCTGATTGGTCGGCCTGTTCTCTTGAGGCCAGCACCCTCCATTGATTCTAGAGAGCGTGTACAAGCGTGATTCTCTCTAAAAGCCTGGCTCTGCTCACCCTGCGGGATCCAAGCCAAGCAGCACATTAAAAGTCAGCACCCAGAGTAACACCTGCTTTACCCTGAGCGCAGCCTCAGCCTCTCAGCAAATAAATGAAAGGCCACACGATTTATTCAGCCCATAACGCTCTAAGAGAGAGAGCCAAAGGACCGAGGATATGAGGCCAGGACTTGACGTACTCTGAGCCGCGAAAACGTCCTTGAGAACGAGGAGTTTTTTTCCAGTTCCCCTGAACCACAGCCACGGAGGCGGGAACGGGCCGAAACAACGAAATTTTCTGCGCCCCGGCACGCACCGCGGCGCCGCCTTCTGCAAAAAACACGCATGGCGGGGGTGGGGGGTGGGGGGTCCTCGAACCCGTGTTTGAAACCCTCGTCCCTCTGAGAAAAGGGGCCCTCCCGTTTCCGTGTAAAAATAACCGGGTGAAACTCACACCCGCCCATCCGTCAGGGGCCTCCCGGCTGCGTGACCTTTCTCGCCGCTCCCTGGCATTTTGCTCATGGGCTCTCTCTCCTCCGCTGCCGCCGGCCCCGCGCCGCCGCTCTCCCGCCACTAGGGGCGCCGGCGTCGGGAAAAAAAACGCCGGCTTCCCGGACCGGGGCGTGTCCCTGGGAGGCGTCGGGCGCAAGAAGCGGCCTGCAGCCGCGCGAGAGGGGGGGAAACGCCCCGTTTCTCAGGGCAACGGCTGCAGGGGGGCGGGGTGCGGTAAACGCGCTGGCGCCCCGGGGGGGGGGGGGGGCAGGGCTGACAGGTTACTGCAACGTGCCGTTTCAGACGGGCGGCGAGGGCGTCTGGAATGCCTGCGAAGTGAGGGGTGTGTGCGTGTGCGAGTGCGTGCATGTGTGCACCAGGATGAGGTGTGCAGGGTGTTTCTGTGTGCAGAAAGTGTGTCTCTTTCTCTGTCTGCCTCATTCTCTCTGTCTCTTTCTCTCTCTGTCGTTCAGTCATTCTCTCTCTCTCTCTACTCTCTGTCTGTCACACTCTCCCCCCTCTCTCTGTCTCTTTCTCTGTCTGCCTCATTCTCTCTGTCTCTTTCTTTCTCTGTCGCTCGGTCTCTCTCTCTCTCTCCTCTCTGTCTGTCTCACTCTCTCTCCCCCTCTTTCTGTCTCTTTCTCTCTCTCTGTCTCTCTCTCTCTGTCCCCCTCTCTCTCTGGCAGAGGCGAGGCAGGGGGGATGACCCTGGCTTTCAGTTATAAATACATTCTGCCTCACTGGACAGCGCAGGGTCCAGGACTGGCCAGTCAGCAAAGCGCCGGTCACCCCCCCGCCTGACTGACTGACTGACTGACTGACTGAAAGTGTGGCCGAGCCCCAAGGGCGACGCCCCGCCCCACACCACCCAGAACTCCGCCCCCCCCCTCCCGTACCGCCCTTACGGCGGCTTTAAACGGACAGGGCTCCGGTCGAATCAAAAACAGGCGACGTCAAACACGCGACCATCAAATCGAGACGCAGTCAGCGACGCATTCGGCTACGAGAGCAGAGGACGCCGAAACGCCGGCGTACCAGAGCCGCGTGCCGGCAGGCAAGCGAGTCGTGAAAGTAAACGGACGCACGTCGCACGTCCAAGTGTAACAAGCGGCAGCGGCATCGAACGAGCTGAACCGTCTCCCGCTTGTCGGCCTTGGGAGATCTTCCAGGCTACCGCGGGCTCCAGACGTCTTCTCCCAGCATCGGCCATTACCGCCGAGAAGCGGTTCCGTCGCGACGTCTCTGCGTTAAAGTCTCGTCGCGATCCCCCGTTTCCTGTCCTCTGCGCGGTAGTTTCAGGGGCTTTATCGCGTTTCTGCCGGAGATGTAAAGAGGTTCTCGGCCCGTTCTCACCGATGCTTCAGATGGATGTGGAGATGCTCAGGCTGCTTGTCTCCTCCCCCCGCTGCATACTGTGGCCATCTGTATCACTCGCGCGCATTATCTCCCCATCTCTCCTAACTGCTTCCGACCATTTTTTTCATTTTTTTCTTCATCCTCCCTTTTTTCTTAATCATGATGTACACAAAACCAGACCCTCTTTATGTATTTTGCATCATTTGTTCAGCTTGTGTTTCAAACGACCCTGACTTCCATATTTTGTTTGGGGGATATAAATCTGTGCTCGGTTTGTTTAGACCGCTTGTTTAGACTGTCCCAATCTCCAATATCAAGCTGCTATTTTTCTGTCTTGTTTCGTCACAGTTTGTTTGCATAATTTTGTTTTTGTTATACCCTTCCCTCTTAGAGGCTTCAGCACGCCAGTTCTGTAAATAGTCGTGGGATGTGGTGGGATGAAAAGTTTTCTTTTAGAAGTATCACTCGGGCGCTAATGCTGCCGCACGTTATGCATGTTCACCGCTAATGAGATGAACCCTGGGGAAAGGTGCCTGACGGGCGGTTTGCAGGGTACTCGGAGGGAACCCCCTTGCCAAACCCCTGAGACGCCTCTCGCGCCCCATTCAGAGGAGGGAGCCCAGCCCACGAACCATGCGGCAAGGGAGGCTAACGGGAAGCTAACATGAGGCTAACGTGAGGCTAAGGTGAGGCTAAGGTGAGGCTAACGAGAAGCTAACGCGAGGCTAACGCGAGGCTAACGGGAGGCTAACGCGAGGCTAACGTCGCACATCTTCCTGTCAGAACGCCGCGTACGCTAGCGCCTCTCTTGCCGCCGGAGGGACGTGGGGCTTGACGCCGGGGCGGGGCGGCTCTTTCCATGCTGCGCTCCTGCTCCGCTGCCCCCTCCTCCCCCCGCCGTTGATACAGCAAGGCCGTGCGCTCTGTCCTCCCGGCCCAACGCGGGTTCATTTCTCTCAGGGCGTTCGCTAAATCAATTTGAGGGGTGACCAGTTATCTCCTCAGCTGAGGAGGATGAGAAACGGCAGGCCGTAAAAACGCTCCGCTGTCCACCGGAGAGCTCTGGGGATCAATACGGCTCTGGGGCAGCTACACCGCGAGACCCGTCTCTCTCAGAGCGACGATTCGGAGGCCCTGTGGAACCGGCCGAGTTCATCAGCGCCGGGGGGGGCCCGTCCATCACACCCCCACCCTGCCCTCCATCTTTGCAGAGCCTCTGCCATGCCCATGCCCTCAGGAGGGGGCACGTGACCAGCTGACCAGCCCCAACTCATTGGAGAAATGGGGAGGGGGGGGGGGGGGGTGTTTGTGGCCTGGCCACCCTGGATACTGTTGCCGCTGAATAGCTCATAAATTTTGGTTACGCTGGACTGTTCTTGGATGCCATTGTTGCAGATTGTTTTGGAACAAGAGTGTTCCGTGGAAGAGGGCATGAGGAAGCCTGGACAGATCTGGAAAGCGTGGAGGGGGGGGGGGTGGGTTTAAGTGAACTGGGGACAAAAGGAGAGGTGCTGCTGGGTGGCTCATACAGCTCAGGCGCGGGGTCTCAGCGCAGTGATATGAACCGCGGTGCGTAACCAGGTGTGCAGTGGGCCGCAGCGCTGCTCAGCCAGCAGGGTACTCTCTCCCCTCTGGCGCCCGCAGTCTGCCTGCACCGGCTGCTTTGGCTGCGCAGCCCTCCAGCCCAGCAGCTGCGCGTCTCAGCTGCTGAACTGCTGAGTGACAGGAAGTGCCGGGCAGCAGACAGCCTTTCTGAGGATGTGAGCAATGGCATGAGCCCTCCGGGAGGACAAAACCAATAATTACAGCCAGACTTTCCATACAGTGAAGAAATAACGGGGAATAAAAAAAAACTTTATTTAAAAAAAAAAAAAGAAAAAGGAATAGGACATAAAAATTAAAAAAACAAAAAAACTAGAACCCTAGCCTCGGGATGACTGGTCATCCGCTAGGTCACTTCCTCAGAAGGCAGGCATGAGTAATCAATTACCGAGAAGCATTCAATATTAAGCGCATGAGGGCAAGGGCTCTGCTTTCGTCCGTTTGGCACGTCGAGAGGAGACGGTTACCTGATCGTACTCCAGCGCTCCGGGGTACAGCGGCCAGCCCAGGAACAGCTCGGCGATCACGCAGCCCAGCGACCACATGTCTATGGCTTCACAAAACGGCAACCCCAAAATTATCTCTGGCGCTCTGCGAGGAGGAGGGGGAAAAAAAGAGAGAGAGAGAGAGAGAGAGAGAGAGAGAGAGCTGTCAGCCTGGGGTTCCTGTTACTAAACAAGACATTACTTACGGCTGGCAGAGAGAGGACAGCTGCTCTGCGTTAAAATCACCCGCGACCTGCCCGCAGCGGGGAAAAGGATCAGGAGCGTAAATATTAACACGGCAAACGTTCAAACAAGTCCCCGAGCTTCTGGCTCATTCCGGCACCCGCCCCGCCCTTAAATCTCCCATAATGCTTTTTAACGAGTCGCAATGGAGCAGGAAGCAGCCCTAAGGCCCGCGGAGCCGAGACTGCAGCATCTGCTCGGAGGAAGAAAAGCCCGCGCTCACGGGAGCGTCCAGGTAACCTACGGTAAACAAGTCCGCCCCCGGCTTAAGTCTCGGACTCGTCTTTCAGGCCCTGGAGCGACACACCCGCGCGTTTCGCGCTCGAAGAGGGGGGGCCTTTCCTGGAAAGGTGGGGAATAACAGGAAGGTGTCGCTAGCGTCCGCTATCCCCTTCCCGCGCGCCGCGCCGCCAGGTAAGCGGGCCACCTGGACGGGCGCTCTTCGTAAAGGTTGCTAGGGGAACGCGTGAAACAGAAAGCAAACATAGCTTAGCAGCTGCCCATTACGCTTCGATGACATCATCGGTTGGACGGCCAAATTACACGCGTCAGGGAGAACTTCCCTAGCGAGAAGCGCTTGGCCTCCTCCCGTAATTATACCCCGATTACACAGAGGCGGGAAGTGACCCCCTGCAAGCCCCAACACAAAAGGGACTCTCACGCAGCGCTTATGGGTTTGACCGAAATCCAAACTCCGAGTGTGGGCTTGGAAAGCCGCGAGGAAACGCAACAGGAACGGCGGCCGCCGCGGTCCACGCAACAACGGGAGCTTAAAACCTCGCTCCCGAAGGCCCCCCCCCCCCGACTCCACCCTCCCCCACCCTCCCCCGCATTCAGGGGCGTCACAAAGCCCAGAAAAGCCCGGCGCGCGGATTCCAAAAAAGCCGCCGCGGGTATTTATAGCTCCCCCTAAAAGCGTCCCGCCTATCTCCCGCCGGGCGCTGAAGGGTTATTCCCGGCGGCGCTTCGGAAGCGCGCGAAGGTTTTGGCGTGCCGACCGGTCCTCGGACCGGAGCCGCCCCGGCCGCTCGCTTCCGGCCGTCTCCGGACGAGACGGGGCGGGGGGGGGGGGGGGGGGGGGGGGGGGGGGGGGGGGGGGGGGCGTTTTCTCTCCCGGCGACGGCGACGGTTACGCGCGAGGGGCGGCGGCGAGAGAGCAGCCGGGCCGAGATAGAGAGAGAGAGAGGAGCCTCCGTTTGACAGGGAGATGGCGTGCAAACAGACGGGTCACTGTGGGGGGGGGGGGGGGGGTCAGAAGCAGCACCATAGAAGGGCTTTGATTACTGGAGTGAAGACGCAGAGGAGGACTTTCTCATAAACTGAGGGGAGCCTTATGAATACAAGGCCGGCGGTGACCGAGTATCCACCCCCCCCCCACCCCCCACCCCCAAAAAATGCATCTCTGGTGTATTCCATGGGACAGGAAGCTGGGTTTTCAGAAGCACATTTCCTCCATTTTTTTCCCATCCCATTTACAAACCCCTCTGGAGTACTGCCACTTAGTTACACGAGGGTTTCCTGCAACGCATTAAAACTGTGAGAGTATCATCAACTTCTCACAGGATGCCTCAAAACTAAAAATTAAATTCATCCAGGCCAGTCTTTCCTTTGTCATGAATCCTACAACCAGGTTGAGAAGGAAGACAATGCTGCTTTTTAACAGCTTTTAATCCATACGTGCCAAAATCACATATGTGTATGTTGAAGAAAAACATGCGTGGCATACCTTTGGAACCAAGGACGGTTACGCAAAAAGTCAAAACTTGCCTACACGGGAAGAGAACGATTTCACAGCAAAAACTCCTGAATTTCCATGTCGAGAAAAAACGCCGCAGGACATCTGGCTTACGTAACCTCATAAAAAATGTAAAGCAGACACTAAACGCACGTCATTCTGTGGCGGGGAGCGAGTCAGACGCTGGAAAACGGACCGTTTCCTGATAAAGGGAGCAGGACACCGCAGCGAAAACAGCTAACGGCTAAGCTTAGCAAAAAAACGATGAGAAGGGCCCAAAAAGAAAAAAAAAGAACGTTAAACCATTTTTTTTTAAAACAAAAATTCTCCAGTGGGAGCAAAAGGGGTGTCTAGCCATTAACGTGCAGGAAATCGATGTTTCCTCGCCGTCCCGTCGAGGCTAAACATCCAGGATCGGCGTTACTCTGTGAAGCGCACAAATCTGAGGCGGACAGTGGCCTTGCACTTTATCTGAGCGCCTGCTTTAGAGCGTCCCGCGCCAAGGGCAGGGCCGACGGGCGTTCAAGGCCCAACGCGAGAAACCGCACACGTGCGGGCGCGCAGACGTGGATAACAGGAAGCCGCTTCCCCCCCCCTTTCCTCTGCACAGCTGCGCCACCGGCCCGGAATCCGGAACGTTCCGTCCGAACGGCCCCGGGGCCTGAGCGCGGTCACGTCGTCGGAAGAGCGGGGCGACGTCCGCGGGGCAACGGGCGCTTCGCGGCTTTCGGGACCGCCCCGCAGCAGGCGCTGGGGTCCTCGCCCTTTCTGACAGTGCCCGAAGGAAAAAGGAACGGGCGCCATTTCTGCCTGAATCATATAGTTAGCATTTGTTAGCCGTTTGCTGGCTTTATGGGAACCCTACGAGGTCGCGGCTCCCTGGGGGACGGACGCATGCAGCTGTCCCTGAAGCGGGAACTGAAGCAGGGAACTGAAGCAGGGCCTCCGCGGCCTCGTCTCCAGAGAAACGGCCGTGACGGAGGAGCTGAACTCTGGCCGCTACGCTCGGGGCCTTCCTGAGGCCTCGCAGGGGCTTTGGCCGTCCTGAGAAAACTCGCCGGAGCTGCAAAAACCCGATGACCCCTCCCCGCTCGCTCAGCTCGCTGACAACAGCAACCGAGAAAACAAATACGAGCGAGCAGGAAACAAGCCTGTTGGGGGAAGGGGAATTACTAAAACAAACCAAAAGAGAGTTCTCAACCCCCCTTCCCCCCCACCCCGCCCCGCCCCTCTCAGCTGGTGTGCGCCACAAACGAACTCTCTGTACCTTAGCAGCCAGAGAGCCGGGGGGCGGGGGGGCCGGGGGGGGGGGCCTACGGCGGTTTTCTCGCGTAGCGCCTGCCTGCCTGAGAGGAAGCAGCTGAGCAGACGGAACACGTGCAGCCGCCCTTAACCTGGGCGAGAAGCGCACGCTAAACACACGCTTAAACACACGCTAGGCTACGTATCGCGAGTTTCCACTGCGCCCCCGGAGCCCCCCCCCCCCCCCCCGAAAGCTTCAGCAACAGACAGAGCAGGTGGGGGCTTTCGTTTCGTGTAAGTGGATTCCACTTACGGTCTCTATCACTTCCCCACCAGCAGAACACAAGGCCTCTCTAACTTCCCTAAACCCACAAAAACCCAAGAGCGTTTTTAGACGGAGCGCACAGGAGCACGCATATTACAGCAGCGGCATTGGTTCCCGTAAACCGCGTAGGGAAACGGGCGAGGGACTTATCCGGGCCAGTTGCAGAAGCAGCCCGAGCAGCGCTTCGTCGAGTTTCATTCGATCGGGTTTCAGCATGTCAGGTTGCCACGGTAACGGCGGCTACACCGCCGGGGAAAGCGGCGACGCTCGCGTCCTGCGGCGCACCGCTCGGCTCGAAGCAGGAGACGGGCCCCGAGAAAAACGCGAGGACCGGGGCCTGTTCGCGCGCCTGCAGCGCCTGCAGCACCTGCGCCTTCTCGTTGCGCAAACCCGGCGACACGTCTGCTCGCACCGCAGCTGTTTCTCTTCCTGTGGCACCCGAAATATCAAGGTTTCCACGCTCTGTTTTCGTGCGAGGGCGCGCTGCACGCACGGGTAAGGCCGGGCTCCTCTCGCTCTCACCGACGACCGCAAGGGAACAGAGAGTACGATTAAAGAAAGCTACACGGTCAACCGCGCGGTCGCTGCCTGCTCGCACATACAAAAAGTGCTATACATATGACGATGAACTGCCTGATAGAAAGGCTGAGGTGATAAGAGCGCTCTGGGCTCGGACGCGGATGCGCCCACGTGACCCCCGTGTTTGTCTCTGCCAAGCGGCGGGTGGCGAACCGCAGCGAGGGGCGGGCGGGCGGGCGAGCCATTCAGGGCCGAATTCCAGCGTCTGCATTAAAGGCCCCCTGGCACGGGCCCGGCTTTCCAGAAGCAGCCCGCGGCGTGCGCTAGCACTATGGCTGGCTGGCTGGCTGGCTGGCAGGCTGGCTGGCTGGCTGTTAGCGTAGCGCTTTGTGGCCCTGTGAGTCGCCAGTTCCAGCATTGAAGCGCGCTAGGCCCTTTCACCGGAGAGCTTTCTGTGAACCGTGGGGAGGGGGAGGGGGGGGGAAACAGGTCTGTCGCAGCGCATAGCGTTCAGCAGTGTGCCGCTTTTAAACATAGCACGCTTACATAATTAACCGCAGCAACTGTTCTGCCGATCCCTGGAGTTTGAAACGTACTGAACGCGGTGTTTTCACCCTTTCTCGTATTATTACACCAGTGCAGTGCGATTCAGTCCAGATTAGATTAGAGAGCAGGCTTACCAACCGAGAACCATTTTTCTAGCAGCGTAATTATGCAACCCTAACCCTAACAGAAAGTTTTTCTGAATAAGAGTATAAACTGTAAGACTGACATGATGAGAAATAGTAATATTCCTTTACTGCATACTAAAACATTCTCAGAAAACTTGGTTTGTTTTTAAGATATGGTCTATGGTGATTTTAAGATATCTCTGAAGGCCTTCTATCAATTCTCAATGACAGATATGATCCTGATCTCTTCAGAATGCTTTTAATTCTATTCAGTCCGCACTTTTCGGTCTGCAGCTGGTTCTCAATGCAGGCAAAACTGAAGTCTGGTGTTTCCTAGGTGTCATTCTCACTCATTTGATGAACTGAAAATCACCACTCTAGATGGAAAGTACACTGAAAGAGTGTCGTGCATTAAATACCATGGAATCGGGCAATGGGGCTTTCCGGTTTACATAAAGATTAAATAAGAAAATGCTATCACACCCGACGTGTTCATGAGAACCAACAGGGCCGTTAACGGTGTATCGAAGACACACCGTGGAACTCGAGTCCACCTGAAGAGGCCACAGGCTTAGGACCCCGTGGCCCACATGCGACTGACCCACAGTGTGTAAGCACAAACTGCGGACTAATTACATGGATGTTCAGACAACATCATTGCAGCCTGACAAAGCCGACATTGGTTGCCACGCGACACTCATTAAACGTGTCCACTGCGAAGCAGGGTTAACCAAACACACTGTGCAAGCATGTTCACCGTTTTTTTAAACCGCGGTCCTATTTCCAACATATTCTTTCGAAAAATGGAATTCATCACAGAACTGTATTCAAGAATGGAACAAACAAAAGGCTTATATAAAATTAATGAATGTTATGTTACAGGATTTTACTGTTGCGTTGTTCAACAATTCTAAAGACTATAAGAGGGCACTACGAACATATTTCACTAGACAGACACGTGCTCTCTTCAATTTGATTGGCCTGGCTGCGGCCAAGTGTCAGGTCACAGTGATTGCAGTCCTGGGATTCAAATAAGTTGGCGTTGCCATGCCAACACAGAACTTTGGCCAATGTGACACAATTCTGTTGACAAATAAAACAATTTTTTCTCAAAATAAATAAATAAATAAATATGTTTCCTGGGCAATGGTTAAAGGAAAGGAACTCTGACTATGTTCACCAATGTGCCTGGGGTTCACAGTGCTTCATCCGCTACGTGCAACGGTACAAGGCTGCTCAGTTGCACAGTGTTCATGTTATTCTGGTGTCAAGAAGCCAAAAAGTGGCTACCGAGCAGCAGAGGGTCAGAGTTACGTATCATTTACATGGAGTAGATAGAGTTACCATACCCACTAATGTACGGCAGCACTGGCAGCAGTATAAGCAAGACAGTTACAGGGCCTGTAATTATAAACTAGTTTCAAATATCAAACGGGCAAGTTTGACCGATTTACAGCGTGTACCATATGAAATGGCATCTCAGGTTCCCCACCTCCACAAAGGACCGATATACAGTCAGTAAATCAATGGAGGTTTCCAGTTAAAAGGCTACGGTTATGAAAATAAGTTCATAGCATGAAGGCTACTGTCAAGCACAATAATGACGGAAACCATAAACAGACCGGTGTTTGGGTCCCGGGTAGGTTGCTGGGTAAGGCACAGCTGTGAATTTTAAGCGAAACCTAACTGTGGTTAACTCCGCACAGCCAAAATCCAAAGCGTCTGAACTGTGAACTTCTCGGCAGGTATTACTGTACCCGCGGATAATGTGCTGGCGACGGCCCGTGCACAGATGCTAGGCGACGTCACTCGGCAACTTCAGATCGCCTTTATTTAGCTTCGCGTAAATTACGGCTCACACGGTTTAGAAGTCAACCCAAGGTGGTTATGGTGTGCTGACAGACCTGGCCCCTTGCATCGACGTGACGGTTTTAAGACACAAGACAGGCGCCGACCCAATTGTTCCTTATGTTTTGGGCTTTTGCCTTGGATTCCACTTCAAGTCCAGTGTGCTTTAGGCCTTCCCAAACCCACCCAGATTCATAATCGGACAAAAGCTTTGCAATTGTTATACACTTCGTTGTACGTCGCTCCGGATAAGAGCGTCTGCCAAATGCCTGTAATGTAATGTAATGTAATTCTGTTAGCCTTGTGCCGGGCACCAGAGGCATCAAGGCACAAGTTAATAAGTGCCAGCTTGCACACTGTAATAGCACCGCCTCCGAGCGCCCCATTACCTAACAAGCCTCCGACTGGCAAGCGCCAGAGGGTATCGGGTGTGTCGGTTCTCAGAACCGCCCTTCCGTGGGAGATCCAGCCTGCCACCTGCAGTGTTTCCACAACATTCGTCATTGTCCTTCCAGAATTTTCACCGCCGCTGGAATCGTGGCGTGCATTGTTGTCCGACTTCTTATCTTGGCAGCAGTAGTTACGTGGCTTACCCGTGGGTGCAAGCTTTCTAGGGATTCCTGCTTATTGGCTAGACATATCCCGGGCATAAACGTGTGCACTGTCGCTGCGCTTGACGGACAGAATGAATGCCACGCCCAATTCCGCCTGTGTCTTGAAACAAACGCATATTTTCCGGAGGCGGGTGCGTTTGGGTTTGTGGGGTGATCGCCTTTCGACGATCGCTATTGGATAAAGATGTGGAGAAGGCAGAAAAACTAGCTTATTAAATCTTAGTGTAATTTACTTCTGAAGCTTAAGCCATTTTAGTAACTTAGTCAGCTCAATGTTTTAACATAGATGAATATCATTTAGCTCACGTAAGATACCTTGCTAAATGCCACTTTAGTCTAGCCAGTTTAGCCGAAATTGTATACCTGGAAATTATATTTGGTTGAGACAAACCATATTTGACTAAACTTTCAGATGAGTTTGTTAAAATCTTTCTCAAAAAAGAAACAGGCTGGTGAAGGTGACAATGAGGAAGCTAAGGATGTAGCTAACTACCTACCTCTTCTGGGCAAAGTGGGCAAGGGCGAAATTCCTCTCAGTTTGCTATACGTTAGTGTTAGTGCTATCGTTCCATGTCTAAGTTCATTGTTCCTTCTATGTAGGCTAATAAAAGCCGAAACACTGCATCTGACACTGGGACACGAGCCAGTTTTCAGTGAGTATCCCAACACCTGTGGGAGGATCCAAGTCAATGGAAAACAGAATGTCTCCCAGCCCCGCAGGGCCGTCCTTCAGTGACAGAGAAACAGAGGAACAGCTTTAATGGCTATTTTATGAGGACACACTACAGGTGTAAGTAGTTTTTAAAAAAATAATTTGTTCTCTTGGGGATTGGACAGCATAGAAAAATAGCTCTTGGAGTCTGGAGTGAAGCTCTAGGTTGGATTGGACGCCCCTTCTGACATACCGATGGTACACATCACCATGGAGGCCGGCTAACGTGCTACATAACACCGGGCCTGTTCTCCATCTGCAGTCCATCGAGGGGAAATCTTTACGAGCCACAAGGAAAAAAAACCCAAGAGATTTGGGTCTACTTATGCAAGCAAAGTGCGAAAAAAGAATAAACATATCAGGTTTCTCACTAAACAGGGGCTTGTGAAATTCCCAGATCAGGGGGCAGGGGGGAAGCCCTCCACACCATTACAAAACTAAATACAGATTCTCCATGTCACTTGAAAGTTCTGCTAAATAGACCTGAACATGAGACATAGCCTAACCAGACAAACTGTAACTTGCATAACAGTAGAAGTACCTTTTTAGCAATGTTAGAAGAAGTAACAGTTAATAGTCTGATGATAAAATATTGTGTACAGGTACAGGCTAGGATAACCAGTGGTGGACTTCAGAAAGCCATGTGGATCTGAGGGCTTGCCTGCGTGTTGCTCTTTCTGCAGTTTCAAAAGATTTTAAGAGGCACACCGTGGAACACGGAAAAACCTTGGCATGGAAAAAAATGTACCGTCTTCAAAGACTTTTCTGGAACCACGAGTACATTCGACAGTGCCTCCTTCAAAACCCTTCCGGGACGTGCGGCCCCTTGTCTAAGCTTTCAAGCGACTGCTTAACTGAAAACCCAACGCCGTGCAGCGCTTTTCTGGCAAAGGAGAGAGTTTTAAGTCGTGAAAAGGGAACTGGCATAAACAGAGAAACGGACTTCATCAGCAGCACGTTAAGTCTGCCAGTTCTCCAACATTTCAGTTTACTTGACACCAGTCCTTTAAAATTCTCTCTTAAATGGGGGGGAAATGATTTTGTAGTGACTCAATTAACATATAGGCCTACATTTATAAATATGAATCATTTACAGATCTGTAAATATGAACCAAAAATATACATAGCCCATATCCGAATGAACGCAATTTTCTATTTTTATCAAATTCCAGTGGAAAAATACTGAAGGTGGTTTGTTTTAGCTGAGGGACAGAGACCACCCGCCGTGCTTAAGCGAGGGTATAAAAGCGGCGTGGAAAAGCGTGCCTTTTACCCCCCTCCCCAGCGGGACGGCTCCTCTGGACTCTGGACCAGCGCCAGCCCGGACGCTTAGCCCAGTGTGAAAGCCGCCGCCGCCGCCGCCGAAACAGCGATCATTATTCAGGTCCCGGCCCGCGGCTCGCTAAAAATAACGGCAGAAGAACCCCCTGGCCTCCTAGCTGTGCCAGGGTGGCGGTTGCGGGGAGCGCACCCAGCTATTCGGCGCTGAAAGCTGGCAGCGGGCGGAGCCGGTGTGCGTCGTTCGGGCCGGGGGAGGAGAGGCGACCCGCGAGCCCCGTAGGCAGAGCTAGCTGCCTTCAGCGAGCCCGGTCTGGACTGTGCGCAGAGAACAGGCATCTGACTCCGGACAAAAAACTACATGTAGCCTAGTCCCCAAAGACTTTTATAGTCTTCAGATGAATTACTGACCATGCAAAAACAAACAAAAGTACCACTGTAAAGTACCACGGCTCACTTCCCCCTAAAATCACAGCACAGCACAACTTGGACTGACTTTGCCCATCTCTAACTCCCGCCCTCCTCTTTGGAGGAAATGGCCTCTTCATTAGGAAGTGCAGATGATGATGCCTGCTTTGTCAGAACTGAAAACTACTTGCCACTATTCAACTTGAAACAGAAACAATACCGCCATCAAACTCTTGCACGGCACCCAACTTCTTCCTTTGATCAGTAGGGCGAGTGGGGCCTAGTCAATATTTAATACCGCTTTCATTATTAATAATGCGCTTGACTGATGCCCTTGTACGGGGCTGGACACTTAATTCCAGTGACACGGCTTCGATTCATTTAAACTCGCGTGCTACGTCGTCATAAGGCATCGCTCACCGCACCGAATAACAGGGTGATGACTGTAGGACAACGGCAACTAGAGGAAAGAATCCCGACGCAAAACCAAATGGACTCGTTGACGCTGTTCTTGGGAATTCTCGCAATGCCGCAATGATAGGGAGAAGTCAGCAGGGCCACATCTGTTACGCTGCACTTTGCACAAAGACAGAGTTCTGGCTCCGAGCCACGCGTTGGAAGAGACTCGCACCGAACAAAGCACTAGTTTCAACGTGCTGACGTGTTAGGAAGATTGCTGAAAATATCAGAAGGAAAGGGCATTAAACAGGGAGAGGGGCTGGTAAAGTTCAACAATTATCCTTAAAGGTACAGTACAACATTTTGGAAAAAATTGCTTATCGCTATCTTATATATAGTTAGATGATAACGGCAATATCAATTTCATCCCAGTGCATCCAGTACAAAAATATTAGACCATATCTACAGGCCGTATGCTAACTGAGCTACCACTATGAATGGCTGCAGTTTGCAGTGACGTTAGCTTTGCTAATTAGAGACAGAAACACACCTCCCAACATCACCGAAAGCTGAGTTTTTTTTACACTTGCATGTTGCGTCTTTATGACAAGTAAAAATAAAAACAGAAAGATGAGATCTCCGTTATTTTAGAGGCAGCTAAGTTCAGATCTATAACTGACAAATAAACATGTACTTGATCTACCGAGCACAGTGATTAGCAGCTGTGCAGTGCTGCTTGAAGCCTGAGTTTTGGGGCTGCCAGGTAAGCAGAATTACTAGCTGCAGGGGGAGAGGCAGTGAGAATGCATGTTTACAGTCCGGGACACGCATGCCTAGCAACCCCTAACTCACGCTTGTATTTCCTTCACTTAACTCAGCAGAGCTAAATTACTTCCATCTGCAGCCATTCACAGTGGTAGCATAGTTAGCATGCAGCCCGTAGAGATTAGAGAGTCTACTAGTTTTGCTTATTGCCTTAACTATGGCAAAAAGCTCATTTCCAAAAAAAGGTTGGACTATAGCCTTAAATACAGTACCAAAGCCATTCACGCTAAACACAGCTGTGCAAAACGCATTCTGAAGTACTGCTTTATTTCCATCACGGCGTAGGCCGCTGTAGCCAAACAAGAGACGGTAAACAGCGGCTCAGTAAGAGCTGGAGTGCCACGGCATGTAATGGAGGAAACTGCAGAAATTCATGCTGCACTTCCATTTCGAAAACACTGAATGGTACAGTCAGGAAGCCTTTCCGATGAACCCAATCGATGGAGAACCACCAAACTCATCCCACAGAAATGATGAGAAAGAAAACTCAGCCAATAAGATATTTTCTAGATCTAAAACTGAATACACTCACCGACAAAATAACCTAATGATTTAATAGTCGAATAGTAGCCGTAGTTGTAGCCGAATACAGGATTTGGCATGTCACAGGTAGTCTGGGACAAAATAACCGGCGTCTTAAACGTCTGGATTGACACTGACTGCTATAAAAAATACGGGGGACATTTTACAACCAACAAACTGCGTGAAACAGAGTCGACAGACACAGCCACAAACTTCTGCACAGCTCTAGCGGTGAAGTTGGGACACTTCACACCGACCGCATGAATAACTGGAAAATAACCACGCAGCAAAATCACCCGGCAGACCAGAAGCACTGAAGACCACAGGACCAAGTGTCAAGGCCACTGTTTATAATCAGCTATGGAGAAAAAAGTTCTAATATTTCAACATGGGAAAACCTTAAATGCCAGCAACATGACTCAAATGACTCGGTGAGCACAACAATTCTAGATTATAAGACGTACAGGCATTCTTTTGAGGTTGGGAATATCTAGGCCTCGCCTCTTTGCGAGACACTAAATGTTAACGGCTTCTTCTGCGATTCTCTGCAAACATTGCTTCTAAGAAATTCAATTCTCATGTTATGATGGGCCAGGCAGAATTTGGCAATCACTTTTTCTAAAAAGTTTGGACACCGGCAATGTAAGCTCCACCCTGGGCTGCTTCAGACTAACAGAAACTTTGCTGCAAGAGCAGAAAGCCTAAGGATGCATACAACCTTTAGGCTTAAGACAAGTCAAAAGAGAGAGAATTTCTTTTGAAATGTATCAATAAAACAGGCCTTCGTTCGAGGCAGCAGAATGAAGAAGCTTTAAAAAAAATGTTAAAAAAATACAAAAATCAACCCAAAGTCAGAAGGAGGAGCTGACGTTCGGATCTGACACAGGAAACATCTCGGGAAAATGTTCCCTGTTCTTCTGACGCGAGAGAGAGAACAGCGTGTGCGCCTGACTCCTCGGTGCACTGCAGACAGCTGAAGCAGTAGTACCGCAACGTTCTCCCTCCAGGACCCCGGGGACCAAAAAGACTTCTCTCAAATTTTCTCACACTGTTGTAATAACAAACAAGGTTCTTCTGCTCGGGCGGCTTACGCAGTTCGGCAGCGAAACGCTATCTGGCGTCCCCCCTCCCCGCGTGTTCCGGTGAAATTCTAGGCATGCCTGCCAGCGTTGGGTCGAACACGCACGCGGGCACGACCTCACGCTCCGCACACATGCCTCCCTCCTCGTAGGTGACTGCAAATTAAACGACCGGGGGGCTGAGAAGCCCGGAGAGCAGAGCCGACGTGCACCGCGCTCAGACACACCCAACGTAACAGTAGCGCTAGAAACGGGAGGGAGGGAGGGAGGGCAGATGTTCTCACACTTCCTCACACGTTGCCGCTCTCGTAAGACTCCGGAAGCGCTGCGGCTAAATTTAACGTGAGAGGATGTACCGAACTACGGTCTGTCGGTGTGTGACTCCTGGTGCGGCGCGTTCTGCACACTGGTGCCTGACGGTTTCAAACGGGTGTGTGTGCGGGCGTTCCCCCTCCCTCCAGGTAGCCTCTCTCCCGCCCTGTAAACAAAACTCTCCCCCCCCCCATCCCCCCACCCCCCCCCCAGGCCCAGAGCACAAACGTGAATTATTCACAGACCGCAGAGCTGGCTGCCCTCTCGAATGTTTGCGTCTCGCCGCTGCCGCGGCACCCAGAGCGCGGACCCCGACTGCGGACCAATCGCAGCGCGGCGCGGAGGCTAGCAGGCTGATGACGCAAAACACCCCCTCTTTAGACCGCCTCGGGGCTTTTTTTTTTATCACTAGGGATGGAACGGTTCACAGATATTTTTTTTTTCCAGCCGGGCGGAGCGATGCGAAAGGCGTCTCAAACCGCGGCTGCGTTTCGCATCAGAGCCCGGGCGACAGAGGGAGACGAAGGACGCGGTTTCTGAGTCCCGCGGCCCCGCAGGAGTTCTCGGAAAAGCGCTGCGCCGCGGTGGCGGCGGCGGCGGCGTTAGCGGTCTGTAAGCTGGGCCCGGGGTCGGCCCCGTCGCCCCCCCCGGACCGCGGGCGAGAACAGAGGCTCAGCTGTGAGCGGCGGGACGCGCTGGAGGAACGAGGAGGCTGGGGATCGGGGGCCGCGCGCGTTCGAGGCCGCGGGGAAACTAGGTGAACTGTGAATAACAGAGGCGGTGATGAACGACTTCCAACGACTGTCTAACCTTTGGCTTTTTTTGCATGTAGATCATCGCAAAGCACGTAAGCCAGTTTGTCGAGTCCACAGCGGCCTTGCCCAGCAGCGCTTCCAACAGCATATCCCCACAGCTCAGGAGGGGCCACGGTTACAAACACAGCCGCTAAGCAACTCCAAAAAAGACACGATACCCAGACCAAACAAAATATATGAAAGCCAGGAGGGAATAAGCAAGAGGATATTAACAGAGTTAACAGTGAATGACAAAACCCACTAAACAACCTTTCGGTTTACGGCTTCGCAGATAACGCCGTCGCTCGCAATATAGCCAGCCAATGAAAGGGCTGGGTAAACATCCCGCAGGTAAAGCCCCTCCGTGCCCGCGGCGGCTGGAATTCCCCACGGCTCTCCTCTTCCTGGTTGAGAGGGGGGCGAAGCAGATGGAAACATAACGGGCATTTCAGACAGGGCCGGGCCCTTTCGACCACGTCGCCGCCGCCGCCGCCGCCGCCGCCGCCGCCGCCGCCGCCTCCCCTCGCCTCCCCCCCGTTCACCGCATCCGCGCTCGGTCATTTCACTTTCCGACCCCGGCGCTTCGAGGAGCGCCCCCCGAAATTCCACCGTGGCAAAAAAAAGTGAGGTTCGCGCGCCCGCTCCATCCAAACAAAAACAAAAAGCCTCGCAACACATCTGGTTGAAATTTACAGATGTGACCAGATTTTTTTTTTTTTTTTTTTTTTTTTTTTTTTTTTTACACGAGCTCGGTTCCTGGAAAAAAAAAAAAAAAAAAAGCCCTGGCCTCACCTCTTTCCTACTCTCCGTTTACAAAGGTAACAGGAAGAGGGCGCTTTCAACAGCCCACGCCAAAACGTGCAGTTTGCAACACTGGAATTGCAAAAAAAAAAGCTGCTGCGTCAATTCTTGAAGCCCTGCATGTTAGAGGCCATGCCAAGTTCCTACTGTGCCTACGTATTCCACACAGGACAGAACAGTATGTCCTTAAAACGTAATTACACCATGGTTCACTTCTTTAAAGCTGCAAACGTGTTTGTATGCCTACTTCTTAAATTGAACATTTTAATCCGTTCTGTAATTTCAGCACTTCTGAAAATAACTGGTAGAAAACATCCTGGTGTTGCCCTCTAACATATGAAAAATACCTTCTTCATTCCGCTCTGGCCCCGCCCCAATCATGATATCCCAGTACCCATACTATTACGTCATGTAATGTCAATCAAGATGTCCAAGTTGGAAAATCGTTGCTGCCCCACAAATTTGTCTATTTGTTTTTTAATACGATAAAACACTGCTGGCACCTGATTGGCTAGACCGGTTTCGGTTTTCAAACTGGAGAAACATGGCCACCTGTTCATAAACTCTCCCATACTCCACCTAAACGACCCACTAAAATGTGTTTATTAAAACATCTGAGGCAAGAAATAGGCCACGTAATTGCAGAATTTTGGTTTATGTTTGATCTGCAACGCTTTGCGGGTTTGATCCATGTTTCACGAGCATACGCTGTACAGATAATATACATATGGAATACCCTACGCAAATGAGATGGACACACCTACTCCACCCACCCAAAGATGCATTTTTTCAGAATTGTGTAGCAGGCGGAGCCTGGCTGAAACAGTGAGTGCAATTACTCTGTAATCACTGGCAAAACAGTGCAAAGTCAGATGTCCTTAGCGGTCAAGTAACTTGGTACTATTTAGCAAGAGCCTCCATCAGTCCTTCAGTTACCAGTACGCTTGATTGAATAGCTCCAAGAAGACAAAATAACTAGCTACTAGGTTAGCGAGACGGATATGAAGGTACATATCCGTTCAACCGCCAAGACGTTATTTTACAGTGATCAAGAGCGAACAGGAGCGGCATAAAACAGGAAAACGGGACGCAGGGGTGGACAGAGCATGCATGTGGCCAGCTTGCCTGCCAGTGAAACTGTGGTATTCTCTGTTTACAATGCACAATGTCCCGAGCTGACTAACAGGAAGGAGACCAAGGGAGAGGGAACACACAAACATCCACTTTCAGCCAAAGCTACCGTTTCTAACAGATCCTACCCAAAACAGGAACCAGCTTGCCCCATGACACTAGTCAGAGTCAGCCTACTTCCACAGGACAGGATTCAGGACTTACTAAACTATTTGCATGCAAACCAAAAAGCCACAGAATCATTATCATTTTACTCACTTGAGTCATTGCCTGGTGTCATCGATTTGAGTTGTGAAATCTTTCTTTTTTTTTTTTTGAGATAGTAACATTAGTGGTCAGCAGTCTAGCGTTAACGGCGCATGCGTTTCTGTTAGCAACCACACACACTGGAAAAACACGGCTGCACCCTTATTTCTGCCAAAAACAAGGAGGATAAGAGGCCTTGCAGGGCACTGAGCCCCCATCCCCCACCCCTCAAAATCCTGCGACAAAGCAGGGAGGGGCAGGACTCAGAGGACACGTGTTCTTATCGCCTGCTGGCACAGGCTTTCCCCAGATCAGTACATCCCTGGGTATTCTCTCTGACACCTGACAACAAAACCCAATACAGCCCCCCCCCCCCCCCCCACCCCCCCGCCAGCTACATATATTATTAACGCTCATGAATAATTCATGGCCGACCGGACGGTTTCTCCGAACCCTGAGCCCCACCGCAGGGAGGAAACGTGATGCAGCCGGACAGCGAGAGAGGGCTCGTTTTACCACCCAGTCTGTTCAGCAGCAGTCAATACGCAGCTCTGCTTGAAGACAAGCAATCCCTGTCAATCTGCCTCTTTTTAAAGATTACTTTTACAAAATTATCGCGTGACAAAAAGATAAAGAAATGCAACATCGCCGTCTACACTATCTAGACCACTTAAGGACTGAAACTCACCCGATGGGTGAACCATCTGATAAGGAACACGTGTCACTCAGTAATCTAATCACGCACGCTATCCCTTACTCACACACATACTATTAAGTATGGATCTACATCGAAACCATCAGAGCCATTCGATTGCATTCTAGAAAGCCAAGGTACTGCAAAAGATTTAGGAAAGAAGGACGGGGAACGAAACCGCCGAGGGCATCGCGAACGATACGTGTCGACCTCTCTCAGGACAGTTCGTTTGCTCGTCCTCGCTTCTCTCCCACAGGGCTCGCGGCCGGGTGAATTATCGATCGGGCACTTTCCGAGCGGACGCGGGGCCCGGGAGACCCGACACCGCGGGGGAGACACGCGAGAGCGGCGGGGGGGGGGGGGGGGGGGGGTCTGAATTATTCACCGGGGACACGGCTTCCCGACAGAGGAACACGCGCGCGCACCTCCGGCCCCTTCTGAAGTGCGGCGGCCAGGCCATCGGGCGTCGGCCCCGGGGTGCGGAGCCAAAAAAAAAACGCCGGCGGGGGAGAGGGTCCGAGGGGGACACACGGAAGCGGACGACCGCGCTAGCGGCCCGAAACAATGCTGAAATAACTCCGGCCCGCGTTTCCTTTGTCTCTTCGGCCGAGCCGAATCTGTAACATCTCACTCGACACAAAAACCGCGACGGGACAGCTCTGGGCCGAGGACGCGAGCAGGAAAAGGGCTTTTAACGTGACGGATCACACTCCTGCCCTTCTGAAACTGCTGTGCGGCTATGCGGCGGGTAGTGGGAGGAAGGGGCGCGCTTCTGGTGCGTCTCCAAATTTCAGCCTCTCTCCTGCATGAATTTTAAAACGTCTGTTTACGAGGCTGGGAGAAATAAATGAGGAGAAGTTTCTAGCAGGACTGCAGGAAAATGAGTTAAGCAGGGTGGGATACGCAAAGTAGAAAACGTTGAACTAATTACCACCTCGTAAACGGTAACGAGGCTGTTTTTCCACCATGGAAACCAAACAACACTCAAAACTTTTAAAGGACTAGGAAGGGGAGGGGAGGGGGGGCTTAGAAGACGCTGCCTTCGGGTTAAAAAAGGGCTTCGACATCCTTCACTTATATTCCACCCTCTAGCATTCCCTCCTGCAGGCGAGCAGGAGAGAGAGAGCAACCTACACGGGAACACGCTGACCTTGAAGGAGAGAATGGCCTCGCTAGCATTTCGTTCTGCCTTATTTCACTCCCGCTGCCAGAGGCCTCTCCTTCTATAGTAGTCAACAAGCCCTGGCCCCCGTCCCATTGGCTATTTCGAGGAGGTATGCTCGGCTGTTGCCCTCAGAGGAGAAGCGGCGACCGCAGCGGGCCGTATCGCTATCATGCGCGGCGTTTCTGGGGCGCGCCCCCCTCCCCCCACTCCCCCCCCACCCCCCGGCCTTCTGACTCACCCCGCTCGCTCGACCGCGGCAAACCAGACAGCAGGACGTCGGGAATGCACTTCCTGTGCTTCCTTTTGAAGACGGAAACCTCGACTCGGGATGACCTAATCGGGGAGGCGGAGACGGTCGAAGCGTAAGATGGGAATCGCGCGCCCAGCCGATCGCCGCGAACGGGCTCAGAAGCCGAGGGCGAAAACAACGGCCCGCATCGACCCCGATCGACAGGAGCGCCGGTGAAGACGCGGCCTGCTCCGTGGAGCCTGGCTAAACGAACGATTAAAAACATCGAGAACGCGTCAGCGCCTCCCCCGCGCAAATCGAGCAAGTCGCTTCGGAAGTCGTCCCATCGATCTGTTTTCGGAGAGTACACAGCGAACTGTCTCTGTGGAACTTTTCCCACTTGACGTACAAAATGCACTTCCCCCTTTTCTGCCGTGACAGTGGTATGTTCCTCCTCCCCCCCCCCCTAGGATTTTGTGAAATGTCCCCTACCGAATGAAACACTAAATTTCATTAAGCAAGAAATTCCGAGCTGGTCAAAGGGTCGCTACGCTAGCGCTACGCTAGATCCTTGAAAGGGTATTTCCACCAGCGTTTTTTTAGTGGTCCCCCCCAATCACACGCCAGCGCTAGATTTTAGCGATAAACAGAGGTGCGAAATTAGACCCGGCCGATTACGGTTCGCTCTGCGCTGACGCGCGCCGAGCTCGACTTCCTTTCGACGTCACGCGGAGCGCCGCTCTGCGTGAGCCGTTTCCCGAAGCGCTGAGCCTTTATCGTAAGTGAGGCGGCCGGCGAGCGACGGCGTCGCGCGTCACGAAGGGGCGCGGGAACGAGCGAGAGCGAGAGCGAAGCGGTTAAACAGCTGGACGGTAACGAGCGCGCGCGGCTTCGCGTTTGGTTCCGCGTCCGCGTTCTCTCAATACCGCACTTTCGCTTCTCTCTCTCTCTCTCTCTCTCAGGTCCGCCAAGCCGAGCTCCAACTCGCTCTGCTGAGGGACCCCGGAGGTCCGCTTTCTGAACGTAAAAAACAGAGAAAATAAACAGAGGGGCCAACCGGGCCTTCGCCACTTCACGTCTGCATCGCCTCACGGGCCCGCGGTCACATCGCACAGCCGGGCGCGGTATGACACAAGAGGCAAAGGGACGAGGCAAAGGGACGCGGCAAAGCTGTCCTTACGATAATTCATCCGACGTGTACGTGACTGAAGTACCGATGAACGGCTTCACCAAAGGTCACAGGAAGCGACAGAAGAGGAAGTCATTGTGTCCAAGGCCTGCCGTCTATTCTGTAGGTGCTTGAACTCTTGACACCGCCACCTGCTTTTTTTCATAGCAAGAACATTCCGGTATTATAGTGAATAAGAAGGGATTCTCTTTATTGAGCCTGGACATCACGCACGGCCACCTCTCACTGCAGGTTCAACTTAACAAACCAGCCACTCCAAAATCATTTTGAGCTCACACAAACTTTGAGCAAGCTACACACAATGGGAACATCAAAAAAATAATGAACAACAAACCTAGTGCAGGGAAACTGAGCCTATCCTGCCTATGTTGCTCACCTGACCCGTTTTCTGCCTTTCAGGGTTAGCTGACCCACATTACACCTCCGCAGCCACCGACACATCTGAACCGCACGCGCTCACCCACCGGCCACTGAGAGGGCGTCAGCGAAAAAGGGCGCAAGTACACAAGCTCCCTGCATTCGGACGGGGGGGGGGGGCTTTAGAAGTTTACTTTCAAACGGTTCCCTTCCGCGACCTTCTCTTCGACAAAACAAAATTAGTGTCAAGCGCTGCCCTGATCTTTCACACTAGGCTTCCTCTTCTTAAATGGTAAATGGACTGCATTTATATATCGCTTTTATCCAAAGCGCTTTACAATTGATGCCTCTCATTCACCAGAGCAGTTAGGGGTTAGGTGTCTTGCTCAGGGACACTTCAACACGCCCAGGGCGGGGATCGAACTGGCAACCCTCTGACTGCCAGACAACCGCTCTTACCTCCTGAGCTATGTCACCCCTATAGAGAATTCTTCCTTTAGAGAATTAAAACGTTAATTGTGGAAGAGCGCGCCACTTAGCACAATTTTGAAACTGCGTCCCATGCATCAACTCAATTCAAACCCAAGCCGCTGCACACGAAACACATGCGTGCCTGCCATTTTATTTATTTATTTATTTGAAAAGGCAGAGTGTTCAGCAGCACACAGAGCGGTTCAGCCCGGGCACAGCAGATGAACGCAGATGAGCCGCGCAGATACGCCGCGGCAGCGCGGATACGCGCGCGCACCACATCCTGGCACGCGGGCGGGCCGCTGTGGCGGAGCCTCCGCCCCCCCCCCCCGCACGCCATCCCGGCTGCCCGAGCTAACCTATAAATCTCCCGCATTCAGCAGGACAATGCAATTAAATCAGGGGGAGGGGGGGGTGTCTGCACTCCCCCCCTCTGCTCATTACGCCTAATGCTGCAGAGAGCAGAGCAGCGGGAGCAGCAGGAGCAGCGGGGGCAGGAGGGCGCCGGCTCGCTCAGCTTAACGGCCGACGCGGAGAGGGAGGGAATCGCACGCGGAGAACAGACGCGGACGGCGCCCGCGGCTCCTAGACGCTCCCGAACGCAAGGCGTGAGCGTTGAGACGTTGGAAACGGAGCACGGCTTTACACGGAATGACCGAAGGAACGAGTTTAACCGTCTCAGTGCAGAGGACCGGGGGGGGGGGGGGTTTATGGGGGGGAAAAAAATGTGTAAATTGCATTTCCTGGCAGGGGATGTGGAGAAGGGCAGCATGGGACAGGAAGAGGAAGCGGGGGTCCGAGCGCTGGATTGAACAAAGCCGCTCGGACTGGGTCCCGGCAGCGACTGAGGCGCTCACGCGCGGCGGGGAAGCGAGCGCGGTTCCCTGCGATGCGTGGCGTCGCGGCGGCGGGCGGGCGAATGTGCCCGTGAAAACCGGGCGGGTTACAGGGCACTCTCCTGACGGGAGTAAAACGGTCACCATCCAGACGCCCCGGGCCTGACCGTCTAAGACGCGCACCGCACGTTTGCGTTCCGGATTGTTCCGGAAAGGCTCTCTGGCCCCAGCCCCCATCACTCATCACTGGCACAACAGACTCCAGTGCAGTCTGACCACTGACCCTCACCGACTCCTACAACCTGTGCCTCCTTAAAACCTGCAGAAAGCAAATGTACTAAGCATGTTTAAGTGAATGCAATCTGTAATACTGTTCTGAACAACACGTGAAACTGCAATGGCATTATGTACTCGCGTGGCTACGGGCTACATAATCCCTGCTGCTCGAAAGAGGTAGCGTATGGCTACAATGAGCAGTGAACTGACATGCAACCACCTGCTGTCCCCAGCACGCAAACACAATTAACCCACGCTCAGATTTCTGAAATGAGTATCATTTAACTTCCCCTCCAATGTAAATAGAATATCATTCCAGTACACAATGCCACATCATTCCGAGTTTCAAGGCTAACCTCCATGAATAAAACAGAGACGCGGCGCGCACGTCATCGAAGAAAAGGAGAACCGACTACAGGGTTAAACGCACAAACGCCTGCTCTTATCTACCCTCGCAAACCGGAGGCCAGGGGACCTTCGTCTTGCTCTAGCGCTGGACCCCACCAATAAACGGGCGGCGAAAAGCACACAGTGTGCGCTTGTTCTTTTCGTTTTTTTTTTTATCTGCGCGGCGCATGACCTCGCCCCAGACGTCAGAACGCGGCCGCGCCGACGAACCGCAGCCTCGCGTTATGCAACGCGCGCCAGATAAGGGACGTCTAACCCCCCCCAAATGTTCGAGGCTGGGAGGCGAGGGGGGGCGAGAGGCGGACCTTCGACTGGAAAAAGGCGCGCGGCTCGCGCCCGTTTTTCCTCGCTGCTCGTCGAAAGAGGTGAAGGGAAAATCCTTTCTTCCAGACCTGCAGGCATAAAGCGCTTTTCCTGGCAGAACGCGGGCAGGCCTTAATTACAGAGGGCCCGCTTTAATTAGAGACGGGGAGGGAGGCCCGGAGACGGCCTCTGCTGCTGCTGCTGCCGCCGCCGCGCTCCGACGAGGCACAGAGAGGGAGGGGCGGAGCCTCCTGCAAGGCACCAGCCTTCCCGTCAGAACGCTAACGGTAACCGCCCGCGAACCAGAACCCCTCACACCTACGCAGAGGGACACAGGAACAGCCCTCCTTCCCATACAGATACGGATCTACACGATGCAGATACGGATCTCTTAAAAAAAACCTGCGATGAGCAGGGTTTCCTGCACCGAAGCGGCCTCATCTGCGATGCTCTTCTCCGGTACAACTAGTCCAGCTGCATACGCGCGCGAGCACAGAACTGGCCCTGGGAATGTTCTTTCCGAGATGAAGAATGTCTCGAGGAGGCAGTTGGGTTAAAATAGGTCGTTCCTGGAAGTTACGTAACGGCAGGCCTAGGGTTTTATGCGCTTTTAATGTGCCCGCGTAAACAGAAAGGGTAGCGAAAGAAGAATTCCTGCAGACAGTTTTCCATTCGCCGATCCAGAAGCACGCGAGACATTAGAAGCGTTCCTTGTGCGCGCAGACGTATCTGCTCTGCGGTTATGTAACGCCACACGTTCGGGCGCGACCGTCTGGCCACGGGCAGGAGCTGGAATGCGATCACGCAATCAGTGAAGAGTCGCGCTTTGAATTGACTTCATGTTCTAGCCTACATTTTCAGATTCCAATCGCCTCTTAAAACCAGATCCCCTTAAGAGTCCATAAAACATCGAGGACTGTTTTCTATAAAGCTTACAAATGAGCAGACCAGACAGTATAATTGCACTCACATCTGTGTCAATTCAATTTATCTTAGATAGCGTTCAATTTTTTTTCCATTGAATCCAGCTTTACTGACAGGTGAGTTCTTGAGCGCAAATAAACCGAACTGATCTTCATCCCCTCGGTCTCCTTTCTCGTGCAGAGCGGGAAACCTGAATGGCGCTAGCAGCGTAGCATAATGACTCAGGAACTGGGCTCGGGAACTCAAAAGGTTGGCAGGGTTGATTCCCCAGGTGGGGAACTGCCGTTGGACGCTTCAGAATACATCCATAAAGGCTGTATAAAAGGACACTGCGTAAAAATAGCATACGTCGCTCGGCTTAAGATCGTCTCAGTGCCAGTAAAGCGGTGTGGTGTTTACCTCCTGCCAGGAAAATTATGAAGTTACGTTTTCTCTGTGGTCACTAAATGGCTTCTCGTAGTACAGGATGTTGTTTACATCAAAAGTTTCAGCTTCCTCGCCTGTGGCCTAGTTTTAGCTTCACTGTACCTATAAACGGTTTCGAAAAAGCGAGCGAAACACACACACATTATCATCTTCAAGAAAAAGCCGAGAAGCAGTACAACGGCTGAGCGACACTGAGGCCCACGTAACGCTATTTTCAAAAACGTTGCCCTACGATAGGCCGACGAGAATCGCGTAGAGCTCCACAACTGGGAGAGAGAGAGAGCAAGGCTGAACGCATCACAGCTTTCTGAAGCAGCATCAACACAAAAGCATTACATGATGTCCCAGCCTACAGCTGAAGAGTCACAAAGCCTGAGGGACACCCGCGTCACGGAGCCCCGCCCGAACGCCCCCCGCGGCCCCGGCGGAGCGCCTCACCTGTAGTACCGCGACTGCAGGTAGGTGGAGCACACGGCCTTGGAGACGTGGCTGGCCGAGCCGAAGTCGATGACCTTGACCCGGTAGGGCTGGCGCACGGGGTCCACCAGCATGATGTTCTCGGGCTTGAGGTCGGCGTGGATGAGGCCCAGGCTCTTCAGCTTCCTGAGCGCGGTGGCCACCTGCTGCAGCACGGGCCGGATCACCTTGAGCGGCAGCGGGCTGAACTTGTTCTGCTTGAGGAAGTCGTACAGGTTCTGCTCCAGCATCTCGAACACCAGGCAGGTGTGGCTGCGGTGCTGGAAGCACTCGAAGGCCCGCACCAGGTTGTTCTCGTCGGCGTTCTCGCCGCTCAGGCGCGCCAGGATGCCCACCTCGATCTGGCCCTGGCGCGCGTACGACGGGTGGTTCTTCAGGATCTTGATGGCCACCACCTCGCTCGTGCCCCGCTTCCAGCACTTCACCACCTGGCCGAAAGTCCCCCGGCCCAGGAAGTCCAGAACCTCGTAAGTGTTCTTCATGGAGCACAGCACCTCGTGCTGCACCAGCTGGTAGTCCCCGTCCCCGCCCCCCGCCCCGCCCTGCTTAGAGGGCCCTCCCCCAACCCCGGCTCCCGCCCCCACGCCCACCCCCGCCCCCGGGTTGGCCACACTGGTTTGCAACATTGCAGGCAACATGGACAGGTCCTCCACTATCTGCATGGCGCTCTCCCGGCTGTCCAACTCCTCGCTCTTACGTTTCAGCCCGCATCTCTGTGGACCGAGAGCCGAGTTCAAACCTGCGCCGCCGCCGCCGCCGCCGCCGTCCTCGTCCGCCGCCTTGTCTCCGCCCCCTCCCCCTCCTCCCCCTCCCCCTCTTCCCCCGCTGCTCCGGTCACCGTCTCCGCCTCGCTCTCTCGCGGCTCCGCTGCCGCCTTCCCCGCCCTCCTGCTGCAGGCTCCGCCCCTTGCCCTGCGAGGGGACCGCCCCTTCCTGGGGCTGCTGCTGCTCGCGGTGCGCGCCGCTCAAAGACGCCGCCTGAGGCGGAAGCTCCGGCCCGTCTCGGGGTCTGGCGCCCGTCGAGTCCTTAGTCTGAAACGAACAAACGCTTTTGGTGGGCTTGGCGATGCCGAGGGTTCTACCATTCAAATAGGTCCGCGGGTGGGCTCTCTCATGGTAAACGCAGCTGCTGGGCTCGACTTTCAGTTTCTTCACTCTACAAAAGGCACTTGACTGGGTCTGATAAACATGTGGTGGGTAGACTAAGACTTGTGAGGCCATACCTGTGGGGAACAGAAAAGAAAAGGCTGGAATTAGTGCAATCTTAAACCGGCTCCATGCACACGTTTTCAAAATTCACCCAGCGGGCACACAGAAAATGAATTCTTGCTCAACTGCAATTTGATTAAACACTTCCCGTGTCGTGCATACAGGAAATGCACCAGAGTAGGATATCGAATTAAGAATCCCAGGTCAGCTGAAGTGGGATTACTCACGCAGGCCACATTCAATTCAATCACAGAATATGACCACAAATTCATTGGGACACGCATTGCCATCGCAAGGATGTTCATTTATAATGAAGACCAATGATCAGCTATTAAATTAAACTCCGATTCATTTCCTATTGTCACTGCCTTTAATATCTAAAATGTCTGACTGCGCGCCACTCCAGATCTGAGCCACGCAGCAGCGGCTAATCACATTTCAGCACCGACGCGCAATCCGTCAAGAGCCGCCGCTGGAAAAGTACTGGACGAGGAAAAAGCTATTTTTCATGCAAACCCATTTTGTAATGTTTGCATGTGAGATTTCATAAGGCGGGCAGGAGCTTAGGCAATGCCGCCCTGCTGTTGGCACATCGCAAACACAGATAAGTGCAGCACCGTCTTTTTTTTTTTTCTCCCCGGGTCCGCTCCGACACGCACGTAAATTCCACGGCCCGAGGATCCCGCGCCGGGCCTCGAGTGCGCGCGGGCGGCGTCATCGCGCGGACGCGACCGTCCCCGGATGAAAAACGCGCGCGCGTCCGAGGGGGCCTGCTTTTTCCCCATCTGCTACTGCGGGAAGGGGCCTCGAACCGCTAACTAGCTTCACCTGACCTTTTATGGCCGGCTTCCCAGCAGAAACCTTGAGGCCTCAGGGGGGAATTGGCGACCGGATCACATGACCCTCGGAGCGGGGAAGGTTGGGTAATGAGTGTTACGCTGCCCACAGCGGCGCGGTGAGCCAGCTTCTGTAAAGAGTGCCTCCCGACAACAGCGCCTTGGCCCGTTTCCTCATTTCCCGCAGCAATGTGACACTCGCGCGTTTCTCTACAGCCAAAATATTTAGACAGAAAATGGGGCAAACGGCGTGGCAAACCGTATTTAATTTCGGTTGTGTTGTAGTTCAGGGTGCCCTTGGCATGCTGAACTGTCTCCGCAGCTGCTGGCGTGCCCGCCAGCCTAGTTCTGCCGGAGCCGCGGAAGGAGCCGCAGCGTACCTGGCAACGTTAGCCTGAATCAAACAAGTAGCCCATTCGACAATGGAAGACAACACGCCGTACTGCTGCGGCAGAATCATCGGTTACCTTCTCGAGAAACCGCGACGTCGGGGCATAGTTTCAGATTTAGGCACCGCTACGAACTCCAGTAACGAGGCGCGACCTTACTCGAAAGCCAGCGTTCGACAACGGCTCCCGTTTCACAATTAGTCTGACGACGCTACGTGCTGCAAAAGCACGCATCGCATAAACGAAACAACCAAGAGCCTACCTCTCTCTCCTCTTTTTGGTCCTCCATTTTACGTTCCTCAAACCCAATTTGAGGCGCGAGCCCGAAAGAGAAGCGAGGGACCCCTCAACGTAGAGCCGATCGATCAGGCATCTTGCGAGAGAGAACGTCCACGTCAGGCTGCTTCGCTCGCAAGAGCCCAAGCGGCAGCCTAAGTCAAAGGGAACTTAGATAAGGCTCTGCTACTCAACAGGAGACCACGTGACCCAGACCACAGCCAATTTCCTCTTTGTGGGGCAGACTTTGCAACTCAACCTTCTGTCACTTTTTTTAAGGTTGTTTTTTTTTTGCCCCGAAATACAGCGTGCTCCGCGAAGAGCATCGGACGTGAAGCAAGAGGCGGCCGGCTCACTTCCGCGCCGCGAAGCCAAAACAGCTGACAGCTGCGCTTTCAGAAAACGAAAAAACGCGAGCGACGCGACGATGCCGACTGGCGCGAGCTCTCCCGCCAGGCGTTCTACAGTCAACCGCGGTGGCGCTGAGGGCAGTCGCATCCTAACCAAAACCTGCGGAAAACCCTGACCGCAGGCAGGTAGTTTCACCAGTGGGTGTCAAATAACACACGTTCTCAGCGACGGCCATTTTCTGATGAGCTAAACCTCCCCAGAGCACTGGAAAGAAACCTGTAAATTTAGGAGAAACCTGACCTACACCGGGGTTTCCCCACTGCAGATGACTAAAGATGACCGAAGATCTCAGGAGAGAAAGGGAGGGTTCTTCACACAGGGCTTTTCGAGGGACGTGAAATAGGCCTACATGTCACTTTCATTCATTATTTGAATATGTCCGACGTGGATATTCCCAAGCCTCTCTTTAAAAATTCTCTAGTAAATCCGAAAGCATACTGAATCAAAGAATAATTTTAGTTTTGGATCACTTAGCGCACAAATCCGGGCTTTCCAGACTCGGTCATATTATGTATACGTTTAAAAAAAGGTGTTGGGGGGGGGGGTGGGGTTATCTCCAGTAAATTGTGTCAGCTCTGGGACTTCCACTCTCCCAGCGACTGAGTCAATCAGAGAGTTTTACACATCCAGCTGGCCGCAGCCGCTCGCTGTGTGGGCTAGCTCCGCGCGGCAGCCAAAAACAACCGCGCTCGCGGGAAAGAGGGTGCTGCAGTCTGTGTCGCGCGCTCGCGGCCGGGGGCCGGCACAAAGACGGCGCATTGTTCCCCCCGCAGAAAACCGCTCCTCGCCGTCGACGGGCTGCACTCTCGCGGCTGGAGGAAGCGGTGGGGGGGGGGGGGGAGATCAGTCCCGGCTGTTCCCCCCGCGCGGACGGTAAGCGAGGCCCGCCCACCGCCCACCGCGAGCAGACCAGATGGAGAGGCTCCATCTCCGACGTTCGCCGACGGAGAGCCGTTTCCGAAACCCGCCCGCGAAAGCCAGGCTCTGCAGACGAGCTGGTCTGAGGGCAAACAGCCCGGAACAAGCGCTGAGCAAGGAGGAGGTGTGCAAGCAGCAGCCCCACACTGAACTGTGGAGAGAGAGAGAGAGAGGTGGAGAAAGAGGCAGAGAGAGAGAGAGAGAAAGAGAGGGAGGGAGGGAGAGAGAGATGGGCTGGGTTGTTTTTATCAGCGAGAAGCAAACCCGTCGACTGCCCGCAACCCCGTTCCGTTCCCTGCTGGCACGCAGGCGCCCGTGCCAAAATGTTTTTTTATCAGAAGTTCTACTTGCTGCGCCCAGTCTGTGGGCAAAAGCCACCAGCTGGTACGGCGGTTCACCGACAGACAGAGAGAGAGAAAGAAAAAACCGAGACAAGCCTCGGGCGCTAGCAGGCCGGGAACGGAGCCCAGGCTGTCTGCTATCAGACGAGCGGCTTCGGGGAGGCGCCTCGCTCGGCGGCTCCGTCGGCAGCGCGCGTCGAGCGAATATTAACCCGGCGGCCGCGGGGCTCACGGGGCGCTGGACACAAGAGAGAGGCCGTGGACAGACACAAAGGACAGCGAAGAGAGGCCTCGTTTTGGCGTTGAAGTATTTATGTTCCCGCACAAAGGCACGCAGAGATCCTCACGGGATCCGTATCGACCAGGAAAGGGCCGTTTTAGCAACAAGGGAAACGTTGTTTTTTGCACCAGAGAGAGAAAAGGAGGGGGGTCGGTTTACATTTTTGCTAGGAGGGAGCTTTTTTAATGTTTAACAAAAATGCGGTGCGCACGATGTGTACCGGCTGACCGGTCTAAGTAATCGCACCCGCTTTCAAAGCCCGCTGCTGCGGTCGAAAGCGGCTGCTATCTTATCGGACGTTCTGCCCAGCGATTTCAAATTCCCCCAATGCGCAGAACCATATGTTGGGGACAAATGAAGACTCGCTGGTCAATTCGACCAGGTCCTCGTTTGTTTAAAAGTTTGTCCCTACACACCGCATGCCAAATTCATGAGGGGACGGTCGCTAAGCCAGACGAGAGGTGCTACCAGGGGCAGGCGCGTTCGGTTCTCAGAAACCCCCCCCCCCCCCCGCCCCCCCGTATCTCCTCGCGGCTAAACGGCCGCGGCTCAGGCGCTAAGCGTTAGCGCGCTGCCCCCTTCGCAGGACGGGGACTCGCCGCGCGTCACGCTCGCTAAGCCACATCCGTCAAGCTGCGCGGTGACGTGGGGAGAGGCCAAAGCCTCCGCGCTTTCCAGATAAGATAAATCCGGGCCGGTCTGGCGTGAGCCTGAGGGACGGAACCGCCGGAATGTTCCGTTTAAAGGACCGGGCGTGAGCGGTGGGGACCAGGCCCGTCGTCAAGCGTCACACCAATGAGGAAAAAAACTGCGCAAATAAAAGTCCTTCAATAAATTAGAGCTTGCATGCGTGGCAGCTGCTAGGCCTGCTGTTATTACCGCCCGTAGCCTGACACTCCCCTGCACCAGGTGGAAACTCCTCGCGCGGTGTCAGGTTACCGCGACTCAAGGTCCACGGCCGCTGGTAATTGCTTCTTGTTGACCTTTTTACTGAGTCAGGACAATCCTGTGGTGGTGTGTGGGGTGTTGTGGAGGGAGGGGGGGGTCGCAGAAAGCACTCGAAAGGTGCAAACGCCCCAGTGGAGCGGTGCGAGGCCACAGATTTCTCAAAGCCGGAGGCTCCCCTCCGTTGCGCGGGTCCAAACAATGGACGCCGTGCTGAAGTGCTAATTGGGAACAAAAACACCTGGTCAAAAGATGAGCCGTTTATACGTCCGCCTTGCAGGGAAGAGAGGCTTCCTGAAGCTCCCCGCTGCTGCAGCAGCAGGCCTCCTTAAACTCTGCACAGTGTATCTATCTGTGGCGGAGCAAAAAAAAAAAAAGAGAGAAAAAATGCCAAGACTCCTTTAGCAGTAAACACAGGAAAAGGCCAAGGGAAGCAACTGGAATGGTACTTTTCCAAAACATCCACTCTTGTGCCGAAATGAACAAACCGTATTTTTTTTTTGTATTATTTTTAGATTTGGTGGGAGCTCGGAAAAAAAACGTCATGGTTTGAAATCGCACGCTCCCCGTTACGACCACGCGGCACCGGAAGGCCCTTCGAGTGGGACTCGGCCGCAGGGCTTCCATCTCAACGAGCCCCCTCAGGAACAGGCGGGCAAGATGGCGTCCCCCGATACGGCGCAAAGACCAACCACAGGGGAGCTCTCAAAAACCCCCCAGTGTGGTGGAACATTTCATATTACCATCAAGTTAAAAAAAAAATTTCCCCCTTCGAATGGAAACGCTCCACCAGCCACAAGGAGTTCTCTGACAAAGGTCAACGCGAAAGGCCATTGGAATTTTATACATGCGTAAATTACAAAACGATTTTAGGATGAATCTGTACACATTGTACAGTTAATAAACAATATTAATCTTCCATCAGGTGTATTACTTCAAATTCGGTTTGCTCAATGATATGAATTAATAATCTGATGTTGAAGTTTACAAATTTCCAAAATTGTTCTTTTCCAGCATTGGAAACATAAAAACCTTAGCTGGTGGAAATGTATATGGAGAAACTAAGAGGCTGGTGTGGCTTACAAACCAGCTCTGCACCATGGCGACGGTCACATGGCCTGTGCATGCGGCGGCAGACTCAGGCGGCCCAGAACAAACAATCCCCCTGAGCCGTGCCGTCGTGCGACGGTGGGCCGGAGCGACCATCTGCCACCTGACACACCTACGGAGGACTACCGTTACCTAACTGAGCTAAGAGTTTCCAGCAGCCCAGCGCCGCGACCGATAAGCACCTGGATACCGTTCGGACGCACGGACGCCACCCAGACACCACCTGCCAGCCGAAAGAGCACCGCCTCAGCACACGGTGACTGAATGATCGGCGTACAAAGGCCAGGCAACCCAATGACCACCATCTCCTCGCCTAGCAACCGAGTAAACACGGTGTAAACAAAGCCATGGAAACCAAATGGGAAAAGCGAGCGGCCATGACGTGCTAGCCAACCGAATCCACTGCCGTGATCACCTGAACAACACACAAACCGCAGCCATTACCTGAGCACTTGCCAAAATGACATGGCTTTGTATTTTTCTTTCTGTGCTGTGGCAGCAGTACTGCAGTATCCCAAAGAAAGGGGACAAAAGAATCAGAGCAGGGAAACTTTAGCTTAATAAGGGGTTCCTTATTTAACAAGCATGCGTATTGTGTTCACAAGACCCGGAGTATCATGTTCGCATGACGCCAACAAAGCACCGTTAAGTGTCCAGAAATAAAAATCTAGTGCATAACAAATCGGACCGCGTGCTCCAGTTTTCGAGGAGACGCAGCAAACGGGAGTCGGAATCGCAACAAGCGCGACTATTGATTGCCCCGTCGAAATCGCAGGCCGTTCACGTGATTCTCCACGGGCCGCAGAGAGAGAGAGAAAGGGAGAGCGAGAGGGGTGTGACAGACTCAACAGCAACATTCCACAACTGCAGAATGTCTGCCAGCCATTTTGACATTACAGTAAACCCGGAGGCTCAGATTCAATCTCCGGTAGCAGATAAAAGTACGGGGGTGGGTTCGCGTCGAGTAAAAACGGATCGCGCGGCGTCCGGCCGGGCCAAAGCGTTCTACGGCGCCGGTCGGCTTACGCACAATGAGAAGTTTCCTTAAAAAACACTTCCTGAGATCACAAACGAGACGCGGCATAGGGCTCCGTGTCGTGGCAAGTTGCTGCTGAACGAATGAAAAGCGTAGAAAATGGCTAATTAGAGGCATTCTCCGCTCCTCATTCCGGGATGATTCATTCTGTTTAAGGAGGAACGCTGCGAGGATCCTGAGTGGCGTGGCTTATTAAATGACGCGCCCAACAGCACGGATCCAATTTGCGCCGTGTCATACCCGGCTACGACGGGTGAAACGAACTGGGCGAGGCACGGTTAACCGTAACAACGCCCTGGGAGGGTAGCCCTGAGTAGAGTTGGGTGGCTCACCGCTCCATAGCACCTTCTATGGTGGATCGGACGCGTGCAATCTACATGGGCCAGGTGCATCGGCTGCACAATCGTATAGCACAGCAGAAGCGGTAGCTTAGCCGCTGGACTGCAGTATCGACAACAAGGGGAATAAAATGGGAGAAAAGCAATACCCTTTCCTAAAGGGAGTACAGTGAGGATTTCCTCATTGTTATATAAAAGCTGGTAGCGACCCAATGAACCCTACAGTAATGCCTCATAAAAAGTGCCTACAGAGTAGTTTTGCAGAGTGGAGAAAAAAATATCCATTTCATGCGTGTGAAACCCAATTCAGATGAACACAAACATCGCACCCGTGAATATCAGCACCTGGCAGTGGCGTGTGCATATGCTGCTTTACAGCGGAAGAGTTCAAAACTATGAAGCAACAGGAAGCCAGTGGGGACACCTGACAACAGGAGAGACAACCTCTGTAACAATGCTCGCCGAAAAACAAGAAGTCGTGAAACATGGAAGTTTCAACAGCATGTCAACACAGGTCTTGCACGAGATTTACTGGAATGCAAGGGGTCTTTTAATTTGAAACGTCTGGAAGAGAGAGTCCAACACAGTACTTGACATGAAATCAGGCACGTGTACATTTATGCACATTCTTCATAAATTCCTTTGATTAATTAAGAGCAAAGAAAAGACTTTCTGCTTTTATACACTCTTCCCTGTTAGCTGACACATTATTGTGACACAAATGTGATTTCAGAATGTTAAACATAAATATTCATCCTTAGCTGTTGGTTTTTGAAATGTTGAACTGGTCTTAATTTAACTAGTAAACTCAAAATAAGCTCCTCTGCTTACTCGTGTAGAGTTACAAATTGGAGCCAGAAACAAAAACATGTGGGTCACAGTCAGTCAGGAATGACTGTAGTTTTCATATTAGAAACAGACATGCAGTTATTATAAAGCACTGTTGGTGAATAATTTGTCCATGAAGTGACCAATTACTTCTGATGTTTGGGCTCTGGGTCTGCCTTCTTTCTACAGCAGTGCTAACACGACATCACTGTTTCTCCACGCAAGTTCTTTGCAGGCTCTTCACATTAAACGTTGGAGGACTTGGTGTCTACCGTGATGACCAAACAGATAACAATTTGTCTTCATTTATGAGGAGACGCTACAAGCTACAGTCTGCTACTGCCATCAGGATTACATAAACTAGTTACAAAAAAATGATGTGCTCATTTCTGTTATCTGAATCTTCACATGCAAAACAGCCCATTCGTTCCTTGTTTTGACAGTTCCGCTTCAGATATGACATGCTTTTGTTTTTATTAGGTGACCAAAGTACAGTCAGCAACTTCTTGCTAAATTTGCTAACATTGCTAACAGATATCTATTTGCTAACATTGGTAACAGCTATCTACATCTGTTGGTTTGGTTATTGTGACCATAAAATAAATTTTAAAATTACGTAAGTGTCACAGTTATTTATAATTAAATGAGATTAATTTAAAGGTCCAACAAGGTTCTTAAGTCTAACTTTTTACAGTTTACTTGCAGTAACCTTTTCAGAAAATGTGTAAAGGGGCCATATGTAAGCTGACTGTTCTGACTTACTGTACAATAAGCACACTGTAAAACAAAATTTTAGCTTACTCAAAAATTTGAGGAAACCCACTGCCTTTTGAGCAAAGCAAGTCAAAATATTTCATAGTATGAATATTAGGCCGAATTAAGTTAACATAATACAAATCAGAGCTGCTAAAATGTTTTCTATGTTACTGTCGCTTAATTGGTTTAAGTTCTGTTAACTTAAAATTCCTTTGATTCAGATAAAAATTACTTAAAATTACTTGAGTTCACACAACTTATGTTTTATTATTGTATTAGCTTGAGTATCAACAGCCATGCTTAATTTAATTATTCAACTTACACCAACTTTCCAAGGTCACGATTACCAAGCGAGTATATCTATTTAAAACACTCGGCGTTAAACTTATTCAAAAGTCAACATTAAAAAAAATAAATGCACTAGCTAAGTTAACTGTATCTAACGTTAGAACTAAAAGCAATTTCAGTAGGATGACAATCTGACAAGATAGTAATAGTAAAAGTTATAGGCTGTTTGTTGACAAGGACAGTTTGTTAACGTTTTCACTTTCAGGACCCAAATGAGAAAACCTGTGGACACCAATACTGAAAATAAAAATAACACAAAATCGTTTAGCTAGCTACCTAGCTAACTATAACGTCAGCTTAGAAACTAAATTGTTTTGTGCATAGATCTACATAACTTAGTTAAGTGTAGTACCAATCATCTTAGCTTGCAATAACGGATTTGTTATCCAACGGCTAGTCATCAGTCAACAAACGTAAAGTAAACGAGAAACTAAGTTAGCTAGCCAAGTTAGCAACGTTAGCGTTAGCTAGTCAGCCAAATGGCATTGTCGTCATCTAGGCGGCTAGCAAAGTTATATAGCTAGTCAACCACCAATTTCTTCAAATTGAGAGAGTTCACGACTGTTTTGTTAGCCAACAAGCTACTAAAAACGATTAGATTTTCACACTGTTAGTGTTATGTTGCTACCTAGCTAGCGAACTAACAAGCTAGACATTCAGACAGTTGGCAGCTAGAATAAGGGAGACTAAAAATGTATGACATTTAACCAACTATGCACTACTGAGCACATAAATAACAAAAAATAGAGAGTCAAACGACTTACCTTCACACACAATAACAAGTGATAGAATCCACGGCTTCTCTGAACATGTTAGCTACGGAGTTATAGCGTACCCATACCATGCTCAGTTTGCCTGCACTGCTGCCATCTTGTTCTGGACAACAGGAGGGGAGACCTCGCTCTCGACAAAACCACCATCACCCACATTTTAAACTTCAAAGAACTCACGCATAAAATTATTCAACGGAATCAGATCAAGCCCTTCGCGTAGTTAAAGAGTTCTGGTTTCACTGAAGATTGTTTTTCTCTTGGTTGCAAGGGCGATAAAACCCATTTTCCCTGTTTTGAAAAGGGACCGTCTGTCCCTACGTCTTTCCGATCCCTCCCGTTCTCTCCGTCTGAATTAGGCAGGTTGCACTCTCAGCTGCGTATGGAATGTTTGTTTGCCCATGGCGCGAGACCAGATAAATCGATCCCAGATTTCACTGGACCCACGCGGACACACGATGCGCATATTGAGCAAAGCGTGTTTTTTGGCCTGACGGTTGACATAGGGAACAAAAATGTATGTAATAATAACATGTTGCTATGTGCCCCATAACAGTCATAAAAACGGCACAAATGGGTGGTGGAATATCAATTACAATGTATATCTTTTCAGCTTTCCGTGACTGGCGAGTATGCTCCTATGTTTACGTCTGTAAGACCATTGGAAGTATTAGATAATTAAACTGGGTAGTTTCTCTGACTCCTTCATTGGTTACTTAAATGAAGCGTTTAAATAGCATTTTGACGTTTATATATATATATATTTTTTTTTTTTTTTTTTTTCAAGTTGTCTGACAATGAACCGTTGTAGGCGTATTTTGTTTATCCAATTTCGTTTTACCAAAAGTCTGCAAGTATAATTTGTACTAAAGCCAAACATAGACTTAACAGTAGGCTACTATGGCTTGATAGGCCTAGGTTACATAAGTGCAAACAAAACCAGCAGCAGTCAATTTTGCATACCTTTTTGATCCACTAACATAATTTGCAGAAAGCACAAGACACCAAAAATAAAAGTTGTAATCTTATCTTTTGATAAATTAAAGCAGTCACTTAAACACAGATTACTTCTAAGACTGTTGCAATGGTTTATGGCAAAATGGTGGGTACATTATGAAGTGTAGCCTCATTTAGTTATTTTACATTTCACACTGTTATTTTACAAATATTTGTAGCAATCTTCCAACAAATCAGTAAAATTCATATTGCCTCAGACATAGTCATGTGGTTGTTAAGACCAATATCTGATTAATATAATCAGACTGCTTGAACACTGACGAGTTGCATTGTACAAGATGTTCATTTGATGAGTGATATTGATATGCAAGTTTCCAAGGAAACAGGCTAATTTTTCTCAAGATATCCTTCAATAGAACACATAATAAATTGTCAAAGAGTGTACTCATTTGAAATTCTGAGCATCCAGTACCTAATGAGAACTATCAGTAATACTGACAGATGTGAATGGGTTCTATTACCACAGTAGAATACTATACATGAGACTGATGACTGAAAATGGGTAATGACAAACATCTTTTTACACAGTCCACAGCTCCCCGCACATGTGTCCAAGAGCACACGCACACACTCTCTCACACACACACACGCGCGCACACACACACACACACACACGACATGTGAGTTACAAATCAAATGGCTGATTTGCTCTATGGATAATGCATTCCTTAAACATGTTGATTGTAAAGCCTGATTTAATCAGATTATCCAGTTGAAGTTCATAGGATTTGTGTGTCTTATCACAAAATACCACATCTGAGTGGGCTTCAAGTCTCAACACATTCAGTAGAGCTGGAATTCCAATGATGCCAACCTGATAAAATATACAATTACAGGGAATATTCTTTATCCAGTGCTGCCCTACAATGATAGTCTGTTCAGAGAAATAAAATATTTGATTTCCAAAGTATCATTGTACATTGCCTTATTGGTTTAGGCAATGTAGCAATGTAGACTCTTTGGTAAAAAATAATTGCACACAAGGGAACATTCATAAGGCAGAAGGACTCCATGACAATTCCTGCAAATAAATGCATTAAACTTACAGCCATGGCAATGTGAAATTTTATTTATGTTTTCTCTTTATTATAAAGTAAGTCCTTCTGACATCAATTAATACAGTCCCTTAAATAATAGGTAATTATATGTATATTTCTTTAACTTATTTCTCCTTGATATCAACATTGATTTATTCTTTAGTCAATAATATTGACCCAACCCTGAATTAGAGGTAGCCTAACTTTTGAGACAATAATTGTATTTTCTATCAATATAGGAGCCCTTTTCTCTGGTCAGAACAAGTAGTGTTCATGAGAATTTGTGTTGTAAAACTACCCATGGTAAATACTACTGGCCCCATGACTTCAAGATAGGGCAAGATAAACAAAGCAATCCAATTCAAATAACTGCATTATGATTGACCAGCAACATATGATAACAGCTTGATTTGAGTGCACCACAATCACGTATCAATGGATTATGATTCATAATAACCTTAGAAGGCATACAGGATGTATTTTTTCATTGTAACTTTCCATACACTGTGAAGACGTAACTGCTCCCTGAATCAAAAGTATGTTTCCTCATCACAGAAGTCCTTTCTTTTTTGTGCTGTTTGCTATATTATCTCTACACTAGGACTTATGTGATGATCAAATATCCATTTGACTCAAAATGTGGTAAAAATAAAAGCAAGAATTTAGGACAGGGCACTTACTTTTACACAAGTACTGTAACAGCAATTAGATTCATAGCAGCTGGCCAAACATAGAATGCCAAATGGCCTTTTAGTTGGTCTGAGACAGAATTTCATAATGCCATGCGCTTGGATTGAAACATAGCCAGCTGCTTACTTAGTCTTTCTGTCATTTGTTTGTAAAACAGGTTTATGCAAACAAATGACTGTGTATTAAATTTTGTTTGGTCTAGTTTTGAAAGGCACTGTTACAGTGGTTGAGAGGCATTTTCGTTCAACTGAAAGAAAGTTTTAGGGCTAGTGTATTCCGCTTCTATTCTTTGAAGCAGCAACAACAGATTTCTCATTTTGGCATATTAGAAGAGCTAAGGCTGAGAAGTATCCAATCTACCAGGATGGCTCAGGCATTTTAAACCACATTGCTCAAGACAATGTACATTTTTCTTCCAAGGAGAAAAATGTCCCATTACATAACACTGTATTTCTAATGCAATTATAAGGTAAGACTCACAGGTATTCTTTTGTGTACTGGAATAGGAAATGCTGAAACATTTTTCAGAAATATTTTAAATGGTGAATTTTGACCCAATCATCTAAAAATAGTATATTTTAAAATTTAAGATCCATCAAAATGGGATCAGTTGCAAGTACATGTTGCTGAGGAAGAAACAATTCACTAATAATTATTACAATACATAAAACATCACACTAATTCATCAGTGAATTTATACTACTGTACATTGCTCTGGATAAGAGTATCCACAAAGTGATTGTAATGTAATGAATTTCTTTTAAAGAAAGTTTCCTATGTATGGAATTTTTAGTTTCTCTGAGGTATGCTAACAATTTCAGTAGAACATTTCGTTTGATCCAAAATACAAATAGAATGGAATATTACCTGTCTTCTGCTCCTCTCTGCAGTTTCCACCCCTTACTGAATGTGAATACTTTTTACCCACATATATGCTTTTTCCAGAGGGACATCATATACAGAGTCCCAGCATTAATGTTTGGTTTTTGACAACTCTGGGTGCAGTCTTATCCCTTTTGTTCCCCAACATGACTGACCATATACACAGTACTTTCATAACTCCCATTCCACATTCATCTCTAAAAAAAGTATGATTATAGCTCTCAATCTTATAAATGCATGTCTAATTTGCAGAACATACATTCAGAGTTTTATTTTGTCACATAGATGAGCACCTCTAAGTGTTTTGCTTTCTGATTATGAGAAGCATTCCAAAAAATGCTTGGAACATTTTGCACTAACTTTTTTTGTGAAAATATATTACATTTGCTCCATACTACCTGATAATTAAAAAGCTGACGACTTTTCCTTTCTGCAATATTTAGGCGCATATAAGTGCTTTACTAGATTTACACTGCAGTTAAAAGTGACCCAGGCATCTACACAGACAGCCTAAAAGCACTAGCGTAGGATAAAAAAAATCTGCTTTGCTGGGTCATAAGTCACTGCTTGTATTGGGCAGCCAATTGCAGAACAGCAGCTTCTAATCCACCAGACAACTGTTAGCCTCAGCTGGGAATAAACAAAGTTTGGATTCAGCTGGTAAAACAGGTGTAAAACCATTCTCACTTACTGGCAAATAAATCCTAAGTCTGCATAGCAACATGGAGATTTTGTTTCTACAGAATTGCTTCTGCTTGGGTTGCTGTGACACTAAGAAGGTCATATGTTGTTATGTTAGGACACATTTATAACATTATCGCCTTCTTTATTTCAAAAACGTAAGTGTATGAATACACAGTCTAGTGAATTTCTGTTAAAGCATGGTCACTGCTTGCCTCAGATTGTACCGATGTATATAGGCAACACCACCTCGAATTTAAGAATTTAAGCTTGAAAAATATTGCTTTTTTGACATTGCAACAAACAAATTATATATTTAAAGTCACTTGTGCAGCTTTTTTGTTGTTGTATTGGATAATTTCTAAGCATTGAAAAGACATCCATTTTGTTCATTTAAATTCAAAAACAAAGCACACTGAGGTCAGATTGCTTCATGTGTTTTATATGTTGTGACGATCACCATGGTTGAGCAGTAGTATCTTAAAATTCCATTAAAGAGGAATGCTAAACAATTTCATCTCCCACATGCAATTATATGAAGCATGTTACTACTAGTTGAGGGAATAACATTTGAGTTTCCATTTAGTGTCCAAAGAAAGTTACACTGTAACTTGTAAAATGACCAAAAAAGTTAATTTTTCTAAAAAGAAAAGGTCTACGCTGTTCATTTTGAAGAACTTTGCATAGAACAACAAAATAACGTATGCATTCCTTGAGCAAAAGAGAAAGTAGTTGGTTCTCCTTTGTGCTATTTTTGCAGATCACACTCAGCTTTCGGTTCATACCAATAGATCACACGTTGAAATGAGGCAACCTGCTATGTGGGAGGGGCCTGCCCAGAAGAGAGACACCTCACACCAGCCTGCAGTTGGCATCGTGGCCTTCACATGTATAGAGAAGCCCACTGGCACAGCCTCCTCCACACCTGTTGTCATTAATCATTTGCAAGGTAAGCCTGCTCTATGTGCAAGTAACAGCAAGCTAATGAGATTTTTGTCTCAGCCTGTTTGGATGAGCGGCTCTGAGATCGTTTATTACGGTCTGCTCATAGCCTGTCATACTTAACCACAGAACTGTACTCTCAACCCCCTCTGCTCTCTGCTGTTGGGAAAATGTATTGCTGGACAGCACTACAGGTTAGTGTGGTGCAGTGCTATGCAAATAGCATGCATGCCTTTCCATGCAACAAACTAATGAGTGACTTTTATATCCCAAACATGTGTTGATCTTCTTCATAAACCAGAATGAATAAAACAGTCATTCAAGTGGGTAAATACTACTTCTAAGTGTCCTAAACATATATAGTAAAAGAAAGATTGGAGCCCACACTCAGAATTAAAATATATATATATTTAATACCTGGTAAATATCTTGGCAACAGCCCTTAATTATGGACATTGGAGGCAGACATGTTTTGGCCTTAGCTGTCCTCAGTGTCTCAATGCTTAAGTGAGAATACAGAAATATGATAAACATTGAGCCTACACTCACAGTTTTCTGGAAAGCTCCAGGATCACTTCTCCTCTCAGACCAAATCTGGGTGATCTCCAAACCACCAAAATATTTTAAACAACCTGTTTAGACATTTTCACACCAGACCTAATGTACTATTTATATATTTTACATAGTGTTGTAGCTGCAGCTGACCTACAGCTACAGCTAAACTTTATGACCTTTGTGTCAGCAGCCTTGTGGTTGTTAAGAGGTGAAGTAACATGTTTGGATATGGTTTAATCTGACCTGGAGGAAAACAGCAGCAAGCTGGACTAGCCTGTCTGCATTTGCCACACTTTGCCACTAAGATGAGACCATGAGAGACCTGTGTGCTCAACACAAGGCTTACTCAAATGCATTGAGCAAGAAACAACCATTTTTCCACATCTACCTGGACATCTACCTTGGTGTGGTGGAAACAGATATGCATCAGGGTTTTGGGGTTTCATACACGTGTAATGCTCACTTGAGTATGAGGAATGTTGTCCATCGTTGTCATGTGCTGCTGAATGTCACATGCCAAAAACACATGACGTTGTTTGCGGTTTGTGTATAGCTCCTCTCTTCACAATTTTCATTAGATCAGATGTGCATCAATCCCACTCTGTTGGCTAGCTCCGAAAGAGAACAACAAAGAATAATGGTTAGCAAAAACTGGATATTTAGGGGGGAACAAGCCACTACCTTCACAGCACTGGTGTGTACTGTTGGAGAGGGGAGGGGGGAGGGTATTCAGATATTTTGCAAAGGACACATATTACACATTTTAGAAGGCCCTCTCTTACACAAAATTCACAAAGTCTGCAGGTCATTATGACGTTCTGATCCTCCCTGAGATGACGCAATATGTAGATTATAGGTCTGGTTAGCAAAAGGTTATGGTTTAGCAATTATGTCTATGTACGTAGCATGTACAAAACAAACCAAAACAAAGAAAAGAAACTTCCGCAATCCAAAAGACAGGGAACAATGTTGAAGCACCAGAGCTTTAGGAAGCTATCTTTCTGCTATCTTTTGGTCAACCTGCATAAAAACGCAACATATAGTTGTGGGCACTTTATGGGGTTAAAAGCAAACCGAAAAGAAAGAGGCAGAGATAAGACTGTCAGCCCATTACTTCTCTAACAGTGTATGGCAAAAAGCTGCCTTGTCACCTTCAGTTTGATCTTAAAAATACAAGCTCCAGTGTACACTAAAAGGTTTATTAAAATGTTGTAAGACAATTTCTGGGTTCTCCTGCCAATAAATACCTCTCTTGTTCCAGATGGGAAATTTGTTTTGGCAAATTATAAAATCCACTTGTGAACAGGACTGCACTCCAAAATACCAATCATCAAGAGAAATACATAAGATAAAAGACGATTACATTAATTATTCACTGATTGAAGAAGGGTAAGGTGTTGATTATGTTTTCTCTACCGTTGGCTACCATTCCCCTCAACCAATACTATCACGTTATTCTTTATTATTTGTGTCCTCTTCCAGTCCTAAACCACTTCAGCATACTCCTCATTCACAATGGTCTGTTTTTCTCTAGCAAAACACTCTTGAGTTTAGCTCCAGGCTGAAGCGCACTATGGAAACCACAATCCTGTCAGCGTCAGGTGCCTCCCCCCCACTCAGCACATGCTGCCTCTCAGAGCCCTGAGCCTGTCCTCTCCGAGTGCCACTTGATTCACATGAACACCTCATTCTCTGGGAACACATTTTTGAGGCAGGGTATCAAAGGTAATTACTTAACCTGGTTTTGCTTCAAGGCAGCAACCCGGTTCTGTTCAATTTCCCTAAAGATGCCTTGTATTCAAAGTCTCAGGCTGTTGACTTTTTCCCGTGTCAGCAAGTGCATCTGTCAGCAACATAGCCCAAGCTGGTCTCCGCACCCATGATATGAAACCCCAAAAGATACCCATTATGTTCTCAATGTTCCCATTACATCGGTTAACTATAAAGTAATATTCAAGAAAAAGTAAAGTACCTTTATTTTATCTCAATGGTGCACATTATGAAGCACAGACAGTTGTAAAATAAAGGCAGGTGGGCGTCTGAAGGTGAAGGGTGAACGTGTAAGGCTGAGAACAAGAAGTCAGTTTAGGCTGACACATTAACAAATAATTAATTACACAAACCTTCAACAGCATTCCATATCAATGCTGCAGCATGGAATGACGTTTAAAGCTTTGGTATTAAAATACTAACAAACTTAGACATGCTTAAGCAGAATTCGGCCTATGTTCTCTTTAATTACTTAATTAATAACTTTTTGGAAATAAAACAAAAAATATAAGCAACATTAGCATTTGTAAATTGTCAGGGAACACGTTGTAAATTATTTTAAACTGTGACAGCTAAAATATAAAAGTCGGTGTTCAGAAAACAAAAGTGAAAAAACTCAAACATGTTCCTAAGATTTGCAGGTGCAAAACAGCTCTCCAAAACAGCAGATGTAAATAAACCTTTTCTAAAAATATAATAAGAAATTGGACTCTTTCCGACGCATTATATGATACTATATGATATGATATGATATACTCAAGACTCCGTAAATAGCTGTGATTTCACTTAAATTGCAATAAAGCTATCAAAACAATGTAGCCTACGCTGTATCATAAAACTAAAAAAGACCGTGTGGAGACAACCATGTAAATAACCTGGAAGGAACACCAACTTCTAATATTTTTCGGGGGCGTCATAATGCGCACATTTCTGCGCAGATTCAACGTCATATGATGTAGATGGGATAGTATCACCGAGGTGAAGCAGCCTGATGATGTACAAATCTGCGAATCTGCGCCCGAGACCACAGCACTGGCATGATACTGAGGCGGTTGAAAGTCGCCATTTTTCCTCAGAACAGTAGCTAGCTAACTGTAGCGGCAGCGCTATCGTATAGATATAGTATACAAAAAGTCCTATGCAGCGTTATGTTTGATATTTAGATTATTTCCATAGTACTAAACGGTGTTTTACGCATTTTAAATGAACTAACAATGTCTGCGGAAGGAACCTCCGACCAGGTGAAGTATTTGAACTGCATTTGTGTTCACGTTGGTGGTGGCTAACAAGGCCTAGTCTAACGTTAGTCTACTAATTAGCCAGGATAGCTATCGTCGCCTATTCTTTGTAATGATATAAATATGCAAAACCAGTCGCAAATGTAGAGCATTCGTGTCGTTTTATCGGCCCTGGTTGCATTCGTGTACGCTCAAAACGTTAGCTAGCTAAATATCACTAGACGTCTAACGAAATGTTAGCTAAGTAGCTAGCTAATTAGCTAATGTTAACATTTATGGGCTGCCTGCAACGAGTTGGTTCATAACAAAAACAACAACAAAAAAACCAAACAAACAAATAAATCATGTTACCCGCAGCATTTAGCACTGGATATTTTGGGTCACACTGTGCAGTTGATTTTTATTAGTTGACTTGTTTGTGTAATGTTGGTTCGTTTCTGTATAACGTAGCTATATAAAGGCTAGTTAGGTGATAGCTAGCCAGCCATTCTAACTCGTATCCCTTTCTTTGTCCCGCTGATACTGACGTGTGGTCGCCCTGGAAATTTTATTTTACTGCTAATTGTGAACGTAAATGACTCTGTCAGTGTCAAGAAAGTGCACGCTTTCTGTGTCGAGGAACAAATTACGTTGTTCTTAATGTTGCATGAGCAGCAACACACAAATGTATTGCAGTTAGTTGGCAAAAGCGGGTTTGAAGGAAACGCAGTGCCTTGCAGAGTGAAATGAATATGGCAACAAAGTATTTTGAATGTCTTTGTTCAGAAGTTGTCGTGGTTAAGCGTTAAGAAACCGTTTGCGTCTCTCGCAGCAATTTGCATACAATGCTGCGAAGAGGTGCAATTTGAAGGGTTATTTATAAAATTAACGTAATTTAGTACTTGACTATTTTTAATTGGCAGTTCATCTTTTCAGAATCTTTTCTGACTGTTACCATAGTACACTTCTCTAGTATTTCTTATGTCTCCAGTTTTCTTATGTCCATGTCCTTTTCTTACAGGCTGCAGAGTATATCCCAGAGAAAGTGAAGAAAGCGGAAAAGAAGTTGGAAGAAAACCCATATGACCTTGACGCGTGGAGCATACTGATTCGAGAAGCACAGGTTTAGTGGCACAGGATTGCATTTCCTTCTACCTGGGGTAACGGGTCGGGAAATGGTGGGATGGGGATGGTCTCTTAACAGGAAACGTGGCTCCACATCATGTAAATACATCACATGGGATTGTCTGTGTGAAAAGGTGTAAACTGTTTAAATGCCTTCTGCTTTGTAGAACCAACCTATAGACAAAGCAAGGAAGACGTATGAGCGACTTGTCGCCCAGTTCCCAAGTTCTGGCAGATTCTGGAAGCTATACATTGAAGCTGAGGTTGAGTGTTTTTTTCCACTTAAATCTTTAAATCTTTCACAACCTGCATGTATGCATGGGTGTCCGAATCCTATCAGTATCAGCATTGTGAAATTCACACTTCTTGGACAAAGTGATGTTAAGCAGTCAAAAAACAGCAGGGGAGTAGAGCCTAACACTTTCTTTTCCAGCAGCTGACTGTAAATGTTCCAGGGACCGTGTCCCTTTCTCAGTATTACACTGCAGTTCATGGGGTCAAATGAACATTGTTGCATGTTTCATCTGCAACAGTATTAAAACTATTTTAATGGTATCGGAGTGCTTTAGACTTTTATTCACTTGTCGTGTCAATTTATTGCCTCCTGTGTCATTTCTTTAAGATCATGTTAGCCATGTTTATAATGTTAGTTGTGTCTTAATGTACACTTCTGATAGATTTTGATTATTTGTGCACTTTTGTGCTTTCATGCTACTGCCAGTACATTTGCCACTTATTACTTAAAATGGCAACACATTTGTTTTTTATATTTGTTAAGTAGTTACAATACGTAACCTAATTTTAGTGTGTCCTGTTGACAGTGTACACAATTTTCTTAGCAAATTTTAGTTCTGTGCCACCTTAGTTAAACTTTTGTTAGTTTTTTACATATTTTATTTTACTTGAACAATTTCAGGTGATATCAGCATTTCAAGAATTTAGTTACTGCCTCATTTTTGCTATTTGTGTCATTCCCTCTTTTTTTGTTGTTGCATAGATCCAACTTTTTAAAACTATTTTAGATAAGGGGGATAACATGCCTAGCAGTCAGTTGTAGTTGGCCTCCCTGTCTTAAATTAGTCTAATTAGTAGACCGTGCAATCCAGGACATTATTTTGATTTTCCTTCTTTTCTGAGTTTTTTCATGTATTTATACCGCTAGCTCCATTGTGTTTGGGATGTAGACATTTTTTTCTTGATTTGGATCTGTACTCCACAATTTTAGATTTGTAGTCAAACAATTCACATGTGGCTAAAGTGCAGATTCTTCGCTTTTGTTTAAAGGTATTTATACATTTTGGTTTCACCTTGTAGAAATTACAGCACTTTTTTATACACAGTCCTCCGTTTCAGGGCACCTTGACATTTGGGACAAATGGCTTTACAGGTGTTTATAATTAGCCAAGTGTGTTAAGTTGCTTCTTTAGTGCAGGTGTAAGAGCGCTTTCAATATCTAGTCTTGATTCTATGCTTTGGATTGCCTTTGGATTGGCCTGTTATTGGTGTTTGCAACAAGAGGACCTGAGTTGTGCCAAGGAAAGTCAAGGAAGCCATTATGAGGCTGAGAAATAAGAAAATAAAAGTTAAAGACACATGCCAAATGTTAGACTTGCCAAAATCAAGTGTTTGGAACATCATTAAGAAGAAAGCGCACTGCTGAGCTCAGAAATCGCAAAGGGCCTGGTAGGCTAAGGAAGACCTCTACAGATTTCTCACCAAAATTAAATTCAAACACCAAACATCTGTCCGACAGATCAGAAACTCATCCGGCTACAGAACATTTTACTGACAGAACTACAGAAGCTACAGAGCAAGATACAAACCACTAGTTAGCTGCAGAACCCTGGCCAGGTTACTGTTTGATAAGAGGTACCTGGAAGAGTCTGTGGAGTTCTGGAAAAAGTTATTATGGACAGATGAGACCAAGACTCACTTGTATCAAGAGTGATTGCAAGAGCATCACTTGCTGGAAAAAGAAGTGCCCCTCCCTTATCTGTGAAACATGGTGGCAGGGGTGTTATGGTTTGGACATGTATGGCTGCCACAGGTGCTGGCTCACTTGTCTTTCAAAGCCAAAAACTGGAAAATTCTTGGCTGACCAAGCCATTCACCCGACCTGAATCCAATTGAACATGCTTCTTATGCTGAAGAGAAAACTTCAAGCAACCTAGCCCCCGAATCAAGCAGAAACTGAAGATGGCTGCTTTACGGTCCTGGCAGAGTATCACCAGAGAAGATACACAGCACCTGATAATGTCTGTGTCCGACTTCAAGCCGTCATTGCATGCAATGGATATGCAACAAATTAGTAAGCATGATTACTTTCATTTACATAACATTAATATGTCCCAAACATTATGGTGCCCTGAAATGGGGGACTGTAAAAATGGCTGTTTTCTCTACATGGTGAAACAAAAGTTAATAAAAAAATACCCTTAAATAAAAGCTGAGAATATGCACTTTAACCACAAGAGAATTGTTTCAGTACAAATTAAAATTGTGGAGTACAGAGCCAATAAATATTTTGGTTTATCTGCATATATATATATATATATATATATATACACACACACAGTAATAACTAATTAACTATATTTCTGATTAAGGCAACTTCTTTCAATATTTTTGGCTTACCTTGGGTTATATACAAAATTGCTATTTGCCTGAAATTCAATTAAACTTCTTTGAGTTGGTAAGTATTTGGAAAAATGAAGTGCCAGTCTGTATGCAACCAAAATTCTGACCATGTCAGTGTTGGCTGGAAAACCCTAAAGCTCACTTAGGATCCCAGTCACCAGGGTATCCCCAACCTCATTGTATATCATGCCTCTTATGGTAAGATTTCCTTGCTCCAGCTGCATGGTTGTCCTGTACATTGACTGCACAACTGTTGTGGATTTCATTATGAAAAGCAACAACTGGTGCTTGCCTCTAAGAGAGAGTGCATGGTAAAGTGCCCTCTTTAATTGATAATGGGCGTTGCAAGGATGGGACAAGTCAATAAAGTGCAACTGTAAAGATTTCATATTCCAATTTGGGGGGAAGAATAGAATCATAAAAAGAAAAAGGGGAAAATGCATTTTTCATGATTAACTTAGCCAAGGTTGTGTTCATTCACAGACACGGACAAGGTGTAATGGATGCCTTAGTTCTCTCAGGACTCTTGTAGGTTTGTGAGTTATGTGACTTCTAAATTTGGGTTTTGGCAAATTCTCAGGTGCTCATGGAAAGGACAATTCAGTTTTATTTTGCTGTTGTATTTTCCATCATTTGAAATGGAACATTTGGGCCAGAAAGTAGTCACAAATATGGTACAATAGAATAAATGCTTAATTGTCTCATTGGGTTTTCATTTTTTTGTCCTTTCACAAAATATGTATTGATTTCAGGCTACAATTGGATTTAAATCTGAAATTATAATTGGCCAAATACTGGGGAAACCCAAGGTATGCTTTAAAAGCATATTTTTCACATTGTATGAACGAACGGAATGTATTTTTTTACACACATTTGTAACCACATTAGAATCAAGTAATGATTTCTGGACTCCCTAGTGGCATCCGACTGAGGCGCTTTTACATTATTTCTCCCTTGGAATCCTTGCACATCATCTGTGCTGCACATTTACATCTAGAAACGACAGACAAATCAGATTTGACCTTAGAACAACTGTATTTTAAGTAAGAAAGAACAGACAATGCATTGAGTTACTGCAAGTACATATGTTGTGAAAAAATTATTGTTTTTCCAAATATCTGCCAGGGAACATTTTTAACACCTGTGAGATCTAGGCAGTATTTAGAATGTTGCATTGTTTCCCCATAGTGATAGCACTGCAGTTATTGATTTAAGGTTTTGACTTAGTGAAATGCTTAAGTTATTAAAGTGAAATATTTTTTCAGTATGCCCAAAAAATATTTTTGCACCGCCAACCTTGCCCCCGCCCGCACCCCCACCCCCACCCCTCGGACTGTGGCACTTCAACCACGTGAATCCACGGTTCCATCTTCGGTCCCCTTCTGTTTCCACATGCACAGGGAACTGTGCTGCGCAACTTGTTGCACAGGGCAATACACCATCACCCGGCCATTGCATAAATAGCTCCTGGAGTCCCTTGCACTTTCAACTCCAATCTCACTTTATCTCACATGCTTACCTTTGTCATACAACTGAGCTTCCTTTTCATGTGGAATGCACGGCTGTTTTGGAGAAGCAGACAGACATACTGGCCAGACCCATGAAATAGCTATAGAAAAGCTCGCACTGATTTGTTCATTAAACTTTAAATGTAGTGTATTTACTGTCTTGTCATGGCGTAACTATTAACCAATTTGTTGCTGATTCATTTTAGATATTGCATAACAAATGTGTGTGGGTTATCAGTAAGTGCATTCTGCTTGTCTCTCCCAATGATTTTGATTTGGTCACTGTACAGTTGTGTCCTCTGCAGAGAAGCAAAAGTAAAATAAATAAAGTATAATCTGTTCAATACTGTACTTTGAATTATTGAATCTTGCTTTTTTCTTTGTGGCATATAGGGGAAATCCTATGATAATATTTTGTTCAGAATTTAGTGTGTGCTATATATGTACAGTCATTACATTCTCATCACCACCATCACCTTCACACAAAAGCCTGGATTCAATCAACATGTTTAATTAACTGTAATTTACTTTATTATTTTATAAATAAATTAATGAAGTGCAAGTCCTTTACTTCACATCAATTTGGTGAATGTAGGTGGTCCCTGAACTAGCCAAACCTAGGTGATGAAAATAAAGATAAGAACTAGCTCTTGCATTTAATTGTGAAATTTAGAGGGATAATGTTGATAGAATCCTACTTGCATATATAATATCCCCATCTGTAATCTTACCTGCCCTTTTCACCTTGAAGTGTCTGACAACTCATAGCATTGTAATCGACATGCCAGTAATTTCAGAGTGCATCTGCTCAATCTTATGAGTGTGTCTTTATAGGAACTCTAAGCATGCGCCATTGGCAAAAGCTTCCACAAACAATTACAGCGTTTAACAGCAGGTGACGTAACTGATACAGTTCATTTTCATTAGAATAACCCATTCTGTTTCACATTGCTTCAGCCCCTGTAATGGACTGGCTTTGCAAATGTATCAGAAACGGGCTCCTGTGTGGCTTAGCTGGTAAAGCCACGAGCCCAGGCTGGGTCCAAGACTCCTAGACCTCATTTACACCTGCTTGTTTCATGCGACTTGTATCTAGGTTGTACGTGGATAAGATTTAACCACATTGTATTTACACTTGGTAGTTATTTGTGTCTCTGATCAGCCAGATTGAAATCCGATTGCCGTTTTGCATAAAATGCAAAACCCTGACAACCCACTTCCCATGTTTTTTTTTGGGGTTTCTTTTGGTTTTTTAAATTGGGCCCTAGATATCACATGCTTGATAATATTTCTAAGGTCATTGTAGAATTTTCTCTGAATGATGGGTCAGGAGTTTTCTGTGAATAAATTCTTGTCTCCAGTTGATGCTTGCGCTCCTGTAGTATTATGTGGCCTGGAGTTTGTAAAATAGTCACTGTTTTACAAGCCTCCTGGAGATGTGCACATGCTTCACCTAAAGTACTCCATGTACAGGTGTGGATGCCGTAGTGGTAAATTGAGAGAATTGGAGAGGAAATAATGTCAAATTGTGGGACTAAACTACAATAAGTTTTCCATTTGCGGGTCATTTTGATTAGAAATCAAGCAAATGTAGGACTATAACTAAGTATGCAGTTCTCTCCAAAAGTATAGTAACGGTAGAGTGAAATTTATTTTTACTATATACTTAAGGCATTTGGATTTGAGACCAAAGATGAATATGAGACAAAAGTCCAGACAGTCAGCTTCTATGTCTTGGTATTTATGTGTGTATATGTTTTACCATTTTATGGAAACAGCTGTTTTGTGTTTAGTCCCACCATTTTCAGCTGTCCAAAATTAATGGATGACTGACGAGTGTTAACTGTTGCTCATGTGTTTTTTTTGTGTCTTTGTTGCATGGACTGTTGGTGTGTCAAAGAGCAGTGATTACCTAGTCTTGGTTTTAGCCTTTGTTTCTAAAGGAGTTTGAATTTGGAGTTAGAGGCATATACCACCATGCAACCTCAGATAACTAACCATGGTTCAAAACAAATAATCTTTAAATTGAGAGAAAAGAAGAACTAAGAAGCATAGCACAGAATCTGGGCTTATCAACAGCAGTTTGGAAAATTTTTAAAAAGAAATAAACACTGGTCAGCCAAGGAAGACGATTGCAGCTGATGATAGACCAAGCCTAAGTGCTGTGAACAGACCCACAAAAGAATGGTCATGACATCATCAGCATTCTCCAGAGGGCAGGGGTGAAAATATCACAAGCCACTGTATGCAGAAGACTTAGAGAGAAGAATTATCGTGGCTGCACTGCAAGATGCAAACCTCTCATGAGCAGCAAGAATCAAAAGGCCAGATTAAAATTAGCTGAAAAATGCAGAGACAAGCCAGAGATGTTCTGGAAAAATGTTTTATGGAGAGATGAGACCAAAATAAACCCTTACTAAAGCGATGGAAAGCTGAAAGTGTGGATAAAGGAAGGAAAAGCCCATGATCCAAAGCATACCACCTGATCTGTGAAGTATGGAGGGGGTAGTGCCATGGCTTGGGAATGTATGGCTGCTTCTGGAACAGGCTCACTTGTCTGTGTTGATGTTGATGTAACAGAGGATGATGGCACTTGGATGAATTCGGAAGTGTACAGATTTTGTCTGGCTGTATAGAAAGATATTTCTCCAACCTTATTGGCTGGTGCTTCGTCCTGCAGCAAGACAATGACCCCAAACACACTGCCTATGCAACCAAAGCCTTCCTCAGTGGGAAAAAGTGGAAACTTAATTTAAATTGAGCATGCATTTCGCTTGCTGAAGAGGAGACTGCAAAGAGAAACCCCCAAAAGAAAAGATCAACTGAAATCAGCTGCAGTGAAAGCCTGGAAAAGGAATTTACACAGAAGACACCAAATGTTTGCTGATGTCAATGGGTCGTAGACTTGGTGCCATTATTGCATTTATGGGCTATGTTACTGAATACGTAAGGGATAATCCATGGTGAGGTGGTCAGCTATCGAAAAGTAATGATCGGAAGTGGAGGGGCGTTGCCTCCTCGATGGTCATTATGTTTTGATAGCTGACCACCTCGGAGTAGATTATTCCACTTATTACATGGCTAATTGCCTTATGAAAGAAATCGGTCAATAATTTGACAGAAAATATTGATTTGAAGTGATATTATTTCAGATAAATTAAAATATGGAACAAATTTTCCATTGTGTTCTCATTGATATTATAGGCCTATTCAGGAGTATTGACTAACGTGAGTACTGGAGTAAGATAGCAGGCTAAGTACGTGTTAAACATTGTATTTAATGTCAACAATTATGCAAATAGTTTACTAATAGTTTGGTTGTATTGCTGCAGGCCATATTTATTCATTTAAAATTTAATAACAGGCTCTCTTGATGTCAATGGCATAGTGAAAACTGGAACAGCTGTTCACATGCTATGCAATAAATATGTAGTTAGTCGCTCTGGATAAGAGTGTCTGTTAAATGCTTGTGATGTAATGTACACAGAACCGCCATATCGATAGCCGAAAGAGAACTTATTTTATTATTACTTTGTTCTGCCTCTGTATTTCTAGCTCACTGTCACTCTCCTCACACTGTCAGTGTTATTGACTTGCATTTCTTCCTCGACATGATTGTACCTCACTCACAGGTTAGTTTGACAATCCAAGCCATACTTGTTAAACTGTATTCCACCAATACAAAGCAGTCTGAAATATTTATCTTTAATTATGTTTTGTTAACAGTATTCTTTTTAAAGATCAAATGTATCATCTTCAAAATCTCAACTAACATTCTCAGTCCTTCACTGGACCTAAATTGGATTTGGCCACCACTGTTAAAATATTGATGTTGGCGCTTCTTTGAGGAAATGGTGAAATCCTCTGTGACAACACTGCCTGGTATGCTTCATTTGTATTAACCTTGATTCAGTCTAAATGATGTTCCTTATATATGTACTTACAGTATGGTTGCCCCTAAGCCAGTGCCCAGCCATTTTGGTTCACAAACTACGCATATATTAGCCTGTTTATGCAGTTCAGTGTGTTTTGCACAACAAAATTAGCTTTGTTCTTTCCAGTTAAAGGCACAGTGAGGCCTATGCATCCTCTGGCAGTAGAAAAGAGCAATGTCTTCGGTATAGTGTCAGATCAAGGTAATACTATTTCTTCATTGTGGACAAGAACAATTAAACATTTTTAATCATTAATCATTGAAGGTGGATTTTTGTAGATTTTTGAGTTCTTTTACTACTTCCATCTTTTTGTTTACTGTGAGATCTTCCCATATTATGCGCGGTGTAATATCCGCAGTCCTCATGTTCTGAAATCAATCATCGTCATTCCTAATATTCATGTGCAAACGTTGGCAGTTTCTGCTCATGCTGATGCCAGCTATGACAGTGAATTGTGACAGTAATGAGAGCTTTTGAATTCCATTTCGCCAAATCTGAAATGATAATTAAATTTTAAGCCAATATCCGAACCTCATGGATCCCAAAATCTGCGGTGTAATGAGGGGCATTACAGACTTCACAGCAAAATTCCCAGCAGACAGGGTAATCACATACTGTAGCCACCTCCACTCTTCTCTCATATCTTGTCTCTGATTCAACTTGACAAGCTGAGTCATACCTCATAATTTTGTTTACAGCAAATCATTCCCCACAGACTCCTAGTACCTTCAAATTGTCACATCAGCAAATTTTGAGCAGATTATTTTCCCTCCCATATCTTATTTTAAAAGTGTACTGTATACATTGCTGCAAATGGCAAAATCACAATACCGTGTAAGGAATTTAAAAAGTAACTTCAAGTAATTCAAGTAACGATCAAAAAACACTTGATCGTTACTTGAATATGTTACTCAAAAAAAAAAAGTGTAACGATCAAGTGTAACGAAAAGTGTTCAGAAAAAATGGCCACCCCTGATTTACATTCTCTTTAGGCTCTGTCTTCTTGTGTTCAATGTTTATTTCCCAGATCTGGTCACAGTATATCTTAAATCCATAATTTTTGTCAGTAGTTTTTCAGTATAGAGAAGGAAATTAAGTCCTATCCCTCATTAACTGGCTAAGTGAATGTTGATGGCACGATGGGCCTTGGGATGAAGTCTCACTAAATCATAATGCAGCGCTTGTATTCTCCAACTCGCTGACTTATTTGCTAGGTTGTAGAGCATGCCACATCCTCAGTGAATTTGTTTATTTTGCCCAAGGAGACAGTTCTTTAAGCATAGTTATTTCATATGATGTTGGTCCTATATCTGAATTAGAGATGTTTGAACGGTCTGGTTTTTTACTGATATTCGGGTGGCAGTTATGTGCTGTGTATTACGGATAGGCTTATGGACTTGTTCTTTGTCTGCACTGTAGCAGCCAGTACCTGGTTGCTTATAGTTGGCTGAGGGCTTGTGGCCTGTCTTGTTGTCCTGTGGCAGTGCTTACCCAGCCAGGCTGGGGCCATGGCACCTCTCAGCTAGTGATGTCACACCTCTCACATCTTGCCGTGTCACTAAGGAGGAGCAGAGCCCAGTAGTGCACTCTTACTGATAGAGCTATTCTTCCCACCGATGACAGCCACAGACCATAACAGTTCTGTTTTTCCCCATAAAGCGAGTTGCTTCGGTGACAGATTTCACAATCATGTGGGTATGATTCAGGTTGTAATGAACGCTTGACTGGACTATACTTAATACAATATACTTTGTACACACTACAATTTAATGTCAAAAATGGAAGCTTAATGTGGGTCCGTATGTTCTGGCACTTGCTTTACTCTTCAGCTGATCTATGGAGTATTCGGATTCCAATTTGAACTGTTTCACCCAAAAACATAATTTGGTCTCCACACATTGCAGTCTTCTTGCAGGAGATGCAGAGCACTGCTGTCCTATATAGCCTAGACTTCAGCTTGGACAATGAGTCCAGACACAACTAGCAGTTCCAGTATAAAAAAGGAAAATAGTTTTAAAATATTAAAGAGTAGTGAGTTGTGTCTCATATGTGAGGTTATAAGTGCCAGCAAGTGATTGTTAGTTTCTGAGTCACTGGATAGTCCTTGCTTTAGAAGGACTGCTTTAGAAAAAAAATTGTCTGTCCCTGGTGCTAAACAAAATCACACAATTTCAAAAAGAAGCTTGACATAAAATGTAACAGTTGATAAAAATGGCAATACAGTTACAATTAATGATTTTTTAAAATATAACAAAACATGACTTCCTGTGTGGACCATTGGCAAATTTTTCTGCTTGGAATAAAATGACAAGAACTGTGTGAACTTCACTTTGTTGACCTGAGTGGGATTGTGGGTGTTATGTGTGTACATTATTTTTCATTATTATACATTCTGAGACGGTTACTGGTATAATTAACACTGTGTTTAAAATCTGTTCACAGATCAAGGCTAAAAACTATGACAAAGTTGAAAAGGTGAGTGACTAATGGACTGTTTGTCATAAACATTCAGAACATTCACACCACGTAAATGTTTTGCTCTTCGATTCCCCATACCTTTGCGGTATTAGGTCAGTTTGTCTCTCCCATTACTGTTTACCTCTTAATAAGCCAAGGAGCTAAGGACCCTGTCAGAAACTGTATTGGAAAAAGAAACTGTAATCCAAAAAGATTATGTACTATACAGCCTCACCTTCTGTGAATATAAGTAAAATTTTCTTTTCAAAGATGGAAATAATCATTTCATTTTGATCCCATGTTCTATGCAGTAGTTTTACTTGTCAATATCTCTGTACTCCACTAACTGTGGGTTTTAACTGTAATCTAATAATTCAGTGGATGTGAGTTTGAAACTACGCCCTTAAATGAACCCAACAGTGCCAGGTGTAAGTTTGTGCTACGTGGGGTCCCTGTCTTTCTAGAGCTTACTTGTGTTGGTGTCTCTGTGTGTGACTACTGTCACCATGGAGGGGGATGGTACGCTTGTAAAGGGCTTGAGTGGGGGGGGGAGGGGGGGGTGACGCCTGTTGACGTAAGCAGCTCGTCTCCAGACAACAAAGTGTACCCTCCTCTCGAGTGCATGTCACCCACGTCAGTCGGGCCCGACGCCGTTCTGACTCATGCTCTGTTTGCAGCCTCTCCGGGGAGTGCCTCCTCCTCCCCCACTCTCATTTTCATGCATATGAGACATTTCTGTCTCCCTCACCACCACCACCAAGCGGGTCAACAGCAAACACGTCATGATATGAAATCCTCTATTAGTCTTCGGCGGTCCCGCTTTCCAATCACGATAATGGTCTCCGTCATGACTGACACATTTAAGCCGTTAGTTTTTTTTTTTAAATAACCGCCCGATCCTTGCTTTTAGCGAGCCTGACCGTGATAGAAAAGTTCCCCCTTTATACTTTCACTTTTGTTTTGTTGTTTATGGAATGGAGGATAACAAAATGACCTCCGGCACAAAAGACACTGGTTGTCATAAACACCCTCAAAATGCACCGCTTCCACGACTTAGGATGAGTATTTCTCTCCCCTTGTAGCTGTTTCAGAGGTGTCTCATGAAAGTGCTTCACATCGATCTGTGGAAGTGCTACCTTTCTTACGTCCGCGAGACCAAGGGCAAGCTGCCAAGCTACAAGTAAGATGGGTCATTCTTCCCTTGGAGTGCAGTATTCTTATTATGAATGTGTACCATTACTCAGGACTGCCACCTGGAGAGAGGAGAGGTGGTACATTTGCAGTCCCTTTAATATTGGTTGTTCAGTAGCACAGTCTCTGTTGGCCTGGTGAAACCATTTGCTGTCTACCAGCAAATAAAATTAATTTTGATTTGTTGATTTGAGTTTGTTTGTATGCATATAATGGCTGGTTTCTGAAAAGTAGAAATTAGGGGGAGCCATGTATAAAAAGGGCTGTAATCCCCACATTATTCACTTCATATGGATGTAAATACCCCCAAATTAAAGCTTTTTGCACAGTTTTCACTTTAACCTCACATTTATTGTTTCATTTCAAATTCAACGTGCTAGAATGCAGAGACAAAATGGCAGAAATTGTGTCACTGTCCAAATATCTATGGACTACACTGTAGGTTATATACTGAAAGCTCCATAATGTTTGGGACAAAGGCATATTTTTTCTTGATTGAATTCTGTACTCTATTCACATGTGGTTAAGGTACACATTCTCAACTTTTACTTAAAGGTGTATTTATACACTTTTGTTTCACCATGTAAAAATCACAGCACGTTCTATACATAGCCCCCTCCCCCATTTCTAGGCACCATAATGTTTGGGACATATTAATGTTGTGTAAATGAAAGCAGTCATGTTTGGTATTTTTTTTGCTTATCCTTTGCATGCATTGAGTGCTTGAAGTCCGTGACCCGTAGACATCACCAGGTGCTCAATATCTTCTCTGGTGATGCTTTGCCAGGCCTGTACTGCAGCCATCTTCAGCTCCAACTTGTTTTGTGGGCTAGTTACCTTAACTCTTCTTCAAAATATGAAACACATGTTAAATTAAATTCAGATCAGGTGAATGACATTGCCAGTCAAGCATTTTCCAGTTTTTGGCTTTTAAAATCTTCTTTGTTGCTTTAGCAGCATGTTTGGGATCATTGCCTTGTAGGATGGAGCAGTGTCCAATGAGTTTGGAGGCATTTGCTTGAACTTGAGCGGATAAGACACTTCTGTACACTTCAGAATTCATTCTGCTGCTGCTATCAGCAGTTACATTGTTAGTGAAGACAAGTGAGCCTGTATCTGTGGCAGCCATACACTTTGCCATCACACTGATGCAAGTGAATCTTGGTCTCATCTGTCCACAAGACCTTTTTCCAGAACCCTGCATGCTATTTTAGGTACTTGTTAGCAAACTGCTACTGTTTTTGCAGCTAACTATTGATTTGCACCTTGTAGTGTAACCTCTGTAGTTGTGTTTATGAAGTCTTCTGTGGACAGGAGTTACTAACATATCCACACCTGCCTCCTGAAGTGTGTTTTTGATCTGTCAGACAGGTGTTTTTCCTTCGTTATGGTGAGACTTGTTTGGTCATTAACTGTAGAGGTCTTCCTTGGCCTACCAGGTGATTACTAAGCTCACCAGTGCTTGCTTTGTTTTTAATGATATTCCAAACAGTTGATTTTGCTAGGCCTAAGGTTTGGCCCGTGTCTCTGCCTGTTTTTATCTTATGTCTCAGACTCATAATGGCTTCCTTGACTTTAGTTAGCACAGCTCAGGTCCTCATCTTGACAAATGACAATAACAGACTCCAAAGGCAAACAAAAGCCTAGAATAAAGACCAGATACTGAAAGCTGTCTTAAACCTGCACTAAGGAAGCAATTGAACACACCCGACTAATCAGAAACACCTATGTCACAAATATTATGGTGCTATGGGAGGGACTATGTATAAAAAGTGTTGCTAATTTCTACGTGGTGTAACTAAAATGTATACAAATACTCTTTATTAAAAGTTAAAATCTGCACTTTAAGCACATGGGAAGAAATTTGTGTATTGATTACAAATCTATAATTGTGGAGTAAAAAGCCAAATCAAGAAAGAATATTGTCCCAAATATTATGAAGCTCACTGTATATTATATGCAGTATATAAAAGGCAGTTCTCCTGTTTTTAAGGGTGTAATGCAGAAATATCATTCCTTTGAATGTTTCAGAGAGAAGATGGCACAAGCCTATGATTTCGCCTTGGACAAGATCGGTATGGAGATCATGTCATATCAGGTAAATGGCGACAAATAGACATGATCTACGACCTCTCCTTTAGGGCCAGTCTCACTTTGAAAAATGTGTCTGTTCTCTTTGTTTCCAGATATGGGTGGACTACATAAACTTCCTAAAAGGAGTGTAAGTGTGCCTGCCGTATAGTGTGCAGACGAGGCTGTGGCCAGGCTGTTCCCAAAGGAAGTGACTCAACTGATATTTTCTCTCCGTCCCCAGCGAGGCGGTGGGCTCGTACGCGGAGAACCAGCGAATCACGGCCGTGCGCCGGGTCTACCAGAGGGGCTGCGTCAACCCCATGATCAACATCGAGCAGCTGTGGAGGGACTACAGCAAGTACGAGGAGGTGCGAGCTCAGGCCCGGAAAGACGCAACCAGACACGCGAGACCAGGGGGATGGGGGGGGGGGGGTCTCTAACACCACTGTCACTTTTTCAGTGGGCAGGATGATGCTATTGTAGCACTTGAGTAGCTCTGCTGTACATACATTACTATTATAAACTAAATATGTGCTATATATGCAATTCACAATGGATGGTGAACTTTGTATATGATCCCATAGGAGTGATATATTACAAACAGCGTGGTAATAGCATACATGTGAATACATGATGAAGAACGCACAATGACATGAACAGGCCATTTAGGGAAGCCATTTTGCCTACTGCCTAAAGAGCTTCTACAGTGTCAAGCCTCGCCGTGAGCACTCGTAGCATACCCATACTAAATCTCTTCAAAATGAGCCCCGTCTTTAGGAGGAGGCGTTATGATGATTAACACTGTTATGATGATTAAAGTGTGGTTTTGTGGTAGGGGATCAATGTGCATCTGGCTAAGAAAATGATCGAAGACCGCAGCAGGGACTACATGAACGCCAGGAGAGTGGCAAAGGCAAGGCCTCTCACCCCTTTTCCCGCAACACAGCTTCTTCCCTTCAACTCAAACTACCGTCTGGATCGGTATCTATTGATGTGTAACACGAGTCTACTCACACTACATTCGTAAATTATAACTGTACTACCAGTGACAGATTTCTGGATCTCAGTATGATTTCATAACCATTGCCCAACTGTCCGTAGTGAATGATAGAGAGACTTTTAAGTGTGTGTGAGTGGGTGTGTATGTGTGTGTTATCTATTGTGGGTGGTTTTGACCCTCTATTTGAGACCATAAATGATGTCAAACTATTGATTTGACTCTATTATGTATGATGTTAGTAGTTATATAGGATTATGGTTATGATTTCCATGATTCTATTATTTTTCTGTTTTTATTTTATCATTTAATAAAAGTAACATACTCATTATTTACAAGTCGAGTAGTTTACACTGAGATTCCTTAAATGATGCCTGTTGAGCGAGTGTTAAGAGTGTGTTGGCCCCGCCTACAGGAGTACGAGACGGTGATGAAGGGCCTGGACAGGAACGCCCCGTCGGTGCCCCCCCAAAACTCCCCCCAGGAAGCGCAGCAGGTGGAGATGTGGAAGAAGTACATCCAGTGGGAGAAGAGCAACCCGCTGCGAACGGAGGACCAGACCCTCATCACCAAGAGAGGTGAGACCGCCCCCTACTGGCCCCATCTCTGACCAGCGTTCAGCGCCTCATGGTCTGAGGTCATTGCTGCAGAAGGAAATGGGTCCTGGTTTGTGTTCCCGGACCTGGGTTTCATTAAACACTCGACAGGAGTTGTTTCCTAATGGACGTGTCTTCCTCCGTGAATGTGTCTTCATTGCCTCTGATTTCATCTAGAGGTGCATAATCAGTTGCTCTGCTGGTGCTGTGGTTGATAGATGGATTTAATATAAGCACAAATGCTGAAGCTGAAGTTGGAGACCAAATGCTGCCCCCTACCTGGCTAATGCAGAATTTACTCACAATGTTGTAGAAATTTGATATTTATTCCTTGTTATAAGATTGAGAACAGTGGCAGGCCTGGCTATAATTTATTCTTCCGGTTTTGAAAATCCTCGAAAGTCTTCTTTTTGTGCATGTTTTATCTGAATTTAAATGTAAGGATTTGTTGAAAGGTTTTTTAAACTTAGAAAGAGACCCAGCCTTCTTGTGGCCTCAGATTGATGTAGGCGTTCATACCTGACCTTGAACCCAATAGTTTGCAAGCTTTGAAGTACATTTTAATAGGGTGCTTTACCACACTTTCCTCAGTAAATATCCAGCTGGATGAACACGTGTAGGTCGGCCAAGATAAGCTCATCTGCTGAGTGAGTTAATCATTGTGCGAAAGCGGGGACACAACGCTATTGAGCCGAGCGTTTAGTAAGCTGTGCTGTGTGTTGTCTTGCAGTCATGTTTGCCTACGAACAGTGCCTGCTGGTCCTGGGACATCACCCTGACGTCTGGTACGAGGCCGCGCAGTACCTGGAGCAGTCCAGCAAACTGCTGGCTGAAAAGGGGGTACGTGTCCCAAGCCCCCCCCCCCCCCCAACATTAGAGGACAGGGGTCCATTGCAGTGCCTTGCATATCTTGTCTCCTTTGAGTTCCAGGTCTGCACTGCAAATGAGAATTGAGTTCTCACTTGACACAACCTTGTTAAATAAAGTTTAAACAACGATAAATAACGTGGGTTGTTGGGTGGCTTATGTTAAGATACTTTCCTGGCGTATGGGTGTGCGCCACAGGCTGGCATGGAGGCATGCCCATGCCTGGTCTGAGTGGCCAGCAGCCTGGCAGGGCAGCACGTGATTGGCCTTAGCGTGGTCCGGGGAGGGAGGGTTCCGGCTCCGGGATCTGTTCGGTCTTGAAGGCCGACAAACGAACGGGCCTTTGTCCTTCGCGTCCAGGACATGAACAACGCCAAGCTGTTCAGCGACGAGGCGGCCAACATCTACGAGCGCGCCATCGGAACCCTGCTGAGGAAGAACATGCTGCTCCACTTCTCCTTCGCCGACTACGAGGAGGTGAGCGCCACGGAAACGGGGCGGGGGCGGAGCCGCTCCTGTCGCTCGCGGCTTGCGGTCCAATGCAGCGCGCCCTCCGGACCGACCGACCTGAACCTCTGCTGTTTTCCAGAGTCGAATGAAGCACGAGAAGGTGCACAGCATATACAACCGTCTCCTGGCCATAGAAGACATTGACCCAACGCTGGTAAGGCCTCATGTGCTCCACAGCTTTCTCTACTCATAGCTACGGCCAGCTTCTTTTCTCGCAGTGTTAAAATGTAGTACATTTCATATTGTATGTGCTCCTTTAATGGCTTTAAAAATTTTGCATCGCCAAGCTCAGGAAACTTGGCGATTTTTCTTCTTAATAAAGCCAAGATATCTTTATAATCCTTGAGGGACGTGGATTATATTTTATTTATTTTGAGCAATGGTATTTTGATTTTATGGGGCCTCTTTCTGTTATGAAGATTAGTTCTCTGAATAGTGCAAGACTCAATGAGGGAAAACACAGGATCCTTTTCAGAAGTATTTTCTGAGCCCGTGGCTGCTTAATGAGCAAATGCATTTTCGCTTTTACAAAATAAAGCCTATGTTCCATAATAGAATACATTTTTTAAATTCAGTTGCGTGTGCATTAACTAGCTCAGCGCATGCCACAGATACAGCGTTTCATATGATTGCTTTAAAATGTCGAACATGCGTCAAATTCTTTTTTCTTTCCCACGTGCCATTTTGTGACACGTCTCAACCCTTCCAATGACCCAGAGTAACTTGTCATCGCAGGTTTACATCCAGTACATGAAGTTCGCGAGGAGAGCCGAGGGGATCAAGTCGGGCCGGACCATCTTCAAGAAGGCCCGGGAGGACGCGCGGACGCGCCACCACGTCTACGTGTCGGCCGCCCTGATGGAGTACTACTGCAGCAAAGTGAGAGAGCCGCGGAAGTCTGCGCCGTGCCGCGCCAAAGCCGCCATTCCGGTCCGGCACGACTCACGACCGCGTGGCCTTGTTCCTATAGGTGTTCCTTCTACCAAGCTGAGTTTATCTAACCTTTATTTAACCAGGAAAACCCCCCATTGAGATTGAAATCTCTTTTGCTTGGGACCTGAAGTCACACAAAGTTACACAGTTACAGAAGCCCGTAGACAAACAAGTTACGGACATCAAATGGAGAAAGAGGCAGCTGTGTAACGGTAGTTAAAAGCAGTGCAGAGGTTAGAAACAGGAGCATGAATGCTGCTTCTAATGGAGAAAAGATAGTGTTGTGATAGTTATGATAAAAGCTGTTAAATTGTATCGTTTAATTAAAAGGAAATTGACTGATGGGATCCTTTGATATTTAATCTTGCTGTTAAAACCAGTGCGCTCCCTCCCACTCAACAATGAAAAGGCATGAAATGTGTATTATTTGACAGCAACCTCGATTATGCCTTAGCTAGTCATTTACCTGCATCTCATATTTGTCATGTAAAACAATATTTACAAAAAATATTTACTTCATTGTTGTGTTACACAGGACAAATCAGTGGCCTTTAAGATATTTGAACTTGGCCTAAAGAAATACGGAGATGTTCCAGAGTATATACTGGCATACATTGATTATCTTTCTCACCTTAATGGTAAGTGCATTTTCATTGTTAGTTATGTGTAATTATAGATTATGCAATGTGTTACTTAAGGACATGAGTCTTATTCGCCCTTTAAGAAATATATGTCTGTATATATGAATTGGATTTCTGCTCCATTGAGCATAGAATGATTGTTGTGTCATCGAGAAATCCGTGGTGGTTCGTTGAGTTAAGCGCTCACTGAATTCGATGTGGCGGTAGTGTTATTGAACAGCTGACTGTTCTCTGATTTACATTCAGGCAGCAGGGAGACACTCTGCGGCAAACGAAAAGGATCGTTTGTAACGGATCCCCAGTTTTCAGGATAGCATCATCCAGAAGGAATGGCAAAAATGGAACGGTCTGCTTATTTTCACGTTCTGTTTCCCTCTCTCTCTCGCAGAGGACAACAACACCCGGGTTCTGTTCGAGAGGGTTCTGACATCGGGGAGCCTGTCACCGGAGAAATCCGGGTAAGCGCCGTCCCCCAGCGCTCGCGCTGAAAAGGACGCCCGGGCGAGAACCGATACCAGCTACGTGATTTATGGCCGTCTCGACGACCTGTTTATTTTTAAACGCAAATCCGTAAACCGTCTCCAAACTCGATCCGTTCCCCCGAAAATATCTCCCCTTCGCCTTCGTAACAGTCATGTTTGCGTAGTAATTTTGCCACGTGTCACGTTAAGGAGGTTTTTCTCGCCTGAGTGTCATCGAGAATGTGCGACGTTTTATGGCAGCGCGATATCGAAAGCCGCGCGTGTGCCTTTATTTGCGCGTTTTGGGTCCCTAGGGAGATTTGGGCCCGCTTCCTGGCCTTTGAAAGCAACATCGGCGACCTGGCCAGCATCCTGAAAGTGGAGAGGCGGAGGTTCATGGCCTTCAAGGAGGAGTACGAAGGGAAGGAGACGGCCCTGCTGGTGGACAGATACAAGTTCATGGACCTCTACCCCTGCTCCGGCAGCGAGCTCAAAGCCCTGGGCTACAAGGTAGGAATGCGTCAACGTATCCGCGGAGCGAAGGGCGAGAAGGCTATTTACGTCCCGTAGCTGCGTCGGACAAGGTTACACGTTATTGATGGGGGGTCAAAGGTCAGGGCACTCGAGTCACAGGGCAGTCCATTTGCGGGGGCGCGCAGAGCGGAGGTTGCATCCGATCGGCGACGTTTCGCGTTTCGGTTTTGCTCTGCGCGTCCGGCTTTTGTTTCGCTCGCTTTTAACTGGCTCAGAGTTTAGCGAGCTGGCTGAATCTGAGCGGTGACGCTTCCCGAATGGTCTCCCGTGCGCGCTGAAACCCCCCCTTTGGTTGTGGCCGCGGTAGGACGTGTCCCGGGCCAAACTGGCGGCGCTAATCCCGGAGACGGTGGTCGCCCCATCTGCGCCTGCGCTGAAAGACGAGGCGGACAGAAAGCCGGAGTACCCCAAACCCGACACCAATCAGATGATCCCCTTCCAGCCCCGCCACTTGGCCCGTAAGCACCGTGTCGCAAATATCATGAGCTCATAGGTCAGTCACGACCGCGCTTTTCCTAACTGCTGATGTCAGTAACCGCAGGCCTGCTGTAACATGAAACTTTTGCCCCGCCCCCTCCCCCCCCCCACCCCCCCAGCTCCAGGACTCCACCCTGTTCCAGGGGGGGTATTCCCTGTTCCCCCGGCTGCTGTGGTCCTCATGAAGCTGCTGCCCCCGCCTACCTGCTTCACGGTCAGTAGCCCCGCCCTGTCCTGTCCTGGACCTTTCCCCTGCCCAAAATGGCCTCCTGTAGGAGAAGCGCACATTTCCCTCTAAATACGTAGGGCTGTAATATGAATGTCTAAGGAAGTTGGGGGTTCCTGTTTTGTAGGGTCCCTTCGTGCAGGTGGATGAGTTGATGGAGACTTTCAGAAGGTGCACACTTCCAGAAAGTGAGTTTCCAAACCATTTATTAAATGCGATGCACTGTACAGCCACTATACAACATTATGAAGACTGTTCTTATGGTTCTTATGGTGAACATAGTCAGCTATGTGTTTCAGTCAGAATATTGTACTGTGCCCACTCTAAATGAGCAGCTGCTATGTAAGGCTTCTGTGCCCGTACCCCTCCATCCACCCCCTCCCATCCCTCTGTTGCTCGCAGCGATGGACGTTGCCTTGGAGATGATCGCGGGGAGGCAGCCGGAGTCGGCCGGCGAGGGGAACGGCCCGACGGAGAACAACGGCGCGCCCAGCAAGTCCCTGAAGAGGCCCAGCGCCGACTCCGACGAGGAGGAGGACAAGAGCGCCATCGCGCCCCCCGTGCACGACATCTACCGGGCGCGGCAGCAGAAGAGGATCCGGTGAGCCCCGCCCCCCCCACTCCTTGAACCCAACCAAACCCGCCCCACCCCACCCAGCCCCACGCGCCCAGAACATGCAGCGCCCCTCTCTGTGACTGGAAAGAACCTACCGCTCCCTCTCCCCCCCGTGAGAATCATCATCCGCACAAGACCCAGTCCTCCTTAATGAGAGCTGCTCCGCTGTGCCAAAGTACCAGACGCCCCCTGTGATGAGCATGCTCTCTGCGGCCGGTCCTCTGGGCCGACGGCTCCCACTTCCAGCAGGCAGAGGTCATAACAGGTTCGCATGAACTTGTGAGTGAACCTGATCCAGCCTCTGTTCCGTTGCCCGCACATCGACAGTCTCGCTGTTTTTGTCCTTAGAAAACATTCTCATTTATAAACTGCGTGGCCTGAAAAACATCTTTCCCATTCGAAACCTCGATTTGACTCCATGGTGCACATTTGCCATAGGTATTTCTGATACGTGTGGCAAAGTTGATTCATCGTGCTTTGCAGTCAAGCGCATTTCCTTTTAATAAAACGGGAGAAATTGTGGTGGCTGCTGACTTTTATTTGTGTGAAGTCCTTTGTGTGTACTTTATTTCAAAACACATTGAGGTTGGCTAAGCATTATACATTATATTTTACTATGTATTAGGTTCCAGTCAAGGAACGTTCCATTATGTACTTTGTAGATCAACAATTTAAACTATAATTTGAACTAGTTAATACATTAAAATAACATTAAATTAAATTAAAATAATGGTCAACATTATCGTACACTACGTATGTGTAAAATGCATTGAAAAGTGACACATAGTGTCTAACTAAAACTATATTTCCCTTGAGATATATCAGTATCAGAGAGTGAACTACGCTCTACAAAGGAATGAATTCTCTGTGTTCTAATTTTTTATTCAAGGAGGACCTATAAAGGGCATGCTCAATGTCCTTTATATTACCGATTCATCCATTAGCATAAGGCATTGGATGACATTCTGAAATAGGGCTATTAAATTTGGAGCCCTAGAACATGAATTAGTTATGTATCGATATATTGAGCAAATCATCTTAACTTAGTTTCATCTCATCTTAGTCTCATCTTAACTTCCAGAAATCCACAGACCCGCTGAATTTCCTAACAAGCAAGTATTTTTAAACTGTAACTGTAAAGCGCTTAGAATGCTACCAATTAACATAGCACAAACCACAAAATTCACTTGACGCTACGAACCACTGTAAATTTTCCATGACAAATGAAAAACTTTGAAGCATATGAAGGCATTGGTCTGCCAGACATTTCACATTAGCAAGGAGTGTATTCTACTAGACAAACTGCTGGTTCTGGATTCCAAATTATTCTTCCTTCGGGCTAGAGACAAATCAGATTTTGTGACACAAATATTTTTTTCCCGAAAGCCAGCATCCATTCCAATTTGAAGGCCATTTATCAGTGTCAGTATTTTGAAACCATCTTACTGAAAACAAATGTAAATCATTATCATATACCTCATAACAACTCTGCTGTAAATATTGTTTTAATCAGTAACCAAAATGAGTTTTCAAAAAAGGAAAGGAAGGTTTTTTTGATTAATGAAAACAGATTTTTTTCAATAAGACACAACACTGGGCTAAGATACGAGTGCAGTTGTAGGAGTTACCACAAGGGGGCATTGCTGCTTTATGTACAGTACTGTGTAAAAGTGCCCCCTGCTAATTTTTAAATTCTAGTATAGATTAAAAAAAAGGTGCTTTGGTTTTGCAAATAACACTAAAAGTACAACTTTTTCTTTATATACCCCACAAAAATTAATCAGGCATTTGATATCACTGCAGGAAAAAGAACCATCTTTGTTTCAAAGCCATAGCTGAAACAAATCTGTGAAAAGAAGATGATAATTCCAGGTCTGTTAAACATTACTATGGGTTTTGAGGTAAGTGGAGAGAGACAGAGAAATAGAGACAGGGAAGCATAGGAACAGAGAGAGGGGGGGTACTTTTACATTAACCAGATCTGTACTACCCAGTGAGCATCCTATGCCGTTTTCTGCTTATAAAACACTGTTAAACACTGCTTAAAACAGGAATACAGTGCAAACAGTAATGGCAAACGTCATGTTTAGACAATCAACACTTGCCATTTCATGAAATTTATTTTAAGAAATTGCTTTTCAGATTGAATGTAGGTTTCAGGTGAACTTTCCGTGTGCATGAGCCCTGCGAGAATTAATTCTTCTTTAGCTGAACGGTATATTTAAATGCATTTTTGTGGCTTGTTGGTGTTCAGATTTACTAAATGTGGATTTATACGATAACTAGGCATTTTAGAGACATAGAAATTCACAGTCAGCAATATCCCTGGCATTATACCAAGTTATACTTAGAATATAGGTGTGTGGACCAGTTGACTGAGTTGTAATTATTCTTCAGGTTAAACATGGCTTATAATAAATAAATTCATATATTACACAGGCGGCAGCGTAGCACAGTGGGTAAGGAACTGGGCTTGTAACCGAAAGGTCGCAGGTTCGATTCCCGGGTAAGGACACTGCCGTTGTACCCTTGAGCAAGGTACTTAACTGGAATTGCTTCAGTATATACCCAGCTGTATAAATGGATACAATGTAAAATGCTATGTAAAAGTTGTGTAAGTCGCTCTGGATAAGAGCGTCTGCTAAATGCCTGTAATGTATACATTACCATAAAGAAAACCCCCCAATCCACTTGAAATCTTGGGCATCTGACAGGCACCGAAAGTGGTTGCATCCTGACTCAGCTGTTCAGTTACTATAGCAAGCCCTACACTGAAAAAGCATAACATCATTTACATGTGTACAGAATGCGTTGTGCAGTTGGCCCGGAAAGTATTTGTAAACTCCACAACTCTCCTCAGGAATTTGCGTATGTCAATTGCAGGATTAAAATGGAAATCATTCTGAAGGCAAGCTGATATCGCACACCAGACTATAAGGGATGTAAGGTTTGCCCATCACTGCAGGGGTAAATACAGCTACCTTGACAATGCTCAGGGCCCACTGCTGGAACATTCCGGGGCTCAGCGGCATCTTGCCCTGCAGCAGAACGGACTAGTATCTTGGCTACAGGAAAAAGAGCCTGGTGACTTAGGGCATGGTGGAGCAAATCGATTGGCTGAGGGGCAACAGCACAGACTCAAACAGCCTCCTTACAGCTTGCACGCACAGCTCAACCTGTCCATTTGCATGCATATTTTTTTAATTATGGGTTCTTTCTATGTACCTATTTATGCAGAAACAGGCTGAACAGCGATAATGACCTTAAGGCCGTAGGACAAGAGTGCAGCATTTTAGTGCTCAAAACCCAATGTATAAATGCTGCAAATGGTAGAAGAATATCTCATTGTCTGCACACATTCTTGGGCTTGCACAGTGGGTATTAACTTACACGCGCGCACGCACACACACAGACGCAAGGCATAACTATCCCTGACATGCTAGCCCTGAAATGCTAAATCTTTCTGTGTTTTGCATGGGGGAAATGTAGGGCCTTTGAATTTATTACTCTCTAAATTACACTAGATCATTCCACCGAGCAGCCAGGCAGATTTACACCTCAGAACCAGTCCACAGCACACCAGCATTCCTGCCCTTGATCCTGAAATGATCACAGGAGGGATTTTAGAAAGTAGAATCAAATTTGAAAGCAGGGCTTCTCTTAAAATCTGATCCATTGAGTTGCAAATTACAGGCAAGATTCAAATACCCTGTGGGACCCCAACCTCAATGTTCTCCTTTTTAAGTCCGATTTTTTCCCTACATTTGCTAGCTCATTTCCCAATGCTTCTGACGCTAGTTCTTCTTTGGACAGAGTTTTACTGTGTCTATAGACTTCATTTCCCATCATCACTGAGTAATTTTTGTAATGAAAACAGCCCAAGAGCGCATGATGTATGCATATATGACCAGATGAGAATTATTAAGCAGCTGGTTTAAGCATCGTACAAAACTCACACTGGCAAAATCGTTGAATACAGTTCAAGTGTTTCTTGTAGAAACATAAAAACAATGTGCCTTGCTGGACTGAGAAAACTAAACCGTTTTGTGGTTGGCAATGTAAACTACTGCATTAGTTTTCTATATTTTCTAAAGTTTTCTAATATTTATGTCCACATATAAAACAGTTTTGACTAATAAATCACTGGGGAGGTGTGACATTATACTACTGCTGCATGAGTCATTACTTTTGCAGCTGCAGTGTTAGAAATTGCCTGATACTGACAAGCGATGTGCATTGCATAGGCACTCCGTCATCCGAGATATGTTGAGAATTTTGAGATTTGTCGGACATTCGACTCGGTTGAAAGGCTAATGTGTTCATGCTGCGCTGTATAAGCAGTACGGCTCACGATACAGAGCACCTTCTCTCCCTGTCAATAAGGCCATTCTCAAATTGAGTTCCAGACATGAACTGAGATATTTAGAAAATTCTGCATTTAACCTTTGCATTCACCGCTATGTTTTGTACAGACGTGAAGCAGAATAGTCTTTGCGTCTATATCTATGCTTTCCATCTGGAATGGTGCAGGCTTATAGATTTGTAAAGAAACTATCACCCAAAGGATTCCTACAGGCTGCATACCTTTCCTTAAAAGTGTGAAATATATCAATCTCCATAGTCCAATAAGACTGATAAATGTATGTGCTCTATTTCAAATACTCAAAATGTATATATATATGAACAATTTTTGGTACAGACGACCATAGATCACTGTCCACAGGGTACAAATCAAGTAAAAACACATTTATTCAAGTCTTTTCACATTAACATCTTTGCATAAAACACTTTACAACATTTACAGCAGGTACAAATACAACATATACAACATGTACAATTATACATCAACAGTAGACATTCTATTTTCTAAATACTGTACAAGAATTTCTGGATGGCCTTTGTAAAACTGCCCTAGTAAGCGTTTTTTCTCTTTGGCGGACAGTGTTGGGTTTTCACGGATCGTCCTGAGTAGTGCCAACAGCTCGGCCTCCGTGGTTTTCTGAATGGTATCCCTGCATGCTTTGCCTGTGACTCGCTGACAGAAGGAAGGACCTTGAAAAGACCATAGATAAAAGACTTGTCATTCATGAGAAATTCTGCCTTTTTTATGTTTTGACTCCCCATTTTCTCCAAATTTTGAATTGTATTCACTAACTGCACTCATTGCTGCAACCTTGGCTATCGATTTGGGAGAGCACTGACCAACTTGGCTTTGAGACGTAGTGTCAAAATGCAGTCCATGCACATGTTGCACAGACATGAGTCAGAGGAAGACATTTCATGTGCAGCTTCAGAATCCAGACTGTGGGCACCTGACTGACCAGAAGGGGTTGCAGACGCAGTGATCCCAGCCAATTGATTCCCTCCCTTCCTGGACAATGCTACAGCTGGCACTGCCAGTTCCTCAGATTAGATAAAAGACTGTTGGGCCCATCCTCACACTGGAACAGCGCTTTAATAGGGTGAGCCACAGTAGCTCCTAATACACTGTGCTCTTTTCAACTCTTGCATTGTTGATGCTGACTAAAATTACAAAATATACATAGCTGATGGTTCTGTTTTACGCATGGAAAATGAACCAGTTGGTTTCCATAGGGCCGTACCTGTTGCGTCATCCGGGTTTTTCCCATTCGTGATGTTTTGTAGTTTATCACTGACCAATTTGTGCAAAGACCCTGGAATCTGGAGCAAAAGATAAGACAAGAACTTTAGAAAATGACTAGCATGAGACGTATCAAGTGTCACATGACCCTAAAACCAGGACTAATTCTTTGCCCCAAAGGCAGCAGGTAAATTTTATTGGACAGAAGGAGAGGAATCGACTTGTTTATACCCCAAACTGCTATGCAGCAGAAAGATGCCTGTCTTCAAATGCTGTCCCACAGAATTTAATGGAAGAATACTGTAAACAGACCAAAGAGACTGCTCTAGAAGAGCATCCTTTATGATGTTCCATTGATGTTCAAGCCCACTGTTTGACTTGGGCTCTGCAGCCTCCGCAGAGTAAACAGTGCAGTTCTATTATGTGGTAATAGGAGGCAAGAAATAAATATCCAACAAGGGCATTTAAAGGGTTAATTTTAAGGGGCTGCCTAAAATGGGATGTGCACATCAATCCTTTCTCACATGCATAGTGAAGAATAAATAATGTATGGGAAACCACCGTTCAAAAGATCCCAGAAATAAGCTATTTACTTTATTCCTTATCAAGTCAGCACATGACAAGATTTCAACTATGATTTAGACTTTGTCCGAATCTGAAACATTTGCACAGTAATAATAATAAATTATGTGTTGAGCGTTAATATCAGAGCGCAGGCCTAATTCTGTGTTTATATCAACAATTAAAATGAGTGAGAGTACCTTGAAGACGTCGTGATGATTGTCCATCATAAAGAGCACCAGGAGGTCCACTTTACCCTTTGCCAGGTGTTTTCTGTGGACGATCGCTCTGGAGAAAGCCCTTTTCACCGCCATCCTGTTCTCAATCTGAAATAGACACAGAATGCATTACGGCTCTATATTCTTCTATTAAATATATAGGTTATTGCACAGGGCGTAAATGTTTTTGTGTACAAAAATGACTTCTTTTTTACATTCCCATGTAATGTAAATTCAGAATCCTATTTATTTGCTCTGAAGTATAAAAAAGACCCATACAGAGCTATGGTCTGCGCTGTTGGAATAGCACGCTAGGCTGGGTGAATGTAAATCCAGACCTGACCAGGTGGCTCAGGCGGGCTAGCAGGTAACCCCTTGCACGCATGGCCTCACCTCTTTGTGCAGTCGGACCTCGCGGGTGTCTGCAGCCGCTGCCATGAAAGACAGCAGCCTGCGCAGCTCCTCCTGGCTGCGCGAGTGCAGCAGATTCAGGCACAGCTGCAAGGCCTCCAGAGCCTGCTCCATCTTCCCATTCACTGCAATTGAGAGCGGACACGGTTATCTTTCTGTTCACTGGAATCAGAAGTGGACAATTATCTCTGTTCACCGCAATCAAAAGTGGGCAGTCATCTCTGCACACTGCAATGAAAAGCGCACAGTTTATCTCAGTTCACTGCAATTAAAAGTAGAAAGTTATCTGCTCACTGCAATCAAAAGTGGACAGTTATCTCTGTTCACCGCAATCAAAAGTGGACACAGTTATCTCTGTACACTGCAATCGAAAGTAGAAATGGCTATCTCTCTGTATGCTGTCATTGAGAGTGAACATATGACACAGACAAGCCCTTCATTCATGGATGCTTGTTTGAAAGGCTACAAAGAGTTGTGGGTGGAGAGGGAGGAGCTCAGTCAGACTTCCTAATATCCCACCACTGACAGACATGAGACAAACACGCAACATTAACAAGGCTACATTATACCACCCACATCACCATCTCTCTGCCTGAATCGAATCTCTTCCTCGTTTAGGCAATGGTCACTAAGTTTTACTGTATCAACTGACACTATCTTGTCCTAACATTAAAAAGTGTGCTGAACAGAATTTTAACTCACAAGGCCATTCATGGATCTGGGCAACATCTAGTTTGGTTTCTTCTTAAGAAATTAATCTGGTGAACATGCTTTCAGATGCAAGTCACATTTGTGATTAACAGTGTTAAACACCGCACTATGCCCCACAGAAGAACAGATATAAAAACAACCCTATTACTTAGGGGGCTCAAGTTTGCTGATATTTCAAGGTCCCACTCAATCAAGGGTCTTGACAACTCCAATGCACATTCAGGAAGACAGGAACCAGTTTTCATTCCACTTCTGCCCCAGTTATTACCATATACTATACAGGCAATTACTCTAGATGGAACAGAATGTAATATTTTTCAGAATTTGTCTGTACTAAAAGACTCTGCCTAAGTTCCATAAACATTGCATAGAGCCAGATCTATAATAAACATTTACATAAGCATGTGCAGCAGTTTTAGTGGCTTGTCCTGCTATTATAAAACTTGCAACAAAAGGGGCCTGGAAAGACATTCTGTGATGTCCACTAATTTTAAATAATCAAATATGAAAGTCGAAATGTATTGCCGTTTAGAACAATGAAAACGACTGTTTAGATAATTTAGTACCCATACATAAAACTAATTTGGCTGATGCCCCTCCCCCCGAAAAACGAACAGGGTATCCAGTGCACAAAGTGTCCCTTACCCAGCAGGTCCGCGATGCCGGTGTGGACGTCGAACAGGCGGGCTGAGAGCAGGGCCGGGTGGTGGGGCTGGCTGTAGTGCTTCTCCAGGACCTCAAAGAGCAGGCGCTTACACTGAGGGGTCTCTGTGCATTTGGGCAGGCCCCGGCTGACCTCCACCACCAGCTGATCCGGCAGGAACTCCAGGCAGTCCACCGCGGCCGAGAGCCAGCCGTCCGCCCTGTAACGGTGACATGCGCGCACGTTCAGACCTGAGCTGTGCCGGGTGGCTCTGAAACCACAGGGTCAAAGGTGCATTTTTTGTACCATTGTATGGAGTGAGAGAGCTGCCATTGTGCAGAGGCCAATTAGCATGCCTCCTTGCAACAAAAAAGAATTGACTGAAAAACAAGTTGGCACATACTGCGAGTCACTGAAGGCCTTCAGGATTTCCCGGTCCAGGTAGTTGCTGGTGTAGAGCAAGTCGGGGTCACTGTCCATACTGCGCAGTGGAGGCTGAAGGCTTTCCCTGCTCTCCAAGAGGCTGTCCAGCAGGGGGAGCTCTACCAGCTGCAGTAGCCTCAGGACGGTCTGCTCCCACCATACTTCATTCACCACTGCAGGGCAGGAAGGAAAGATCAAGTAGCCATCAGCCAAAAGGTCAGCCCAAGGATTTCCATAAAGGTTTTCCGAGTACCACACTACCAGTGATCACTGATCATTATAATTGGCTAAATTAGTCTGACAGGTAAGCCCTTGCAAATCCGTTGAAATAACATATTCAAGAAACTGAGAAAGTAATATTTCAGAAGGTTATTTATAGTTGTGGTTATTCCATTTTAATCCACCTTGAACATTCCCTAATGGCCATTACAATCTAATTTGTGATTTTGTAAATGCTTCAAACTCAACTTTTCCACTTGCTTTGTTGCAATGAAGTGATGATAATAGAGACCAGTCAGGAGATTAAGGTTCATTTTTTTGCTCTGAAAAGCACAAACTTACATGGTTGTGATAATCCCGGGTTCATCTTCATCTGTTGGATGTTTGATGGATTCACATTGTTTCCCAGGAGGTCATCCAAAGACTGGCTAGTTTTGACAGGTGTGGATTTCAAATATACTGGCTCTTCTTGCCTGCCAATTCACAACCAAAACTATTTCAGTATTGAACACTGTGATTCTTAAACAGTCAGGTTTGCATTGAGTCACAGGGAAATTAATTCAAGTCAGAACCAATGATTACAGCAAACATATGACAATCATGAAACTATTATGCTGCTCAAAAAATATTTTTGCTTCTCCAAAACAATTAAGTAATATGAATAAAGGCCATACATACAGTACTAAGTATTAAAGTGAACACGTAATAAATTCTGCCAATAGAAAATGTCATATTTATTCTGTTTAAATAGAACATGCCTTTTTATTTCAGAAACATTGCATTTACTTATAAAGCACTAGAATTTGGTATAAAAGTCAAAAAGTTCATAACCCATTGTTTTATCATAATCACAACATGCTTACTTTGCATTAAAAAGCACCCTTGTCTGTGTTTAGCCAAATCTACACCCCTCATACAGGGATACATTCAATTCGGGAGCTAATTATATTACACAAGGATTAGATTAGTACCTATATCACTTCTATCCAACTGATGCTAAGCGTTTGAAACACAGGCATCTGATTTACAAAACAGTTCCTAAAATGGGATGTGTATCACTTTGTGAGGCTGCTTTATAGGCAGTTTTATAGCGCTTTGTTTTCTCCAAGTTCCTCTGCTGACCAATAGGACAAGCCCACTTGTCTAGCCCATTCCACTCAGCCTCAGATAGTTACACCATCACAGGGAAACTGAATGTCCTTTCTCACCCACATTTGACCTCAATGACATATTCCCTTGGTGGTGGGGTGATATATACTGAATTATATTTTGTTGGGGTTTTGTACCACAACAACCGATTCTTCAGGCTAGAACACCATTTGTAGATATTAGGAATACTTTACCGTCTTGCATGTGTTCTGTATATAATCCTAGGATCAACAGGGGAAATGCATCCATTTTCTTGATTGTTCTTGGCATGGCTCTGTCCATTCAGGAACCTGTACAGGCTGCAGCTACTGTCTTCAAATATGGCTTGTTTCTTTTCCTTGCCAAACACTTTGGTGCCCACGGGTTCAAACACCTTGTATTCCATGAGGGCCTGGCATACACGCACCACCTTTGCCCTGGGAATCTCATCATCTCCAAAAAACCTGTTCTGATTAATGTGTTCCAGGATGACTTCCACTGCCTCCGAGCCCAGGAAGCAGTCATCGTAGGACTTGAGGTTGTGGCGCCTCCGTTTTACCTCCACCTGCGACTGAAGGTGGTTGATGATGCTACTCCATATGTAGGTGGCCCGGAAGGGCTTGCTGGCCATCCCGTGACCTGAGAGCAAATCAGGAAATAAATGAGATGAGTTTTACTCCGCTAGTGTCTTGCAGGTGCCCCTCAGAGCCAATGATGAGCCTCTGCCGAGCATTTTGGGTCAATAGCATTGGTTTAGAAACAGTTATGGGGAGGTTGGTGAGAAAAAGAACTATTCTGCCATGTGACCTGTTTTGCTAAGGAAACCAGAAGCACAGAGAGGATGGGATGGGCAACATATTCCAAAGAAAAAACCATCCTTGGCAAAAACCAACAGCAAACAAGTCACCCGATTATACCACTACATCACCTAAATTACATCAAGTTTGATACGGTGATGACATTGGGCCTCATTCACAAAACATGTACAATCACATTTGGTCGTAAACTGTGGGTAAGAACGTTTCCAAGAACATTTTGGCATTCATCTTTTTTTCTTATCTACATTTGTTCATGGTCATTCCCTTATGCTAATCACATAAACAGGATTGCAAGTAGAATTTACAAATAGGCAGCATTCATCATCTCATACACCTGGGATATGCACAGAAACAAAGGTCTCCACGTGTCATTTTTTTTTTTGTAGGAACACTTAAGAACAAAAGTAAGGATGATTTAAGAAACGTTTTGTGAATGAGGCCCACTGTGAGCATAATGCTCATTGTGTCTCTCCACTGTGGACTCGATCCCATTCTGTAGAATCGCTGCATATGCATAGAGAATCATACAGACCCACTACATAATTAGACAATCTTGTCACCTGTGGATGCCCTTATTTCAAGTTAACAGTCTGTTGATTTGAAAAAAGGGCCCTTCTTATGCCAACAGGTACAGATACAAAAAGACTTGAAATCAAGCAGTTCAGCATTTATTTTGCAGACGCTGCCTTTTCACAGTTTGTGTCACTCTTATGTCATATGAATGAATACTCTTCACATACCAGATCAGTCATGAAGGAGCCATTGCATTTGAACTGTGTTTTAATCAGACCTTGCTCATGTTCATTGCTTATGTATGAACCAGGATACAGGTTAACGGAAGAGAAATTATCTCCATTTATCTTGATAAGTAATGTTTTAATAGGCTGACCTATGTCCTGAATAATTTCATTCTTCTCATCCAGCTGAGAGAATGTTCTGTACTACAAGAACCCATTTGCATGTACTAAAGATTGCATAACAATCTTCACAGCAGATGTTGAGAGCAGTTGCTCTGCTGAATGTTAACGCAATGTGTTACAACCATACATTTAAAAAAAACTTTGATATAAAAAGAAAACTTACAAAGCTTATTCTGATCCTCGCAGAAATCATTGGCAGCCAGGTATGGAAATAAGTCTCTGGTTTTCAAACATTCAAAGGCAAGCTATCCTTGTTATTTTTCACGGAGTTGAGTAGGATATGACCGAACTGCTCCTCTATACCAGCATTTACCCATTTATTCCTGTTTGGCTGTGATTGGCTTGGGGAAGTAGTTTGCAAAAGTTGTCCTACTGGAATTCATACTGCAACTTCATGACCTATTTCCTTGGGGGGTTGGTTCCCTGAGCCCAGAGCAACAGTGAGAGAGGCTTGTTTGCACAACAGACATGTAAATAATCGCGACGGGAGTAGGGAGGACGCCTTCATCATTTCCTCAAGAAACTTGAAAAATACAGATAATGATACTGCAGGTGTTTAGCGCATTGATACACCAGATTAAATAATTACTTTCATGCCAATATTTGAAGAACAAATCTCGACGACATTTCGTCGTTAAGTAACACACATAATTAATAAATATCAGGTGCGTGGATAGCATGTTTTCTCGCAATTTCTTTGTTTTCCGCAAAAACTGGCTTGACTGATTAAGCATTTTACACAAGGTGGCTATAAAAATGTTTCGCATGTAAGCCCATGCATTTCGCTGCAACTGCGCTTACACTGTAAAAAAAAAAAAGTTAAACGAAGGATATAGCTTAATTTATGTCGCTTGGAACTAGTGCTTGTGGGCAGGAAACCCAAAATGAGCATACAACTGTTAATTTAGAAGGTTAAAAGAGGACTATGACAATTCTGTGTAGTTCTCCATATTTTTGTGAGAACGTAAGCCAATCAACTACAGTCAGACAACATGTATCATTAGTGCCTTGCATTAAGATCATCTTCAAAATGTAACAAGATGAGACAATCGCTTTTCAATTCACATACAACACAGGATAGCAGACAATGACGCAACGTGACAGTATTGTAGGCTATTCAGAAATGTTTTTTAGATCCAGCAACTGAATTTGAGACATATGTATCTAAATGGCTGCCATAGAGAAATCTATCTGTGCCTGTTGATTATAATGTTCTGACGTAACATGGCTCTAAAATACAAATGAAAGTGTCTGGTGCAGTATATTATCTACTAGATAAGTACCCAGCTCACTGCAAACAAGAAGTATTTTACTTACTTGGTGGTCGGTGCATTAAGCATAAATTAGTTCCAGAGAGATTCAAAGCCACCGCCGCATCCTCCCTCACTGTGCCCATATGACTGCACGCCTGGTTAGTCGCAACTTCTCAGTTTGTATGGGCGTGACGTAACACCAGTCAACGCTCTCACAACAGCTACTGATACCGCATGCAAGTGACAGCAAATAACCCCTAAAAGTGTTATCCTTTGATCGAGCAATCGCCGAAACCGCGCAGCCTTTGAAAACACTAATCGAATCAGCATTGTGAAAAAAAAATCACATTGTGTAAGATGGGGGAAGATGCCGCCGGGCTAAGAAGTCCTTCCCCTTACTTTTCTTACTACTTCGCGCCAAGTTTTATTCCAGCACATTAATTGAATTCTGCTTTTTTGAGCGTTTAACGTACTTTAGATGTAATCTGACTCGTACTTCTTGCAGTAAAAAGATTACCTGAACCAACGAGTCATCAAGTAAATTACAGCCAAATGTATTTTCGTTGGTTCCGGTAATCTTTTCACTTCAAGAAGTATTTTAGATTATGCTGATTTACATCAAATGCCTCTCTTTACAATGGACTGAGATTTCCCATTGGATTGATACCAAGAACAGCTTGCACTGATGTAATCAGTTATCCATTATCATTATTACTGGGGTAACTGAAGAGCTGTGGGTGAAAACCATGTCAGTTTCATTCAACTCTGTACTCATGAGATGATTCTGTAATTGCTCTGTCCATATGATGAATGTGGACAGAGCCAGATCAGTGACCAGATCAAACGTTTGCACAGTTAAACATCTTAATGTTTTGTGAAAAGTACTGTCAGGTCAACCAGTCTGAGTTATGACCCTTAGTACTTCTGTGACCTACTTTTAAAATTCTCTCATGTCAATATTTCACACCAGCTCCCCCTCCATAACTACTGTACATCTCACATAAAATAGCTCACGGTCTGTAGTGACTTTGCAATACATTTTTTCTTGAAGAAACTACGTCTGCAGTGTCAAATGCTGAAGGCCAAATGGTGCACTGTAGAACCACAAAAGGACAGAAAACCCACTTATTGGGCCTCATTCACCAAACTTTTCTTAAATTATTCTTACTTTTGTTCTTAAAAATGTTCTTACGAAAAAAAAGGGATTCATGGCAGATGTGCAGACCTTTGTTTTTGTACATATCCCAGGTGTAGGAAATGATGAATGCTAACTGCCCGTAAATTTTATGCACAATCCTGTTCATGAGATTTGCATAAGGAAACAGCCATGAACAAATACAGATAAGAAAAAAATGATGACTGCCAAAATGTTTGTGGAAACGTTCCCACATACAGTTTGCAATCAAATGTGATCGTATGCATGCTTTGTGAATGAGGCCCATTGTTATACAACAGCAACAACAACAACAGCAATAATAATAAGAAGAAGAAGAAGAAGAGGAAGAGCAAGAAGAAGAAGAAGAATAATCCAGATAGCCAGCAACTTCGAGACGTGTCAGCAGCACTGACCTCAGGCCAGAATTGGTGCAGAATTGGGCTATCTGGGAATAATAATAATAATAATAATAATGATTATTTTATTTCTATAAGCACCTTTAAAGCAATACAGCATGAAGTTCTCTACAGACAAAGGGAGATATAAAATTATAACATGAATAATTAATAAATTAGCACCTCAGAGCAAATATAACCAGAATAATGTGGTCTGTGTTTTTTTTTTTTTTTTTACAATTTATTATAGAACTTTCCATGCAATTATTTTGTTTTTGTGCAGGCCACGCTTTTACTGTATTCTTATATTTATTTGCCTTTTGAGTACCTCTTTTTCCACCTACTCTGACTTCCACATATAAATGAAAAGGTAAATTGTGTAAGTGTAAGCTCTCAGCCCTTTAACAAATCTGAACCATGTCATTATAATTGTTTCTGACATGCAATAATCAGTCAAAATTGATTTGATTCAATCCAAAGTCATTGAGCTATCAGGTTAATTATAACAGTGGCACCACTATAGAAGCAGTGGCATATGGGCCCACAGGCATCCTGTTTGATTGAAATAAATAAATAAATAAATAAATAAATAAATAAATAAATAAATAATGTTTGCATTAACATTGACCTAAGATAAAATGCCAGTCAAAAGTAAAAACAGAAGTGCTTGAGCAGGAAGTGACCCGCTACATCATTTCCTGTCATCTCATTTTCTCCAGGTGCTGCGTCAAAGGAATGCAGCACTGGGGAGGAGTGTATAGGTCTGCCGTCGGGCTCAAATCTTCTGTTGTTCTCTGAAAGCACATGTACTGCGAATCTGCCTTCATCAAATACAGCCGATGCAGAGTCTGATCGCGACCTCAAACAGAGGAGTGTTCCGTGCTGTTTTAGAACAGCAAGGAAGAAATGAAGAAAATGTAACCATGAAGAAAATGCAACTATGCCAGAAGATTATTGATTAAGATTATTATACATTTCTTAAGCCAAAATCGCTTTCCTACTAATGCTTACAAACCAGTTTGTAACTCTTTATTTAATTTTGTAGTGGTGATGTAAAGAATTTCTCCTTGTCAAGGGTATAACTGCTGGATCCCACCTCCAACTCAAGCCCATGGCTTAGAGTGCCATCACAACACGCTTCATCTTAACTACAGTACACCAGCCCCAAACGAATACTATGAGTAATATTTAAACAAAGACTATGTTTCCTTGAAGGCATGAATCATTCAATCGTATGCCTAAATCACATGTTTCAAGAAAACGATGCAAAGCACAGAGCGAAGTTGTTTCCAGAGAAAATTGAACAAGCAGAATATCCAGATCCGGTGGGTGGAAAATATGGTAAATTACTTCCTACCCCTGGGGTAAGGAAGAAACACCTGAGGAACACCTCAGAGGGTTTGTGATATTGATATATAAAAATATATTCCACATACATACATATTTAAGTTTTTATAACTCACCTTTATAACTCACCAACTTCTATTATTAGATATTACACACCGACGTAAATAAAACGACGTATTTGTAGCCAAAAGCAGGTACGCCTAAGTCTCCAGTAAAGTTGTGTCTTCCTTTAGATGTGCCCGTGTGATTCCAAACAGGTTATACAACTCCTCCCCTCCAACCTACCTTGGACAATGCTATTTTAAGAATCTCCATTTACTAGTGGCAATATACTGTAAACAACTAGTTTCACTTCTGGGGTTAGTGAAAATAGCTCACTGAAGCCAAGAAAACATGAATTTTACAAACAGATTCCAAACGCTATTCCACACTCCATTTATTAATTATTAAGAAGCAGAGTACACTAAGGATAGTTCTTATGTGTACGAATCCTATGGCATGGATCTAAGCTTGGTCTCCAGTGGGAGAGGTGGCTACGCTAACCACTGCACTAATGATGAATTCACTGTTAGTGGAGCAGTTAGGCAGCTTCAGAAACATATCACTACACATGCATAGGCTGTGCTTTAGGCCACTTAATGAGTGCCATTTCTTTTCAGCTGTCGGTCAAGCAGAATTTGGAGAATGGTTTTAATGCTCAAAATATTACATTACATAACATTCACATAGCAAATTATCTGATCCAGGCTTAGACTGTAAATGAAACACAACTGTATTCTGTTACGGCCAGAACAAGCTTTGAAGCAGCAAGTTGTTTCTAAACATCCGGCATTTCTTTTGCTTACATATCTACAAAGATCGCACAAAACCACCATGCTTACTACCGGACACAGGTGATCCGCTGTCTCTTCCTGAAGAGTGAGATGGATCTGGTGATATGTATTTGAAAATTAACATGAAAAAGTCAGTCCAGCGATTGAGGGGAAATAAGTCAGCCAGGGGAGGTCAGTGTGCAGTGTTCAAAAACATAAAAAAAAACATTAAATAAAAAAATTTAAATACCATACCCTGAACTGGTACAAAAGGTGCAAGTGTTAGGAGGTGGGGATAGGAGGGGAACCAAGAAGTGAAGATGGCCAAGATTATTCTGTCCTGACCAATGTGGGAAGCTCGTTCCATCATTGTGAGGCCAGTACATGCAAGCATCATGACTAAGACAAGCAGCCATGCAGGAAGGGGAGAGCCCATCACCTTAGTGTAGGGTTGCAAGATTGATTGGAGGTATGGTGGAGCTCTACCATGAGGTGAGGAGACATGAGCATGCTTGGGTAGATTGTAGACAAGTTGCGTGGCTGCATTCTACATTACCTGCAGGGGCTTAGTGGTGCAAGCAGGGAGACTTGTAATTGAGGAAGATTCTATAGATGTTGTATAGAAGAAATCTGCATCACTTAATCACTTAATGCCACTACGTGGAAAGAGGAGCTGAGCTGGTTATCTAGGGTCGCTTTTATACTTCTGGCAGTAGAAGATCTGAGTGATGTTAACAGTAATTCATCTATGAAGGTTTTTTGTTAATGCATTGGTCAAAAATGAAACGGAATTTTGAAAAGGAAATTTGTTGCAAAATAAAACCATATTTTGAACAATAGAAATGTAATAATGCAATAATCAAATGCAATATCTCAGTAATAATGACCATTATGTGCATTTACATTGGCAGAGGATTGGGATGTCATCTCATTGAAATACACAAAACCGCAATTTGCAATGATAGAATTCTCCTGTAAAACCAAATTGAAATGTATAAAAAAGTTTAGCTTCATTTAATGGAGAAAAGAAATCATCAATATTTCAAAAGCTACCCATTGTAGTCATTTGTAGAGAAAATTACATGTACAGTGGACTCTGAATGCAATTCAAGCAACAAAGAGCTTCCAATTTCTAGCCCACTTACAAAACTATGTGCAAAATTAATATTCATAAATTTTAGCTGTATCCTTGACCTTTTTTTAACAAAAAAGTTTAACAAACATCCATTTCTCCTCGTAACAAACGTACTCGGAGCCCGAGCTCCCAGCTGAAGTAGACATTGTCATTCCCGACAGCAGCCTCATTTGTTCAGAAATGTTAGATAACAAGAGTGCTTTTGTGCAGACGGAGAAGTCCGCTTCATTGTGTTTATTCAAATTTGGTTGGCCAGCCCACCGTCTCTTGAGCGCTGAAGAGAACACAGTTTGCATGAAATGAGCCACCACTGAAAATGTCGAAAATGCGGTTTCCAAGATTCGAGGAACATATAGCCTTTGGGAGAGCCAACGACAAGATGGGCCCTTTCAACGTGGTACAACAGTAGCTGCAGTTATAAAGACTAATTCTGACATTAAGTTAGAATTGGAAGCATTGGAAAAACCAAAAAGAAATGTTAGCGCAGATAAAGAGGCTAGTGTTGGTCAGCGAGATCAGATCGGTCATGTCAGATTCCCCTATGGACAGGTGCAACTGTTTACATTAGAATTCTGCTTTCATGTAAAGTCAGCCTTCATCCAATGAAACTGTATCATGCACAACCTATTTTCCCTGCCCATATGGAGTGAGGAATCAGGCAAAAACCTGGGGGGAAAAAAGGACTCGGGTCATGCTATGCAAACAGAATTCAAGTTGTAATTTTCCAAACCCAGGACTTGTGTAACCTTTGTATCCAGTGGAAGCCCATTCCTTGCATTAGCATAACAAACCCCACCTTGTATTGCCTGCATCGTTTCAGCAAACCTCAGTCAGTAGGCATAACAGCGCAGTATACATCCGCTTCTGTCCACATGACTCTTGTGTGTCCAGCGTGTCCAATGCAGGCACAAGCCTCAAGGAATCTCCAAACGCGTGTTGACAAGATTAGTAGCGGAGGCCGACTCATGAATTCATCACGGTAAAATTCCACCATCCATTCTCACACCAAACAATGCAACCTGTTCTTTATCTACACACTTCAGCTGATAAGGAGCAGCTGATAACATGGGGGTTTTGTGGAACACAGTGTGTACCGTGACTTTGACACTGCAGAGCTGGCTGACTCATGCACACATACTCTGCAGTCACGCCGGGCTTCATTATTCATCATGTCGCCATCTTGCTTCGGGAGCAGCCGAAGGGCACAGCGCTACAGCAATACCTCTGACACCACTTCTCATCACACTGTCAGCCGTTAACACATTGAGAAGCCAGGAAATGGTGGTTGTGAACTGACCGAAGATCACGAATCACATTAGCAGTGGTTAAAGAGAAAATGTGTCATCAGACAGCCAATAAAACCAGGATAATGACATTTACAACATGCTTGTATGTATACATGCACAATAATACAACTTGGGACGAGACAAAATGAGCAATACCTAAATATATTCTTGTTTAGTAAGAAATTTATTTTCACATATCTGAAAATAATTGCAATGTGTAACACAGCTACACTTGAGAAGCAAAACTAGTCCAGTACTGTGTGCATATCCGGCTTAAAATTGAGACATACTTGTATTAATAAAGGAAGATTTTCAAGATATATAGTTTACAATAGGTAATCAACATACAAATGTATAGGGCTTCTTTTTTGAAAACAATGAAAAGCGTATTACAAATATGTATGGAACAAATTTGACCACAATATTTCCTTTTGTGAAAAATTTAGTGAGATAAAATGTACATTTGAAAAAGAAAAGTATAAAGGCAATTTCTTTTTTTCCTCAATGAAAATAGTTAAGGTCATTGCATTTTATTACAATACATAACAAAAAGCAGTATTAGAATTGCACCAACTCCATACTTAGATTTATAACCATTGTTATAATAAAAGGAGTCTTTGAAGCATAAAAGATTTAGATATCTATATTATGTCAATTTCTTTCATAAAAGGATGTAATGGCAAAACACTTTTCTTTACAAAATGTACAATACTCTATATAAATTTGGCACTCCATTGAAAAAATGGATGTTTTACACACATACACACGCGCGCGCGCATGCACGCACACTAACATGTACGCGCGTACACCCACACCCACACACACACACACACACACACACACACACATATATATATCTATATAAACATCTCCACCATCACCACAATCACTGGCACTGTGATAAGGTGATAAGTAGCAAGGTACTTTTGTCTGATTGAAAATATACTGATTCCTATGCAAGTTGCTCTGTTCTAGCGCATGGTTAACAGTTTAATCCATCACGGTTCTTTCAATAAAATACATAAAAATAAAATGGAAAAGAACCGTTGGCCAGCTATGAAAAGAACAAAAAAAAAAAGCAAAAAATAAAAAAATACAAAAGTAAAACAGAGTGAAATCACTCTACTCTGCCTTTTTAGCACCGTGCAATCGAGCATTTCCGTTACTGAAGAGAAAATGCAAAGAGCTTGTGAGACCTGGCACCACTGCATACCAGTGAATGATTTGGTCTTTACTGTGTGTTGATTAGTGCTTTAACAAAATTTGATGACGAGTCAGCAGTTCCGTCGGGCCGGCTAGCCGTCCGCCGCTAGCTGCTAACGTGCTCTGGCTACAACAGGCAGGTCTGCTGCACCTGCGTCAGCAGCTCGCCGAACTTGTCGAAGAGGCCCTCCACCCACTTGCCGTCGCCCATGCACAGCTGCACCATCTCCTCTTGCCCCAGGTCCCGGCCCTGTGTCTGAAGAGATGCGATCTGGGGGGGTGGGGGGAGGGGGGGGTGGGGGGGGGGGGGGAGACAAGGCGACGTGACCGCTCTGCATGTGTGACCTCTATGGCACAGCTGAGTGAAAATTCCGTAACCTGTTCTGCCGCATTCCGTGGCAGGGCACTTCGGTTTTTTTTTCCTTTTGAGAACGCAGGGCAAAATTCTTAAGATGCCATTTAAGTGATGAATGCAGATAGGGTGGAAGAGTCTTACCTCGTCTTTACAAATCAGGAAGGTGTGGTACTTGTAATGCTGGAGAGAATGGTAGAGCGAAAACCACTGCGTTTTCTCCTTCTCTACTGTGTATTCCTGTAGGGAGTAGCAAAGGTCACAGAGGTTTTGTTTTTCCTTTGCAACACCTGCAGCGCATTCAGGAAGCAGCCCAGCTATACGCTCTTATTTTGTAAACAGAACTGCATGAAACCCCTGAAGCGAGGCTTTAAGCGGAAGGATAATTCAAGGAAATGTGAAAACGTCTAAGGACAGAGCACGACTGCATTCAGAAGAGGAACAGAACGTTCACTGCGAAACACCATATTTACATAAGTATAGAGTGGGAGGCAATTTTCTGCAGACTCCTAACGCTTTGTGATAAGACTCAGACAAGTGCAAGAAAGTGGCTCTCACGACAACATGTTGGTGCCCTCTAGTGAACAAACCTTGTAACTGCTGATGTATAGCTGTGATTTTTGTTCACATTCGGGTAAAAGAAAATGGACAAAGAGCCAATTGAGGTCAGTATATCACTCCATGCAAACTGGTAATTTTGGTGTTGATACTGATGAGGTTACTGTCTATGTCTGAAAGGTATGCAGTTTTGTGGCTATTTCTGACAGCCTCAGACAAGCAATGTGATTGTGGTGCTGTTTCCCTATGCATTGACAGGACTTGTTCATCCACGGTATATGTATTAAACCCTTTTCATAATTTCACCCCACATTAGATGGCTGTCAGGACATAAACATAACTACAAGACAATAAGAAAATATTGAACCCTTTCCCTTTAATTTAAAACAGAGTAAAGCTTTACATGGATAAGACACAAGACTGAGAATCCTACCAGGGGTAATTTGCTTGAGGCTTTTGAAGGTCTCATAGTTTTCTTGTGGTAGGCTTTTCCACTCAACCGCACTTTAAAGGTAGGGGTTTCGCCATCTTTTGTCAACTCTGCCACCACGGACAGCTCTGGGAAGCTGTCCAGTGCATTCTGTTGGAGGAATGATACAAAATTCATTAACCAAATATGGCTGGCTAGGCAAAGACCAAAAAAAAAAAAAGCACAGCATGGTATTTGAAAAGATACTTGAAACTAAAATGGTAAAAAAGTATTGAATAGGAATTAATATTTAAGATGTTAAACATCCCAAGCATCCATCAAGCATTTATACAACTCAACATAAGGTTGCATGGTTTTATATCAAAGCTACTCTTGGGCCCCATCTTTCCAGAAGGTTCCACAATACATTTCAAGCACAAGCAAAAGAAGCCAGAAGTGAGGGGAAAATACCGACAGAATCTTTGTATATTTTCCAGCCAGGAAAAACTGGTGCTGTTTTTAAAAAAAAATTCAATTTCAGGCGTAAAACAGACCAACAGAGGGACTCACCTTAAACAGCTGCCCCACACGCAGTTTGGGCAGCAGCCTCCTCCTGTTGTCTGTGATCATCCCGTCTACTCTTTTCATGTGAGGAAGGAGGAGCTCATCTGCAGCATATTCAGGATTTTCATTCAGAGAAAGGGACACATTAATTCTTGCCTGTAGCAAAGCTTTGCCTCCGTACTTTCTGACTGTCCATTTACTCTGTTTACATCAATTGTCTGGATGCGGTATTGCTCCCGTGAACAAGCACTACCCATCTGCCATTACGAATGAGGCTGTTGTTCATGAAATGAGTTGGTATGTGGAACGATGTCTGCTGTGTGCAACGTACATAGAGTGGAATCCAAAAAACAGCCCTACAGCCACTCGCAACATCTGCAGTGCCAGTGTTTCAAGAGGTGCCATTAGCACAGTTTCTAACAACACAAAATGTATTTGATAAAGCATCTGAAGAAACACCACTCAAAGGAGCATGCCAACTTTTCACAGTTAGTTTTTATCACTATCTTCAGGCCTTATTTTTATGTAGACTATAACTACCACTATAAATTCACGCAACAGTATGTGGTTCTGCAGCACCATCGTCAATGGTATTTTATTGTTATTCATCCAAGGAATTTTAAAAATTGCACATTGCAACAGTAGGCTATGATTTTTGTGACACAAACTTAATGTGAATTGTTTGGTTTGAATGAAACTCCACTGAATGACCATTTCATTAAAAAACATGACTTTGCAAACAACAGGCACGGAGAAGTTTGTGGAAACTCATAATGGAGTTGGCACCAAGGTATGATTACTTAAAAAGAAGAAACACATCTGACAGGCCATATGGCAGCAATGATTGTTATTATACACTTAAAAACTTTTGATAATCATGGATGTGGTATATCACCCAGTCTTACCTAGAAGTATATACTTCTTCATTTAATTACAAACCTAGTAGCCAATTGTTTAATGTTATTCTACATTACACACCATTCAGTGTTCATGCTCCTAATAAAAATAGTGAAATTGAATATTATTTTGATTGATCCTTATTTTTTTACAGGCATGATAGGCTTTCAGTTTACTTCTTACTTCTCTATCCCGTCATACTGTCAATAACATATAATATGATAGTTTTACCAGATCAACCAGCGAAACAAGCTGACACGTCAGTGCTCACCATTCTCCTTCTCCAATGTCTCCATCACACTGCTGTCCAGGGCCACGCCAATGAGCAGCTCCACGTAGCTCCTGAAGGCCTCCTTCATGGTCCTGGTGTTGAGGAAGCGTGTGGCAAAGGGGACTGGAGGAGTAAACTCTGGAAAAAACCAACCAGGAGTGGAGTTAAATCTCACAGACCAATCACGCCTCACGACAGAAAACGCGAAATGTTGGAACGATTTTTGAAATCTGGCTTCGACGATGACACGCAATTACAAAACATGCTGATAAGCACAGCACAAGTAAAAGTGAACTCTGAACTCTCTTTTTAAGTACAGTACAATAATAGTATAACAAAGTGTAACAAATTAGCCCAGGCAGACTTGACTTAAACCTTACAAGCACAAATGTATTTAACAACCACATAAATATATTTTATCAAAGAGGTTAAGGCTGTCAAGCACTTGGCAACTAAAACAAGCTTAAAACACATACAGGACACTTATCTGAAAACTACTTAAGAGTTTAATCTCTCTGAACAGGAGGAGTGCCTGACCATCGTCTTCGCTCACAGCCTCCGGGGACAACACGGTGGGCGAAGAGGAGAACTCCTTCCACTTCTTCCTCTTTTTGGGCGGCGGCTCTGCCTTGACCTTGGGCTGCTTCGCTTTGGGTTTGGCGGGAGGCTTGCTGGACGCAGGCTTCGGCGCGCAGGGGTCGGTCACCGCAGTGGACGCCGCTCTCTGGCCGAGCAGGGCCTTAGCGTGGGAACCTCTGGCCCAAACAGCAATGAAATACTTGATTCAAGATTCAATAATTTATTGCCAAACAACTTAGTTGTATTTGCCTCAGTGTGCTCATGACAGAACAGCAAACAATCACAGCAAAACAGTCAAGACACATAATAAGAAAAAAACACATAACCCCCACCCCATAGAACATTACATACATCCGTGGACGTAAGATTTTAACAGTACTTTGTTTTTAACTTGAGTACTTTGTTTCAACAAAACTAGAAAAATACCTACAAATATACTAATCTATGGCTGGTACAGGATAAAAAAGAGACTATGAAATGAAGCGGAGCATGTGCAGTACTTGTAATTGTATGCACAGAACATGCCTCAGGATGTAAATATCTTAGTCAGTTATGTGCTGTCAGATAACTGACTAGTTTTTAGGTTGCGGCTTTCGAGACAGAGGTATGATTTGACACGGCAAACTTGTTCATGGTCCATGCAATACATGGTATCTCTCTCAAAAGCTGTAACCTAAATACTAGATACCCAACAGTGTCAACAAATGTGCCCCTATATCAGCCACTGTATATCTGGCTGACTGCCCAAAATTTCTGCATCTGAAATATCCTCCATTGCACATAAACCGCTGTCGAGGCCAATTGATAAAAACACAATAAAACAGAAATAATATCCAAAAACCTAAGAAAGTCATTTTTGTAAGTGGCTTTGCTCAAATGTTTCTGCTAAATGACAACTGAAAATTATGAACTATTCCTTTAAGGCCAGATCAATCCCAGCAGCCATCACTGGGGCTAAGTACAAGTACACAGGTTCAGGTGGCAGAATTCATACCTCATGGAGTGCATGGGTTTGCACCTTGGTTTCCTGCTGCAGACCCGAACGTACTCCCTCTTATTTACAGTGTCGATGAACTTCACGTACACTCTCCTGTACAAGGTCTTTGCATCCCCAAAGTACCCTAAATACTACAGGACAGAGTGGACAGCAGATCCATATTCCCAAAGAGCTCAAAGTTAGTTATTTAAGTAACATTCATACAATTTCATCAATCACAACAACAGACATACTCGGTTCTATTGTTTATGCCAATTATAAATAAATTCAGAATTAATCTATGATACCAATTGTGTATATCAGTTATTGCATCTCTTTTATAGATGGCATCCTCTAAATTATTATGCAAAATGGGAAAGCACAGCAGCATATAATACTGAATATTCCAAGAGCTGTCAGTGTGGGCCTTGTGGATCATGGGTATTATTTTGTACGTACGCTGTTAGTGGCTGAAAACACTCGGGTTCCGTCCCTCAGCTCAGGCACAAATTTCTGCAGTAAGGCTTTCTGTACCTTCCAGATGGCAGGGGGCTCATGCCCTGCTGTTAATGTCATCTGCCAACATGAAATATGACACATTACAACAGAAAAGAATAAGTGCAATGTAGAAACAGACAACGGTTTAACTGTCCCACATTGTAAAATGCTACTGCCAGCAATCTGATTCTGCTCAAAGAGCACCAGCATTCTCCCCAGCATGTGAATGCAAGAAATTCACTTGAATGCAAATACATTAATAGCAAGGAACATGAAACCTACAGTGGCATACCAAGGACAGCCAGCTCTCCCAAAACGGGAGCCAAAGGGCCAGCGATCCCATAGTGCATTGCTCAGTTGTGTTTATAAACAAAGGACTTTTGAGAACGTTTTTTCTAGTGGAGGTTCCCTTTAAGACAACAAATCAGGCTACAGTACATTTAGATTGAAATGGTGTAACAACACACAGATTTCAGCAAGCGAGGTGCGTTTTCCTGTAAATATTATGTGAATGACATACATATTTATAATGGCATTCAAAATTTGTGCAGTCTATTCTTGCAGGGTCTCAACGACCTATTCTGCACTGTGCATAACAATATCTCTTTTGCATTATTGCACAGAATAAAGAGGAAAAATATGTCAAGATGATCAAATTAATTTCTGAGAGTGCAATCTTATTGAAAAGATTTCAGTGGCTGGGCTTATGTAAAGAAATATGCATCCGGACAGAGTCTCACCTTCAAGCATTCGATATCCTCGATTTTTACCACAAACTCGTCCCGCTCGCGGTACATCCCCTCACCGCCACTGTCCGAAAGATCCTCGTCCGTCAGGCCCTCGATGGCTACAGAGTTCAGCTGTGTGGCCAGCTGGTCAGGAGGGAACTCCTTCAACTGTTCTGGTGCAGACATCTCAACAGACGTGACTGGACCCTGCTTTTCAGTCTTTAGCCCTGACGAAGGCACGTTGTGAGATTGTTCCTGCTTTATGATGAGTCCTGAATTATTTTTCTCTGTCACACCTGGAATTACGTTCAGGGGAAGTGGTCATGCATTGACAGCATTCTCTGTCTTAATCACCAGAAAATATAACAAATATTAGTAGTGTGCTAAAACAATACAGTGTTATGGCTTACTAATTGGAACGAACCACAACTTTCAGAGGCTGCTTAGATAATATATTTTTTAACATAAATTAAAAGAAAATTATTGAATATATATGACCTGATTTGCAAAGCCAAATTGTATTCATAGACTACAATTCACTATAACAGCACACTGATTGACAGTGATGATGGATAGCATTCACTTCAAGAATAAGAAAAGGAATTAAATGTCTAAAGGAGAATGACTAATCTTCCACTTTGAATTAAAGTAGTCTTACCAAAATGACTCTTCTTCTCTGAAGGGTCATCCAATGCAGAAAGGGCAGAAGTGATGCTCTTTTGAAGATCTTGGTTCTTTCCCACAGAATCATCCTCATCAGAGGAGAAAGAAGGCAAGGCCTCCAGGTTCCTCTTCAGTTCCTCATCAAGCCTCTTGCAGGTACTGACAGCATCAACTTCTGGCGACGTCAATGGTGCTGGCAAGGGCTGTGGCTTGGAGGTCAGAGGAAGGGGACCGGAGGGCCTTTTGAAGGATGCAGGCGCCTTCCGGGAACGATTGGGCATTCTTATTGGAGGAGAGGAGAACTGCTGCTTGGGTCCTGATTTCAGGAAGTCCAAAAAGGACCCGATGAATCCTGTTTTGACCTCTGGCTGCTTCTCCTCCACCTCCCTGATCTTCTGCCGCATCCGCTCCTGCTGCTGATAGCCATCATAGCAGGAATCTGAGGTGGAGGGTGAGCTGGTCTCACTCCCTCTGGAGTTCTGCCGCTTACCCTGGCCACTCCTCTTTGCTGATTTGGGGTAACCATTTTCATCCTCACCCACCAGCTTATTTGAACCCTTGGACTTTGCCTTCTTTTTTGAGAAACTATTAGTGGAACATTCCGAGCCAGCCGGGTCCAATTTTACAGTCTTCTGCCCTAGGTTCTGAGCATGATCCCTGTCCTTGGGCAGGTTGGTTTTGTTCATAATCCCCATGGGGTCGCACTCCTCAGCAGTTTGCTGAAGGTCATTCTCGGAGGTTGTGCTCTCATCATTGAGGCTTCTCCCACAGGGGTTGAAAGAACCATTGCTGTATCCCACAGTTCCATCCTCAACTAGAGTCTTCTTCTCCCCCTGCGACACCTGGCTGATGCTCCTGGACCTATGTAGAGAGCCCACTACCCTCTCTCCTATGTCCTGCCCAGAACTGAAGGCAGAGCCAGTCAATTCGTGCTGCATTGAGACATTTGACAACTCAATTGCTTGGTGCTCCAAGCTTCCACTCTTAGGCAACTGGTGGATGCCTATATTCAAATGAGCACTGTTTTGTGTCATGGCCACAGTATGGGTGCTAGCAGTGATGGGGTGTGATGATGAGAAGCTTGGAGAAATATGCCTTGTGTCCACAAACTGGAAGTGACCCTTTGAGTCTATGGGGTTAGCCAGTGAAGGTATCTCTCCTTCTGAGGAGGTGGCCTTGACAAAATCCTGAGGGGTGACTCCACAGGCAGCTGCGGTGGCAGCCAAAATGTCATCCACGTTGGACAGGATGTTCCTGTCGTCCCCCAGCAGAACAGAGTCAGGGAAGCAGATGGAACTCAAGGCAAAATGATGCTTTGCATCATGCTGGTTTGTTTGGCCAAAGTTTTCTTTTGGCAGTGGGTGCTGCTGCTGGATAGACTTGGAGGCTTCGGCAATGCCCATCTTCAGGACATCTGAGCCCTGTGAAAGAACCACCTGCTGCTGGCTATGGCTGTCACTGTGTCCTATAGCCTGATCGTCCATTTGCAGGTAGTGCACAGGGATCTGCTGCATCTGGGTTGATAACTTAGTTGAGTCAAACCCCGAATGAAACAAGGGCTGCTGAAGCAGAATCCTCTGCAGGTCTCGAGAGGGCTCCAGCAGGACCTGGGCACTGGGCAAGCGGATGTACTGAGTCTGCTGTACCATGTGGTTCTGACTCTGTTGATGAGCACTAGCACCCTGTATCTGATGGTTTAGCAACAGCTGCGACTCAGGCACCTGCAGGAGTGAGTGCTGCTTATTAAGCTCCTCTGTGCCTATGGTTACGTGGGAAGACTGTAACAGAGGAGAGTTCCTCTTTGAGTCCGTGGTCACTTGGCTGGTGCTGGCAGCGGTCATATGCTGTTTGTGGTGGTTCAAGGAAACCATCCTTTCATCTTTTTTAGATTCGGACAGTGCTAGGCCCATTATCTGGTCCTCGGGCTGCATGCTGCTCCGGATCACGCTCTGTGAGTTGTATCGGTCATCCACCTTGGAGTTTGCATGCCCAGCTTTGTTCTGTTCTCCAGTGTCACAGGCAGCCAGGGTCTGAGTGGTGGGATCTTGGGAGGACTGTTGCAATCCTTGCAAATCCTGAACAGGAAACTCATCTCCCTCCTGTTTGGAGATGATAAACGTGCTGGCATCCAATTTCCTTTTGCTGTAGGGCAGCTTCAAGTCAGCTGAGGACTGGTTGTTCTGTAAGGCTTGAGAATGAGAAGCTAAGGAGAAAGTCGGGGACTGAACAGGAGGCAAGTATTTCTGAGGCTGTGGTGATAATGTGTTTTCTGTTTTGATGCTGGGAGAAGGCTGCATTAGGATGTACTCCTGGGTGGGACTCGACGTGGGTAAATTCTGGGCACGAGTGGAAGAGAAGGAGAGGGCCTCTGAGGTCAGGACGAGGGAATGTCCTGAAGTGTAGCTCTGAGAGAGACTTACGGTAGCCAGTCCCTGGGACTGTGCAGAATAGCTTGCAGTTGGCAGGGTCTGAGAGTGGCTGGAAGAAAAACTCTGAGCAGTATTCCCCTGGCAGTTGCCCTGTGCCTGGGCCCCATACTCCTCACTGCGTCCAACAGAAAGCAGCCCCTGTTGCTGACCAGAAGAATAGACAAGTGACTGGCTTGCAGGAGTTACATTTACAGACTGTCCAGAGAAAGTGGTCAGAGTCTTGTAGAAAGAAGGCAACTTCTCCAACTGGCTGGAAGAGCAAACCTGGCCTTGGTTGGGCACAGTTGGTGAAGTGACGTAGTGCTGTAGGGGGCTGACTGGCATCAGGCTAGGTAGCTGCGCTGATGTGTAGGCTTGGGGCTGCCCAGCAATGACAGGACTCTGCCTCTGGATGGGAGAGGGGTAGCTCTGAGGCCGCAGATCTGGGGAGCTTCCGTGGGGCTCGTTAGCCTCTGGGGTCTGCTGGGTGTGTCTGGAGGAACAGTCTTTGTTCTTTGTACCAGATGGGGATGAAAATGTTGGCGAGGAGATGGAAGAAGGATAGGCCTGAGTTTGCTCCAGTGTGGACTGAGATGTTTTCTGCTGCAGTCTGCTGTCGCTGACCTGAGTAGATTCTCCCACGGGGCTGCAGGGCAACACGGCTGGCTCACGGGGGGAGCTCTGGAAGGTGATCTCGCCCCCACCGCCAGCCATGTAGCCCTGCAGGGAATGCTGGGTGCTGCCGGAAAGCTGTGACTGCATTGACTGGGTACTGGAAGGCCGCTGATGGTGCTTGATGACACTACATTCCCGCTGGAGTGCTCTCTCAAGGGAGCCCGCGAAGACTGAGGTGCCATACGTCTGGGGGGTTGCCTGGGCCCCACTCACGGCAGAGGGCAACAGGCTAAACTGAGGCTGCAGGAGGTGGGGAGCCGACTCCTGGGCCGAACGGTACGTAGAGGACTGCGGCGGAACGCTGGCGCTCAAAGGGGTGCTGCTGAAACGATCAAAAGGCAGAGCCGGTGGCACCGACCCCTGGGCGGGCTTGATCTGCAGCAGATGATCTTGAGGAGACAGTATCCCATTTGTGGAGGAGGTGAAGCTGGCGTCCTGAAGTGCCAGCGATGGGGCAGTTGAGAAACTGCGGGTGGAGAAGCTGTTGTGGTGCTGGTAAGGGGTGGGGATTGTTCCCGTGGGCAGGGCTCCAGCGACAAAAAGTTCTGTAGCAGCAGATGAATTCATACCTGGCAGGGACAGTCAAACCAAACACAACAGTAGTAAGGATATGCATATTCTCAGGTGCATCAATACCAATTCAAACCCAGGCAAAGTCATGTAAAGGCATACAGAAACCAAACTACGGACACATAAACAAGCCAACAAAACAAAAACAAAGAATTAGATACATTTATGAAACAGACACAAAAACAGACAAGACACAGATGCAAAAAGCGCAACGTACACACGTGCAAACATGCACACGCAAGCCAACATGCGCCCACGGACGCAAAAACAGGCACATTCCCACTCTGCATACCGGTCTGCCATGAGGGAGTCCTGAACTGGGGGAGGAGGGATGCAGAGGCAGGTCCAGCCTGAGGGGTACGGGACTCGACAGCAGAGAGGAAGCTCATGACTGACGCTTCAGTAGTGCTACTGTTAGCAGCGTGCAAACCAGCATCGAAGATTCCAGACAGCCCTGAGAGGCAGTAGACAACACTCGGCGTGAATACAGGGATGCGGATTCCCGACCGTCCGGAGTCGCGTGGCATATGGCCCCACTTGGTTGCCTTACCTGTGGGATGATGCGCAGTGGCGAATGTTGAGGGTTGATGATTGGAAGCGTAGGTCTGCCGCTGGAGAAGCTCTGATTCTGGAGGTGCTGCTCCATATGTTGAGCTGTAGGATTGTTGACATGAGACATATTAGAGGAGGAACTCCAGAAACACTGCCCTGTACAATTTCCATATTGCTGTGTTTTTGTCTCTGGAACATATACGTTTTATATTGAATACAACTGTGAGTTCATAACAATATACTGAAATATCCGCAAATGTATTAAATATTTATTTGCATACTTGTTCCAGAGAAGCACATATGAAGCCAGAAGGGACCCCAAAGTACTAAATAAATTATATTAAAATACTGTACATGCAATTTGTTTAACAGCTCTCACCAAATTGAAAGATCATTTTCCACTAGTGTGGCATACATACTGTCATTCCTGGTGACCTTCTGACTATGACATATTAGACCCTTGTTAAATTTAATTGTTACCCAGATTACACTTGAACTTGCTATGTGGCATTTACACAAGGCAGAACAACAAACACAGAAAGGCTTGTCTGCCAAATGGTGATGACTTTCTTCCATACACTTGTGTGTAAACAGCTTCTTGAGGGGATCTGTATGAAACGGTTTGCCAGTAAACACACATGCTCAGAGAGAATGCCCTGTGAGAAGCGATTCATTTATATCAAATTCCGACAGATTTAAATCCTTCCAGCTTCATATGAAACAGCTGTTTAATATGAGATGTCAGCCAGTATGTGTCACATCCAAAACACTTTAGATGTTTTCAGTCCAATTAGGCCTAACTGTTTGGCTATTTCAAAGCCTCGACAGTGGGTATTTACCAACATTTCACATAATACTAAAAAGAATTCCAAGAAAGAATTAATTAGTTTAATTAGTTGAGAAATATGGTGCCAAGCACCCCTCATCAGATTCTACCATTTAATTTGGCAGATGTTATTTCTCAAACAAACTAACAGAGTGGCAGCTGCACTGCACATATCTCATCAAATATCATTTTCAATATTCATTGAAATGCACTGGAAAATGTTTCATGGAGCAATTTTTCACTTGTTCTAACATAATATTTTGGTGAACGATAATTCAGAATTAAATGAAGTCAACAAAATTATGAATGAATGAATGCAATTGGGATATTGGGATGTTACAAGCATGGAATGTTTGGAAAGTAAGAACAGTCTGTTACTGAGAAATTCCAAACACCTGTGACAGTCACCCAAATTTGTATTTGCTTTCTCTTATTTAAGCCTACGTGTAAGCCTTGTGAAACCGAAATGGCTGACTCGATAAAGGCATGGAAAATGTGCAGATGTTATCCATTTAATACAGATGTGATCGCTGACCAGGTTAATTGGATATGGAAGACATAGAAACAATGCAAAAGAAGAAACATAACCAGAATCACTTAACAATGTTAATAATTAATAAAGAGTGACCAAAACTGCACGCTCAGTTTTACATAAGTGATGAATAGCAACAATTTTGCATTTTGCTTGACAGCTTTAAAAACATTAGAACTCCTCAGTGTGAAACCATATTTTCAATCTAGTTAAGCCGGTTTATAATTTCTCAACTTTGCTGAACTTAATTTTAAGAGGAAATCTTATGTATGATAGGCATCTCAAAATATTTCATGTGGCCTTGGTGAGGCATATGGTACATATCGCCTACACGTGGAAGCAAACAAACCAAAAAGGGAAGCAGGCTCTTTCTGTTATGACAATACAACTCATGACTAAATCAATCACAAATGTACCTTGCTAAAAATACTTCTGATAACCAATTAACGTTGACAAGTTCAATGTAAAAGGTTGGGTGAATACCCAATATTTACCATTCGATATTACAGTGATAGCGTGTCCTCAGGTAAAAAATGCATTCACAAACCAGTACAAATGAAGATCCTACAAGCTGACAGAACCCAGACACCTAGGTCCAATAATCCTTTGCTGTCATTAAATGATACATTTGCAATGTGTAGCAGATATGATCAATATGAGAAATGATGAAGCAGGCTGGCCTAAGGTTCAACTTGTTTTTGCTTGTTTTACTTTTAACAATACATAGGTGTATAATAACAAATAACAGCTTCTCAAAGCTCTAGTGTAGGACAGGGAACTAAAACCAACTAACCTGTACTGAAACTGTGAGTTCTACATTTCCAGTGATGTCTTAAATTCACAATTCAACTATGCTTGAACATGATACATGAAACGTGGATGTTTTTTTATTGGCAAAGCCATAAATTACTAGCATAAAATTGAAATGCTACAGAACTAGGCTGCTTGAAGTGGCTCACATCTTGTTGCTTGACTAGAATCAAACACACGTCTCCCATCAGTATTATCACACACCACTGTTACCAATACAATTTTGACTGAGTTTTACAGACAGAGATGCAAAACCTACCTTTGAGTACAAAGTACTCCAACAACTGTTCTGTTAGACACAAGCGTCATTTCCTGTTGGCCACTACCGTTCAGGCAGGGACGACCAAAAATATCTATACTGAGAGTGGTTTGATGAAACAGCAATCTGGGCATCACTCTGAAAAGGTAGTGTCTGTTCTACAACAGGTACTATACAACATTCTAATTAATTAAAAAAAATGTAAAAATCCAAATTAAACTTTATTTTCACATTTAAGAGTTCAGAAGTAGATTGGCATCAAACCAACGGAAAGCTGTTGATGCACCATGCAAGTCAACAAGAAGAAATGTGTTTGTGTAAAACATTTACAGGGTGCATGGGCATCCCAGACCAATGTAGTTACACAGTACATACATAAACAAGCATATGCAGCAAAGGAACGTTGGCTGCAATTTGTAAGCCAAGGCCCCTTGCTGTCCATATGGAACAACAAAGACTGTTGACTATGCAGTGCTAAAGACTCAGGTTCTGAGCAAAGGGGGTCAATCACACTTTCATGCTGACTGTAGTGGATGACATCTACTGTTGCAGCAGGCTCATATACTCTTCCGAGTTCAAACTCTGGCTGGCATCGATCCATACTGTTCAGTTTCCCAGCTAAAGCCAATGGTCATCGTGTTTGGCTTTAACATTGACAGCTCATGCTATTTATCAAAGTGAAGCAATTTATCAGCTAGTTCAATTACACAACAATTAAATTTCGATTTTTATAAAGAAAAGTAGCATATAATTTAATATTCCTGTAACAATTTATGTTTCTTATGGTGCAAACTCAGAAGAATATTGCATAAACAGCTTATAGAATATGGCACAATCATGCATCAGTGCAGTGCATTTCTAAACAACAGAAAAGACTCGCAGTTCACGATACTTTTACATAATATTATGGTTGTGGAGTGGTGGGAAAAAATATGAATTACATATTTAATAAATAAATATTATTCCAAATACGATACTGGTAACAACTCTGTGATGTCGTTAATCATGCGGTTGAACTTCGGTAGGTCAGCACAAATAAAAAAGGGATGATGGTACACAACAGATATTATATGATTATATGATATGCATTCACTTTTCATTCATTATCCGTCCATAAGAAAGTCCATAAGAAAGACTCTCTAAATTAGAACAATAATAGGGCGTTCCACTTCAATAATATCCAGACATTGAGCTGGAATTATTGTTTCAGGAAAAATTACGACTCAAATAACAGATGAGGACAACAACGGATCGTATGACTGCGTTAGTTAAAAACGGCAAAATGTAAACAAAACCCATAAGATCACAAAACATTCTAAAGTCCGAATTACAAAATATCGGCTATTGCACACACACAACCAAATGGCAACGGTGAAACAGCTGTATACGTACTACCGAGTTGCGCGTTGCAAAACTACAATTTGACAACTTGTTCATAATTTATTTAACTGGAATTACGTTTTATGAATACAGTTCACAATTAGCGTTAAACCGTAAAAATGTGTCAACAGAACAGACAGGAAATCAGATCAGTGTCGGGCAATCAAGCTGGCGCATTTCACCGTTTCATATATATCCAAATGCACACTTTCCATTTCGCTTAATGGCAATTAAGTTGCAAGAATCGCGATGCTGGAGACACAATGTCGCTAGCTAGCACCCGATTTCAGTAAGTCCACCACTTCTTTTTAAACCAGCTAAGTTGTTCGTTCGTCTGAATAATTGAAAGTGAGGAAGTTTTCCAAACCCAATGTCTTATAAAACAGCGCGTTAACTTTACAACTCGGCATATTTTGTTTGTTGTGCTAGGCCCTCCATCACCGGAATTTTCTTGGACGATGACCCGCCCTCCCCGTCATCTCCTACCTTGGCTTAATGCTTGCGGTGCTGCGCTCGTAGGCCCAAGCTGCGGTCTGTGCTGGTGGAGCCAACTGATCTGCGAAGCTGGAAGTCGGGTAATTCCTGTCCATCATCCGGCAAAATTGGGAGTGATGCACTTCCCCGATAGCTTTCTAAAGCAGGCACACATTCAAGCAAAGGGACGGACAGAAAAAATCACATTGTCTTGGAGCATAGATCGGGAAGCACTGACTCACAGAGCGGTAGTTCAGGGGGGATCCGCAAAGTGACTCTTAATATCTGATTATTGTTTTATGGTTATTATTGTTCCTGTCCCTCAGTCAGTCATGGTGTTAGTGCTGCATGGTGCGACTTGGATCAGGTCCCCATATTGGTTTCTTTCCCAGGATGCACCTCCTACCAGCTTGGAGTTGCAAGTTTTTCTCATGATCTGCTATTGAGTATTAGTAGGTAAATATGCAGAACGCGCCGAGTCAGGATTTTAAATGGCCAGAAATCGAATAAATAAATAAATGAAAGTTATAGAGTAATTCATACAAGCAATATTTTTTCAGTTACTGAAAACATATATTTAATGTATTTATTTCTTTTGAAAATCGTTTTTTATGTCAATAAAAAACCATGCAATGAAGGTGAAAAAGCCAGGTTGACATAATCTTAAAATTGAACTTATTTTATGAGGTTAAAATTATTGTAATTATAATAATACATTTATAATTCAAATAATTAAGACCAGCTAACCATTATTTTCTCAAAATAGCAGCAGTTTGCAGAATTCAAACAGGATTGCAAGCTACAGGCATATCACAGGAGCAACTACAATGTAAGTACAGAACATACATCAGCATTATTTTCAGTGTTAAAAATCAGTTAATTGTAGTGTATATTATGACATTTGACAGGCAAGTATTTTTAAAAGGGCAATACTATATAAAATGAACATACACTTCAATAAAGATTTTATTTCATGATAATTCATATGAATACAAAAGGTTTTTGAGGTTTCTTTTGTCTGAAATAATACTAAATTTGTCTGGGCATGAGTGCATGTGAATTTGTACATTTTATAGAATATGAATGTACCATACCAATTTTTTACATTTGTGTGCATGTGTGTGAGTGTGTGTGTGCACGCATGCATGTGTGCATGTGTTTTCATAATGATTATTAAATGCGGACGTCAAATGTCAGATGCTTTTGTGAATAATTTAACATTCTATAAATGGGGATAGAAGTCTTTTGCAAAGGTTATCTAGTTCCTGAAATGGGATTTGTAATACCTATTCGTAGTGCCTATAGTACCCTGTATTTAATCTAAACCAACACTTAGCAATGATCTCATCAACTCTTGGATATGAGAATGAGCTAGCTGGTTCATACTGATTGGAGCATGGTAAACCTCCAAAATATGGTAAAGCCACTATTTCACAGCATACACAATGCTGACAAAACCCATTTCAGTCTTTCTTTGTGTGGCATTTCTGGAACAACAGCAGCCACACAAATACAGTTGGATGCCAAGAAGCCTTTGCTTGAAACTTGACATGACATTGTCACAAAACGACGTTGTAGCTTTTATGTTCTTGGCATTGTTTTGTAGCTCTGAATCTTTACATTAGCAGACTATGCTTCTAGTATTTCTCAGTGGGATGCATACAGTTTAATCCAGTAAAGTATTATTTTTTTGTATTGGACATCCTCTAGAGCAGTGGTTCTTAACCTGGGTTCGGTCGAACCCTAGGGGTTCGGCGAGTCGGTCTCAGGGGTTCGGTGGAGCCTCCGCCGCAGAGGTCCACCCCTCAGTCTAGTCTGCAGTTAGTTAAAGAAGGGTTCGGTGAATGAGCATATGAAACTGGTGGGGTTCGGTGCCTCCAACAAGGTTAAGAACCACTGCTCTAGAGAGAAGCAAAGTATTCATTGAATATTTACAGCTCTTGGCCTAAGTTTAGATTTGGCTCTTTGTGAACGTGGCATGCAGAAGATCCAACTGATCCCCTTCCGATCATGAAAAACATTCACAGGACACAAGGTTAGATCAGGAAGAGTACTTATAAAAAAAGAAGAGCATGGTTAATTTTGTGCATCACCCTTTAAAATAACTATGATCTTAAACAATACAAAATATATTTAATTGGTTACATACATTGTCTTTCACAATCCCCCTTACATAATTGAAAAAAAAGAAAGAAAAAAATACATATATACACACACACACACACTAACATATTCATGAAATGCTACTGTTATGTTATTTAAAAAAGTATTTCTCTTGTTTTGGAATATACAGAAATTCGATTTTAAATGTTCTGCACTTGCTATCTACTAGGGGAAAAAATGTAATTGCTGGAAGCTCATATAGTTTTTTTTTACATTTTCTCCTAATTTAGTCCTTTTTCAAGACTTTTTGTATTGAAATTCCTTGGGTTCAAATCTGCCATGTTTATCTTTCACTGTTTCTTTTTGTGCTGCACGTTAAATGCTTTTCATCGCCTAAGGTTGTGAGCTGTTCCCAATATGGCCGCCAGACAGGTTTTCCATACTTGCACAAACTTCTCACTTCACTTGACCCTCTCATATTCAGAACATGTAGGAGGGATTACTTTTAGATATGTCTAAACTGGTTGTCATAGCTCTTGGCCATGCATAATATAGACATCCAGATTTGCATGTTTTTGTTTGTTCATTAGATCTTTTTGATGCATAATTTCCTTTGCGTTAACACAGCCCCATTGACCCCAGGGACCAATTGATTGGCCATATCATGCATTTATGTCAGGTAGGGGAAACTGAATAGTTATGTGGCTGGGAATGTGTGGGTAGTATTGGGGGACTACTTGCCAGAGCTTAAACTAACCTTCAAATGAATGCCATGGTTCAATTAGATATACATGGTAAAAGATACATAAGGTTAACTACTCACAGGACAGCTACAGACTATCTGTATCCAACTTATATATACCCTGGACGTACACCAGATCCCTTGGCCCTGTAATATCTGCCCATGGCTTGTCCTATCATTCCTATGCCGACGACACGCAACTCTTTCTCTCCTTCTCCCCATCGGACACACAGGTCCCCGCCCGCATCTCCGCTTGCCTGAGGGACATACAGAGCTGGATGGACAATCACCACCTGAAGCTCAACCCGGGAAAGACGGAGCTAATCTTTATTCCTGCTCTATCCTCTCCCCTCCTCGACTTTTCCATTTCCTTAGGGGACACCGTAGTGACATCATCACCCTGCGCCAAGAATCTCGGAGTGATGATGGACAACAGGCTGTCCCTCTCCAACAACATTGCAGCAGTAACCCGGGCATGCAGATTTTTCCTATACAACATCCGCAGAATCCGCCCCTTTCTCACCACCTACTCAACCCAGCTCCTGGTCCAAGCAATGGTTCTATCCCGCCTGGACTACTGCAACTCTCTTCTGGCTGGACTACCGGCATCTGCCACCAGACCCCTGCAGCTCATTCAGAATGCTGCGGCTCGTCTGGTCTTCAACCTCCCCAGACACTCCCACGTAACTCCCCTGCTCACTACCCTCCACTGGCTGCCTGTTATAGCTCGCATCAAATTCAAAACATTGGTTCTAGCATACCAGGCAGTCAAGGGATCAGCCCCAGCATACCTTCAAAAGATATTCAAACCCTACATGCCAGCCAGATCCCTCCGTTCTGCTACCTCAGGACGCCTAGCACCTCCCCCTCTTCGCACCTGCACTTCCAGAACACGTCTCCTCTCTGTTCTGGCCCCACGATGGTGGAATGACCTCCCTGTGGAGGTCAGAACAGCTGAGACTGTGACCCATTTCAAACGACGACTGAAGACCCACCTCTTCAGGCTGCACCTCTCCCCATCCCTTCCCCCCCTGTAAATGACTAAACTTAGGGTTGTAACTAGGCAGCTGTTTAATAGGTGACTTAGTTGATGCGCCAGTCTTAACGACTACTTGTATTTTTATTTATTTTTATTTTTCCATAGATTGCGTTGTTGCCGTTCTCGTTGTTAGTGTTAATCAGTTTAACCACCAGGGTCCAGGTTGAACTATGCGGTTGTTCCCTGTACTTGGACCGGTACTTCTCTCTAGGGGTTTCGTCATACTTGTTCCTGGTTATGGTTATACACTTTGTTGTACGTCGCTCTGGATAAGAGCGTCTGCCAAATGCCTGTAATGTAATATATGTTATGGTGAATAAAATCATGTTAAAAATAGCAGGCTGTGTCCACCAGGTGGAGCTGTAAAAAAGCTAAGCATATATTGTCAGGCATTATATGCATGACAAAAATAAGATTGTATTATTCGGTTCATTTCTCTTCAGCAACAGCGTAGAAATGAAGTCATTAAGTTTGGCAAACATTTTATATATGTCTTGTGAAGCTTGGTTGGTGCTTGACGCTAGCACGTTTGATTTCTGGGGCTTCAAGCTGAAAGCCATTTGAGGCTGTCCAGTGAGGTGGAGTTAAGGGATTTATGGGTAGTGAAGGTGCTGTGGTGTCAGGTGGGATATAAATGATCTTTGATAGATTGAAAAGCACATTATTGAAAGCACCATAGGTCAAACCATCCCACAACACCATGCAAAATCAATATAAAACTTATATATTATTATTCTGGACAAGTGTGCCTGCCAAGCAAAGGAGTAAAATATATGCAGGAAGTTTCTTTCATTTCCTTGTTTTCTCTAAGATCTCATGTCTGTTACCCTGCAAAGTTTTTTCAGTAGCACTTTAAGTATCTTCTTTCCCAGTAGATTTACCAAAAGATCTCAGCAGAAACATGTTATGGTTTTCACGGTTTAGTGGGAATACAAACTGACTGACAGCCTAGGTTATTGTTAGCAGTTTTTAATATGGGTCTGAGTGAGGTGCTGGGGAAGAGCAGAATGCATGAGGAGACAAATGTAGTCCTCATTGCACAATACCTCTGAAATCATCCAATTACATTTTGGTTCAAGGTGCGAGGGGATTCAGAAAGTGCTGTCTTAATCTACTGTAGAACAAGTCATGTTTGAGCCATGGCTATGTTCTGAAATGTCTAGAACACTTTCCTTGTACATGGTCTCAGACTTTAAAATAATGAGCAGCCTCATTTATTTTAGAACTCTTACAATGCCCATTAAATACCCTGCAGCAGGCACATAATGCCAGGAAAATGTATTTTTTTTACAGTAGGGTGCTAAATATTTTCACCAACATCTTTATTCAGGGAAATAAATACAAGGGTTAAATTGTTATCAAAGCTTTAATTATCAGTGTAAATTAAACATTTCTGTCATAATTTATTAAATCACATTATAAAACAATACAAAAAAAAAACATAGGTAGTTGTTCACAGTCACAAACAATTTACAAGTCTTAAAATGATTCAGTGAAGTCAAATCTTGATATACTGTGCAAAACGCAAGTGTTTATGCTTTTATGAAGAAGAATATTAGTCAATCAAATATGTAAATTACAGATATGTATTACTTCCACTGTCAAGATTTAGATGACAAAAAACTCTTCAAACATCCCAGTAGAATGATGCTGTCCATAGATGCTACCGGGGCCTGCTTCCTCGTCTTGATCTAAAAGTGAAAACAAGGAAGAAAAAAAAGAAATGTGAACCTTTTATAAATTTTTTGAATGTTCATGTACAGTACATACAGCGTCTCCAGAAAGGTTTCACCACATTTCCTGTTTATCAGTATTCAAATATATTTAATTCAATTTTCTCTACTCCTGTATACATAACTATGTCAAAATCAAATAAAGTATTTAGATGTCTTCAGATCTATATTACAAATAAAAACCTGAGAGTGACTTAAGTATTCACCTACATCAGGCCAGATGTTTACCATTTTTTGAGGGATCACACTTAAATATGTTAACTATTGTTGATTTCAAATTGACCTGTGTTCAACTGCTTCAGAATAAACATCACAGGGTACATTCCAGACCTGGGTCAAATACGTATTTGTTTTGGATTCAAATACTTTTCTACGCTTTACTGATCTTGTCTGGTGTATTGGAACCAATGAAATGCTCTCAAAAAGTGCAAACCCCGCCTTCTGGTTATATTGGCAGGCTCAATTACACCAGGCAAGAACAACAGAGCACAGAAAAGTATTTGAATCCAAAGGAAATACGTATTTGACCCAGGTCCGGTACATTCACATGCACGCTCACATTGCGATATTATTCCATACGAGACAGTATTGTGTCTTAGATATGGGTTATGTAAAGAGCACATTCTGATTAAATATCCTGAATAAGGCCTTATTCCGAATGAGATATTTTGATTAAGACATGGCAATATTATTTGGGTTATTGGAGCATTGTTTGGTCATGTATACAGGTCATTTGATGGAATATCCATTTCAGTTGGGTTTTCATGACAGTTTGCAACACAAACGGCCTGAGGATGTCATTTAAGGTCAGCACTGCTGCTACTAGGCTATCCATTGTGTTTTAATAGTAAGGTAATTATATGAACACTTGTGGGCTTCAGCAGCCTGCCCTGGCTCATACCCTGGATATGGTGGAGGGGCGGCGTCGTGCGGCCCAACGTTGGTCATTGCCTGCTCATAGGTGGGGAGGCCGGGCTCAGGCACGTGCTCGGTGGGCCGGTCTATGGTTTGCATGGGAATCTCCGTTGTCTCTGGAACTCTGGATAACGGGGCGGAGCTTCCTCGCCGCGCAGGGGCCCTGCAGGAACTCAGATGCTTAATTCGGAGGGCTTCAATTAAACAGTAAGATCCATACAATTATTTACCCGACTGACCTATTTCAATATTTTCGGTTATTCATCTGAACCAATAACTGGGAGTCCTTACCTTCTCGTCCTGTTTTTTTTGTACTTTCTTTGACAGACGAACCAAGTCAGCAGGGCTATGACGACAATTGAGATCGCAGCCGCTAAGAGGCCAATGAGTAGAGCTGTAACATCAACTCTCGATGGACGACTTTTATGGTCTGGAGGATACATCATAGACTGGCATTCAGATAATTCGGTACATTCTCAATACATTATATTGCACATTATCGCATGCACAACGTGCAAAGAAGATAACTTTCAAAAATGGCTCAACATCCTTGTCTAAATAGTCTTATATAATTTAGATGAAAAATGATTATAAGAATATGATATAGGCGACTATGGCTAGTGACTACCATCATTTTCAGAATGCCAATAACACAGTGTTACAATTTGAAATCAATGTAGAAACAGGCAATTATACTACTATATACTGCCACCTCAGAGGTTCATGCTTAATAAGACAACTTGGGTGAAACATCCTAGTTTGTATGGACAGCATTTTAGACTTCTTTGCAGAGCTGAATTAATGGTGGATAATTTCTTTCTTGTTAAGTTGTGGTATAAATCATAATAAAGTTAGAAACTAGAAAATACAGCTAGAAATAGTAGCAGGCACAGCAATAGACTCATATGTTTGCCTCTTACTGTATGTTAGTTGTTCAGTATGAGCGTGAAACTTTTCAGGGATTACCACAGAAACAACTATAATGACCACCGATTCTAACTAACTCCTTACAAACATTAACTATTACCTCTGGGAGTATTTCATGAAGCAGGATTACCGAGTTAGCTGAAAGACTGATTTCCTTAGGACAATTATCCAGCTAACTCACTACTCCTGCTTTATGGTTTACCCCCTGATGCCATGTCGTAATCACAGAATTCTGATACAACTTAACACAGCCACACAAAGCATTTAACACACATCACAGCAAAAAGAAAATAAATTATTCTCCAAATGAGACAGCACAAAAAAAAATTATCAAAGTACTTAAAGGATATTTGAGATTTTATTACCAAACCAATACTAGACCCATTTTGTGACAACTTGAGCCATTTCTTCTCAGCTACTGGTCCATATTAATCTGACATGGGCTGCCTCAATGTAGAATGAGTGATTGGCATGAACTAGAACAGTGGTGTCAAACTCGTGCCATGGAGGGCCGTGTGTATGCAGGTTTTCATTCCAGCCTCAGATCTTGATTATATAATTAGTTAAATTATTTGCTGAATTAGGGATGCAGGTTTGTGCACAATGGTGACCCGACGTCTATGGTGACCCGCATTGTCTAAATAAAAATTTTCTTATATTCTGTGCTTCAATGCAGTTAAATGCATATGGCTGAATGAGTAATTGGACTCAATTAAGGCAGCATTAATTGGTTGGAATGAAAACCTGCATACACACGGCCCTCCATGGCACGAGTTTGACACCACTGAACTAGAACATATCTCTTGATCAATTAAGGTTGTGAAGTCAGTGGTCTCCAACCTTGGTCTTGGAGAGCCACAGGGCCTGCTGGTTTTTATTATCACCTTAAAATCAGAACCATTTTGAAGCCCAAGTAACCAGGTGAGGGGAATTAACTAATCAACTGCTCTAAGCGATTAAGTGCCGAGAAGCCCCGAAAACCAGCATCCCCTGTAACTCTCCAGGATCAGGGTTGGAGACCACTGGTCTAAGTTCTATCATTATTGTGTGCTTACTTATTTTAACACAATGCAGGTTTGGCTTGTTAACATTTGCTGTCAGTTTGAAATTCCTGGGATGTGAATATAGGACATTTATTTTTTAGGGCATACATGGCTATTTCTGGCATAATGTGGCTTAATGAGGGTAAATTGTCCTTCAATGGATGTAAAATGTCTAATTAAGAACAATCAATGTCTAATTAAGAAAAATCAGCAGCTTGTTACAATACAGACCTTGTTATGATGGAACAAAAACCAGCATACACAGGACTAGGATTGTGAAAACACTGAACTAGAGCCAATCAGATGTAATTATTCCCAGAGTTCACAAAACTAAGTCATTATATTCAAATGATTTGCAGCAGCAAATCAAAATATTTTTAAAATATGACTTTTCTATTTTAATCTTACATGTCTGCATTTTGACTTGGTAATTCCATTCCAGATATCTAAAATGAAATTGACTACTAATAATATTATCCATTTTTAGATAAAGGTAAACACAGAAAAGGAAACACTTGATTGAGGGATACAAAGTATATTGAAAGAAGGTGTTTCCACTCAGGTTTTGTCCTGTGTTAATTAAGCAATTACCATCCCAGCATGATCAAGCTTGTGAATAGAAATGGGCAGGTCCAAGTGCCCATTACTGTGACTACTACGACTAGAACGTGGATCATCAAATCTGGCCCTTAAGGTCAGTAGTACTGCTTTCCAGCCCAATAGTGCACAGTCCATTAATGTAATACTCATTTGGTGTGTCCAGTTTAAATCAGTCCCTCATTAGAGGGGAAGAATGAGAACCAGTGGTACTACTGACCCCGAGGGCCGGATTTCAGTTATTCTGAAACAGGGGTGGTTTTGGCATATTTGGCAGGAGCTTCAGTGACTTAAGACTACTGAACTTGCTAATGTTTCACAATGACTTAACTTGCTAACAGTTGCTAAGGTGATGGTGGCATGTTGTGGTAAATACATCAACTGTGGGCAACAGTGGTTGAAATGGCATTCTCCTTGACCAAAATGTCTATGCATTGGTTCAAGATGCAAGGCAGAACAAACAAGCAACTGCATCACTAGGGCAGGGGTGCACAACTCTGGTCCTGGAGGGCTGGTTTGCATGTTGCTTTTTGTTCCAATCAATTACCTTAGTTTAAGTTCTGACAGCTCTATAAACTACACTGGCTCTCTTGTGTACTTGAGGACAGTAAAATCTTTAGGATACACTTGTCTGTAACTGTAGCTGGTGTTTATACAAATGCCAGATCAGACTGAGCTAATCAATTAAGAGCAGAAGCTGGCACAAAATCCTGAAACTGATCAGCCTTTGCTGTGATGCCCTGATCCAAGGAGTAAGAGCAGGCAGTTTCATCAAAAAAGTTCTGTGGAGAACTTTACAGAAAGGGATACTGTAATATGAATGATAATTCTGTAGACCATGAGATGGTCGCTCTGCAAGCACAGGCTACAGCTGACATGAGTGAGCTAATGTTAATGCAAGTTATTTACCCTTAGCGGTAGCCTAATCCAATACAAAGAATGGAATCCAGGGCTTTATTCTGTGGCTGTGAAATTGTATCTAAATTCTGGGTGTTTACATTAAGCTAGAGAATGCAGGAGTTTATGTCTGTAAGGACTGGGAGTCTGGTTACTCCACTTGTGAAAAAAACTGAGCTGTTGACTACCCAAGTATGGGTCCATGAATGGATGGCATAGAAAATGCAAACATATAGGAACTGTTTTGTTCAGTGATTCTGAAACTCCCCCGTGTATGACAGTTTTCATTCCCACCACAATTGCAATCCCATAATTTTAACAAGCGGTTTATTTTTCATAGTTACTCTTCATATTTAGAAGGATTACTTACCCTCTTAAGCCACATTATGTTAGAAATAGCCATGCCTGCCATGAAGAATGGAAGTCCAATATTTACATTGTACTATATTACAAACAATTACAAAAAGAGAGGAAATTTTGCTTAACTGATCAAAGACTGAAGTGAATCAATGTACTCCTGATCAGTTAGTCTGGACACATGGCCACTAAAACTAACCATTTGGTAGATAATGAAGAATTCAAAGACTGAGTAAATGATAACAAGCCAAACCTGTGCATTGTGTTAATACGTTAAAGGAGAAATTATAAAATAACTTAAATACATGTGTTCAACAACCTAGTCAGGAACCTAATGATTCATCTTGGTTTTTAATTTGATCAGTTAAAAAAACTTTGTTACATCTTTTAATGTAAATGTATGAAATTAGCACAAAACACTGTGCGGACATGGGACTTTTATTCTTCATGGCATGCATAGCTATTTCTGACATAATGTGTCTTATGAGGGCAACTAATCCCCCTACCCATGAAAAGTACCTAATTAAGAAAAAATTAACAGCTTGTTAAAATTTTGGGATTGTAGCTGAACGAAAACCAGCACACACAGTGTGGAGGCCAAGGACTATGTTTGAGAACCGATAATTTAGTTGATCTGGCATCGTAGTCTTCAACATATTTTCTACTGAACATTTAAGTCTACGAAATTCTTACCCTCTGTGTACTGTTTCCAGAAAGCGTCCTGCAACACAAAGCAAAATCGCTTGGTTTTTCTCCTGGTTTTAAGATTAAGTGCATGTTAGCGACGTTGTATGACGTTGCAGTATAATTGTAGCGAGTGTTCATTCATAATAAATTGAATACTCAACTGTTTGTGGAATGTTTTCAAAAACCTCGCGTGCTTCCTCATAGTTGCAGACTTCCTCAATGCACTCCCTTTCCAAATTACCGGGAGTGAATATTTCGAAGTCAAATCTGTTGAACAACAGATGGCGTCCTAGGAATTTATTTGCAGCTTCCTCTTCCACAAAAACTAGGAAGCAAAAGTAACCCAAGTGAATACAGGATGTTTACGGGACATTTATAAATGTAGGTTACACAGACATATAATTATATTTAAATATCGTTTATATTCTATACATCAAGCTAATTCAAATTTCATATAAATTGATTTTTGGCTGTCGTTTGGTTAGTCTATGAAATAACGATAACAGCACTATCTTAGAGGACATAGGCTACTTACACATTTTTTAAAATACTGTAGCCTATCCCTATTTACTTGACTTTCACAGACTAGGCTACTTGTGTAACAAGGCTAGAAAGCAATCGTAGCCTATTCGTAGCTTAAAGTCTATCACTTAAAGTGTATCACAAAAGGTGATACAATCGCATAACCAACCTTGTTAAACGCATTATATACCCCTGTATGGGCGGTAAATTGTAATTTATAACTCACCTTCACCCGATGGGTCCTCTCTCGGAGTCAACCCTCTTGTAGGTTCACATACAGTGAATCCACAAAGAAGTGCACATAAGAATAAATAAATGAAAAGCATGACTGTCCACGCGATTCAAATTAGCCTGGTTTTATAAATTTGACAGGTAATGTGCTGAACAAAGATTATGCAGTGAAACATTTGCCAATCAGAAAAACGCTCTCAATTGTAGCTAACTTGCGATATCCTTCTGGAACGGTTTTAAAATAGCCTACATATTATTCCTTGTGAAAAGCTAACAAAATAATAAACAAAACCACTTTGTGTTTAACACGATACAAGAACAAGACCGCTCAACTAAACAAGAAGAACAAAAATAAAACAAACCGAAACTAAACTAGCCAGCGACTATAATAAGTACCCTAATTGTGCCACCGGTCCATTTGTGAAATTTCTTCTACAATCTCTAAAGATTATACATTCGGTTTCAAAAACACACGAACAGATACTTTGATCTCGACCACGCCATTAAATATTGCTGCCTGTCCAGTTTCACTTTGAACCAGGTGATTCACCTGTGTGCGTGCGTGACTATGGCGTCGGGTCGCTTTGTTCAGAGTTTTAGCTCTGCTTTCACGGATCAACACGAAAGCATTTTTGTCTCATCAAATAAAAATCCAAACAACACCTATAAATGGTATTGAAAATGAACTTACAGGCTATGCGTTTCTTTGTTTAAGCTATGACTTCAAAATCCATAGATTTCACAAAGCCTAGCCTATTTATTTACGCTGCTTTTGTTCCTTGAAGTTTTGAAGATTAGCTAAATCACATGAATGATTCTCCAAAAAATGTTATAACCATATTCAAACCGTTAACAAATCATACTGTGTTTTAATAGCACATATATCAATTTTTGAGAAAATTTTACAACCGAATTAACGACTGCGTGGGTGTTAAAATTTGCTTATGCGTTTGCATATCTTAAACGCCAGATGGCAGCAATTACAAAGGGCAGCGTCCTCCAACAACTTGTAGATAGCGACTCGCTTTATTCTTTTGTACGTAGTCTCCTCATTTTTAATTATGAAAGCAAAATATTTCTACGATGTAAAGAAGATTGACACTTTCTCGTGTACGTGGTTGCAGGTAGGCCCATTACCGTATCAGAAAGGAAGGCTTACTGTTTTGAAGCGCGCAGCCGAATTGGCCCCCACCCAGACTACTGCAGGATAAGGCTGTCAGAAGTGCCATGAAATTGAGTTCGAATATTAGCTTTTGTAATTAGTCAGAGTTCGAATATATTCGAATATCATTTTCATATAATTCACAAAAATAAGCTGCTTATTTTCGGGCGCAATATGCACGTGACGCTCCCTCTGAACTGGCCTGCGCGTTATTTTCCACAAGCGGGCAGTAGAATAGAGGACATCGGTGAACTTTCATACTAGGTCACTACATCTGGGGCCTCGTTTATAAAACGTATTTTAGATCAACTGTGTGGCGCGTACGTAGAAAATCACGTCAAAGTAGTGATATAAAATTTCAACACGACTCGATTTGACCGTGGAAACGGTTGTGGCTCTACGTCAGGTCTTCACTTGACGTATGCACACGCAAGTTAATTTTATAAACGAGCCCCCAGTTTCTATAACGTAATGTGCAAATGAATAAAGCACTTTCTCGTGGATGTAATTTGGCACAACTCGGCATTTATTAATCACAATAATTTGGGAATGATTGTTTATAGGAAATCCCTGTTTATTTCTTAACACAAAAACTATTCAAACGGCTAATACTGGCTCGCGAGGCTAGCTGACCAGTAACGTTAGGTGTCCATGGAGCTGAAAGTATCACCGGAGGTTATTGGAAAGGAAAACCAGACGATCCACTTGCTCTGAGTCCAGGGCAGAACGTTTTTTGTTGACAGAGGAAGTAACGTTAGCACAGGAAATGAACTTTGCGTGCATGAACATGATTCGCCGTATGAAATTAAACCCTGTATATTCATGTTAATTATAAAACGCTGGATCCAAAAAAAAAAAAAAAATTCGAATGCTCAAATTTAGGTTCGAACTTTAAAAAAAAGAAAAAGATTTTCGAATATTTTTTTGACAGCCCTACTGCAGGATAGTTAATTAGCAAACATCTCGAGCGAGTGAGTTCACTAACCAATTTGATGTGGCCTGTTTCGTCAAAACTGTTTGTCTTTTGTAAATAAATATAATACAGTTTATACTGTTTATTCAATTTATATATTAAAATGAAATTGCCTGGTACAGGAGGGGGACATCTGATTGCTAAAATAAAACCATTTGTGGAAAGTGAATATTTTGTAGCTGGAGCAAATGGCTGTCAGTCCAAAATCAATTGTAAAATCAATTAAAGTCCATAAGAATGGTAGAAACCTAAATGTATGTTTTAAATAGCCTAAATTGATCAAGGATAGGCCCCGCCTGCTGAGTCTGGTTCCTTCCCAGAGTTTTTCCTTTTCACGGTTGCCTCTGACTTGCTCTGAGGGGGTTTAGGCCAGAGTAAACTGTGAAGCGTATTGTGACAGAACCTTTGCAAAATGTGCGATATAAATGACATTTCATTGATTGATTGAACAACCTGTGTGTTTTGTGATAAACGCACATGCACTTGTTCAATCAAACACTCTTTGACTACGTGCAGACCAATACCAGGTCTGATTCAGATCTGAGAATGCTTAGGTGCAGGTCTGAGGTCAATACGATTATGATAATGCACTGCTTGCCCATACAAAACCAAACGTGGTTTAAAACAAAACGTGGTAGACTGGGTGGAGCTGGCGTTACCTCGAGGCAGAGAGGGTCTGGAGGCCGCTCATGATGGTGGATAAGTTCTGCTGCCAGGAGATGATGGTGTCGTGTAGCTGCTTCCCAAAGGTTCGGTATGTACTGTGAATGAAGTGGGTGATAATAGGCCTTTAACATGCAGTAAGTGATCAATGGATTGAGAAGTAACCATATGACTACTGTCAGGCAGACATGCACACCGCAAAATCATTCCCTGTTCTGGCAGAGATATTTAAAATAAATAAAATATTTTGAACGCATTCCAGTGACCAAAAGTAAAGACTAATAAAGATTCTCCTTCTAGAACTGAAAGCTTTTACATTGGACGTTCAATGTGCATATCTTGCTAAAAATAACATTTAGTCATATAAGGTGTAGCCCTGCAGTCAAGCTTGGCCCTGTGGCTAAAGAACCGCAAGCCATGGTAATGCTCCAGACCAGGTGGAGTCATTGAGAAAAGTGTCCGGGAAAAGCATCTCCTTTCACAAGAACTGCTAAAGCCATTCCACCCTGGACTTATAGGAATCAAAAAATGACTCAATTGATAATGTGGGAAGAGGAAGTAGCAGCATCCAAAAAAGACAACCACCACCTCACAAGTTTGTGCTGAGTCTGGTCGATTCTGCGATATAACATCTTGGTTTGCACAGCTGAAAACCAGTGAAACATTCAGTCAAACACAAACCATAATATCGTCCCCTAATAATCTGCTTCCTTTAACTGGTTTATAAATACATCCTGCTCCGAAAATGAAACACAATCTAAACAAGTGCAGATCCTAAAGCAGATCCATTCTGCACCACACCAAAAATAATTACTTTGCATATTCATTGATATATCATCTACGTATGCGAGTCGTCCTTGCTGAAATACATTCTTACTGTATTCTGTGTATGGCTGCCGTGATGTCACACTTGTGGGAGCTTTTAGGCTCTGGACACTGATGATGCCATAAGGTTAGGAAAGGCTTTCCTTTGCAAGCTCTGCACTCTTGATTTTGTTAAATGAATATAATTCAACTCGCCATTAATGTCAAAACTCCACTTGCCACAGAAACTGACCCAGATCTTTTGGAGGGGCGAGAATGATATCATAATACATACTCCAGGTTATGAAGCTGTGCTCCTTTGAAACAGTCAATTACACATGGGTGTAAGGGAGGGCCCAGGAGTTAATTACCAACCCTTTTTATAGAGTGTAAATAAAGAGTATGCTGACATACACATTCCACCCCTGCACACTATGTGCCAAAGCCAAAAACAAACCTGCATGCTGTGCTTAGCTTAGCACAATGGCATCACTCCATTTCTCATTTAGAAAAACTTGTACCTGTCCACTGTTTAATTAGGTCTTCACTTCTTGACTCTAAAGCTGATTTATTGCAGCAAATACATTTTAACAGCGATGTTCATAGGCATGTTTAGTCAAGTAACTAAACCCATCCTTTTGCCCCAAATTCTATGGAAAAAAAAAAACTTTGATTAAAAAGGAATTTGCATAGGGATCTCATGTCACACTGGCCTCTCAGCCTTCTTGAAAATTGAATAGAAATGGTAAATGAAATTGGCCAATCACCTCAGCAGCCACTTCACTGAAGGTACAGACACAAGTGGATTTGGTATGATGTAAATGAAACAACGAAAACATCTCCCACAAATTATTCCCTACATCATCAGTAAAGACGAGTGAGCCTGTTCCAGGGCAGCCATACATGCCCAAGCCATGACTCTATCTCCACCATATTTCACAGATGAGGGGAGGGTGCTTTGCATCATGGGCTGTTCCTTTCGCCACACTTTCGACACTTTCCATTGCTTTGGTAAAGGTTTAATTTGGTCTCATCTGTCCATAAAACTTTGTTCCAGAATTCTTCTGGCTTGTCTGTTTTTTTTGGCAAATTCTATTCTTCTATTCAATTCTTGCTGCTGATGAGAGGTTTGCATCTTGTAGTGCAACGTCTATAAGTTTGCTCTCAAAGTCTTCTGCATATGGTGGCTTATGATATTTTCACCCCTGCCCTCTGGAGACTGCTGGTGATGCCACTGACTGTTGTTTTATGGTTTCTCTTCGTAGCTCAGGACAGGATTCATCTGTCATTGACTGTCCAAACTGCTGTTCTTAATATACCCAGTTTCTGTGCTATCCATCTTCTCAAATCAGAATGCCTTAATTATACAGCAAAAATGACAGATTTCACTCTACCGTTCTCATACTTTTGGAAGGCACTGTAAAATATTCCTGTCCTTTTAATTTCAAATTGATTGCTATCTGTGTCAGTCTTCACCGCCAGCATTAAGGTATTGTGAGTTTTATTCTTCAAATGAATTGTATTTCACTAGATGCCTAAATTATGATTCAATTATTAATCAAAACAGATTTGATCTCGTTTATCATTTCGTATTTTTGTTGTAGCATACACTATGGCTAATCACAAATGCAAAGCCTCTGACTATTAGAGCGCTAACAAGCATAATAATAAAGATTTGATGAAGCACATTCTTTGCCTCTTGTCTGCAGGTTCTCATGAGGAATGACCACAGGGTGCAGCCTACCTCCGTGACTCTCCACCACACAACCACAATGAATAATATCTTGGCTTCCTATATAAGATTACCCCTCACAGTGCTGGGAATACAAGACCAGCTGGTTCAGTGCTATCAGAGGTGAGGGGAGGTTTAAAGTTTACAGGTCACACCATTTATCTCCTCCTAAATAATTCCCATCTCAGCATACTTGTAAGTCTCCTTTTCCAACCTGTTATCAATCTTTTAATGATGAGATAGTCCAGCCCAATGGCTTCTGGAAGAAATACTATATGAATACTATTCCCCCTTTGAATTATACTCCGCAAGGCCAGTCACAATACCATGTGCATAATTTTAGCACACGATTACACAATGCTCCCTCTGCCATGAAATATGTCACTGTTGCCGATATATTTGGTGGTCTAGCTATGTGCGTCATAAAGCATGAGCCATTTTGGCACTGATTGAGGGAGGAACTGGAGGTGGGCCTAGATGCCTCCATGCATTAACCGCTGCCCTACGGAGATGTCAGCTCGTATGTCTTGTTCTGAGGGGTATATCACCTGAAAGAGAAACATGTCTGCTTTCCAGAATAACTTGTAAAGCTGTCATCTCTCATTCGTCAGCTCTCTTCCTCGCCCTTGCCTCCTTGTCAAGTTGGCTTTACTGTCTAGATCATGGCCCAAGGTGTATCACATTCAAATCCATTGAACAAAGAAATAAATGCAATCTTTCAAAGGGACCCCACAGATTCAGATTGTGTCTCCTTATGCAGTATAGTTTGTTGGTGGTGTGTTGTCAGTTATGTGTGTATAAAGTTATGCATCCTTTTTTCAAGTGTTTTTGTGTGTCCAAAGCAACTCTTGTTTTGGAGATTAGCGTCCTCTGTGTGAATGATCAACTATCATCTATATTTTTTGGTAGATTCAAGTGTCACAATTTGTTGAATTAAAATATATTGCATTTTAAAATAAATACATCACTATTTGCACCAGTATTCGCTATAGAAAAATTGAATGTACTGACTTATTTCTGATGGAAATTTTTTTAATGTCAAATTGATGACTTCATTTGGGTCATTCAGGACTGATAGTGATATGCTTGAGTGACTATGACAGTTGCAAGAGCCCTGTATCACCTCATCAATCAGAGAGGTAATTAGTTACAGCTGACATGGTCATTTAACCTGCTGAACATCAGCCTGGTGAAAAAACTGCCTCCTTTCAGGAGGATAATGTCTAATTATTTTGATGCTAGTATTTTACCTATTTAACTTCTTAACAACACTAACCCAAACGCAAGCATATTCTTACCGGTTTTATATAGTAAATAAATATTGTATATTTATATTATAAAAATAGCAGGAAGTGCAATCCTGTAAATCTAATTGAGCTTTTAAATAACATATTTAACACATTCACTTTCATTGTTGTAGATGACTGCATATGAAGGATTTTTTTCTTCATTCATTTCTAAATTAGATTTTAGTGTTTTGTGCTCTATTGTAAACAAGGTATCAAAAGAAGGTGAACATATGCATAGCACTTACTGTTACAATTGTAAATGGGTTATGTTAACAGGAAGTGTATTTCCAGAGAACACTGCAGTAAGTAATTCCACATCAACATTTACTGAGCATGTCTGGTGCTGGTGCCAGTCTAGTGGTTTTACAAAATGAAAATGAAACATCAGTACTAGTGCTTAACAATATAATATAATATAATATAATATAATATAATTCTTGCACATTTCAAGGACATATAAACTCATGTTAATTTCAAAATGGAACTAGCCAGCCCAAGCAGATTAAAACTACAAAATAATGGAAAGGCTGGAAACACTTGATCAACACAATACAATGTCCTGTGTTAATGTAACCATCACAGAGTACATATGAATCCAATAGGACTCATGTATACCCTGTAAGAGTTGATTTAACACTGAACATTTTACTGTGAAGGCCTAAATGACCAATTTCTCTGCCAACCAGCACTTGGTTCACAAATTTTAATTTGCACTACTTTGATGTTGAACTGCACAAGCCATATTGAGGAAGAAATTTATGATGTCATACTGAAATATCCGTATATAAAATTGAAAGATTACATAAACAGATGTCATAAGCTGCTATTGCATAGTCGTTGTATTTCCTAAGCATTTCAAATCAAATGACGAGTGTTTGCTGATAAGCAGTTAACGAGGACATGTCAACAGTGAATAAATGGTATTCCACAATAGAAGTATGTTGTGCATACAGTTTTATTTGACAACACTTCATGTTCTTGACCTTAAAATTCTCTGCTGTGCCTGCTAAGCAATACTATATTTTTTCTGCACGAATACTACACCAAATAATATCATTCTAATTCAGGTCAGCTTAGCAAAGATAAGAAGTTCATAAATAAAAACCCATTTTTATATTTTACCCGATCTTATAATCTATTCAATATCTCAATGAAAAAGCACCAGAATCAAGGTGTTATTGTTCTTTGGGATCCATATCACAGGTGTCTGTTTATGCTACATGTATATAAATAAAGGCACACGTATGTCTATGAATATTCATTTTATTGCACTGAAGTTTTGGGTGTGGACAGCCTTTCTCAAGATATATGCAGGAGAGTGGCTATAGACTGCCTTATGCGCTCATATTGACATAATAACCCAACCCTGTCATAAGGTAAGTGAAGGTGCTGACTATAATTGAGTACCTGAATACTGGGCAAAGCTGTTTAAACATATGCAAAGTCACAGGAAGGCAGTGAGCAAATCATTCATATTCTTGAATCGAAAGGAAAAGCATTATCTATATACAATTGAAGTATGTGCATAGCAATTTGGAATTGTTTTAATAACTATGTAACAAAGTGCAATAAAATGGAATACCACAATGTAGAGAGACATGTGCGGTTTTATCTAATTCTGTAAAACGCATACGATTCCACCAGTATAACTAGGCACCTATGAAATGGATTCACAAGTGCAATAGCACCTTGAAGCAGGTGCATTTCATGGGTAATGGATGTAAAATAAGAAGCCCAAATTAATTCCATCAGTCCATTGCTGGCAGTTCCATGGGCTCTTGTGATATACCCCATTGTTGCTGTATAGGCATGGTTTACACCACACTGGTGCTGTGTTGGGATGGATTATGCCCCAACATGCCCATAACTTGAAAGATGGCGCTCTACTATTGCAGTAATGTGGAGCCTAAACATGCTTCCTCCTGCGCTGCTTTTGCAGACAATACCAGGAAAACTTTAAACACAGAACTGAGGTTTTCCACACAGTTGTAAGTTGTGTCTTCCTCACTTCCTCCGTAGCCTGTAACACCAGCACCGGTTGCAATAATCTTTGTTGTCAACCTGGAAAGGCTTGGTCTGTGTCATCAAGCAAGCTGTGCATGACGGTCCATTGATGCACGTCATTGCTTTTACCCACTGACCCTCGATGGCGCCTCTTTGATTAATGAAAACACCAGATAAATTTCATCAACAGGTTCCCACTGCCTCTGCTGTCTCCCTGGTTAATTGCAGTATCAGTGCAATTGCACTGAGAACCAACCAGGTCTTGATGGATTTCCTAAGCACTGGTTCACAATGCACGCTCCCAAAAAATATTGGACGATACTATTGACAAATGATAGCTTGTATCCTGGCCTGTCAATGTCCATAATCAGCTATTCATCAGAAGACCCTTATTTTTCCTGTGCAAGTCTGACTTGCCAACTCCATGTGCATCATAATTTTTCTCATAGAACAGGTGTACATTCAGTACTTTAATCTAGCTCCCTATAAAACTTGTGATGTTACCACCACCACCACCCCATGATTGTAGAAATGAAACATAAATCTTGCAATATTATGCTTTGTTTGGTGTTCAGCGCTAGTGCTTGCAGTAGATAAAACTAAGTGAAAACGTCTACCAGGGAGTATTTTGTGATCCCCGCTGATAATGGGGTGACAGCTATGCCATTATGCTTTGCTCCTCTTAATTGAACCGAGTATTGAGTTCCATCGTGCTAGGCGCTGAATGAGCCAGGTTTGATCGGCACATAAGTCACTTTTATGAGCAGCCCCAGTCTCCGTGCTAGAGAGGGCCCCCAGTGAGGGAGTCAGACTCTTCATCCTCTGGTTTCCACAGTTTCTATGTGGCTGTCGCCCTGTTGAACAGGGCTGGTCTTATTTTTCAGCGCCTTGAACCAGGTCCTCAGTTCCCACTGTCTGGGCGTTCCTCATCAGGCGACGTCGCGTCTGAGCGAGCCGCAGGTATGCTGGGCGGCGGTACTCCGGGCTCCAGGAGCCCAGGGGATTCTGGGAGAGGGCAGGCCCTGGCAGAGGAGGTTAATGGTGGGGAACTCGGGCCTGGAGCAGGTGTCTCCTGTCAGAGACGTTTTTGCGGGATCACAGCCTGGCCTGGCGCGCCCCGTGCTGACCTGACCCACCCCGTTGGCATGGGATAGGCATGGGAAACAGGGTAACACCCCTGTGTGTTTTCCCTCCTAATCCCGCTGTCCAATGATCACGGCCGACCACTTGTTTTCTCTCAAAGCATGCGGAGTGGCTTCGTTCGAAAGGCTCGTCTGTCTACTGTCCTGTCCGCTAGTGTTTGATAGCGTAACGCGTTCGCTGCTCGAGAATTCATTCTGATTGTTTGCATTCCGCAATGAAAGAGTGATGGAGAGAAAGAAGGCCCAAATACATCATCCTGTGTTCGGTTAGACAATTAGTTAAGGGCAATGATAAATTATAAGTTTGCAATGAGAAAAACTCTTCTGAAACATTGATAGGGAACAATGACCCAGCTTTCTATATGGTTGTTTGACTGATACTGCATAGTTCAAGCATTTATGACCTGTCATTGTAAGAAAAATGAGGTCAAAGGTTTTATGACTGAAATAATAATTGATGCTAGTGTGTGTGCACCCCTTCTGACATTTTTTCATTTTGTTGCTGCGATAAGAATGGTTGTGTCTGAAATCACAAAAGTTTATCTTGAAATCATATATTTTGTCTATTAAGTTCAGAGCTCAGTACATATTTCCACTATATGGTGAGGGTATTTATACATTAAATTCTACTTTTAGAAAACAGTGATTAGTAGAAAAAAACGAAAACCAGTGCAGGCCTATTTCTGTTTAAACCAGTTAATTAGCCGAGTCATTGCTCATGTCAAAGTGTCATGTTTTTTTTCAAAGTGTTTTTTTACATGAAGGTATGTAGGGACATTAATTACCAAATGGAGGAATGTGGTCTCTTTTCAAATTTTAATCTATGGAGCAAGAGTCATTATTTTCTAGGAATTTGGATGATTTAGGTCTGGCCTTGAATGCCAGACAATGGTTCTTTGAATGACTGGTTGCTTTCCACTTGATATCAGAGAGCAGTAAATGAGCACGAACAGTCTTACAGAATAATTCTGAAGTAATGTATCGGGGCTAATCTTGCAATTCCTAACACTGAGAAAAAGCAATAGAAAATTAGTTTCCACAAAAATAAACAAATACATCCACAATAAATAAATAAATAAAACCATGGGGTTCTGTCCAGGAAATGTCTTAGTCTTAGTCTGCTGCATGTGTCCATACGAAAAACAGCACAGGATATTGGAAGACAAGACATGAATAAAAATTTGGCACATTCATAGCCAGGTGACTGCCTGTCATTTGAGGCACATGCAGAGCCAGCGATTTTGGTCACCATTTGATGTATTGATGTATTGAGTCAGTTGGTACTCCACAAAACAGCTCTGCAGACATTTCCTACTGAAATGAACCCTTGTCCTCAGCTGTGGTATTTTTTAATTTAAACACAGTGTAGCATTTTTTAATCGGAGCAATACCTTCTCTTCTTTTATTACCGGATTTTGATCCCCTGGTGGAAAACAGGCTTGACATGCTCCTCAGCCCGAAGTTCAGGGCTTTCTGTCTGGCAAAAGATAAGCGCTTTGCCGTGATTTGTGGGCCTGGTTTTTGATTCCTGCAGAACCGAAGCTGTATAGTACAAATGTGGAGATACTATCTCTGACCAGACAATATTTCTCCTGTCTGTTGGATGGGAGCCAACCTCTCTGAGTTTTCATTCCCATAAACCTACTGTAAATGAAGAATGAAATATTTCTCTGCAGAAGATTAATTTCATTTTCTGAAGATATAAAATCTGCTGGATTCTGGTAAAAGGGATCTTTTCCTGGACTCTTTTGTTGTAATCTATTTAGAGAACACCGTTTCGGGGGCATTGAAAGAAAAGTTTCAAATCCAAAGCTATCCATATGTTACTATTTTTGTGGGGGCGGGAGGGGGGTTGGCTATGTGGCCCATTTCTGTGAACTTTGGTTGAAACAGCTCAGTCTATTTCTGTGAACTTCAGTGGGGATTGGCTCGTTACATTGAAGCGAGCAGTAGCTTTATTCAATCACTCCATTTTGGCTCGAGCTGTTCATTAGGAATTTTGTTTTGGGCTTTTTGACCAGCAACCAAGGCCGTTCTTGGAACGTACAGAGGTGCTCTAATTAATGAGCTTGCAGCTGGCCGTACCACTCTGACCGGTACACGGTTGCCTCCTCTTCCATCCCTTCCCCGTCTGTTTAGGTAATGTTGGATGGGGTCCCACATCCAGTTAAAAACAGAATTCTCCCCATTCAGCCTTTTGAAGAGAAGCCAGTATTTTAGTTCTTCAGAGTGTCTCACACTAGAAGGTTTTTTTTTCTTTTTTAGATTTCCCTAATGCATCATTCCAAGACGTACCGCTATGAAACACCACATGGAACACTGATTTTAATATTATCCTTTTGTCCACCTGCTCATAATATCAACAGCACCCTAAATTGTTTTCTAAATGAAATATTTGCTCTAGGACAGTCACATGTAAGCCAACAACCACATTGTTGGCTACAATTTATAGCAGGATTTTGAACGTTTACACTGAAATTGCCTTTTTTATGTAAATGTTTTAATTATGAATTTTTTAAAGTTGTGTTTGAGATGTACAAGTGATGTTGGAAACCCTGGTGTATGCATTCTACTTGGTGCTTGGGGCATAGGATGTAAAAATGGTGTCAGTACTATAGTGAGCATAGCTTGTATCTGCACTGTAGTGCATTTACTGTGTAGTGCTAGTTGTAGATATTTCCTGTTAAAACAGACAAAGGGTAACTTTTCAATGCAGCGTGATTATTGACAGCAGTGATTATAGCACAGTGAACAATCAAAGAGAATAGAAGCGCTGTAAGGTATGCAGCCAAATGAAGGCCACTGCCTTCTTCTTTTGAGGAACTCACGTTGCTTACAATGCCCCTTTCACTCTTTACATGTTAGTAAAAAATGTTCTTTGTTTCTTATTTGCAGAGTGCCTGTTCTTTCTTCCTTATTTGCAGAGTGCCTGTACTGTGTTTTTGCCGTCTGAAACAGTATTTCTGCCAACTGGCAAGGTTGCCGGCTAACCCCCCCCCCCCCCATTTCAAAAAACAGTGGAAGGGAGTGAAGTGTCATAAGACTGCCTCCCTTTCATAGCCCAGGGCCCAGGTGAAAAGTGACCTCATTCTACAAAACTAATCCTCTTCATTATCTCCAGCATCCATTTCCAATTCACTTTGAAGTCCATGGAGATAGATATCGCGAGCACATTATACAATGTAGATCATTGGTTCCCAACCTTGATCCTGGGGATCCTGTGTATGCTGGTTTTTGTTCCAACCAGAGTTGTAATCCTGGAATTTTAACATGCTGTTAATTTTTCTTAAATAGGTGCTTTTTGTGTTCAGTGGAATTATTTACCCTCTTAAGCCATATTGTGTCAGAAACAGCTATGCACTAATGTGGCTTAAGAGGTTAAATAATCCCTCTAAACATAAAAAGCATAATTAAGAAAAATTAACGGAGTGTTAAAATGCTGGGCTTGCAACTGTGGTTGGACTGAAAAGCAGCACACAGGGGATCCCCAGGATCATGGTTGAGAACCACTGCTGTAGATGATCGGCAAAGTTTTGCTGCACCCTTGTTTATATTAACATGACATTGTTGTGGTCCAGACAAAACAAATTAATTTGTATTGTGCTATATGTGACTTACATAAAATCTGAAGCAGGTATTAATTGGCAGTTTCACACATCTGGGGCTATGTTGATGCATGACTGTGTATTGACCATGGAGGAGAGTTTTCAGGTCAACATTACCACTTGCTACAGCTTGTCCTTACAACTTTCTCCACTTTGTAAATCACTCACATTCCACAATTTCAATAAATTTCCCCCATCTTGTTATGTTTACTTAAACCACTGCAAGCAACTTCCAACTTTGGTGTCCTCATCCATGGGTGAAAAGTGGCATTGACCATTTCCCTTTTCTTTGAAGGCACTGTTGTTTTAAACCAAAGATGGATCTGTGGGACGAAAGTCTGTTAGGGGTTGACATCAATCAAATGGCTGAATGTAGGCAAAGGTTGAGTCTGCTACCTTGATAGAGTCCTGGATACGGCTGCTGGATGTGGTCAGCCAGCATACTTTCTGGGTCATTTATGTTGTTTTTTTTTCCCTTGTACTTTTTTGAAGACGTCTTTGGCTAAACACAGTCGAGTTTTATTTTAAGACAATTTGTTGTTTGTGGAGGAAAAATGCATTATAACGGTCAAGGGACCCATTACTTCTCTCTGCTATTATTTAAGAATGGCTCTTTGGACATTTACAGATGCCTTTGTGTTCCTTTGGGATTGGACGGGCCGAAGCTTCCTACTTCCAAAACAAGTAACTGCAAGTAACTTCAGGATCTTTGTTGTGATAGGCGTCAACTCCTCAACCAAAAGTCTTAGCCGTGAGGCTAATTTGGCCTAGCTATTAGCTTATTGAGCTGTTTATTTATTCTGTCCCAGAGAGCTTTGAAGAACTGATTACGGTTTATCTCTGAGTCAAGCCAAACAGTAAAACAAAAGGCAAACGGTTTCCATAAGGGGACAGTCCTTGTGAAAGTGAAATAGTGAAAAGCATCACAATCAATGCCATATATTTTTTACAATAAAAAATAGTTACACCATACTTATTTATTCCTAATTTTATGTTTCTCTCTCCCTCTGTTGGCGTGTGTGTGTGTGTGTATGTGTGTGTGCATTAAGATATACAGTCCACCCTATGTATACTGATTTAATTTCTATGTTGTGGGAAATGTTCACTAAAGACAATTGAAAAAAGCACCTATCAGAATCTGAAACAATGCAATGAGAGAGACAGAGAGAGAGAGAGAGAGAGATGTGGGGAGCAAGTGGAATGGGGGGTGGGGTGCGATGGTCAGCATTACACTTAAAAAAATACAATAACTTTTACTGAATTAAATCTCATTTCCGGAAGGAGACACAAGATAATGATAACATGAGCAGTAGCCATGGGTTTAGGCTTGGCATTCTCAAGTTCATCAAGGAATTTCAGGAACCATTGTTACCACAGTCTACCAACGAGAATGCAAATCATTTCTGGGTTTGACTATGCAATTGAAGGGGGGGGGGTGGGGGGAACTGTTTTCAGTATGTCAGCGTTGTCTTCAGGACTCATCCTGTTCAAATTGTGCACTGGGCTCCATTTAAATAGGGAGGCTGGGAGGCAGGGAGGCTTGGTTTTTTTAAGGAATCAGACTGCAGATTCATCAACAATCCTGAGTGTGCTGCCGGCTCCTTGTGTTTACATTGTCGTCTTTCTCTTTTCAGGGCTTGCAAGAATCATGATACATGGAGCAATATTCGCATAAATGTAAAAGAAAGCAAACAGCTCTTAAAATAGACCAAATCTGATGTGGCTATTCTGGTCTCCGTCATAAATCCATCTTTCATTTTATTCTGAGAGGCACATGTGAACAAAGATCTATACTGCTGATGCTGATGATTTCACATGAAGCCCAGAGAGAAGCCAGAGAGGGCCAATGACTCGGCCTGAAATTCAACACTGAATTTCTGAGCATTTTATTACTTAGGTCTCATTCTCAATTCACAGCACTGGTCCAGGTAAATGTTTCTCACTTTGTTTTCCTTGCTCTGTATCTTGCTATCGTGGCCTTTGCCTCGAATTGGAAGTTCTCCAAGCATGTTCCTATTCCCTGGATAATGAGAAGATAAAGAGGCTCTGACACAGTGACTCCTCTGACACTGGCAAGCTTCTTTTTTTTTCTCCCCCTCTCACTCTCGCTCTTCTCTTTTCCCCGAGTTAAAGAGTTGAATCCTGGGTCAGCGGCTTTCTGCGGAATCCCAGACTAGATTTCCAGATGCTGCAGCCGGAGAGAGGCGGGCGCGAGTTCTGAGCTCATCAATTTCAGCCTCGCGAAAACCCGGCCGCCCCGCGCGCGGGGTTGAGCTGCGGGGCCACGCCGCGGTGCAAATGGCGGACAAAGCGAGACGCGCGCCGGTCTGACTCGTTCCGGGGTGACCGGGGCTTGCGGTGAAAGAGGAGAAAGGGAGTTTCTGCTGAAACGTTTCGACTTAGCGGCTCCGTATGCGTTCACGGCACCTTCGAGGGAAGACCGAGAAAAAGCCTTGCTCTGGTTGGCGGTAAGTGAGAGTTCTAATTAATGAACGGAGTGACATTACAGAAACAATTAGGATGTCGCAGATAAGCATGCCCTTTTCCACACAGACACACTGAAGAATCTCATGCCTGGTACAGATCATTTGACTCAAGGGATACTGTTTTTACTATAACAGCTAAAAATGCATCCATATATTAAACTAGCATTATCATTTTTTGTTTTTTCTTTATTTTCCAGCTTCCAATTGCAATTTGTAAGCCCTGGAAACATGCAGCCAATCATATATTTTGAGCTTTGCAATTGGCCTACCCTGCCTGACCAACCAGGGCAGTTGCTATGAGCAGTTTGGGTTTGGATTACCCTGCTGAATGCAGCCCTTTTTCCTCTGGAAAACATAATTGATTGACAGACAGATTTATTTATCTTTATCAGTCATGTTTAAAAGAAAATGTAGTTTTTCTTGGTGGCCACATAGTAGTTGTATATTAGTCACATTTATACATATGATAATATATAATAATCTAGAAGTTCCATACGAATGAAGAAAGGTACAGTTTATGTGTTTATTTTCATGTGTCATGGAGTCATGAAAGCATGCACCATATCATATTATTTATTCTGTTCTGTTGTATTTGACCAACAGCATTACTGCTACATGTACTGTTGTGCCACGGTACTGTCAGTTAAAATTCAAAATAGACAGGTCATTCAGATGTGCCATGGAGATTCCGTGAACAAATGTTTGTATCACTGTTATCATGATCACAGCAATGGTGGGCAAAACCAGTAGCTGAAGAGATGTCCTTAAAAAGTTCATAGATTAAATGCAGTTAGACTGCTCAAGGACAGCATTGAATGCAACATCCCATGTAAGACATATGATTACATACACATATGTAGGGGCTGTACCTAATACGATACATGGATCAAATACAAGTCTAAGTCAAAATTTTCTGAAATATACTTCATAATCTTTCTCCTTTAGTATGCACAAAATGACTAACTGACACAATTATACCCTATATATATACACACACACACACACACACACACACACACACACACAATGTTTCATTGTTTGTATGACTTTAAAAAATAATTTTGAAGCTATAAGAATGTTTTCTTTTTGTAAACAACCCTATTCAGATATTGCATAATTGATCGTCTGTGTGAATCTCTGTCAATGCCAGCTGAAATATTTTAGTTCAGTTGGATATGTAGTTCAGAATAGCTTGAAAACTGACTTTTTTTTTTCTTTGTACCTTTGTGTTTACTTGACCAATGAAATTATCCACTGTTAAAAGTACTTTATAAAACATAAATATACATATATAGATGATCAGCTAATTCACTATTGATGTCCAGTGCAGTATTAATACAGGCCTATTTGATATACTGTATTATACTGAGAGCACTACAGTACACACTGTAACTGTCTGCCATTATCTCAATCTGACCTCCTCGTGAACTCATTTGAAAATGTTACTATTTTTTTTTCAGTCATATTGGACTCAAATATACACTGTATTTGTTTATTATTTATGTGGCATTTATAATTTGGTAATGCTCTAGAGTTTTATTCCATTTTCAATAGAGCAGAATCTGCTCTGATGGTGTGTACTGGTGCTTGTGTGTTTTTTTCTCCCCTCTACAAAGAACAATGTTAATGTTAATTAACATTAAACATAATGAGAAATACATATATCAACGTTGCAATTTTAAACTATTTTTTAGTAGTTACCAACAAATGACAAATGCCATATGTAAAATTCACGAGTTGCTTTAATGTCTAAAACTAAAACAGGCCTGTTTCGCCCTTTATTTAACAGGTTAAGGCCAATTTGTTTTTCACAGTTTTGCCAGTTCTATGTGCTACTAGTAGCCAATTACTAAATTTGTTAGGAATATATAGGAATAGATTGCCATTGCTTACTATTTTTATTTGATTGCATTTCGCCATTGACCACTCTGCATTTGTTGTGGGTATTGGACGTTGGACGTGTAGGATTCATACGAAGTCGCGGATGCCTCTTTTATTTAATGTAAGGGTTAACGGGGTTTTCAGATATTCAAAACAGAATTCCCTCCGTGCCAAACTCCATCAATCAGCTTGAACTCCTTTCTCCTCACTATTTCGCCCTTTCGCTAGTTGGATCTCCCGTGAGATAAACTGCTAGTAAAAGATAGCCTATACAAGGGGAGTGTTTTAAAATTATTTTATTACTTTTTTACGTGAACGGTGTCTGTTTTCTCCAGGGTGTACAAGAGATGGCACGAGATGGCAAGTGTATTTCATAGTACAGCCTATTGTTATTAAAGACTGATTTCAGAGACGAGAATTAATAATCAAGCTATTTTATTAGGTCGCTGTTTTGCAGTATAAGCAGAATAAATGCGCGGAATATTCCTAAACTAGTAGGCTAGCTACTATTATTTTTTCTCATCTTGGTACTGGAGATAATTTATATGCGTTTAAGAAAATAAACAATAGCATATGTCAAACTTTAGAATGAGCTACATAGAGGTTAATAATTAGGTCTACTTATTTTGTTCTAAATAATGGTTCAGAGGAGTAGCCAGGAGAAGGCATTTAGAAATAAACCTATTTACCTACGTAGACTATCAACAAATTTTTTTGTGCCCCTTCCCGGCAATTTAGAATTTTAGTGGTTTATTTGTGCAGAACTGACATAATATATTTTCTCTGAGAAAGTAAATGTCGTGATGTTTTATTTTTACTTTTCAATCTGATGGAATGAAATAAAAAATTCACAATCTACACAATACTACAAGACTAGCCTTTTGTCTGTTACGACGCCATTAAATGACAACACAATTATTCTGTACTTTCTGTTCTTTTATCTGCACTGACAAGAGACAATAAGCCTACAATTCAGATTGGTTTCTTATAATTCGAACGATCCGACAAACGATTTATATTTAATGTAGGCCAACATAAAAATAAAAATAAACCACAAAATGTGCATTAGGCTATAATAATTCGCTACTAGGACTACAATAAACCATTATGTCACTACCACTGATAATATTGCGTTATACAAATAGCAGCCTATTCAATAAATATACTATCGTGGGCCAAGCTTGGAAATATGACTTTAATTCATAAAATTGCTGGTTACTCCAATTGTAAACACAAAATTACGCATTTATTTTCTGTCACATAGGCTAATCTACAGATACTCGTGATACTAAGTTATGAGCCTTTATGGAATAATAATAATAATAATAATAATAATAATAATAATAATAATAATAATAGCAGCAAGAAGATAATTATATGATGTACACACTGCCAACAGAAACTATCGTTACATTCACCTGATTAACAGTCTTTACCACAATTATAGGGTTATTGGATGATATTGGTTATATGAAAGTGTTGTACTAATTTAATAATCTAGCCTAAATAATTACAACGTTCTTCAATGGTTTCCCAACACCATTATCTTATGTATCACATAAACCTCTCCGGTATTAATCAATTTCACATTCCAATTTGAAGAATTATTCCACCTCCAATTGCAATTTGTGGAAAAAAATTAAAATAAAACATTAAAAAAGAAAAAAAAATGATTTTAATGGATTTCACTTGGTCTGAACGTACGCGTATGGCAGTTTGTCTCATATTTAATTAGACCTATACTTAATACACGAAACAACTTTCAATAATATGTAAGCAGCACAATAATTGTGAAAGTTAATACACAATTTTAAATTTTTTTAAATTTGTTTTCCTGGGTTAAATTTTGCGATGATGCGTTGGGAATAGCCAGGTTAGGGGAGGACTTCTGACTGAGTACCGGAAAAAGTTCCCAAGCTGCTTAGCTGCTTTAAATTAAACCTGTTCGGAATTGTGCAATATTAAATAATGTTTATATCAGAAATACGCACGTAAATTATTTGTTCCAGATGCTAATTTATTTCGCACTTTACAATGTTGCTATCCTCTGTGGGCAATACTTCTTTCATTTGTTTAGATACATACGGGACATTTGTGAAAACATACTTAGTCTTTATGTAAAATTTCAAATAAAAAATGTTAAAAAAAAAAGAAATATATACACATACACACACACTCTGAATGGAAAGCTCAGGCAAGTGTATTCACTTCTGGCCGCGTGTTATGTTTTTTGTTGAAGAATTCCTTGATGTCAAACTGAGAATAACTGAGAAATAACTGCATAAAATAAGAAAAAATATAATAATTCAAACAGTTGCAACGCCAGTAACATATTAATCAACGTGTGAAACAAAGCATATATAAAAATTTAAAAACAGTTAACCGCCTCCCCCACCACACACCAACATCCATATAGTTGACATCCATCTAACCCCACTAGGCACAGTCTCTTACATTCTCACTTGCGCTGCCTGCTCTGGGACAGTGGAGTGAAAGATGTTTAGAGAAGAGGGTCAGTGAATGAAGTGGTGGACTCATCCTCCTTACTCATTGGCTCGAGGCTCCTCCCCCCAACCCCGGAGTAAGACTCTATTTGAGCTTTCGGGACTCCGGCGAAAAAACAGACACATGAGTTACGGAGCTGAGGGCAGCTCCTCCACCCCCGCACTCCCCATCCATTGACAGAACCAAGACCGCATCACCGCCAGGACCGGGCCTCGACCATCCGTCACCACTCCACCGCGTGGACCGTTCCGGTTTGTTTTGAGCTTTCAAATTACCGTTCGGAGGAAAGCGGTCGCTGCTCTTTCGCTCGACTATGAGGGTCTGTTGGACTTGACTTGCGGCTTTGAGAAGCAGGACTGTGCTAGGGACCTCTTTCAGTTGTGTGGCTGCTAGGAACTTTCGGCTGTGCGGCTGCATCGCCCCCCCACTCGAAGGCAACGAAAGTCGTGCCCGGCCGGGTCAGGAGCAAAGTGGCAGAGATAAGGCTCGCCGACCTGGGCGGACCGATGGGGTCGGACATGCGGGACCTGAACGCCCTGCTGCCGGCCGTGCCGGCGCTCCCGGGGGGCGGGGGGAGCTGCGCGCTGCCCGTCAGCAGCGCCCCTCAGTGGGCCCCCGTCCTGGACTTCCACGGCGGCTCGCCGTACAGCTCCCTCCCGTCCCACCACCCCTTCATCAAGCAAGAGCCCGGCTGGACGGCGGCCGACTCCCACGAGGACCCCCACTGCGGCCTCAGCGCCTTCACCGTGCACTTCTCCGGGCAGTTCACCGGGACAGGGGCCTGCAGGTACGGGGCCTTCGGGGCCCCCCCGCCCAGCCAGCCCCCCGGCAACCAGGCCAGGATGTTCGCCAATGGACCCTACCTGCCCAACTGCGTGGACAGCCAGCCGGCCCCCAGGAACCAGGGTAAGTCTTCCACACTCCTTCACTGCTGTCAAACAATATATGCAGGGCTAACCATTCTCTAGGAAACAGATCAACACCTTTGATCGATCCACTGAACTACATTTTCAGGCCTGCTAGTATGGAATAGAATTATTACTAATTATAGGCTTCGTAGTTTATTATTGCCAGGCTCATGTGTTTGGTATGATAAAAGTGTATCAATTATGTATCATGCTATAACTGTATTTTTATCAGGGAAAGCTAACATCATGTTAGCCGTGGCTGAATATGCACAGTGGAACTGTATTTGTCATTCCAAAACAGCCTGAAGCTGCATACAGGTCATCATGCATCGCTCATCACACTTCTGATTCTGTTTGGAATAATCATTCTTCTACTTTTTTCTTCTTAATTCTTTCTTTAATGTATTTTTTAGATTTCATTAAAATAAATTACAAATCAAACTTCTAAAGTAAAAAAATGGCATTTAATGTATTTAAATTTTAATGAAATCATTGGATGTCAAGATAGGTGACAGCCACTATGCATATTTTTCAATATTTATTTATGAAAAATAGCATATAAAATTAAGTATATATTTCATACATTTTGAACAACAATATATTATGTAAACGTTTTGTTCCCATTTAAAATTTGACATGAAGGCAGTTGCCAGGGTTAAATGTTTACATTTATATTTTCATAAATGTGATAGTCAAATTATTTACAATTCAGGATGAAATAATAGTCGTAATTATACTAATAATGCATATTTCATTGTTTCAAATAAATAAAAAGCCATTTTCAGTGGCAATATATTTGAAATGGAAATACATTTTTTGGGGCCTTGTTCTTGTTATTTTTTTGAAATAGAGATCATTGATATTAATACTGCTTGGTATTGCTTCTATTTTATATATTTTTTACTTCTTTAATCACAGTAAATGCACGAGAGCACACTACATCAGAGGTCATATAAATGATTGTCTTACTGAATTATTGCAGGTAATCGTATTATTAAAGTAAATTAATCCAGACACTCTGGTGAAATAACAAAGGGCAACACAGAGTCAATGTTTCAATTCTAGGTGATCTTTGTCAGGTCTCAGACCCCAGAACTATCTTATAATACTGAAACTTTGTCGCTGTTTTGTCCTTTGGTAATATGGAGCATTGCAGATGTTATTTGTCAGCTCATTACCTCATCTAAATGTAATGTGCTTATGCCCACTGGTTTTTAAAATCATATTTATTAAAGTATCTTTAATATTCTTATTATTAGAATATCAGAATATTTTTCATAAGAAAATCATGATGTATTACTATAGAACAATGAAGTAATACCTAATTTAAAGTTATGTGAAACCCACATGTTTATGCATTGTGAAGTGGAACAATGGTAGTCGATATTAGAGTAGAACATTTTGTTTTCCGTTTAATTTTGGCAGTCAAGGTTGTGGCTTGGTACATGTTAGGCAACAGGATGTGGGAACAGTGTTAGTTTGGCTCATAGCTTGTGGCTTTTTTTCACTAAGTCTAACCGTAATCTTTTTAGACAAAAACTATGGTCCTCCATGACCCGTTCCCCCATGCCCACCACATAACAACTGGTCCACAGCATCCAATATCTGTGGTCCTTCTCAGGGACATTGGAGGCCCCTCAAGATGGGACAGTTATCTCCAAACAGATGTACAGACCTTAGCTTTACTTTCAGCACACTGCCATAAATCCCTGCCTTTTGTATGGGCCTAATTAAAAATGAACGTGCTATTGAAAATGACTTTGCTGCGTGGGCCAACCTCTTTATCGAGTTCCTCCAGGACCAGTGGCAGGCTAACACCAGGAAAAACATAGTCAAGAATCAATCTGCTAGGAGAAGTTCTGTGAAGGTCACCAAGGGTATGCACAAAGCTGGGATAAAGCAATCTACCGACATTGGGTATGTGCATGTGTGTGTATCTGTGTGTGTGTGTGTGTGTGTGAAGTGGGGGAAACTCTGTTAGAAGAAGAAAGAGAGGTCTGTTTCATGAGTTATTGAACTGATAAGGAGGACAACACAGCTGTGAGACTGGAGTGTCTCTGCCTTTGACCGCAGGATTTCGAGACCATACTTACGAATATGTTCCCCCCCCCCCCCCCCCCCCCCCCCCCCCCAAGATTTATAATAGCAGGTGAAAGATTGGCCCCTTGCTGCAATGTCCAAACAAACACTGAAATCAAAATATAATTTTCACGGCCAATGTAGCCATGAATCAAAATGCAATATGGAATTAAAATAATTCATTTTGATTACTTTTTTTTCCGAGGAGTGCGTGTCAGCATTTAGACGTGAGAATATTTTCAAAAGTGTCTTTATAGCTTTTTCTGAATTCAGCGTGAATAATCGAAACAAAAGTTGACATATTCACAAGACAAAGTCATTGAATTATTGTATCCGACGAGACAATGTATTAATCAGTTTTATTAAATCTATTATTTATTGACTGTGTATGTGATGAATAAACAGTACATTTTATAATATACGCATATGTGTATATATATATATATGTATAAATATATTGCTGTTTTACTGGGGTGGGGTATTTTAAAGAATATTCCAACAAAATAATGCACTACAGTCCCATAATTCATTGCTAGCTAAATTTCAAACAATATGGACACTGCTCAGAACAAAATACACTTATTTGAAAAATAGTCTTTAATGAAAATATACGCCTTATCAAAAGGCCTTATTTATGTCTTTTGAAAGGGCTGTTCAAGTATCAAAAGAACAATACGCGTAAGAAAAAACAACTCATTGAGGGAAAAGGTGATTCTGGGACAGAATTCCCTGTTGCTTTTTTATTGCGTTCCGACCTAACCAGTACTGTAGCTAGGCCAGCTCGTGGGAGCTTTGGGAAAAGGAGAGTGCTGAACTGCTTATAGCCTATGCTTACTGTATGAACTGGACTTAATGTGTTCATGGCTACGAATAACTGATAAATAACGAGTGTTGTACCTTATTGGAACTGTGCTGTGTAGTTGTTCCAAAGACCTTTGGTATGTACTTATTGTACATCGCTTTGGATAAAGGCGTCTGCCAAAAAAAGCGCAATGTAAATGCAATGCAATGTTATAGGGATTCCCCTCTCAGAGCCAAGTCACAGTTCTGTGAGCACTCTCTCAATCAGTTCATTTCCACGGAAAAACACCAGGGTTCGAAGAGTCGGGGACCGGCAGAAGACAAATAGGAGGCCTTAATGAGTTTTGTGTCGGAGGGTGCCGCGAAAGTGGTGCCCGGTAATTAATGGAGGTGGCGCGTTGAGATGGGGTGATTTACGAGGCGCCGTCAGCCGGGGGGTCAGGGGTTCGCGTGATTCACCCAGGAGTCCGGTGTCACCGCCTCAGCGTCCCGTCGAGGGTTTGTTTTTACCTGGGACGTTTCCTCTCACCTCCAGGGGGACGGGCGGCGAGAAAAAATTGAAAAATGCGTCCCGTTCAAAAGACGCCCTGTTTCAGATATGGATACTGGACTGCTGGTGTTCCTCTGGTGTCAAACATACCATGCTTGATTTATATTTTTTGTAAAGGTCCAAACAGTTTGTAATGATTAACTTATACTTACTAAGATATAAGTTCATTTATACGTATAAGATAAAAGATGCTTTTATGATCACACCTCAATGCCTTGTGTTGTTTCACTGTTGTAAAATAAACGTATCAAACACTTTATTTGTTTGATATGTTTGAGATATTTGAATGAGCACATACATGCTTTGTTTCTCAGAAAGGGAACTGTCATAGTCAATAATGTGTACATTAAAGGGAACATTTCTCTGTGCTGTAGTTTTAAAAATTGAACCATGGTAAATGATGCCAGAGAAACATGGGTACTGTCAAAAGACTTATGGATTGTTTTTTTTTCTTCTATGAGTGACCTGATACTATACATTAAATTAATAGTGACATCATAAAACCATTTCCCTTCAAATCGTACAAACACCAAGATTGCCAGTTTTCTTAATTGCGCCAGTTGTAATTTATTTTGAGCATATTTTGTGCTGTATAATGTATAATTAAAGGGTGATAAAATAATAAATGGCTTCCAGGGTGCATCACATTATAGTTTTTTTGATGGCAGTTCCAAACAAAGACATTTTTGTAAATCCTCTTAACCAAAAATGCACTTCCTTGCAACAAATACATGTCCACAACCTAGGAGACGATCCGCAAGGCTAATACACTGTCTGCCCCGTCTCTCTCTCCACCACTCCCTTCTCAGGTTATGGCGCAGTGGCTTTTGACAGCGCCCTCAACTATGGTCACACTCCGTCACACCACACCTCCCAATTCTCCAACCAGACCTTCAAGCATGAGGACCCTCTAACTCAGCCAAGCAACATGGGTAATGAGTGCAACGTTCAGACTGACCAACTGCCTGCTGTCCTGTGCTGCTGCCCTTATGATGTATGTCTGTGTGAGTATGTTTGTTTGCGCGCGTGTATGTGAACTTTTGTGTGTTTCCACTTGTTTCTTGTCTCCATGTGTGGGCATACTTTATGTGTCAGTATTCATGCGTGTATGCGCATAAGTGTATGTGTAGATGCTAGACGTGTGCAGAGATATCACTATATACTTTATGTATCTGTTTTATATGCAAATTATGTGCATTTGGATACAGATAATTGACAGAAACCTGGAAGTGGGCGTGGCTTTGAGCAAAAAGGTGTGCAAACGAGAGACAGTGGAGGTTATTATGCCATACAAACTCATGACTAATCACTGATATATCATTAATCATGATCATAACAGGTTTTATAAAAATGAAACCATATCAACCGTAGGCTAAGTAAATGTCGCGAGAGTGTGTAAATAAGCGCTAGAAGACTACAAGGGGTAAACTACAAGTTCAAAGGAAGTTAGGGGACGTGACGTCAATGAGGGGACATCGCAAGGTGAGCAGAAAGTCGTCTTCTGGCAGCCCGCGTTGCAATGATGTATCTGCCAATGTGGCAAGAGACCATTAAAATATTTTTTTTAATGTTTTATTGTGTGTAATAAATTTTCATTGTTTTCTTTGCAGTATGATTTTCCTTTGGAACTAGCTGAAGTTAGGTGGACCAAATGCTCGATTAGAGCAAGATGTGTATTTCCAGTTTTTCATCATTGGAAAGCGTTACTCATTTCCGTTTCATACTCACCTTTTTCTGCAAATCAATTTTATGTAATAACAAGGGATTTGCATGCTTTAGCAACGGATGAAGAGAAAATCTGAATATCATTGGGCAATTTCAAGAAAGGAAAATATGTGTTTACAATGCATTATCTGTGGCTTTCTAAATACGGCTTTTGGATTGAAAAACAACCTTAGTAGTTACATATTCTTTGTGGTGTTAGAGTAAACTCTGCCATTGGAAAACTCCCACCATTGGCTTTTCTCTGAGGGGATGCCTTCCATTGTGAAATCAGATACAAGTTAACTTACACCTACTCAGGGTAATGAATACATAGCGTCCAGGTTCTGTATGTTCTTTTGCAGTCAGTGTGTGAAAAGCTAACAAACAGCAGAGTAACCCTTCTCTTAATTTTGTGGAGATAAATTATCAATCTTTTTTTCTGGAGGAAATGGCAATAAGGGAAACTATTGGAATGTTTAGAACTACCAGGGGACCAATTCACAATGTTTTCAGGCGTAGAAAGAGCCCAGATTGTTCGTGTGCTCCTTGATATAGAGGCGTGTGTGTTTACTTTTTTTCGCTTCAAAGCGACTATTGTTTTCAGAACTTAAGTGTGTATGAGGCTACATTTGGCTCCCCTGCCTCCCTTGATATTTCAGCTTTTCATCTTTGAGAATGGATTCCTTCTGGGTTAAATGGACTAATAACCAAGGTTCACTGGAAGCACACAGCTCTGAATCAGCATTGAGTCACAGCAAACTTAACTGATTTGTTAAGATTGGTATAGTCCACTGAAAACCTGTGACTCCACATTTCTATATTTCAGTGTACACATATAACCCTGTGAAAAGGCTTAACAGAGGACCCTGATCACAAATGGTAGCTTACATTTTTTACATTTTACTCCCACTCACATTTCACTTAGTAATGCAGAAGTGCTAGTCTCCGTGGGATTGGGAATTTTATTTTCCAAGAAAGGAGACTTACGATTAATCAGCTGGTTTGCTTTATTGATGTTACACAGAGGACTTGGTTCTGTAGCCGCGGTCTCCTTCTAGTAATGTAAAAATATGAATCCTTGAATGTGCAGGTCGTAGTTTTGACATTCTGACAAAAGGGAGAAAGGAGGCTTAAGCTCATTTGACCTGTGTGTGATTTTAACATTGAGACAAAAGAGAGATGCGATATTTCGGCTTGTTCGATTGTTGTTTTTTTGTGATTGCAATGTACGTTGAATGGTGAGGGGGTAATGTTTAGCATCAGCATTTAGCAATGCTTAATGCTGACACAAGGGGGAGAGATGGTATTTCAGGCTGCCTGACCTGCGTATTTGTGGGTTGTGCAGGTGAGCAGCAGTTTCCAGCGCCGCCTCCTGTGTACAGCTGCCACACCCCTTCTGACAGCTGCTCCACCAACCAGGCTCTGCTCCTGAGGAATCCCTACAGCAGGTACCCTACAGACCCTCCTGCACTTTCCTGTGCTCCTATGCCAACCAAGCTTTATGACTTGTTTAATAGGTACAGATTCATTGAACCCCTTCCTGGGTATGAAGGCACAGAGTGTGTTGTATTGGTTAGGCAAATAAATTAAAAGGGTTAGACAGGTTGACTAGAAGGGTTAGAAGGAAAGAAGGGAGCGGCCATGATGAATGGGATTTATGCAACCAAAACTCCTCTATTGTGGGTCTTGATTACATCTGGGTGACTCAAACATATGGAAACATTGCTCGATTACATTTTTTCTGTTGGCAAGAAGTGACTTAATGCTCTGTGCATATGTTCTCAGGATTACGGTAAATTAGGCTTTCTAACATGGGAGAGTGATCTTCTTTGTTGTAATTCCAAGTCTAGATCCAAGCACACAAAATTTTATAACCCAAGTTCCCAGCTTTCTGCAGTAATTTGACCCTCACGCCAGTCCTGCTTCTGGCAAGAGGAGAGTGCTGACATGATTGAATAAAAGGACATAGTGTATGTTAGGATGCTTACAGACTAATACCTCAGTCTATAATCTACACTGGTAGAATTATCTTTTCTGTCATTATAAACATTATTTGAAGAAGTAGCCATATTTTGTTTTGGGGGTGGGCGGGGGGTTGGGGGTAGGCAAAACTATCTGTTGGTTTGGTACATTCCATCCCCTGCACCCAACCACATGCACAAGATTGGGTGATTTTGAGCAATGCTCCTTCCTGTCGATGTACCTCAGTTTCAATTAAGTGCCAATACTGACCTGTGCTGCAGAGTGCTGTAGATTTTTAGGTTTTACAGAATCATTGGTTGAAGTCTGCGATGGTCTTTTAGGCTTTAAAACACACATCCACTCCAGAACCTCACAAACACAGACTGTACAGGATGTTCATTGGCGGTTTTGTTTCCCTGTGACCTCACATGCGGAGATTCTGTTTGTCTGTGAGGACAACATTTGACATGGGCCTTTCAAGATGTGTCCAAAAGTCACGTTGCCATTGAGCACATCCTGTAGCTGGGAAAGGATGCAATGTAGCAAAAGAGGAAGGAAGAGGAACTCAGTGAGAGTCTGTGCTGGATTTTAGTGGGAGACCTTCACTCGTGACATAATCAAAATAAAGACATCGATCAGCTTGCACACAACAACACACCATACAACCCCTCCACATTCCTCTTGTAGTATCATACCTCACCCCTAATTTAGTAGTCATGTTTTAGTTAAAAATAGATTCACTGAAAATAACCTTGTGAGACAGTATTATTGGGAAGAAGGGGGAGGAACCATAATTATATCACATTAGTGTGGACCACAATTTCAAACAAATGGAGTTTCCTTGCCAAAAGCCAAAAATCTAAATAACTTAGTATCAATTAAATTTATAGTAACAGTTATCCTCATATAGATATTTACAAACATATATTCTTTAAAGAATATATGAAATTCATACAACTGCACTCATTCGATATGAATACAAGTGCGTGTGTGTGTGTGTGTGTGTGTGTGTGTGCGCATGTTTATATACTGAATGTATGTACCCTCTGAGGTCAAATCTCTTCCTGCTTCATAATAGAAACCGAAGCTAAGCTAGTGCAATGGTTCTGTCTGGTTAAAAAGGACAGCTCTACACAGCTGTACCCAGCAAGCCAAGATAAACTCAGTGTGATCTACTTCTGGTTTCCTTCCGAACTCCCCATCCCAATTACTGTTTGGCAGTCTTCTGAATAAAAGGGCCCTTACCCTTCTCTGCGCACCAACTTCCTAAGAACCGTAATTACCTTATTTTAGTGTGAACAGTCCAGAACAGTCTCAAAGGATGATGCATACTGGAGCTGCATTACTTCTGTGTACTGCATATATATTGTTATGAACAGCAGATACAGTAGCTATTGGGGCTTGTTAATGGGCAGCCCTCTCAGGAACTTTTGTGCCATGCCATAATCATAAGCCTGTGTAAAATTATTTGCATTGGCAGGTGTCTGCTGAACTCCAAGCTGGCTGGACATTACAAATGAGGTCCTGCAGCACTGACTTCATGCAAATAACTTCGCTGTTTTACTATGGCCCCACATCATGGCCAATGCCACCTACACCTGCACACATGCATTATTCCAGTAGTGGAAGATGCGTTATTCTCAGCCAAGGGATAAGTGTATCTCTCCCCTGCAAAAGCGGGAATTCTTATAGTTGCCTAGTGAGTAGGTAAGGACTGTGCACCAGTACCCCTAACTGTCCAAGTGAGCCATCCAAGCCCTTTCTGACATAAAAGCCCCACACCACCTCAATTTAAGAGGACTCTTCAGATGTGTGGAGCCATGTGGTGATGTGGATCAGAACCACCATCCAGGCAGAATCATCCCAAACGCATGAAGGGTCTGGATCCATGGAAACTGCTGAGTACTGAAAGGTTCATAATGGTTCTGTCACCATAATGGATGACAGTGTCCACTGTGTATAATTAATGAGAAGCAGCATATTTAGAAGCCTAGAGTTAATATTCCCCCCAATACACTTTGCTCAACTCAAAGATCCATCCTCAAAACCCTTTCAGGTTGATACCGTAAGAACCTTGTGTGCTACGCACCAGGCACCAAATCACAGTTCTGTGTAGAACATGAAACGCCGAAATGTTTCACTGGTTCTGATAAGTCACGGAAAATATGTGTTTGTGTAAGCATCTGCCAGGATAATGAATGATCCCACTGTTTAGATTTTTAATAATGGATCGGTATTTGAGTCCCGAGAGTGTGTGGGATTGGATTAATTCATCACCCTGGAGGTGTGGGTTCGCTTCTTTGTGCAGTGCATTCATTCCATGTTACCCAGGATGCCTCAGAGGGGAAATTTTTCAATTAGAAGGTAGCTTGCTCTGCACTTGGATTTTCGTCTGTTTTTTTTCTCCAGATCTAGTATCCCCCCTGCGTTTTCAAAAAAAGCTGAAGTTTTTTGTTCTTTTCTATTCATTTTGGTCCCTGCAGTAATGCCAAATGGCATGTTTGGAATTCACAACATGGAGCCCTGCTAGCATACTGGCATTCATCATGAAGGGGTATGTCAGTTGGTCCTCCTCCTGTCAGCTACAAAAAAATTACAAATTTCTATCGGGATTTGCACCTATTGATACCAGCCCAAGCCACAGCACAAGGGTCATTTCGCAGTCTCTGATTATCCTTGACCCAGCACTAAATCACATGTTTGGCCTTTCCTAACAGGCCAAAAATGATGCTGTCAGATCGGCCTAAAGGGGCCAGTAAAATCTATCAAGTGGTTATCAAGTCTGTTTCATATGGTTTTGATTGAACATCTCATCTGAAACTCTTTCTCGCTTGAACGCTTGAGTCCCAGATTTTTTTTATTTCCCCTAATCCATCATGGCACACCCTGGCAATGCATGTGTCCAGACCTGCCATCCGTGGAGATCTGGGACGTTCTCCATACCTGAAAGGCATCTTACTCCATGGCCGTTGATCTCCTGCCTTGAAGGATCTTGAAGGCTTAATCTCCTTGAAGGTTTCATGGACCCCTGCCTGCTGACATATGCAGATAGCTCGTCGATGGGTCCTCCCTGAGGATTATCTCCAGGTGGAGGCCTCGCCGGTTCCCCGTAGACACTAATGAAGGGGCAGGCATGCTGTGCTTCAGCTCTCGACTTTGCTGCTTTATGGCCTCAACACGCCTTCTAAATCTTCCAGCATGCGGTGTTAGACATTGTTTTGTCTGTTCCCAAGGAATATATCCTGTGGAACGTTTCCTGAGCAGAAGGGCAGCCTTGACCGTGCTCCAAGATGCGCTAGCGGGGAGGGGGTCGGTCTGAGGGAGCTGGGGAAATGGACCGGGGGCACAATGGGACAGCGCTTCTCTCTGAGGTCCCAGAGCCCGCCCAGATCCACGCTGAGGTTAGGGGGAGGGATTGACCCCTCCACCACTGCAAAAAGCAAAGAGGCAAGGATGGTATACATCTGCTAATGTCTACTGCTCTAGTAAACGGAGGCTGAGCTCACAGATGCTTGGGCTCATCTCTGCTAATGCAAGCCAAGGGATTTATGTGTCCCGTCCAGACAACTCTACAGACCTTTATCTCTGAAGTTACAGATGGCATGAGCCCAAGGTATAAAATGTTAATCTCCAAAATCAATGAATGAATTAATTGTATGAAATTTGTTTTTCGTCAGGAGGAAACAGCAATCATAATAAAGCACAAAAATAACTTATTAGGGTTATGTGAAGCAGGTTGTGTGACTGGCTACTGTAAGTGTGTGAATAAATCAAATGAATTGCTTATACTGATATATCAAAGTCTATGTGTAGCCAGTTTACTAAAACCTTAAAAGAATATTGATTTCTGAAGCCAAATATACATTTAATGAATAACAGAGCAAGGGGATGGCATATTCACTTTCTGTAGTATAATTACTTATATTTCTGACAAAATATTGATACCAATATATGCGATAAATATTTCAGTTTAAGGGCTGGTTCATTAAAAGTGCCTCTCATTAAGACAGTTTTGGGCTTTTGATTTAGGAATTGCAGGTAGCTGCCTGGACTATGTCATTAGCCAACTATGAATAGCTTTGGAGTGGGTTGGTTGTTCCAAGCTGGCGGCTGGAGTTCCAACAATGTGCAACAATGAGAAGAAAAATACTTCAGATGTTTATTTTTTAATCAGATTGCCTTATACAGGTTAACTTAACATAGATTGTATTGTTAGACACCATGTACTCCAGTTAAACTGCTGAATTTTAATGCATAGCATTTTCGGCAGTTTAATTGTAAGGATACAAGGGCAAAGCTCTACCTTGGAAGTGAACCTGCAACCTTTTGACACTTGACCGTTACACTTCACTGTCATCAGCTATATTTGGCCATTTTATGGGAGCCTCCTCACTGCCTCCTCGGATTGTGTAATGAGCAGATGTTCAGGCTCTCCGCAAGTTTCTGATGAACTGATGATTGTATAAAACCTTGGAATGCCTGAAGATTAGATGGTCAACCAGCCATGTGGTCACATAGGAAAGTGCTAATAGAAAAAAAGGAGCCATAAAGCAAAACTGATTTGCCCTAATCTGGGGTCAAAGACTAGGCCAGCTAACTGCCGGGCAATAGGTATAAATTTTGGGATGTGGGGAAGTTGCCCATTTATCTTTCTGGGAGTCGTACCTCAGACCTGAGAGGCAAATTTAGTGTCTTGTGGAGCAAAGATCAATTTACCTCCCAGAGTAAAAAGAAATACCTTTTAATATAGGCCTATTGTCAACATTACATAGAGATATTTACAAACAGGGACAATGTTTTTATTTTTTGGAATATTTTAGTGGGGATTTACTGTTGTATAATTTTTGTGTTGTTTCAATAAATACTGAAATGAATATCCCAGAGTTTCTGAATAAAAAAAACAAACAAAAAAACCTTTTGGCTTGTATGTTTATGCTTGTGAAAGACAATTTCAGCATACTATTGGCAGCGTCTCTCAGAGTCTTACGTTCTCGCATTCAAAAATCAGACCAGGAATGGGAAATAGTACTTCTTGATATGAGATCTTTTTTATGCAGAAATGTTACGAGGCATAACACACATCTGGCATTCTACTGTTGAAGTTTCAGCCTTTCTCTTTGCTAATTTAAAACGAGCTGCTGCAAACCTGCCTCGAATTCTTCTCTCCTCCGCAGCCATGCCACGGGCTACGAGAGCGAGCCCAGCACGCCCATGGTGTACAGCTGCAGCACCCAGTACCACATCCACACCCACGGAATGTTCCGAGGCCTCCAGGTTAGTGTTCCAGCGGTCACTCAGAGGTCACAAACTCCCGACGTCTCCTCCCTGCCAGCGCTTTGTTATGCACTTTGGGTCCAAGGTCAGGACACAGAGTACGCAAAGCTCCAGTGCGAACCGAAGTAGATACTTTGTTGGATGGGTGTTGCTTCACGAGAATAGCAGCTTGAGCAAGATATGCAGTTAAAGTCTGACTGCTAGTTACCTGAACAGAGGAGATACTCAAAAAACATCTGAGTAATAGTCTAGCAATGATTTTCAGAAAAAGGTATTAGTTCTACTTGGTTTCCAGTGATCATAGATGAGTATCTTAATTCATTCCTGTTGACTGAGAAGAAAGCCTCTGAAAGAAAGCACTGGGGGCATTCTAAGAGAAAATGCACTTAATACTGCCTTGTTTTTAAAAAATAATTTCCCATACCATTTTCTTCTCTATCAATTTGGAATAACTGATTTTTTCCATTCAAGCTATTGCAGAGTCAGTTACACAAACACAGAGAGTGCTGTAGCTGAGACACTTCCAGCCAGTGACTGTTTTCATACTAAAGCCCACACTGTCCTAGTCTAAAATCCACTTTGACCATTCACTAATTTTTCATAGCTTTTCCTCTGAAAGGATACATATAGCGCACAATTTTTTACTGAACCAGTATGGTCCCATTCTTTTTTATAGACCCAGTCAGGTGTATGGTTTTACTAATTAGTTTAATGTATTTGTTGACAATATTGCTTTCATTTGAGGAGTCAGTGACCCTACCCTGACTCAGCTATTGGATGTCACCAGGGTTACTGGGCAAGTCAAAAAGCCCTTTCATACTTTACTTTTCGATGACTTGTAATGCTGCATTAATTACTCCTGGGGGGAATTAAATGGCCGTTATGCAAAGCTGTTACTAATTGAGAGCAGATGGGATGAACTGCTGAGTTGGAGTGAGGAGCTTGGGAGATTGAGTTCTGAGATTGTATGCCTGGCCTCCATGACTAAGGGTCAACATTTAAATAACAAATCAGTAACATGAGACAATTTGGGCGATCATTTTACAGCAAAACTGCAACAATGTGGCCATTAAACAAGATAAATCACTTGTTCCCTCTAATCTTGAGCCTTTGCTGTTAGGCCACCAAGTTTTATTGCAGAAGCAGGGGATATCAAAGCAAGTTTATTTTAGCATCGTTTGGGCTGTACAACGCTAGTTTGTCATTGTGTAATTCAGTCAGCCTTGCATACAATCACATTAAACTGAATAGCTATGAATACTGTACAAGGGAGAAATGCCCCATTATCTTCTCAGCCAAAGATTTAGAGATTGCATATACATTTTTGTATGACATTAAATCTTACAGCACTGAAAGTTTTACAACATTCTGGTATCCCATTAAAACATGGTTGCTTTCAGTCCCCATATAGATAAAAATAACACATAGCTTTACAACATTCACAACTAAGGTGAAAATAGACAGAACACATCAACCGTGCATTTATATTTTTTATTAACATTATTACTGCGTACATAGTTCTTGTGGTGTGGTAATGTTGTTGTAAATCGGTATGTATGTAGCTCTATGAGAGAGTGATACCATGGTCCATTTATTTCTTCATGTCTGTGAATTTGGTGAATATTGAGAATTTTAATTCCGTGTCTGACGTCCCCCTTCCCAAATCTCGGCACAGGACGTCCGGCGGATGCCTGCCATAACCCCCTCCATCATGAGGTCATCAGAGACCAATGAGAAACGGCCATTCATGTGCGCATACCCTGGCTGCAACAAGAGATACTTCAAACTGTCCCATCTCCAAATGCACAGCCGTAAGCACACAGGTGAGATCAGAAAATGTGAGCACAGTGTTCACCCAGCCGTTAATACTACTCCCTGTTTGGATTGTTGTTCTGCCATTGATTATTGTGGCCTGAATATGGGTTGTTTGTGGCAGCTGGGGAGAAGGGTGAGTATAATGATTCATCTAGCACTGTTGCCTATTGCTTAACGGCGAGTAAAACAACTAGGAAGAACTCCACTGAGTGTTTATACTGAGCTTCGATGGGCCGCACACAACCAATGTGTATCACTCTACGAAACTTTTTACAAGCTAGTGGACAAGTCTGGCTCAGCATAGATGTAGCAGAATTTTTTATTAGTATCTGACCCACCAGTTATTTATTTATAGAATACTATATTATAGTTAGTTATAGTACTTATAAATTGTGAAACATTTAGCTCTGATGAAGACATTACCCAGGTAAATATTTTGGTTCACTTTGATAAAGGGTGTTCCTATCATATAACACAGTTGCAGGGATATTGCGAAAAGGTTCGTTAATGCCTTTTTGGCACTCATCGACTGCAGATGTAGTGTTGAGGGGTTTAACCTTGTCTTTTGTGAGGTAGTGAATAGGTATAACATGCAATCACTCAAAGATTAAGAATGATTTACTGTGAACAGGCACTTATAAGAAACCACAACTCATATGGTATCTCCTTGGCTTGCATAGATATTTTTTACTGTCCACCAGTAGTTTTTTCTCAGACAGCTGTACTTGAATTAGCACTAAAACAAATTCCATTGCTCTACTAGGTAAGGGTTTGGCTGAGGTGGACTCAGTTCTACCTAAAAAACCCATAAAGAACCAACTTGATAAAAATGTGTGTGTGTATAAAAAGTTGAGTGGTACTTTTTAGGATCTGTACGGTTTTGCTGGCCAGGGGAGCAGGACGGGGTGTTGAATTCACAGGTTTGCTGTTTCCCCACGTAGGAGAGAAACCCTACCTGTGCGACTTCACAGACTGCGGCCGGAGGTTCTCAAGATCTGACCAACTGAAACGGCATCAGAGGAGACATACAGGTCAGCCGCTTACTCTGAATCCCTCTCTATCCCCTTTCTCCACCCTTTCTCTCATTCTACCTCCCTCACGCAATTTCTATGTAAGCATCGGCCACAGTGACTATGTCTCTCCACTTCCCATGCTGGCTGACTCACCACATTGAACCCTTTACCCACCATACTGTGGGTCATCCCGAGATGACGATGTCCACCTGTCCATCAGCTTTTCAATACATGTCAGAGAATTTCACATCGTCACTAACAAGTTTCTTTTGACAGCGCTGAATTCAGTCTATGGTTGCCCAAAATGCTTTGCTTCGCTTCTGTCAATGCAAATGAAATTGTCAATTAGATTAAATGCATTGTAGCAGACCTTGCATTGACATTTTCATGATACGATGATACTGTCTGAGAGGCACTTAGTGTGTCTCTTAGAAACGATAAAGCAAAACGACAACATAATAATCGCAAAAATGAAAGATTATCCCCTGTGGCCTAAAACTATGAGGAGGTTGAGGTGCAGTAATAAGTGCCTTATTACCCTCCTCTTACATGCTGGCACCCCAACTTTGCGTATATTCCTCTCCCCCCTCGTATGTGTACCCAGGTGTAAAACCTTTCCAATGTGAGACCTGTCAGAGAAAGTTCTCACGATCTGACCATCTGAAGACCCACACCAGGACTCATACAGGTAAAACAAGTGCGTATAAATTTATATTTCCCTATTGCTTATCGCCATTTATCGCCGTGCTCTTTGCAGTACCCAAGCATGCAGATATTACCTTTAGCTGTTCATTGCTAGGCTAAATGAATCACAGTCATCTGAAAATTATCTCAGTTAAATCAATGTCTCAAATTATGTCTGGTTTGGTAAAATACAATAGCATGACCTTATTTTTAATAATAAAACAGATTAAAATGAGTCTTCACTTTTAATGTGCTTCCAGAATTCAGTCACAATTATATTGACTATTTTTCCATTGATTTTCCCCTTCAGGTACTCTTACAAGTGTTCTTGTCTTGTTTGTTGCTTCCCTCCATTTTAAAACCTTACCCTGTCTTTGCAGGTGAGAAGCCATTCACCTGCAGGTGGCCAAACTGTCAGAAGAAGTTTGCCAGGTCTGATGAGCTGGTGCGTCATCATAGCATGCACCAGAGGAACCTGACAAAGCTGCAGCTGGCCATGTGACGTGGCTGACCAATGACTGTCCTGGAACGAACGTTTTTGCTGAACAAGGGCTCAAACCGTGACAGAGGCCGTCACCTAGCGCTGATGGGTAGGAGCGCATCTAGGCTGACGGCACTGGTGCTGGTTACCCTAAAGTGCCTTCCCATACTTGCCAAGGCACGGACATCGGCTAGCAGAAACCAATGTGTTTTGTGTTAAAGCGTGCACCTCCATTACATACGGAGGTTAATAACTCCTTTCACTTTCTGTAGTTATTGTTAAAATGCAGTCTTGTGTGTGCCTTTTTGAAAAAAAATTGAATAGACCGTGTGCTGTCTGCGACAAACATATTTATTTTTTTAATAAAAATGTCAGCTTCTATATCAGTCTGCTTAAAGAGATCCTTGTTTCCTTCATTTTTTCCCATGGGTTTTTATGGTCTATTCTGTAAAATCAGAACCATATACTGGTCTGTCAAAATTAGATTCTTAATTGACATCCTTACATGGAGACAAGATATTACTTCACATGACATGGCTAAATCGTACATGGGTTTACATAAATCTCAATAGTTATCTCCATTTTATCTTCTGTAATGACATCAAATATTTATAAGGCTCTTTGAGTTGTGGATTTGTTCACTATAGATTTGTGATTATGGAGTTAACAATTTTTTAAAAATTCCATAAACTGGTCTGTTTTATAGGTACAGTTTTATACTATCCAGCCTTAAGTATGCTTTGCTTTTTGTGATATTTCAAAAGCAGTGGGGTCAGAAACTGAGGTATTTTTTTTAATAGCTGGCAGAAATGGTTAAGCTGTTTTAAAAGCATATTTTTCATGTGTTCCTCACTGTGTATACAAGTACCAATCATTAAAAAGCCTTTTAATACAATACAGTAAAGTAGAAACTGGAGTCACACCTCCTCCCCCTCTCGAATACGTTGATAGCATAGTTTTACAGCCATTGGGCTGTGTTTGTTATTTTTTCCAGACAGCTTTTAATTAAAGAAGACTGGAAGCGAGCCGTGCGCTCAGCAGTCGCGTTGGCTCACGGGCGGTGTCGGATTTCCCCGGCCTCCGCTAACAGGGGCAGGGCACGTAGCCTCTGAGAGCCGCCGAGAGCCGCTGACCACGGGGTGACCCATCCAGGTCCTGACCACACTCAATTCACCTGACAACAGCCATCGGAGGAGAGTTCACTCTGGTTAGATTTCAAAATGTAAAAAAAAAAGAAGCGGCTCCCTCCGAACGCTTTGTTATCTCTACAAATTTCTGCGCGGATTCCTCTCGGATTCTTGGGCCGCCCTGAAAGCCGCGAAGGGGGGTGTGGGTTTTTTTTTTTTTTTTTGGGGGGGGGGGGGGGGTTGAAACATGTGTTCTCACTCTGTCTCAACCATGTCCCATTTCAGCTGACCAGAACAAAAAAACTGTATTCCCCGGACCTGACCCTGAGTGAATTTCCACAGGGTCAGAAACCTTCGGAAACTTTCTATGTTGCGCAAGTGCACCCTATTCCGCGTCTCGGCCGAAAAAATGAATTCGGTGTTTATGTGAACGGTGAGAGAGAGCGACGTATGTTCAATATTCAAATTTATAAAGGTTTAAATGAAGAAAACGTATTTCACAATTGTTTTCTTTGTAAAATATCTACAGGCTCTGGTACTTTATCATGCGCGAGGAACCTTTCTCGGCAGATATACTGCAGAGCCTTGCACCAGCGTTGTGTAAATCTGTTTGCCTCCCCACCCAATTACTCATGTGAAAACCTCGCAACATGTCCAAATGACAGCCCTTAATCTCTACCCTGGACTCCTCTCTTCCACAGACCCATTCCACTGCCTTTGAAGTGAGGTGGCTGCTTTTTGTAACTACTCTGCTTGTATCAAGAGCTGATAAAAGAATCAGTTGTTTACGATGATCGGAATCTTTGTGACAAAGCAATGCAAAAGCACATAAATCCTCTGTGTATTAGAATTTAATTTCTCTTGACTAATTTGGTCCTGTAATGGGTGTGCAGACTGCCGGACAGCGTTCCATTAAAAATGAGCCGTGCAAATGGACACTGAATTGTATGCAGTGGATTCTGAGTAATGTTGCTTCACTCTCACCTTCGTTAATGCAATGTAACGTCTCTCAGCGTCTCCCTGAACTTTCCCTGGCTTGCCATGCAAGCCACGTATATAAACAAGTTTATCAGCATGAAATTCATTAGCAGTGTTCCAGAGACAGGGCCAAAACAGAGGCCTGAATTCTCTGGCAACCATCTGTCTCTGAATGTTACAGCCAATCAAAAAGTGAGAGTCTTTTGTTTGAGCGGAGGGGCCTTTCCTTGGGCCCATTCCACCAGATCATTTATCAGAACTGGGCCAATACTTCCTGGAGAGATGGGGGCACATGGGGTGAGTTATAAATGTTGTTCAGGGTCGAAGGTCATTCCTCGTCTAAACAGTCCACCAATGGAGGAAATACAGAAGCTGGTGTTTGTGTGCCAGGTACCTTCTGTATGTATTGACATCTACTTCCCCTACTTCCCTCACTTTCGCTACCCAACATATATTCAAAATCACTTGCATAATTTTCATATTTGCCCATTAATGAGTTTAAATAACACCACTTAAATCACTGATGGTTCATGGCCTTGTGCCCATACTTATAGACACTAAGGTCTTATATGTGGAATAGCTTATGTTAAGTATCAGTGTAAATACATTCACCGATGAATGACTGTACTCCAATGACTGTTCCTCCACTTGTAGACCAGCTTGTGACTAATTTTCAGTCTCATTATATTACGTTACTTTACAGGCATTTAGTAGACGCTCTTATCCAGATCGACTTACATAACTTTTTACATAACATTTGCATCCATTCATACAGCTGGATATATACTGAAGCAATGCAGGTTAAGTACCTGGCTCAAGGGTCAGTCTCACCAACGATCAGAAAGATATTTTCACATAAAGTCAGATGGTCATGCTATAGCTAATATACAAAGCAACCCCACTTAATCTGATAGCTCTCAAAGTGCAGTTTCAAACTTTCGTTGTTTAATCCAGAACACATACAGAGAATAACATCACTCAGAATTTAGCTATATTATTTGAAATTCACCATTTAACATTTCAGTGGTCACCAATACTGCATGTCCATTTTGTGAATGATCTAGTCCTGCATGACATACATTCAAACATGCATATATGTCACCTGAGTGACATGCAAGAAAATATGGATGGTGCTAGGAGGGTAATGCCAATAGATACTAAATCCCCTTTGACTTTCCGTAAAATGTGTCACTGGTCAAAGCTGCTCCTCCCAGTAACACATTTATAGTCCTGCCGCTTGGTTTCAATTACATCAAGCCCACCAGGTGATTTGTGGGGCTAAATCTAAAGATAAGCTAACAGAAAACCATAAAAGGATTAGATGCACCCCAGAAACGGAGCTTCATTGAGAGGTGTCGGGTGGTGTAAATCACGGAGGGTTGAGGACGGAACCCCCTCGCAACAGGGGAAGAGTAACAACATCAGTTAGGGCCAGTGTGTGTGGCAGAGAACTTAACCTTGCCGAGGGTCAGTCTCTAAAACAGCATTCCCCTTTAATACTGACATGGCACAGGGCTTGCACTCTCAAATTGTCTACATATGTTTCCCTCTCGATAGCATCTGGCCTGTCATGTGAAACCATGTACGGCTGACAGCCTGAGCAAATACCAGATAGAAGTGGGGAGTGCTTGTAGTATCAGCAGGTACATTTAAAAGAGCATATCCAACTGCTTATGGGTTGTGGACAGGCTTGAAGGTAAGTAGCAGACATCTGTGCAGAACTGGGGCATTTACGTTAACAAAAAGAATTCTACTTGTTTAATATCACTTTTATAGCTAAGTGAAGAATGTAATGCAGCTCCATTAATTCTGAGCCTAGCTTTATTATAGTAACCACCAGGGCAATTGGGAGTTCAGGGTACTTCAAGTAACTCCAAAACAGCTTGTACAGCTACATCATGCCTCCAGGGGCTACATTAATCTATAATACCTGATTTTTCTTCAGAAAGGTTGTTTAATCCTATTTTTGTTTGGAGCTATTACCTATGGCCATACAAACTTTGATCAAGGACATTGTCATACAGTTTCTTATATCAACCTTACTACATGAGTCCTTTGGAGTAAGAAGCTGCTGCTTGAGAACTGAGGAGAGAAGTACTGGCAACAATATGACAACTGATTTTTTGTTTATACTTGCGAATAAATTCTGCAAAATGAATATACACATGTGATTAGCCTCAAGAAACAAAGCATCATGGCACACAAAGACAGTTTGGGCAAATCAAAAACATACATTAAAACATACTGTAATACCTATGAAACAGTATTTTGAAAATTCAGTTAACTGTCCCTTTAAAAGTCAATTGTTACAATAAACTGAAGCAAATCAATCAGGTCATGAACTTTTTACAATTTCAGGTAAGCATAACAACAGAAGACACATGACCTTTTTATGTACCTGCAAATAATCCTGAAGAAGTTTCATATTGTGGAGAAACTGTCATAAGATTTAGGGCGCTGGGACTGAGAGTAAGTCTAGATTTTGTATCCCTGGAAACTGCATTCCTTGAAATTCTTTCAGAGGACAAGAGGGCATTACTTCAGGTCCATCACAATTTACACACAACCCAGCTCCCGCTCCCTCTCCCCAGCCCAGGCCCTTGTGGGTACATTAGCAGAGTGTATGGAGCAATGAATTTCGAATCCCTATAAAAAAACAAAAAAAAACAATGTATCCTTATGCTGTGACACCACAACACGTCTTGTCCGGGATACACATCTTATTTCAAGTGCAACGTTTTTTTTTTGTTGTCAAGGCCTGGGCACCGAAAGGCTTGCCGGACAGCTGAGGGTTTCATTCGGCAAGCTGTTGATTATCCCTGTTAATCAGGTGTCCAGGACTTGAACCACAAGGCCAGTTGAAAAAAAAAAGAACTGTTTCAAATCTGCATAAAGCTCGTGATAATCCGCTGGTATTCATACACAGAGGAGAAAAGAGCCAGCATGTGCTCATTTTGATAACCGCCACAGCCGTGTGTGATAAATACTGTCCGCACACAGAGGCATGAAGCTGATAACATTTCCCAGGAGAGCAGTGATGAGGCAGCTGCGTTTCTGGCTACAGGCATGCATCATGTCCTAATCAGTGCTGTCAAGAAGGATAAAGAGGGATTGCTCATAGAGTGCTGTAGAAGATTCAGTGCTCAAATATCATGTAAACCAATTAGACATATTTTGTACTACTTGTTAGTTGTAATGTACACATCTTGAGGTAAAAAAGGACATTTTAAAATGGATCCATCAGAAAGGTTTGTCAAGGGAAACTGGCAGAAGCAATTGCTTTTCTGTGTTGGTCTGGATGTACTGTATAATGGTCTTAGTGATAAGTTCTGTAGCCCTTTTAATAGGTATTATTTTAGTGGGCAACATCTGATGGAATCCATACCATTGTGATGAAGAAACAAAACAAGCTAAATCTTCCTGATGATGAGAAAAATCTACTTGTCTTTTCGCCCCCATGTAAACTGGCCATTGTGAATTCTACTGGAAATTGTAAAACTGAAAAAGTCAGTGCAGTGATAAGGACACACAGGGCATGCAGTAGCTTATACTGTCCCCAGGGACCAAAGAAATTATTTTCCTTAACTGAAAATGATTTTCCCCAGTTTCTACAGATGAGTAATTAAGCTCTGACAAGTATAGGGATTGCAAATGCTTTTTGGCTCCTACTTTGGCAATTAAGGTGCTATTGTGAAACTCTAGTGGTGACTTGAGGTGGTGGCAAATTTAAAGGAATGGCTTTCTGGGGTTTTTGATATTATTTCAGTTTTATTGTAGGCTGAAATTTGGGCCAGAAAGTTTGAAAAAAGATAAATTTTAGAGACTACCTTAAAATGTACATCAACATTATATAAGATCATACGTGTGTGTGTTACCTGATTATCTCTTAAAAAGTACATTTAAAGCACTATTAAATGTACTATTAAACAGCCCAGTTTTGAGTGGGCATATTATTTTGAAACTATTGCTGCTTGCCACCTGACAATGCTATGCTTAACACCTGCATGATATAGCCTAACACTGATATTTATGTCTATAATTGTACTCTACATGACTAATGTGTTCGATATCTACAGCCTCTGGAAACATATCATCGCAGTACAAGCAGCTTTTGAGTAACTTTAAGGGCCTGGATTGTGAATTGACTTACTAAGACCCTTTGCATGAGCAAAACATTTTAGCACACACAAAACCAATAACATAACCAATGATTGATGCAAAACAAATAGGCCTACAATGACCAATCATTGGTCATGTTATTGGTTTTGTGAGCTAAAAAGTTTTTCACATGCTGAATGTATTAGCAAATCAGGCCCCAAAGCCACTTTCACTTGACAAGAGTGTTCAACGTCAAGAAGGGCGGTGACTACACAAGAGAAAAATCAGGTGCCAGCTGTTGAAACTTGATGTCATCCATTCGGAAAAGTTGTTGGTTCAAAAAACTGTAAAAAGCAGTAATAGTCTGTGGGATAAGGCTAAATTGTGAACTCACATTGTGAAACTGAAAATCCTGGGTTTATCACAAAATATTCTTCCATGTTAACATCTGCCTGTTTCATACAAGTCTGTGATGTGATTGGATGCGCTACGAAAGGTGAGCTTCAAAAAAGGCCAAAATTCAAATGATTTGATCTTTAAGGATCGCACCTTGGCTTTAATTTTGAGCTGTGCGATACAAAAGGCTTAACATTTCTGTGTCGGGCATCAACGCTCCCTCCATGGGAATTTACTGGTTTAATGCCTGTTAATGCTTTAGTCTACCCTGCTGAAATTTCCAGCTAAAACCAGCTAGGATTCTAAGCCGGTTTAAGATGGTTTAATGTGTGTTTTCGACACTTCTAACTGGTCATAGTTGGCCTGTGGCTGGTCAAAGCTTACCTCTACCCGGACAAAGCTAGTCAAAGCTAGTTAAAGGGTAATTGCAATTTCAAACACATATGGGATTATTTTGTTTATATTGTCATTCTAATGAATGTGTCGACCTTAATTTTTCGATTAGTTATTTCGTTTTAAATGCCTAACGTTTGAAAAACAAGAACCTTTTTTTTTTCTTTTAGCGCAAGTCCACATAGTAGTACGGTTTCCGGTTTTTTCTTCTTCGTGGAAGAAAAGCATAGCGTTGAAGTCACGCAATGATATGCTGCCTAGGTCTACTCCCTGAATTTGTAAAGGTAAGCAACAAAATATCGTAAAATATTAACAAAACGAAATAACTAATCGAAAAATGAAAGTCAACACATTCATTAGAAGAAAATTTGAAATAAAATAAGCCCATGTGTGTTTTAAAGTGTAATTCCCCTTTAAGATGTTTGAGTGTCAAATGCACAGCTTAAACCAGTTTGACCAGTTAAGAGCGAATTGTCAGTAGGGTGCTATCCCTCGAATGCCTTATAAAATACCTCCAATTATAAAATCGGTAAGTCATCAAACGCCTAGATATAGCTATAGCAATTGGAAATTTCAGTAGGTGATAATGATCACAAAATAACGTGCAAACATCACCTCTTCTTACAGGTAAGGTGGTAGAAAGTGTTACCTAAAACATAACAGTTTCCTGAGCACGTCAAAATGTTACATTACAATGGTGGCGATTGTAATGCTCATCATAACTCTCTCAGGCTTATATAAGCCTAGTACTTAGTTATGGTAGGCTGTATTAATGGGATGTTTAGGCTACTTGCTTGTTTTGTGAGTGCAGTAGGCCTACCTTTGTAAATTCTGGAAATGTGGCAGAACTCTCTTGTAAACAGAAATTCCTCTCTGTGTACTGCGAGGGACATAAGAAAGCAAACAGAATGAGTAAGTGCTTGGAAGTCAGGCAGTGGTTGCCCTTGAAAAGACAGGGTGGAAGGTGTTCTGCGCACATGGACACAAGCCCCTTGAAGATAAGTTGTTTAGCTTTCAACAGTGGGAGAAAAAGCTTCCATTGAACAGAGACATCACTCATCTCTCTACAGCTTTATGTGTTTATTTTATCTGAGCACACAAGGCTAAATAATTCACCAGCCCAGGTTAAGCGGGAAACAAGTTATTGGAATTATTGCAGTTGAATGGAATGATTCTGATTATAATGTGCTTTAAAAAAAATTCCTGCCTTAAAATGGGTAGTGAGTTCTTCATTTTGATCTGAGGGCTGACGTTTCACAGTCCCAGATTGGGATTTTTCACCGCAGTTTGTGGTAGGATTAGAGGAGTTTGACCAGCGATGAGACTTGTACTGCTTGGGAGAAACCAGATCTGAGTCAAGTCTTCCTGGACATGTTGGAGACAGTAATAATTATATTACTAGTAATATTAGCAATACTAATATTACTAGTAATATTAGCAAAAATCCATATATTTTGAAAAGCTGAACTGAACCCAGGCCAGTAGGCTACTATGAAATGGCAATACATTTTTGAAAGGGTGTTGGGTCATGCTTCCAATGGGGGTCTCAAACATTTAGAATAAATCACTGATTTTGCTGTGTGTATGTGTTTGTGTGTGTGTGAGAGAGAGAGAGAGAGAGAGAGAGAGAGAATGTAAATGTAAAGAAAGTGAGAGAACATGGACATCAATACAATAAAAATCCATCTCTGATGTTAATATGGCATTATTTTGACACTGGAATATAGGCATTCACCGGAAATTTCAGGAGTGGCTTGGCCCAGTAATAATCTGTCTGGCCTGTTCACCTTTTGTCTTCCTCAGACTAAAGAGCTCTTGGGAAGTCAGGCCCAGGGTGGTGTTGAATGTCTTCTGTGGAAAATTGAAAGATTTAAGATCGGCAAGTCATTAACTGATTCAGGAATTCCCATCTGTCCACGTAGGAGTGACAACATATAAACCTGTGTTATATGCCTGCAGATATTCATCACATCCATTATATAAGCACTTCAGGTTTTATGTTGTTGCAGGTGGGGCTTTGATTAGTGTTGGTGTGTTTTAGGTGTTCCTTCTCCTCAGTAAAACAATGTTGGTGGCCGTTGTTTATGTCATTTGTTTTCCAGAGGCATTGAATTCATACATGCTATGTCCTGTTTTGGTTTTCTATGTCTGATATTTTAGATGACAAAAGGGGGTTCTCTTTAACCTCATTCTCCTTATTGTTCTTTGCCATGGTCCATTATATTTATCACTTTGTTTAGATTTTTCCCCTTTGGTTTGGTGCAACTCTTTCCTTTTTCTTTCCTATTTGCCCCCATTTCAGTCCTCTCTGACTGTGAAATCAACAGGTTCATTAATTGTCGATTAATGAGTTAACCTGATTGATTGTGGACCATCGATGCTCGGTTAAGTAAATTCACCTGAGGAATCTGGTGAATTTCTTGGGGGATTGCGTACCACAAAGTCCATATATGTAAATATTGCTTAATGCAATATTATTCAAGAAATATGCTGAAATCCTTCACTGTGGTTTCCTTCTCTTTGGTCCGCATTTCCTCCAGCTCATCTTATGGTTGTCCATGTGACCATGTGTTCATTTTTACAGTAAAACGTGATATATACTGAGTACCCATCAGTAAGTAGGAAGCTATACTTATTTCTATTAGTTTGCATAATACTCATGTTCCAAAGAAGAAGCTGGATTTTATCTCCTGGAGTGGGAGTTTGTTTATCCCATTTCCTTAGGTTCCATGGTATCATTAGTCAACTGTGATCACTGTGTCTTATTTGCATGGTTTGGTTTTCTAAAACGAGATATCTGAAAGAGAAGTTTAGGTCTTTAGCAGGGTTTCAGTCTGTCCTGGCTCTCAAAATACTTCCATGTATTGGAAAAATTATTTTGCTATCAATTAGAAAAACAGGAACAAAATGTGTTCCCATGAGTGATAAAATCTTTTCAAAACATTTGCATCATTCATATCTGAATTAATGTGGAAGGCTAATAAATAAATTTGCTCTTAAAAACAGAATGCGTATGAGTACGCCGATAAATTTATTTTTATTCATTGTACAGTAGCCCCATTTCATATTTCATAAAACTTAAAAATAACCTCAGTGGTGGTATCTGACTAGATCTGCATAAACCAGCTGTATTTAATTTGGGAACATTTGTTTTCAGATGTTGCTGGTCTGTCCATCAAAACCAGTATTTCTACTGAGCCAAAGGGAAGTAACGGTGTGTTCTCATAAAGATGTTTATTACTCAACTGGAGTTCTATCCCAAGTAATTGATTTATTTAGAGCTGTCCAAGGTGTAAGCTAGTTACCCTTCTGTGTTTCAGCCATTGTGGTCAGCAATGAAAGTGAGTATGCAAAGGGGAATTTTGTTTCCCAATAACCACAGACATTGTGCTGAGAAGGATAGTTTCCAGTAGCAATTTACGTAAAGCACTCTGGCCATGGTTGCATGAAGATCATTCCTTTACTCTGAATATTCTGCGGGTGTTTCTGGGAATGTACAGTCTTGCAGAACAGCTCCATGATTCACAGAAAAAATTCTCTTGATATAATTTTTAATCAGCAAGTTAAAAATGTTGACAGTGTCTCCCTCTAGTGGTTAAAATCAATTTCATTTACAGGCTGCTTGCTGCAAATTGTTTCAGATAGTGCAATGTTAGATGCTCTAATCATGTCATGTCATTGCTATTGAATGTGCTGTCTACAATAGACTAACAAATGAATTATATAACCTGCATTGGACCTGAGCAACCCTACCAATTATAAGACGCTATAATGTTTTGATATAAAACAAGTATTGTATGAAACCTCTGGCATTCTAAGCTCTCAAAACGGATAACACAATGTGTCATTGACTCATTTTTAACAAACCTCCATCTCTAGTTAAGGTCCACACATTTCGTGTTTTGTTCAACATTCTCCCTTTGTATGGCAGACACTGTATATTTGTAACACAAAAGTATTTGTAACACTAGTAGTAACACAAAATGCGTTGAAAGCAACACAAAAATCGTGTTTGATATTAACACATCATTTTTGAGGTAAAGCCATATACCTGCTATTTTAAACGTAAGTCTTTTATGTTTTGTCAGCTTCCTGTAAAAGACAGTAAACAATTTAACAATAGACTTTATATGAGCTCATGTATAATATAGCTGTATGTGAAAGCTAACAGTACTACGCAATACAGCTTCAGAATTGTGCATTATAGATAGCATGCCAATACCCATTCCCCTGGCAGCAATGCCACATCCGATTGTAGTGCATTGTGGGAGGCCACAGTGCTGCAGCAACCTACTGTCTTATGTTTGTAGTGACTTGTGTAGCACTAGTAAAAGGATCTCCCGAAGTCTCCGATGTCATGTGCACATGCATGGCTAGCATTTGCTAATTGCTATGCTACTCCCAATGGGGGGCGGGGGCGCTCTGATGGATCGGCGACCGGCCCAAGTGAGGAGTAGTAAGGTCGGTCGGGTTTCACTTTCCAGTGGCTAATTCTTTGGAATGCAATGGGAGGGGTTCGGTCACACAGGGTTCAGATTGATGATGTGCACCGGCCGAGCTTGGCAGGGCTCCACTCTATCACCATAGAGCTGCTTTCTATAGCTCTGGATGTTTTGTGCACTGACTGTGTGTCTGGGGGAGGGTTCCAACTTTATTATTCATTCATTAAGCTTATGCCCTTATAAGGAGTGGCTTGCACGTTTTTTCCCCCTCGCAACAGCAGAGAAAAGTTCGTCAGATCTGGTTGATATTTAACGTAACACGCCTGTGTCTCACCGGAAATGTTCGCTTTGCTTGCGTGGCTCTGAGAAAGTTGGAGCTGCGAAACCCGCAGCAGCCGTTTCCCGTTACAAACGGGCATCCATCAGCCCTGACCAAACAGCGCGTCAGAAGCACAGCGGCCACAGCCGTTTGCCCTTGTCCCAGGAGTCAAATGTCAGTGGCCTGGGTGCTTGTGCAATTTATTTTTGTCAAAGCGGATATTAAGGTGAGATTTCCCCAAACAAGCAGACGGATCTATTGTGCCTACGCGGTAATGATTGTTTCGCTGATACGAAACATCTTGAGTTACGTTTCTACTGCTCTGTTTCTATTATAATTCCACAGCAAGGCCGTGTTAATTGCTGCGTTGGTTAGGCTACCTCCAATAATCATTTTGCAGCTTTACTTAATAAAACCTTTCTCTAGAAGATGTGGAAGCGCCTGTTTCTTACTTCAGAAGAAATCCCAGTACAGGCAAAAGGTTTTACGATGGTTTTAATGTAGTCTCTGGAGTAGGCACGCCCACACTAATTTAAAGGGAAGAAATGATAATGCTCTTCAAAGTGCTGTAGTTAGTAACAATGTTTCCAGATGCTCTTTTTGGAATAGCTGTTTGGAGTTGCTAAGTGTTTGTGCATGTATGTATGACTATATGCGATATATGTCCTGTGATAGAACACTCCTTGAGGCAAGACTAAGAGATCAAGCAAGAGACCCCTTTTAGTGCATTTACTTGTATGGAAAGTGCTATATAAATAAAAGATTGATTGATTGATTGATTGGTTGATTAATAGGAAGAAACCTTGGGAGGAACCAGAGGAGACTATCAATAGGGAAGCCCATTCTCCTTTCGCTGGCTTAGGAAGTGGATTCTCACACAGTAAAATGGTAAATTAACACTGGGCATTTTAACTGAGTATGGGCCAATTTTCAGACAATCTGCAGTCCGTTGTATGAAAGCATTGGTACGTAGTAGGGGTACTGGATTGGTACTGGAGCAGGGGGCGAGGGGACAAGCAGCAGGGCCAGATGTGGCTTGGCACTTAGGGCAGGCAGAGACTCCCCTTGTGAAACACATTTCATATACGCACACGCATGAACAAGCGACTGGCATGGATATACACTCTTGCACTCGCACGCACACATGTGCACATACACACAAGCTACACTCTAATGGAGCACTTGCGCTCTTTGGAGGTGCCAGCATTCCCCACAAATCCAGACTTCATTCTTCACTTGGAGGAATCGAGGTTGCAGTTATACATTTTCCCCATGCGGGGGAGCTCATTATCTTTTTATGCGAACCCCTGTGAATCCCGTTAGGTCTGTGGTAACCAACCTGTTCCCAGAGATCTACCGTCCAGTAGGTTTTCGCTCTAACCCTAACAAAGTACACCTCATAGAGATCTAATTGAGCTGCTAATTAGTAGAGTCAGGAGTGCCAAATTAGGGTTAAATGAAAACCAACAGGATACTGGGACAGGGTTGGTTATCACTGCGTTAGGTCACGCTAGCCGTGTAGAAAAGAAGACGGAGAGCTGAAAAAGAAAGTGCAGCAAAGAATGGATGCTTCGTTCATTATATGTCTATGCAGCACTGCTCTATACTGCATCTATAATGCGAGCAAGAAGCGAGAGAGTGGTAGGCTATTTAAAAAATGCATGATGTGGATGGAATTGTGTGTCAGTTTGTGTGCAGTTCAATAAATGGATGAATAATTCAGACATAAGTGTGTGAATAAAATATGACAGAGTTTTGCCTGAAAGACTGCTGCTCGGCTTGACTCTTTCGAACTTACAATAGGCTACATAAGAACCTAAAATAAACGACCGGTGACTCTCACGCAAATTACAACACAGGAGGCCGATCTCACACAGTCCGCCTCAGCTAGGGCAAGAGGCAGGGAGAAGAATTTTTCCCATGCTTCCAATCAGGAATGCTAATATTCATGGATTCCCTGGCAGTTCAAGTCTGCCCGTGAAATCTGTCACATACGACCAAATAGCCTACTTATAGCCTGTAGCATTACGTTTACGGACCAAATTAACCAATCGACCTATAAAAATGGGAACATTTAGATTACATAGGCCGGGGAAATTACTCGTTTATAATTCCCATGCCACAATCCTAAAAGTATGATGTATGAGTTTATCCACTTTTGAGCTATTCCCGTGTCTATTATAAATTCAACAAAATTGACGTGTTTATTTAATAGCTGAATGTCGTCAGCCAGAAGGCACAAACCATTAGAATATTTTAGCGAAATATAAGAAAATGTGTTACGCATCTTCCGCGTACATCGCCGGAGATACAATATATGAAGTGCGAGCATTCACCATCCCCTTTTTGCAAGCAAAATGAGCTCTGGCCACGTACGGTAATGGCCTCACGTAACTCTTTGGATTAATGGTAATGGTCATATCTGTTGCGAGTCTTAAAAAAGGAAGGGGATTTGTACACTTGCACTGTTCTGTTAGCATCATCCATAGCTGAGACAGAAAGTGTGGAGGTGTACAGACGTGTTCAGCACGATAGCATATCTTCTCATTAGCAGTAGAATACGTACGCAATGTTAAATAGCATGGCAGTGTATTCTCGTTCGTAGTGCAGCAGTTTTTGTTTGTGCATATAGGACTAGGGTGAATTGTGTGGCAGAGCGAACTGATCACTGCAGTTTTTCTCTCAGTATTTTTGCCCTTTTAACACTGTGAGAAGCTTTCAAACGGCATGCTCTAACAGATCACACGCCAGTGGTGGTGATAAACATATGCTAGACTACACGAAGACATATTTAATTAATAGTAGTTAATAGTAATGAATATTCTTGAAATATTGATCAAATGTGCAGTTTGTGTGATGGTTTTGGCCACTAACGTGGCATGCAATAGGAAGAAAGTCCTAAGTACAACACCAGACAATGTAGGTAATGTAGGTAGGCTCAGTGTAGGTAAAGGACATTCGATTATAATAACTCAAATGCTAATGAGCTTAAATGATCCAGACATTTGATACCGACCAGATGTAGCTAAAACATTGCAGTAGAAACTCAGTGAATTGAATTTTTTTTAGCCATGTACTTTACCTGCCTACTGCCACAAACAGGTGGTTTTTGTAAGATTAAATACAATGCAGCGGTCTCACATTGCTGCATTTGCCCTATATGACTTAACAATGTATGCCGTGTATGTCGTGGCTGCCTTCTTGACCTTAGGCATTTTTTTAGTCATGTTAAAATATTTATTTAAGTGAAAAATTCACTGTCCTCTAAGCCTTTACTCATGACTTAGGTCAGATCATAAGGGATTAAATTGTACACAGAGATAAAATATTGACTAAGTGGCAGATGGCTTTACATTCTGTTGCTCTGAAAAAATGTTCTTTAGTATGTTCAATAAAATGCAGTATTTATTGCAGTGTTAAATTAAATTTGCACATTAGTGTGTTTACAGACATTTTTTACTTTGGATAACACTGCTTCTCACATACTAATACGAATAATAATAACAGGCAAATATTTGAAAATTTGTTTAATTACAAAATGGAAATATTCCAATCTCAGACAATTGCTGTATTATCAATTTTCCGGCTTTTGTCTTTTTCAGATTAATATCTCAATTTTGAGTCCGTATCTAGGGATTTAAAGATTTTTTGGCAGTGTTCCTTTTTTTCTTCAAAACATTTACGTAATTCTGTGCCCTGCAGAAAAACACGCGACACTGTTTTTATCCGCTGGGGACATAGTAGAGGCTGCCAAGGGGTTTGAGCCCTGGTGTCGACCGCTAACTGAACATTTGTTAAGTTATAATAAGACAAACATGAAGCTCTTGGATGTGACAGTTACTGTATATTTGGCTCATAACTGTGTGATATCATGCATTCTAATGCAACGCACCTATTTATGAACTGCTCTTCATGGCTTGACAAAAGCAAAATTGACAACTCTGCGTTTTCATGATCACCCATTAAAAGGTGCATCATTTCACCATTTGTGGTTTATTTGAGATTTTCTATTCTCTGAAAATTAAGGGCACAGATGTGGCAAGGCCAGTGCAACAGCTCCGAAGCTCCTCCTTAAAGAGCTTTACCGTCTTGAGTTTGGATGCGGCGAGTGAGTGATTAGCGAGGGCCGCCAAATCCAGCCCTACCATGAACGTTACGCTCTCTCTCCCCCTGATGCCCAGTAATTGGTGAAGCCTGCTATTTATGGCTTGAAGTGTGCCCTGCCCATTGGAATAATGAATGCTCTTCTCCCCCTTTTTTACGCTGCTTGTCTAAGTTTGGACCCTCATTACTGAAATGTGATATTCAGCGTCGGGACCATTTTTCTCCCCGCCCAGGAATAAATGTGATGTTTACCGAGAGCGGTGTAAATAGTTAGCTCCGTCTTTCGGAGTGCTGCTCAGAGGGAATGGAATTAAATGTACGCCAAGCACACACGTGGGCAGCCAATCGCATCTGCGTGCAGTGAGGGGCACTGGCTTTGATGGACTCAGACTACTTACCCGACAGATCACGAGAAACAGAGATAATGACCGGGGCTGTGGGGCTGAGCCAGAGACGCTGGTTTGAAACCGTGACTGAGCCTGTGCAGTAAGTTGGACCAAAGAACCTGGTCTGAACATTGCATTGCATTGACTTAGCTGCTGCTCTTGTCCAGAGAAACTTGCAATGTAAGAGCAGAGTCATGGTATGGTTCTCTCATGGTGGACCCACTCTAAGTGGAATGGAATTTAAATCGAATTCAATGTGTATAGAAAAAGCCAGGTTTTGCACAAATCAATCCATGCGTTATTCTCATGGCAACAGTTGTGGAGATCTCATCTCAAAATTTTTGGTGTCTGGGTGTGTGGGTGCTGCTTGGGGGCAAGGAATGGGCCAGTATATAGGGGCTTAGCTGTTTACGAAGTACCGGGGGTGAAAGACATTTCCTCAGAAGTGGAGGACGCTATACGAACAGAGTAGTGTGAGGTAAAGTATAGAACTGTTTCCATGGTAACAGAGATGAAGAAGTAAAACAAGTTACACAGTTGAGAGGTTGCCATTGATGACTGCACATACACGTGTTATTCCTCCAACCCTGTCCATCTCATCTCTTTCTTTTGCCTGCATGTGCGAGCAATATTTACTCTAACATTTTGGGTAGCCAAAGGGTGTGCAGGTTATTGTTACCCGGCAACTAATTGATCAATTAAAGCAGCCGATTACAGTTAACTTGCCTCACCTGGCTTCTTGAGTGTGAACTGATCATTGACTTTGTGAAAACAAAAAAACAGCTACCCTGCTGTTCAGCGAGGGCAAGGGTGAATACCACTGGCCCTTTGCTAACTGTAAAAATGGAGAAAATGTTGCTTTAAGTATTCAGTCTTGAAGACTGCAAACCCAGTTTGGGGCTCTGCATGTGTTTGATGTCTTTTAATCTCAGCTCGCATATTAAGAAGTTGAGCCGTAATAAGGTGTGGTGTTATTGGCAACAGTAACAGTCTCAAGGGTTACTGGGGTATGGAACGTTTCATGTAATAGGATTACAGTGCTGAGTAGTGTGCAATTTACGTTTCCAGTTATTTGAGCTCTCTCTGTGGACTGCAGGAATCTGTAATCACATGCCACCATATTCACAATATTTTGTTTTGGCTAAAAAACAATTCACATGTGGTTAAACTAATCTGTGAAACATGGCAGTGGGGGTGTTATGCTTTGGGCATGTATGGCTGCTATAGTTACTGGCGCATTTGTCTTCAGTGATGATGTAACTGCTGATAGCAGCAGAATGAATTCTGAAGTATACAGAAGTATCAAATCAAATGCAAAGGCCTCCAAACTCATAATAGATAATGATCCCAAACATTCTGCTTAACTAACAAAGGACTTTTTCAAAGCCAAAAAATGGAAAAATTCTTGATCTCTATCCAACTGAACATGTGTTTCATATGCTGAAGAGGAAACTTAAGGGAACTAGCCCCTGAAACAAGCAGGAGCTGAAGACAGCTTCAATACAGGCCTGGCAGAGCATCACCAGAGAAGATACTTGGTGATGAGACTTCAAGCAATCATTGCATGCAAAGGATATACAACAAAGTACTAAACTTGAATACTTGAATTTACATAACATTAATGTGTCCCAAACATTATGGTGCCCTGAAATGAGGGGGGCTGTGTGTAAAATATACTTCATCGCACACAAGAACTGTGTGGGCCAGTAAAAAACACTAAAACTGTAACATCAAAAAGCTGCAGAATATTCATTGGATTGGACTGTAACCTCCAGAGTCATGCTAAGTGGCCTGAGACCTTGTATGTGATTGACAGCTCCGGTATTAGGAGAAGCACATTTAATTTATAGAGGACTCCTGGGTTTCCCGGTCCTTTGTGTACAACCTCCCTACATCATAAGGTGGTGTAAGGCAAGGGAAGGGATTATCACAAGAGGAGGACCAGAGAGAGAGAGAGGTCCTTCTCATCCTTACTCAATTTAGGATATTAATTAAATGTATTGGGTAAACAGCAAAGCACAGGAACAGGGGCCATCTGCTGTTTGTGGGGACTCGTTTCTGTTTCTGTGGAGGGTTCAGCAGAGCAGTGGTTAAAGTTCAGAAACGGTGAGGAGCAGATGGCTTCCCAGTTCCCGAGGAGCGAGATTTGGTGGCGGTCCAACAGCTTTTCCGTGCCTCAAGGCCCCTTTCACCCCCACAACAGAGAGAGAGAGAGAGGGGGGGAGGGAGGGAGAAAGAGAGAGAGAGAAAGGGAGGGAGGGAGGGAGGGAAGGAAGGAGGGAGAGAGAGAGACCTTTTCTTTGTCTGATCTGTTTATCCAAGTGATGCTTAAGTCTGATTGATTCCTGTAGATCAGGGAGTTGTAGCCACTCTGCATCTTTATTACAAACCTCAATCAGATGATAATTAGTCAAATGTAATCTCCTTGGCTTTGACCCCTCCCAAATACCTCTCTGTCCCCAAGCCTTTGCATCTGACAGCAGAGAATTATGCACTCTTCCATAAGGTTTAATTTTCCTCAAGAGGATATTTAATTATAGTCCAATGTAGTGTATTTGTGTATGCATTATCAAATACAGAAGGATATACATGCTGATCCATTGTTGGCAGAAGTATATACATACTGATCCATTGTTTGGTCCAGATTATGTTTAGACTCAAAGGCATTTTGCTGAAAGTTGTCTGTTATTCTGATAAAACAAACCTGTTGCTAGAATGTGGTGAAAGAAGGTTATTGCAGGTAACACGAGTTTCAGGGGTCATAGAATTTTGATCAGGTTAGATACAATTCTGTCAGAATTAATAGGGATTCTCATGCATACTTTAGAATGAGGCTTATTCTGTGGAAAATAGCTACTACACCCTATGCTTTCTTCCATGTAAGAGTGAATACCTGAGAAAGTAATCAGGCAATGTGGCTGCAACACTGACAGTTCCCACATCCCCACTGTCCTAAGGTGTGCTACATGTCTCTCCAAAATCACCAGTCACCAACTGTGACTTTACACTACGACATAGCTCAGGAGGTAAGTTGTCTGGCAGTCGGAGGGTTGCGGGTTCGATCCCCGCCCTGGGCGTGTCGAAGTGTCCCTGAGCAAGACAACTAACCCCTAACTGCTCTGGTGAATGAGATGCATCAATTGTAAAGTGCTTTGGGTAAAAGCGCTATATAAATGCAGTCCATTTACCATTTACATAAGGGAACCATCCAGTGAAGGTTCACCACTGACACTGTTGGTCGGGTGAAGACACTTCTCCTCGAGTGGCCAGTGAAAGAGAGGCCCTAGGGCTTGCTGTCTCCTGTCCAGGCAGCCTGCTGGAGAGGGACCAGGGACAGAGGCAGAGGTTAATGGGGCAATTATGCTTCCGACTGGGCCTGGAGCCTGAGCTCTGAAGCCTGGACTGGAGAAGACTGTGCTGCATGCTGGAGCAAAGCTAATCGTAAAGAGAAATGATGGTTCTGGGAACTGAACTTAGCATTATGAACAGAACTTCAGTCACTTCCGGGATGCTGGTGATGTAATTTTCACTGCCACTGCCGAGCACTATTAATGAAGTTACATGGGCCGTTTTCATTCTTTTTTATGGGAGAGTTTTTTAGGTGGGCAGTTTGTAGTTGTGTTGAAATCATAATAAATTGATTGTGACAGCCCACACATTGGGTATTTCAAAATCAACTGTTTGGTACAGTGTTAAGAAGCTAAAATGCTGCGGTGAGCTCAGCATTACCAAATGACCTGGTAGACCTTGGAAGATTGCTGTAGCGGAAGACCATAGAATACTTTCAATTGTGAAGGCAAACCCCTTTTCAACCACCAAAAAGATCAAGAGTGTTGTGTCTTCTAGGATGCAGGCATGGATGTGTCAAAGACAACCATAAAGAGAAGAGAAGACTACAGCATAACCTCAAAGGGTTCACTGCAAGATGCAAACCACGGGTAAGCCTCAAGAATACACCGACCAGGTTAGTTTGCAAAAAAAGTGCATTAAAAGCTGTTGAGTTCTGGAACAAAGTATTATAAACAGATGAGATGAGTATTAACCTGTACCAATGTGATTTAAGAGGAAAATGTGGAGAAAGAAAGTAACTGGTCATGATCCAAAGCACCCCACTCATCTGTGAAACATGGTGGACGTAGTGTATAGCCTGTACAGGTATGGCTGCCTCTGGAACTGGCTCACCTGTCTTTATTGATGACGTGATGGCTGATGGCAGCAGCAGGATGAATTTGGAAGCGTACCGAAACATGTTCTCAGATCCAACCAACTGCTTCAAAACTCATTGGACAGTGCTTCACCTTGCAGCAGGACAATGACCTCAAACATGCTGCTAAAACAACCAAGGAGTTTTTCAGGGTCAAAAAGTAGAATGTTTTTGACTTGCCAAGTAAATCACTCATCCTGAATCCAAATGAACATGCGTCTCACTTGCTGAAGACAAAACTGACAGCAAAAGTCCCCTGAAACAGACAGTAACTGAAAATAGCTGCAGTACAGCCTAACAGACCGCAGACTGCACTGTGTATACATATTCTTATATTTCTGAAAACTGTTGTATTTTAAGTCAGTTGTGATTTCCAGCATTGGTTTCCTGCTTCTGGGAAGGCCTAAGAAGTGTCTGTTTCAGTTTCAGCTGAGTCCATGTGAGCCTTTCATTGCCAACTTGAGTGGCATTGTCAAGTAGAGAAGATGAAAGGATTTTTTTATTTATGAATGAATATAGAACTAGACAGAAGGCTCAGAAGCCATACTGTTGGCTTGCATTGTCAGGAAGCTTTTCAGATGTCAGGTTCAAAGCAAATTTGAAAAGCCTTTGTCAAATCAGGGTTCACATCAAGTTAACAACATGAGATAGAACATACCACCATACCAATTCTTGGATGTTAATATTTGTTTCTTTATGTTTTCTTGATCAGGCAATGGTTGGGTTTTGCATCTATTATGAAGTTCTTCCATCCTTTTTTATAGTATTTTCCAGTGCTACTCGGTTATAGCACTTTTATGCTAGTGATAGCATTAAAGAAATGATACACTTCACTCCAGCTGAAATCATAGAGAAACCATTTAGCAAACACAGAGAACAGTCAACACTAAGGCAAAACAGACTTGTTACGACAGCTCTGAGCCCAGATGAAAGCAAGTGGTGTCTGAGAGGGTTAGGTATATAAGACATAAAATGTGGTCAAACGCAGGAAACATCTGATGAGCCAGGTATTTTTCACACCGGCTGCACCGCCTGACTCAGATCTGCTCCTTTCCAGATTGAAAATTGACACGAGTCGAAATTAATGAAGATTAAACCTCACCCTTTCGGTCTGGGTCACTTGGTACATTCATTTGAAGTACAGTGTTTTTCCTCTCTTGTAAAAATATTCCTGTGATGTAGTTCTTTTTTTAAAAACCCATTGAACAATTTTTTAAAAAGTTTGAACAGATGAAAACAGTTCATTATGTTTCTCTTTGGTCTCTGTGGGGTTTTACTGAGCCTGGGAGTTACATGGGGAATATGGCCAAGCTTCCTTCAGCATCTGGCAGCAGTGGGCACTGTTTTAAGAGAATGCCACAGAACATCTGTCACCCTCTAGATTATGTTCAGGTAGAATGGCTTTCCTCTTTATTTTTATTGGTTGTGTTCCGTTATAACAGGAATATGTGTGCATGTAAGTAGTAAACCATTTTTCATGAATGATATGTACACAGCTAAATACACGCACACGCACACACGCACGCACACACACACACACACACACACGCACACACACAGAGCTTACCCTGAGCAGTTATCAATCAATCTGGATTTAACTGTTTATTTTGAGGTTTTTTATAGAAGAAACAGGAATTTCCTGCCGTACAGTATGTTTTTCTAATATTTTAACATCCCTTGTGACTGTACATTTATAATTAAAGGTATTTCTTATAACCCAGTGAATTGACTAAGCCATGTATAGCCTCATTACTCAACGTCATTGAAGTGATAAAGTATTTTACTGGTGATTTGGGTCTCCAATTAATGCAAGTTATGTCTTGCAAATCTGGTAAGATTTTCACTAAACATCTAAATCGTGGTAGCAATATACACTTTTATGAATTACCTCTAATATGGATGCATGCTAAGGTGGTAAGATGGTGCAGTGGGGTACACTGTTGCCTCAAAGCAAGAAGGTCCTGGGTTTGAATCACGGCCTGGGCCTTTCTGTGTGGAGTCTGTGTGGGTTTCCTCCGGGTACTCTAGTTTCCTCTCACAGACGTAAGACATGCTGGTAGGCTAATTGGAGACTCTAAATTGCCCATAGGGTGAGTGGATGGTGTGTAAATAGTGAGTGTACAACCTGTCCAGGGTGTATTCCTGCCTCTTGCCCAATGCATATTGGGATAGGCTCCAGTACCCCCTGTGACCCTAACCAGGAATCAGCGAGTATAGATAATGGATGGGTGAATGCATGTTCATTTCACTCATTTATATCCTTAGCATTGACCTTCTAGTGAAGGCAAGTGCTTAGTTTACTCTAGGTCACTGGTTCAAAAAGAGCCCAGAAACCTTGTTTCCAAGGTTTCCAAGGCCTAATTGAAACCCACTGTTTGACCTTCTGGTTTAAAACTTTAAAAGTGTGCAGTTTGTTCTCAATAAGGGCATGGGCTAAGAACATAACATAATCTGGTTGTACTGTGCTTCTGTTTTGGTTATATTTCCAACCAGTTTTTTGCCCACAGGGAAGAGCTAAATATGTATGTAAATAAAAGCCTTTGTAGAGCTTCAGCTGTCATTAGGTGACAAGAGACCTAAAATTAATGTGACAGTCTGTCCCAGCCCTCCTATTTAAAAACAATGTGACTCTCTCATGTGCTCGTCTTAGCCTGCAAAACAAGCACCAATATTAGAATGAGTCATCACAATTTACATCAATACAATATGTATGTAGAGCATTTTTTCTGTCTGAATGTAAAATTCACATTAATATTTCAGGCCATGTTTTACATTGTTCTACTGCATGTAGATTTCCAGTAATTCATATGGAGAATCACAATGCCACATTATGTGAACCATATGAATGTTATGCTCAGTCAGCACTCCTGACCTTGAAACGAATCACCAAAAGAATCTGACAGAAAGTTGTTTATTTTTCATTTTAAAATAACAGCTTGATGTTTATATCAGATTTCATGGGAGAATGTGTACTTGATGAAAATAAGATTTAAAAAATTTTTTTTTTAGAAAACTAATCTTCACTGATTTGCACTCAAGCTTTTTAGTGAAAGCTTATGATAGGTGGTCCTCACCAACCAATCACAGAACTTGGACATACTCTCCATATACAAAGCTGTGTGTGATAGAGAATGCTACACACATTAGGACCATTAAATTCATAAATTTTGCATATTTTTTTTTCACATGACTACATGTTGAGGTGCAACAGTGTCCCAGATCTCCCTTACATCACGTCCAAATGTGGTGTGGAAATCTTAAGGAAAATTTATTGAGATGCTTGTAAATAAAGAATCTATAAATGACTATTAAAGAAGCATCTGTGAAATGTGCCTTTTGCTGAAGTTAGATTTTTCGTTTTGACTGTTTTTTTCATAGTTTCAAACTGCCCTCAGCCTGTCTCTGAAGTGAATGAAGACAAGTCGTCTCCTTCTCCTCCTCTTGCTGGATACTAGTGCTTATTTTGCAGTGTCTGTTTCCCATGGCTAGCTCGTTATTGCCAGCTGTTTGCTTAATTTCCTTAATTCCCTAAGGTTTTTTATCTAATCATCACTTTTGTGAATGGAAACGTACACCCCCCCATCCCCCAACCCCCCCATTGCACACTGATTGCTCCAGATTAGGGGGAATAGTGAGCAGATGTCACTTGAGTGATGCCCGCCTGTCAGGATTAGAGGAAGTCACGCCTGTAACCTTCCCACAGGAAAGGAAGGGCCCTGGCAGGCAATGACACGGCCAGGAACTCTCAGCCCATCCAGACCAGATCAATCTCTGTGCCTCTCTGACCTACATAGCGATGTCATCACAACCAAACTGTTCAACATGACAGGAGGCCTTGTCACAAAAGGGGCAAATGCATTACAGGAAACATAGGATATGACCAATCTGTGAGCTAATTTGTCCCACCACTCTGACTATGTCCTAAGTGAATTGAGAGTATACTGTCCTCATACTGTTTGTCTCTGTGTTATATCATAGATATTTGCAGATTTATAGCATCATTGAAAAGTTTTTTGATAAAAATAGTTTATAATACCAGTTGCTGGAGATCAAAGATTTTTATGTAATTATATGAATATGTGCAGTAATGCACCATTAAATACCAGTAAATTACATTTTACAGCACTATTTATCACTATTTTTAGATGCTTTTTTCACTTGATTATGAGTAATATTGTAGACACATTTTAATTTACACAGAGATCTGTTAAAAATGATATTTTATAAATAATACTGCGAACATCAAAATAAATATATCATTTTTGGACATAAGAACTTGTTTTCATGCGACAAAGTGTGAGTTTTTGCAAAGAGTGGTACTAGATAAGCTCAAAAAGGAGTACATTTGCTCATATTAAATTTGGCAACACACTCGTGCATATTGTACAGGATGGTGATGCCATTTGTGCACACTGCTCTATTTTTATGACCGAGATCCCAATTTGCATGGCCGAGAGACACAGGCTCTTTTATGGACATGGAGGAAGGCAGTAATGGGACAGCGGGTGTGATTAGTGATAAATAAATTGTGTCTATTGCCAAGAGTTGGCTGGAGCCTGTCCATTCAAATTAAACGTACCATGTCCAAATTAACACTAGCGAAAAGGGTCCTCCGTTTACGTGGCCAGACGAATCGTGCGGAGCAGTCTGTTTTGCATTCGTCTGCAATGCGTCTCCGCACGCTCTTTGCATAATGCCAGCTTTCCCCCCCCCATGTTTTTTGGTAAGCAGGTAAATCTTCGGGAATTGCATTAGAACGTAATTGTGAGCGGAGCGTTAATCCCATTTCTACCCTAATTCAATGCGGAACGAGAGCCGTTTTTTTAAATTGGCCTCATTGATGAGGTTAGGTAGCTGATGAATAATTTACGGGGGCCTTGCGTTCGGCGTTGCGGTGAAAAGAGGGGAGGTGGCGAAAGACCGCCGCGAACGCCACGGAGTGTGGGCCCAATGTGACGCGTTTCACCCTGTAGCCTCTCAGCTGACACAGCGAGGGCGAAGGTACCGTTACGAGGAGCATGTCAGGGCTTCCAGTGTAACACCAGAGGCCGTGCGTACCTAATTTACAGGGATACGTACGTGTTACAGCGCGGATGTGATATCACACAGCGCGTGAAAACGAGGGTCGGAGGTCAGGCGTCTGTTATGTTAAGGAGGCTCGCTTCCACAAAAGCGGGGATGTAATTGAGGCAGGCGGCTATTTGACTGAAAACTGGATTATTTCATTGCACGTATCCCAGGACTACCTAGCTCATTAACTCCTTACCGTCTCGGCACAGACTGTCTGTCTTTGGTTGGCAGTTGCGCACGGCCTGTCCAGCCAGCAGGATTTGAGAACCTTACCTCACAGTCGAGGAGGATGTCCTTATTAACCTGGCAACATGAAAACAGGATGGGAGTTAAGGGCCTGTAACATATAAGGGCACACATATTACCCCAATATATGTGCCCTTATTTTTCCACTTCATGGCACACCTAATTTTTCTACTGCAGTTAAACTGATAGATAATCGAGGCTTGGGCTACATCACCAAATCATTTTTATCCAACTCTTTCAGGTTGTGTTTAATGCCGTATAAGCCATATTTAATTGTCACCTATTGTTCGTATAATGACCTGTTTAATTTCCTCCTCAATATGTGATTGTTTAAAGTAGATAATCTGGTTCACATCTATTTAGCATAAAAATAAAAATAGCTGTTTTGAACATAACAGACAGTGCCACCTGGTGGCAAGATATCGCTCATCGCTATCTGTCGTGTAGCTGCTCTGTTGGTTTCACACTGATAACGGTTGCAGTGGTTTGTGTCATGACATGTCTCACTCCTGTTGTCCTGTAGTAGCACTTTGCTGCCTGGCACCGCGGGCTTGTTCCTGCATGTTGTAGTGGACGGCTGGTAGAGCTGGCGCGGGGCCAATGGGATGGTCCTGTCCCCCCCGCCTCTGCCACTTCTCCTCTCTCCTTCTGCCCTTTGCCTCACTGGGACAGCGACACACCTGGAAACAGAAGCACTTGTTTGCCATTTGCTAGCACACTGGAAGCTCTGATTGGCAGTGAGTGAGAACAGTCACCTGGAAGCATGAAACCAAAATAGCTGAAACCTCATGGCTGCATTGCCTGGCTCAGCTATGGCAGTGCTGCTGCTACTGTATCCATGCCATTAGGGTCCAGTGTGAGAGGATTCAGTCAGTGAATCAAGCTGGGGACTCCATTCTGTTTGCTAGGGAGAGAAGGGAAGGGGGGGGGGGGAGGAGGAGGGGGAGGGTAGAGAGGAGAGGGCTGCAGGCCAGTGGTTCAATTAATTCCTACATAATTAAAAGATAATTATTCATTCCTTCCTGTCATCGCTAAAGGGTAGATAACCTCATTAACTTGCAGCTTGTACACAATTCAATTACCAAGGTATGGAAAATACATTTTTGATTACTTTGCGGGTTGAGACCTTATTCATCTGTATGTATGTGCAATGATTTCCATAAGCTTGTTCTTCTCAACATTTATTCCCAGTAACATTTAGATATTTAGTGCATATAAAATAACATTTAGTGCATATCTGAAGCGATAGATTGAGGGTTTAAACAAAATAAAAATGGGAATCGGGTACTGGACACATTAACACATGATCATGAAAAGAGCTCAGAGCAGTGAATCTCACAGTACTTGTATTTATCTTCTTTTGTACCTTCTGTCAATAAAAAAAAAGCTACTCCCTGAGCTGTGCCCAGAACCTTTCTGTTGATCTCACACTTGAGCGTGCAAACATGCCAAGTCCCCATTGACGCAACACAGGGATGCCTCAGGATCTCTCTCCCTCTCTCCCTCTCTCCCATTCCTATTGTTTCTGAATGGCAGTCATGCCACACAGGGTGTAGCGTAGCCTGTAGCCGCAACCAAACACACATGTTGCTTCTTCTTCAGGCTGCCATCTGGAGTAGGCCAACAGAGGATGTGCGTGCTTCATCGATGACGGAGTAAACAGGGCCAGCAGCACATACATGCTGACACACAAACATGCCTATGGCATGTCTGCATGGCACTCCATTCTCTTTCAAAGAGTAGACAAGGCTCATGGGCGCCCCTGTTGTTTCATGCCTGTGTTACAGATGAAAAGATGAGAAAGGGAGGCGAGCAGGTTGGAATATCTCTCATTATTCTAGGACGTTCTATTGTGCGGTGGGATAAGCTCACCTCGTGAACACAAATATATGTACATGTCTGGTTTCTGTATGCGGTGCTTATCATTATGACATTATAGGAGCGGCATACAAGGGCAAGACATGAGCTTTTGTGATATGTGACAAGCACTGTGGTAACCTTGAGCTTCTGAGACAATAAGTGCATTGCACCTCACCGGCTGTATGTTGAGGTTATGAGACCTTCAGTTTTGTTTGCCTGGCAGTGAGCAATGTGCCTTTGAAGGCTTTAGAAAGGCTGTCACCATATACTGCATCTTCCGTTTGTATCGCGTCCCTCGGACTACAGAATCCTTTTACACTGTTCCACCAGTGCATATTAAATCAGGCAAAGGTCGACCTACAGTATAATCAGCCAAACGTTTCCTCACGCAAGACAGTTTTCAGATAGCAACCCTTCCAGATAGCTATCCTTTTTATCCTGAGAAACAAAGAAATTAAACATAGACTTTACTCACAGGGTAATCTGTGTATGCCTTAGCCACATGGACTGACAGCTCTGTCTTAGTTGTTAAAAGGGCTTAAAGGACACAAACACATACACACATGTATGAACCCCAGGGAGATACTTAGCAAGTTAATGTGTTAGCTGGGTTTAGCTGACGATGAACGTGTCTTTTATAGGCGTGCCATTGTGTGCAACAATACATATTTCACGCTCAGTGGAAAGAGGTTGAGAGTCAGGGTAGCTTGTCACAGACTTATCAGGGTAATCCTGAAACATTTTTCATTGGGTTATTTTCAAATCTTACATAGCAGGAAACCCTTTTTTAGTTTTTAAATATTACAAATGCAAATGAGTCAGGTTTATTTCTACTAGTCTGACAGCTTGGTTTATAAACAATGATCAAAATGTTTCTAGGTTAGATTAGTCATATTAAGTGCTCTTGTTTGAGTTTTTTCCAGTAAGATCTAGCTTAGGAAATACAAAACAAACATGACCATCTGACTCATTGCCCCTTTTTACATTAATATGAAGGGCCAAAGGCTTAACAATGTCAAAGATAGAGGGGAATATGCAGTAATATTAACCAGAGGAACACCAAATCCAGTCAGGAATGTCCCACTCAATATTTACCAGTGTGAATAAGCTTGATGTTTCTTGTGTGATCTTTCCACCACATGGAGCCTGTGATTTTACACCTCCAGCAGAGAGCTGGCTGTCGGTCTCATCCTAATTTGCGCATTATCTACTGTGAGGTGAATGCTGAGTCTCTTCTATTTGCCCACAAAAGGCGACTGTTAACTCTGGCATTGGGAACAACAGGGAGTGAGACGTGACTTGCAACTTCTTTTAGTTGTAAGCCAAAGTTATTTCTTTAAAATAAGAATAATTTTATGTACTGTAAATTATATCTTTGAGAATGCTACACATGGGTGCAAGCAGGAGCTGACAATAAGATGGCTGCAATGCAGACCTCAAGAGCATCACCAGAAAAGATACTCAGCACCTGGACATGCGACAAAGTGCTAAATATGACGTCTTTCATATATATAACATTAATATGTCCCAAATATTATGGTAGCCTGAAAGGGGGTGGGGGGGGGGTGGGGTAGATGTAAATGTGTATAAAATGTGTATAAAAATACCCTTAAATAAAAGCTGAGAATTGCGTGATAGCAAATAAAGAAATTGTGGAGTACAGAGCAAATCGAGAAAAAAATATCCCTTTGTCCCAAACGTGTGTGTGTGTGTGTGTGTGTGTGCATGTGTGTGCTTGTGTGTGTGTGTGTGTGTGTGTGTGTGAAAAAAATATCCCTTTGTCCCAAACATGTGTGTGTGTGTGTGTGTGTGTGTGCATGTGTGTGCTTGCATGTGTGTGTGTGTGTGTGTATAACATAGCCTAGAGTAATGTTAATATGTCAGACAGGCCCCCTCAGTCTGCTTCTTCCAGAGCTTGTTCCTCAGTGCTGAGCCACTATGCATTTTCCTACAGTGGGAACTTGATTCTCCTTAGTGCTGCTGATGAGAAGCTGGGAAAAGCCTACAGTACGAAGCTATAAGGCTGCAGCATGCAGGTCTCAGATGGGATTGCTCAGGCTATCCTTCCCCCTGCACCCAGGGAAGGTACAGGAAGGAGGGAGGGATGAAGGGATGGAACACCTGGAGTAAAGACAGTCTGAGAGAAAGATCACTCAAAGTGCTGTTAATCACCCTCTGTCCTGAGGTAATACGTATATTCTCTCCTCTCTCTCTGTCTCTCTCTCTCTCACACACAAACACTTCTCATTCTCTATCTGTGTTGTGGTGGTGACCTACATTTCACATTGGCCCAGAGAGAGGGCCGTGGGGGACTCCCAGGCCAGCAGACACATGACCTAGCGTGAGCTCACTCTGAAGCACTGACCGAAGGTCATCTTATTGCCGCCCGCTAACAGGCAGCCCCGCGTTCTGTGATGTGGGGCGCTGGGGTGTGCTTGATGCCCGCCTCGCGCAGGGTGTGCGCGAGCGGCGAGGGCTCTCCGGTGAGAGGATCTAAGCCCTAATAGGATTACATCTGTTAGCATCATGTGATAGATGAGATGTTCGTCTGGGCAGCCTCCTGGGGACTGGGGCTGAGAGACGGGGAGGCTGGAGAATGCCAGATCGCCTCCCTCCATCCCGACGGGAACCAGATGTGGACAGAGAGTGGGAGGGAGGAGTGAAGGACAGAGACAGAAAGACAGAGAGAGAGATGGAGCCTTCAGGCAGTAGCCTCATTTGCTCCAGAAGCTCTGTCTCGGGGTAGTGAGATCTCTCCTGGGACCAATCCAATTCCCAGACTCTGCTTCAGTGCAGAGCAAATGGAAATGTTTGGTTTTTTAATTAACATTTTTTTCATTTATACATTTCTCAAAATGGTCGAAAATAGGTTTAGAATACTAGCATGAAGTGATTTAGGGTAGTCAGTGATGTTAATTACCCACAATTCAGTGTTTCATTTTTAATGGAATAACTAGGAGATTAAAAAAATATTACTGTGTTAATATTTCAAGGAATTAAATCACATTTATGTGATTAGAATGTTCTTAATTGAGCATTCTAATGTTGATATAACCATCATTAGTGGTATTTGAAAACAATGGGGAATAAAAAAAAATAAAAAAAACCTACTCTTCAAAGGATTAATCTGACGTCAATTTCTTGATTGAAATATCACTATAAATGCCATTTGAGACAAATATTAATATTCATTGATTTATTAATGAATTAATTGCACATTTACCTAGCACTATCACCTGAGTGCAAGTTATTTTATGTTGTTGTTTTCAAAGCCTGGGATTCTTTGCTGCTGTTTGTTTAATATTGTTTAATGCTCATCATGGTAGTCTTGCTCTTGTTTGTATAACTTAGTTTAATGTTCAATAGTGCAGCTGACAAGTTGTCAACCGAGTCTGCATTTCCTGCACTTGCTGTTCCTCTTGGGACTGTTCTTTTCCTCTTCGGGAATTACTGCACTTTCATCCCTGAGCTTTTCCTGCACTGCAAAACGCTCTGGATAAAAGATTAATCCTCATTCATCCTCTTACGTCTACTATGGTGTTTAACATTATGTTGTAGTTTTATGCGTTGACTACTACAATAGGTTGAGACATGGTTGACTTGGTATCTTTGCTCTTAAGCTAAGCCTTGATGTATGTACTTTTGTAACTCATCCTGGATAATTTGCGTAAATATATATGTAAATATAGATGGAACTCTTAGTCCTCTATTTTTGTATTTTGTAGATAAACAACATTACAATCTTGCTGAAGTAAAAAAAAAAATAGAAGTGCTAAATCTTTCTCTTCACGTGTGCATATTGATATCATACTCGAGGCAAACGTGACTTACTTTTCTTAAACCAATATTTCAGCCTGTTTATAAGTTCCTGAAAGTCAAGTGAACTGACTTTCAGTGTAAAAGTGTTTGATATTTACTCAATTCTGTGTGGTGCACTCCGACATGGCATAATTCCTAGCACAACATGTATATTTAATTAAGAACTCAGTAGAATTGTGGTGTTTAAATTAAAATAATAAACCCCACATTAGGAAGACATTGTGAGAGTAGTGGTCCCTCTTGACTGCATAGTTAGCCAATGGACGTATATAAATAAAAGATCAGATACAAGAAGAATTTACAGTTGGCGATGTGAACCTCATCTGAAAAGACAGAGTGGACTTTGGCAGAGAAATTGGTGGAGGAGCACACTTCCCTATCTTGGCCAGCAGGGGGAGTAGAGTGCTGTTCAAGACTGGCCCACTCAGCCTTTTTCGCTGCTGTGACTTCACCAGATGCTTCATGAAATTTTGATGCAACCATGTCTCCACGCGTCTGTCAAGTACACACACACACACCTTTGAAACATGATCCACTTAAGTGGCTCAAACTTTCCCCAATGTGATGGATGTAAGTGACCTAAGTGGTCTGATGGTCACAAAAAGTGCTCAACTTTCATGGTATGTTGCTTCAAATGGGAGAAGAAGGATTTGAGGGGCTTGAACTGGTATGACTCCAGTGAAAAAAACTCCTCAAATCCAAACCTGTCACATTCATTTTTCTTCCACTGAGATTTTGCAAATAGGACAATTGTGTCATGTTCGTGTCAAATGTAGCCCAGTGCATAAAAGGACATAGAAAAATTAAACGGTACATTTTGAGATTTAAATATTTATTTATTGAAGTATAACTTCAAGTACGCTAAAAACGTAAATATTTAGCTTGAAAATACCAGGCCTGCAATTTCTGTTCACCAGAGGGTAAAAAGATGATCAGAAATAAACCTTTCTGTGCAATTGTTTTTGTCTTTAAGTACTTTTTGCCAATGGTAAATATATTTCACAGACAAAAGCAACTTACCAGCAGCAGTCAGAGCTAATCACACTAAAATGTTTTGTAAAGGCTTTCAAGCAAAGGCATTTAACGCACTGGAAATGTAAAATATGAGTGTGTAATCTCATTTCTTTGTACTAATTTCCACGTGTAATTTTCTTTCCTTTAAAGACGTAGTGTTATATTTTCCAGAGACACAGAATAGCCTGGTTAAATAATCATTTATGTAATTAAAAAAAAAAAAAAACAATAAAAATGAATCATTCCTAAGTGGTCATTTTTATAGGCTTTAAGAAATGCAAATCAATCCAATGGGCCATTGTCTCACCAGGTCATTCCTGCATTGAATGCATGTCTTAATAACCCCTACGTTTTTACTAGTGTTATTAATGTTTTAATATGCAGACTGTGATCATGTGGTATCGTGCCATTAATTTAAGCAACGTTTGCCGTGATTTAAGAAGCTAATTTGGAACAACATATGAGAGGCATCTAAACATATCTCAGCTTCTAAGAGACCCCTGTTAGTCCTGGTGACCCTTCATTAATAAGCATTGCAAGCGGCAGCACAGGAAGAAACCAAATTATAGGAGTGAGCTTGGCTGGAAACGTCCTGCTGTCTTAAAAATAGCCCCGCTGTGTTTCAGTTTTGGGAACGGGAACATGATGTATATGCCATACATATATTCCAGGGTATTATTATATGCGTGTAATTTCCTTTTTAACAAAGAAGACTTCAGCATTGCTTAAGGTTTGGGGGTGTTGTGTTTTATTATGTAATTATTGGATTACATTAATTGGACAAACATACGAGTGCACACACGTTCTTAAAAAATTGCATGCAGATGTAGCACAAGTTGTTGTGGAATCTTTTTCACGCCCACAGAAGCATGCAGGTACAGACAAACAAGCGCACCGTGCGGACCCTCAGCGGCAGTGTTGGCATGGTAGCAGGCGAGGGTCCAGCGCGTGCCCTCCAGATTCAGACGTGATGGGCACCGGGGAATCACCAAGGAGACGTCCGCCTGCGCCACTCTGACCTCTCAATATGCCAGCTGAGTGTGAACGTGATACGGAGGAACAGTGACAATATGGAGGAGTCTGCACTTGTCACAACTCCTTTAGTAACCGTAGACACTGATCCGAAATTAGAAGCTGTGCAACTCGGAGGAACTCAAGCAAGGGAAGCGCGACAAAATTCAGTGCCCCCATTCAAAATCAGCTCAGCACTACCACAACAGAAATAAATCAAATGGTTCTGGTCCATTTGAAAATGTAGGCTACACAATAATGTGCATTGAATCTTATCTTCAAACAGAGAGTAACGAATGCCACAGGTTTATCGGATCTTTATTTGAACATTTAGCCAGCATACAACCTGTACAACTGTATTTGAGTCCCTGTCGTATATTATATACACAACAGAAACCCAATATGTAGGTTGCACATAATTTTCAACACAAATACATATTTTCCTTAATCACCCCCTTTACTCTTTTTTACTTCTTGGCTTGGGCATGTGTACGTGTAGGGACACTGAAGAAGAAGAGCATCGACAGTGGTCTAGGTGGCGGTTATGTACTTGCCAAAATGTATGCAATGTAAGCTGTTTAAAGAGATCGTAGTTTATGATCAATACCCTCAGAATTAAAGCAACAGCATGAAGATACAACTGCACTTGCTCAGAACAATGGCTTTTATGAATAGTTTCAAATCAGTTGTGTGCATGGAAAGCATTTTTGTCACACACAGACACACGCGCGCGGGCACGTGCTTGTGCACATGCAGGCACGCACGCACGCACGAACACACCTCCAGGTTTAAAATCTCATCAACAAAATTATCCTAATATTCTGATTACAACAGAAACAGCCTGGAACATTCAAATATTAATATTCAAATAAAGTGTAATTTATAGCATTATCTTACCCCTCAGACGGACTCTTTAATTTTTATGGGAGCAATTGCTTGATTTATACAGACATTCATATAAGACCTGTCCACGGTCATTAAATTAACCTTGCCTGAATAATTGGAGACTCATCTTAAACTGGGACCCAATATGTATAAATAGCCACGCGAGAGCCACACATTCTTCTCCTCTCTAGCCTCAAACTGTTAGAGTCAAACATAATCACGACACACAGATCTCCTCAGACACATGACAAACCGCATATGCTGTCTGGAGGAACTCTTTAAATGCTTCCCATTTTTGGACTCGGTTCATTCGTCAGACTTGAAAATCACTAAATGTGTTTATTGCGTGCTATAAAAATGGCAGTCGTCAAAAATATTTTAAAAAATATCTCTAAAGCTAAAAATTGTCCTTGACATTTTAAAATCAAGTTTATCAATACTGGCTGTAGAAGCCAGAATTCCATTTGTTGCATGAAGCACATACAGTATTTCCAAACACTGGTTACATGCTATCTGTGATATTGACATTACATTCTTGCGTCCAAAAGTGAAATGATATTCAAATCTGGCCCTTGAGGCCAATAGTATTGCTAATTTTTATTCTCCCCCCCTAATCAGGACTGTTTTAAACCTGTGACACCAGGGGAGTTAAATCTCTAGCCAATCATTAATCAATGGATTAACTATCAGGGAGAAAAGAAAACCAACTGGCATCGTGGCCCAGATTTAAGTATCCACACTGTAGAGGTTTGGCCACCCACAGATTTGTAAAGCTCTGCAGAAACCAGCCTTCTACTTCACAGGATTATAAATATAATGAATTCTCACTTTAGTTTGGCAGAGGTGGATCTCCAGCAGCTCTGAAAACTCAGTCAGGCAAGTAGACTACACGGTAGTACAGAGAGCACCAAGCATTGAACATCTTTGACCTTGTACCCATAGAAAAGTCAAAAAAGTTTTATTCTCTGGAGTGGAAAGTTACAAGTATTGCTGCCAACTTTGTTCATAATGTCATAGAGAAGTGTTATGATAAATAAACAATTTCTATAGTACAGCACAGTACTTAAGCACATGAAGTAAAAGATAGCGATTTCAAGAGTGAAATGAGGCCTGCCACGTAGGTTGTAATCAGTAGAACCTGTAAATGGCCTGGCCTTGAGGTAATGAAAAAAAAGGAAATGTTCACCCCACATTTTGCGTAATTTCACAAAAACCTGACAATGCTTGTTCACACAATCCTAACAAAAGGCATCAATGAAGACATTGTAAGCATATAAAAGGCTTGATATTTACATAAATGACACTTTCATCATTTACAAATGCAATCCTGTGTAAAAAGGCATGACCAAAAAGTTAATTGCACATTCAGTTATATATATATATATATATATAGGGCCACCGGTTTGTCTCCACCATGTGACCTGCAGGGATTTAAACTTGTATTTTGATAGTTATCCTCAAGGGGTCCTCATAGGCACTCCAACGGCACAGTTAAGTGACGAAGCATAGAATTGAGTTTCTAATTGGGACCTTTATGAACAATTAGTTTATCTAATAAGGGGAGAGTCAGGGACGAAAGTGGACATAAATGGAAGTTCATGTGGAAGAACCACAAGATCTGCTGGCTTTTGTTGTTACTCAGAACTTGAGCACAGAAATCGATCAGTAAAAGCACTTGATTACAGTTAGCTCAGGTAACCTGGTTTCTTGGGTCTAAATTGGTTGCTGATCTTAAGGAAAAAACAAAAACCAGCAGACTCTATGCTTCTCCAGGACCAGGATTGAGTATCACTGCAGTAAAAAAGAAAAATGCATCCGTATAACGTAGGAGTGTCCAATCTTATCTGAAAAGTGCGGTGTGTTGTTTTCAGGTTTTTGTCATTGCCCAGCACTGAGAGACCTGATTCTACTTAAGGTCTTGATTGAAGACCATGATTCGTTAATTAGTTGAATCATCAACTTATTTTTACTTAACTTTTTTGTGCAAGTTAAATGTTATATAACTGCTACATGCCACTGTACAATTTAAAAATACCTCAGCATGTCCACGGTAGTTAGTAATCAAGCTGAATTTAGCATGAGTGTCACTTGCAAACCTCGCTGTCAGTCACCGTCTGTTCTTAATTAGCAGCAATTACTTTATAAACTTAGATTCTTGAGGTGCTGCAAATGGGATAATTGTTTGAGAAGGGGCTTCATCGCAAACTCTAGCTGACGGTGGACGGAAGTACCGAGCAAGAAAACAAGGGGAGACACACTGCTGGCCCCAGTTATACGAAACGTGTTTGTAACAAGTAAAACACTTCAATCACCCTACAAAGACCAGACAAATTGATCTAGAGCTCCTGTGCGACAGAAAATGCCATCTCAAGCTAAATGGAATATACAAGTCTCTGGATCAAAGGGGAGGTGGCCAATGCGCTTCAAGCCAGACAAATAAAAGAGGGCTTAAGTAGGTGCTCAACAGTCAAGAACTCCTTACCCAGACAACTTCATGGGGACTAGCACTGAGCTCAGAGCAAAAGCCTTTTTGACTCTAAGTAAGACGTCATAGACCAGTGGTCTCCAACCCTGGTCCTGGAGAGCTGCGGGGTTTGCTGGTTTTTGTTTTCACCTTAAAATCAGCACCCAATTGAGACCCAAGACACCAGGTGAGTTAACTGTGTAATCAACTGCTCTAATTGATTCATGAAGTGCAGAGTCACTATGAAAACCAGCAGACCCTGTAGCTCTCCAGGACCAGGGTTGGAGACCACTGTCATAGATGTCCAAATGTCAGTCTTCCCTTCCCAAATGTCAGTCATTAAACAGCGTCTTTTGATCTGAGCTCAGTGTGCTCCAGCCTTTCTTATTTCAGGCTAGTCCCTGTGAAGTTTTCCAAGAAATGAGTAACAAAATTTTTTTAAAAAGACAATAACTAAATAAAATTAAGGCAACAAAATTTTCAGAAATCTATAAATGTTTTGACATACAGAAATGAAAAAAACTAAACTTTAAAAAAACTAAGAAGGCAGACGTGCATCACATTTTTGATGGCTTTTAAACGAGGCTCAGTGGTGGACAAAAGTCTCTGTGCTTCTCACATATGACTACACTGAGACCACAACATTTCCCTCGTGGTGACTGCCACTCTCACAGAAACGCGAGGATAGCTGTGGCCTTCAGGGCGGTGCAGGGAAGTTCTGTGGACCGTGGTGTGGTTCTGCAGCTAGTCCGTGGGCCCGCAGGCCGCTGTGCGTCACTGCCGTCGGTGCGGTTCTTCTCGGCCCGGCAGCCAACGGTTCTGCGGCTCTGAGGAAACATCACAGCTCGTCGTGCCTCCTGGTCAGGTCCTCTCCGTAGTTGGTGGCTTGGCTCCCCACGAAAAGGTTCCAGTTGTCCAAGATCTCCTCTTTGGTCAGCATCTCATCCTGGAACCCGCAAACAAGATGACTAAAGGCAAGGGTCAAATCAATAGACTTGGGGATTCCCAAACTTTTCCCTATAAATTAGCCACCCTTTAGGAAAGTAAATTGAAAATATTTTGTTCCATTTTGCTAAAGACCCATGAGGCCTCCTTCTCCTTATAAGCATTTTACTAGGCATCCTATTATAGGCAAAACTAATTTACATGATTTACAGACCAACATAAACAGGGTTTTCCCTGCAATGAAATGTCTTAGGTGGGCCGTTTAAGTGTTTTTTCAAGCCGCTGATAGGAGAAATGACACACAAAAAAAAATATTCAAATTGGTCCGTGAATGTATAGGTACAATTTTTTGTGAATGATAATGCATGCAAACTTTACAAGTTTGTAAAGTTTTGTCTGCTATCAAGTGCTCGTGCAACCTTAGACACGCTAAATCACAGTACTACAGTAGAATCCAGCTGCATAAAATAATGACACAGAGTGCAGACAACCACTCAGCGTGCCACTCAGGTGTCCGCTAGAGATATAATTTTCAACAGAATCCGTTTGCCTACGTAAATTTTTGCGGTTTCGTGCCTCTACAGGACAATGGATGATAGAAGCTGCTGGTGTCATACCTTGTTCGCATCTGATTCGTACACCAGGTGTTTGGCCTCGGCCAGGGCGTGGTCATAGTCCTGAGGGAGGATCCAGCGGCGGATCTCCTCCTTGTCCATCTTTCCGTCTTTGTTCATATCCCGGAAGTCAGAGAACTGGTCCCGCTCAGTCTTCACCCAGTCCGGTTCTACTCCCCCGTCTGGATTTGTAAACATGTCCGCTGCAACCGAGAAACAAATGGGCATGAGTTCATGACCATTAACAAACTGCACATATGCATGCACACTAATGTACACACACACACACACACACACACACGTTGGCGTCAAAAATTCTAATATCAAGACATAGAAGATATGGGAGAAAAATATTACAATTGTATTATAAGTAATTTTATTACAAGCATATTACAAGGTGTCCTCCCTTCAGAAAAAAATTCCAAGCGGAGAGATGACTCATAATGCACAACAAAAATTTTACGCTGAAAAAATATTTCTCAGAAAGAGAAGAAAAACATTTACGTCTGGATTAAACAAGTATTGCGTCAAACAACACAGCATTCAATTGTTCCATAAGGAAGCAATAGGTCAAGAATGTACATAAGCTAAATGGCTTCAATGGAGACAGCCATTTGCTGTCAAGGCAGCTTGATTGACCTGCATAGGCAAAGCATGCAATTTCTCACCTTGCCCAAAGTTAAAGGGCAGCATGCATGGAAATTTCATTCAATGAAACACATGGCTGTGTTCTCTTCAACCCAGCTGCAGATTTGACGTGTTCAGCGAACCTATCCAGGAGCCGCCACAAAAAGTGACGGGACCCGACCTTGCGGCAGCCCATTTCAAAGCAAGCTTCAACATAGCGGGCTCCAAACAACAACCAACATGTCCCGGCTTCCAGCGAGGAGAGAACATGTATTTATGGGTATAATGAATGCCGACAAAAAACTATAAATCATATGGTGGTAATTTCACTGAATGGGTTTTAATTACAGGGGAATTTTCACTGTTCCACTGTGTTGCTGCCACAGGTTGTGAACTGCAATTGGGTACTGTACATAAAAATCTAACTCTGAAAGGGAGCTTTTGTTTCCCTCCTCCTACAGTTGGTTACTAAGGGTTCATTGTCAAGTATTTCTTAATTAGTGACCTGCAATAAGCTATTAATTTTATCCCTGCACATTAAAATAAATCCTAATTATTTCCTGCTGAGTAAATATCTCTTGAATTTATAGGTCTTGTTCTGGGAACTTGTGAGAAGAATTAACATAGGATGCTTCAGGACAGCAAGTTTACAGTCTTTCACAAGGCCCCTACGGCACAAATTACAGACAAACCCTTACATGCGCTAACAAACAAACGCAGAGAACAATGGAGAGCTAAAAACTGACACTCCCTCGTTTCCATCTTCCTGCCTCCTGCACAATTTTCAGTCAGTATGGAGTTATACATCATTCCACAATAAAATAAAATAACATTAGTGATACTTCAAAGGACTACCTGTGTGAACTTACCTATGTACTCATCCTCATCCACAAAGCCATCACCATTCTTGTCAATGTCCTCCAGGGTTTCCTAAAAGCAGTGTGCAAGTGGTGGGCCATAAGGTGAACAAATGATATTCAGCCAATCAGTTCCAGTTCACATTAATACATTTGCATATTCTTGCAAAAACTTTGGTTTACTAAATACGTGTAATCTCTGATCTGGTGCAGAAATGTGTAGAAGGATTCAAATGTTTAGAAACACAGATATCACCCAGATATTAAAAAGTGTTACATTTAAAGAAATTCTATGCTCAGTAAGTTGAACTTAGATGCAAGCACTGACCATTCAAAGCAATTTCATTTCACTCATTTGATTTTCATTACTGTCGAGCCACTCAGGGTTTAATGAGTGGAAGTGTGCCATCATGAAAATAAAATGTGACAATGTCCAAGCTACGTTTTCACAGTAACATTTTTGTAAACATGAATAATTAAAATGGTAAAAAAGGGTATTACAACTTTCATGAATTGAGGCCAAGTGCATTACATCTACAGTTTGCCACACAACAGTGCACGGCCCCTGTATATTTCAAATCCTTAAGTAGAGTGGGAGGATTTCCCACAAGGCATGTTCAAAAAACTTATGTATAGATGACTTTACAATTTAAGTAAAAATAACGTTCTAACAATCTTTAAATTTATACGTGCAAGTCATGATCAGTTGAATATACAATAGCTTTGTATCACTGTTATGTCAAACTAATTTTTAAAATTGAATTAGTAACTACACAAATACCTAATTTTGATTCAGATATTTGTACACATCTTACCAGGATACTTTGTAACAAAATATAACTAGAAAAATGATCTAAAGGGGTTATTGAAGAACTCAACATTTGGATGCAATAGAGAAGATTCAGTTCCCTGGACTCCAGTGTAATACTATCCAACAAGGACAAACTTTGGTAAAGAGGCACAAAGGATCACTTGCACATTACTGGGAACCCACGCCAAGTGACTCAACACAATCAGTCCCACAGGTACAGCTTCCGTTTTGGGCTGAACCATTGCTGAAAAACAACTGATAAATGGTTTAACTTACAAGAACCACAATGTCTTTCATATGCTCAAAGTCCTCGGGGTGGAGGAAAGACGTGAATTCTTCACGGTTGGCTACCAGGTCACCGTCAGCGTTGGCGGCTTTGAACCTCCGCTCATCGCGAGGCAACATCTTTTTGAAGGTGAACTGCTCAAAGTCCCCTGGACTATCTGTGGTTGGTTGTGAGGGAGGGTGGAGGGGTGGGAAGAGGGCAAAGGTGGAATGGTTTCTGGACTCCAATGTGAGTCTAACGAAACCTCACTCATCGTTTCAATCTCATTACATCAACAGCAATATTTTCACACATTCGTAGGCTGGTGACCTCAAGCCAAACATGCTACCAGTAATGGAAATGGATGATTTAAGATTGATAGGCAATTGAGTTTTGAAGAATTTTGAGGATTTATTTCCCAGTTTAGAGTCACTCCAGGGAGAGGAACTATCATGCTAATTCATGGAACTCTAGTCAACTTAAAGCTGCTCTACTCTAGTCAGGATGAATGCTAATTTTCCTCCTGCTGAAGACTACCAATTGTACTCAGCTACTGGCACAGCTGCGGCTCAGCTTGAACCTGCTTGTACAGGGCCTACTCTGCGCACATGGGAGTGTCTTAACCCACTGAGCCCCTCAGGGAGAGACTGCCTTTTTTCAGTCTAATGTACTTCACCTTCAAAGAAGGGGTTATGTTTACAGAAATAAGTAGCATGTGTAAATCAAAGTTCACAATATTTTTGACAAGGTCCACGCTATATATTGAACAGTATAAATTAGAAAAAGTGGAAAAATAAATCAGAGGTCAATATCCTACCGAGATAGTAGCCATATGTTGCTTGTTTGTACTCATCCCATGAAATCATGTTGTCTTTGTTGGTGTCATAATCAGACCAGACCTTAGCCACATTTTCATAAACGTAGCGTTTCTGAACCCGTTTTATCCAGCTTTTTAGCTCATTCAGAGATACAAATCCATCCTTGTCACCATCTATCCGGTCTACAATTTTCCTGCAAGACAACACATTGCACATTCAGAGGTTTTCACACAAACACACAAACAAAAAGCACTCCTAAACCATTAACTGTAGAGAGTACACATTCACTCACATTCAAATGGGTAGACTGAAAGTTTTATGGTTAAGAGAGACATTGTAAGATGTAGATAGTAGCCTTCTATTCTAATTACGTATTACAAGTGTTGTTTAAAACCCGTTACTGGGAACATGGAAGCTCACAATCGTATCTTCGATGCCACGTTGGGATCGTCACAAGGGCCCTCCTACTAAAATCATCCGGAACAAAATTCTGTGTCGGCCATGCCCGATGACCACGCCCATTAAAGCCAACGTGACACCATGCCACAACTGCTGAGAAAAGGTTGTGCAGTGAGAAATAGCAACTGTGTAGTTTTAGCTGATACATGTGATTTGTTGCAATGTGGTGGCCGTGGAACACAATTAATGGCAGGTATGAGCTGCGAACAAATGTCTTGTGATGAGCCATGCTTTCTTCTCACTCTTTAAAAAATGCTGTAAATTGCATTCGCCATTTAGCCTATTTAACGCAAATAGGTTTTATTAAGTTAAGCTTGATACCTCTGTAAAAAAAATAGCAATGCTGATTAGCATTAAACAATCCTAGTTTGGTGAATTCTGTTCATTTTATTTCTTCAACCTGGTTTGAAAAGCTACCATGTTCATCTCGCAAATCGCAGCGTGACCAAATCAAAAAGGGTGATGCATTTCGTTAATCACTGTAAATAAACTAATGAAGGCGTGTAGGGTAAGGCATTTAGATGCATTCCTGCACTAGTTGCTCATTTCAAACCAGACTGCTCGCGACACAGCCTAAGCATAAATAGCATAGTCGCGTGAGGATTCCTTTTACTCGTAGGCTACTAGACTTTCGTTTGTCTTACCCAAGCCTTTCCTTGCTGTCGTCTGGGGTTAACTGATCAAATGTAGTTGCCTCTTCCTTGCCCAAAAAGGCCTCGTGGTCGTATTTGTGGCTCCCATCCTCCTCGGCTGCCGGTCTAGGACTTAACTCGGGTTCATGGTAAACACGATCTTTCCGCAAAGTGGGCTTACTTAACACCAAACACGCACACAGCAACAACCAGCCCACACCGCTGGGTAAGTCCATAGCTATCTAGTTATCTTCGTTCGCAAAAAATGGCTAGTTGCTAATTATCTACAAACGTTAAGAAACGAGACTGATAATATCGTAGAACCAGAACTGAGAACGCAATCAGGCTGTGCAACTAAATGTAGCTTTGCAAAAGTGTCTTCGCTATACCACATTTACAGGATTTCGTACACGTTTCTCAGGTGCCTAGCGTATTCATTTCTGTTTCAAACGTACCCGGTTCATTGCTATCACACTCTGGAGAGGACAACCAGGCAGAAATCTCTAGGAAGTTCATGTAAGCCACTCAGTTCTGCGATAACACTGAACATTTCCCACCAACTATGTTATGCTCTCCACTATTGGCTCCCGGGATGTGTGAAATACGAGATGGCCATAAACGCCACGTTGCACGCTGACACGCAGGGAGCCGGCAGCCCATCTACGTAAACAGGTTTGGGATGGTTGCTGTTATGAATTGCGCCTGGAGGTTTAAATATCCAGCAAAGATCTAATGATAGCTTTCTATTAAAAGCATAAAGCCCCAGATTATGTGGGTTGGGAAGAAAATAAACACCCCTCAGCGGAGGTTAACTTAGACATTTAGTTTAATAAAACTGTTTTATTTAACAATAAACAAATATCAGACTTTCAGACTTCCACTTTTCTACTTTTAAGATGTAATAAACACGTTGCGCGGTCTGACAAAAATGTTGCCAAAGGTTTAATTAGCAAGATCTATTTATCTTTTCTGCTCATTGTGTAATAACGTGGATTTTATTTGTCATATATTGTTATAATCTAGAGTGTCATATAGGCTATAAAAACTTTTCCTGCTTAAAATATGTGCCATGGTTTTATAATGAAATGTGCCTGGAGCCACAGGACTTTTATTTCACTATTGTATTTATTATGTGTTTAAATATGATTTAGACAGCCCATTTGAATCAGTGTGTTGAAGGGGGACTAAAAACACAATTTACATTTAATGCATCTCTTACTTTCCATCAGATTGTGCAGTAATTAGAGCATTGTGTAATTCAAATTGTTTTAATTTAGCCTGAGCCCGTCTATTTTTTCTCTTTAATTCTACTCGCCCACACTTTCTGTCAAACAAGCATACGATGTGACACTGAACGTCGCTAATCACTTCAGCAGAGAAACATGTTTCAGAAATAGCACAGCGAGCAGATATATGAGGCAAATATTTCTATCAGAACCTATAATTAACAGTTTGACATGAGTCCATGGCAGCACTGCTGTTATGCTTGCAGGCTGGTGAATCATGTTCTTTTCAACACTGATTTCATAGTAGGGGCCGACTGCAGCAGCAACTGATTAGTTTAAAGAGGACGTATGTTAAATTACATCTGTTGTTAATCAATATAATGAATGTATATATGTTTGTAAAATTAGTTTGATGCAGTGCTTTACTTTAGGAACCGCAGATAATCACCCTGAGCTCAGGAGGTCAGTGATAGTCAGATAATGGAGCTAATGGAATTGCTCAGACACCAGCCGCAAACTGTTCAGTCACTAGGGAAAGTGACCGTGAAAAACAGCCAAATATTTATTCCTGTGGATAATTTGTCTTGTTTTTGTTTTTTTTTCAAGGTGTGTGTGAGTGACTTTTTACTCATAGACACATGCAGAGCAAAAGGCAAAAGGGATAAGGCTAAGGTCAGTGCTTATGAATCCACAATAAAAAAGAGATTGGCAAAAAAGGGATTCGTTGGAGAGTAGCAAGGCAGAAACCATTGCTAGCCAAGAGAAACATCAATGCTAGTCTCACATTTGCAAAAAAAACACTTGGGGATAACCCAGTCTTCTGGGATAATGTTCAATGGACAAATGAGTCAAAATTGCAACTTTTTGGTCCGATTGTGTCTGGCATAAAGCAAATTACATCGAACGGCATACCAACAGTCAAATATGGTTGTGTGAGTGCGATGGTATGGGGATGCTTTGCTGCCCCGGAACCTGGACGATGAATTCTGCTCTGTACCAGAAAATTCTTAAGGAATATGTGGTCATCTGTTTGTGAGCTGAAGCCTAATTGGGTTATGCAGCAAGACACATCTGAATGGCTGAAAAGAGACAAAATTAAAGTTTTGGAGTGGCCTAGTCAAAGTCCTGACCTGAACCCAATAGAGATGCCATGGCAGGACCTGAAGTGAGCAGTTCATGCTCAAAAACCTACCAATTTCTCTGAATTAAAGCAGTTCAGTAACGAGAGTTGCAAGAGTGGGCTAAAAAAACAGTCTAAGACTGATATTAAATTATAGGAAACATTTTGTTGCTGTTAGGTGCAACCAGTTAAGTTTAAGGGGGCAATGACTTTTTTGCATGCAACCCTGAAAGGTGGTCTTCTAATTCAAAGACTCCTGGTCCCCCTTTCTATAGTTTCTGAATGAGAGGAGGGCTGTGTCCAAGACAAACCTAACTACTGTGTCCTCAAAGTATGTGCTGTCTACTACACATATCATATACTGTTTAGTACATATTTTTAATATGTGATGGGCAGTATGCAAAACAAATCATCCGTACTATTTTCCAACTATAGTGTGGAAGTGTTGTAAGACATGCTCACACGTCCTTGTTGTTGTTGTTGAAGGAAAATGTCAGCGAAGCTGCACCTTGTTTTTAAAGTGAAGCTGGGCATCAATATTTATATTTATTGATACTAAAATGGTTGTTTACTTCCTGAAAAGTATGCTCCCAAATATACTTAGCAAAATCCCTGAAATAAATATGTCATCCTGGGATATTAAGCACACTAAGTTTAGAGAACATTTCATCTACTTGACGACTTTCCCATTCAGTGTACTCAACAACCATACTCAATAGTAGGCAAGTGTGCTGATTCTGCCACAGCCCTGGCCCGTCCTCATAACCCACCTCATACTTAAGCAGTGAAATCTTTTGACCAATATACCAGTATCTGAACCACACTACTACAATTTGACCCACCCTGTCACTTTGTAAAAAAATAAATAAAATAAATAACTGATCTGAAGAGTCGTAATGGCACAATGAGGCAGGAGACATCCTGCCCACTTAACCCCTCCTTCCCTCACATTGGCCAATATTGTGTCCCCCTGCAGGACTCTGGCTGTAGCAGACACTAGCACAATCAAAATTCAGTTCCAGTTGGGATTCAGTGCCACGAGACACATCGATGCACAAAGGATTAGTGATTTACCTGGAAATGTCTCCTGGGAAGCCTCCACTTAATTTACTCTGTAACCAAATGAATCCTCCGTGACCTCTGATGTTAATATTTTCAGAGTAGTTCCCAAAGATTAAATGAAACTCATTCAATATTATCTGTGCAATTAATATAAAAGTCCATAAAGAAGGTTAAGCTATGCAGTGGTGTACAAAGGCCAGAGTGAGCTGGTGAGTTTATGGCCTAATATAAATCCACACCAAACCAGTGGGCATGCTGCCCTTAGCCAGTCAAAGACCTGCATTGTCCTGGTCTACAAGCTCCTCTGAACCTGATCCCCCTCACTGCCTTGGATACCTGGATGTCTTGGCCACAAAGGATTACTATCTAGGTAAAGTAAAGTGAAGCTCTGTAGAGGCACTTCAAATAAGGTTCCCAGAAAAAATGCTATTAGCTCTAATAACATTAACAAATGAATGCAGGTTGGATGATGGTGGCACAGACGCACCTCAGTTGTTACCCCACACCGATTCTGTACCCTCTCTCTCTTACACGCCGTATGATGAGCAGGTAACTCTCCACCACGCTTCTGAAAAATTTCAATAAACTTCTCGTCACCCTGGAATTAGAGGGAGAGAAAAAAACTTGGTTCTTTTTTAATTACTACTGTAAAATGGAAGCAATCACAGAATCCTTCCGGTGACATTTCCGAGCTCCTGTCTGCTCCACTTGTGAGAAACAAATGGCGGTGCCGGGCGCAAATCTAGATTGAGTTTTTTTCATAAAGTCATTACTTCTGTCACCAGGACCATTTCCAAATTGAAAAATCTGAAACAATAAATGATGGCGAAGCAGTTAATAACTGTTAAGAAATCACATTTGGAAAATTGCATTTAAGCAATAACCTTTTCTCCCTGTAATTAAATGACAGAAAGGTCCTGGTTTTAATTAAGTCAGCAATTTATAGTTATGAAGCCATACTTCACTATGCAGATTAGCGGCTGATAGGTCACAGAACACTCTGAGTGCACTTTTAGTAGAGCTGATCTGGTAATTACTCTGCTGTTGAGCGGTGACCAGCGCTGAACCCCAGCCTCCAGATTAAACCGCGTTCCCCCCTCCCCCCCTCCCCTCCGTGATGTATTACCGGGGTGGGTCCGCGTGCCGCTGCGTCTGCGTCGCCCGTCTTTAAATTAAAATGGATTTTAAATGAGGGGCATCAAGTGGGGAAATAATGTTTGAAGAACTGCACCGGTAAACGAATGCGCTGGCGGTCAGGGTTGGTTGGGGAATGGGGGGGGGGGGGAGGGCAGTGCGGGGGGGGGGGGGGGGGGGATGATGGGGCGAGGGGGGGGTTGGAGATATATCATTGTTCTTTGGTGGCTTTATTTCCTGCACTTAACTGTTTTTGGTCACAGATTTATGAGGAGCTAAAATGCTAATGCCGGTGTATTTATAAACATATGATGGAGTTTCATCTGTAATTTATTCCTCTCTGCTGAGTTATGTGGCCCATGACAACAAGATTAAAATGCAGGTTTTGGAGAGTGGAGAGGGTACACTGATACAGCCTTCACATTTTATTTAACTAACCTCGGTGGCCCATGTTGCACATTTATTATTGGATTATGGGGTCGCTCTGTGAATGATAATTTTCAAAGTGTTCCCCAGGCGTTATTTTCCTTCCGTGTAATGCAGTTCAAGAACTACATATTTGTCCATTTGGAAGCGTGTTAATTCTACATTTTGGTGGCCCCTGGGAATATGACATAAATTAGACTACATAAATATGGTTCCAGAACAAATTTGTGTAATAAAACATGGCATATTCAGACACTTCATTAGAGGAATTAGAAGGGTGTTTGTGATGGGTGGTACTAACGGCAGGAATCTAATTTCAAATGCTACTGTATGTGAAGTGTTGATTTGAAATAAGCTTGCTCACAATCACAAAAACATATGGCACCCACAGTGTTAAAACACATTAGTAAGTAGTCTAATATGACTCTGTCCAGTTTATCACTGTTTCAGAAAATTGCTTAAATTGTTCCTTTGTGCAGCAGTTGCAAACAGATATGACATAGATAAGTTATAAAGGAAAACAGTGCTGCAGGATTGGGAGTGATTTTTAAGTGTTTCTAGTATTTAAACCAATTTACAAAATATTAACATTTTGTATATTGATTGAAAACAATGCATGAAAAGTTGACCAGTTTAGAAAGGGATCACAAATTGCTTACCATGGTAGTCAGCTGGCTAGCAACTTATGCATGCCAAGACTATTATTTTTTTCTGTCCAGAGATATTGGATTCAATCCAGTTTAGAGCTCTGCCTGAGATCGGGACTGTAGTCACGATGGAGAGGAGCGGATGGTTTACAAAAGTTGCAGAAAGTTCCAGTAGGCTGAAGGCGGAAGAGAGGGAGAGGAGCGGAGAGACAGGCCAATAATTCTGGATGGCAGATGCATTTAGAGACTGTTTCTTCAACAGGTGTGCCACTCTGGCCTTCTTCACACAGCCTGCAGTGAGTGATGTGCGCAAGAGGTTCCCCCCAACCCGGCACCGTTTCAGTGTTTCATATGTTTAATGCTATCCATTTGGGGATGGGCTTTTGCCCTACCTTATTTTCATACATCATGTTCTTGTATGATGTGTTCCTGCTGGTGACTCTATATGGTGCAACTGAATGCTCCTTCCCATAGCTGAGACATTGGACTTACAGAGTGAAAGGGAAAACCTTGGTTGTGTGTTGAGCTCCCTCAGAGGGAAAGAAGACACCACACCTTGTTGAGCTCCCATCCAGAGTATTTAAGTTAGGGTTTTAATGCCAGTTTCATAGTTAATCTGAAGTATTTATCCCCTGGGAGGGGTAGAGTCTAGATTGACATGCTTTCTGTCCATTTGGTGCTGTAATGTGGCAGCTTCAGGTCCACCTGCTCCTGTGTGGGCATATCCCCATAGCTGTGATGTCTTACTTCACCCAGGGAACCAGGGTTATATACTTAACCAAGATATTGGACTCAGTGGTCAGATTCCTGTTTAACATCAATGTTTATCATTGAAGACGGATTTCTAGCTGTGGATATTAATACAGTAGTAACTCCCTAAAACAAAATATGCCTTGGCTCAAAAAATGAGTGAGAAGGCTCTGCACCATGAGTGTAATCTGCTTGTAACTGACACAATGAGGACATTCATTTAGTTGTTTTCATACTGCCCCCTGGCTGTGGTGCAGTTAACTTTTCACACTGCTCCTTAATAGTCCTTTTACTTGTTCCATCGTCCTTTTGAGAATGAATGGCGCATCCTCATAAACTATACTTCCTCATTTTAGCAAATACACATGGCATCTCCCACAAGCACACACATACACATTTATCAGGTATCCCACTCGTATCTTTGCTCATATTTACATTGATTGACTTTTGAATTTTAGTCGGAAGGCCCTGGTTGATGCTTGCATTGCTGATGACTATGCGTGAACACTATTTTGGAAGAACTGAAATACAGGCAGCCCTTTCTGAAAGTCGTTTTTCCACCAGGGGTGACACGCAGCAGAGCTGGTTGGCCCAAATTCATGGTTTCAGGGCTTCGCATGCAGGGTGGCTCTCTAGGTCCCTGCCACGCATAAGCGCCTCCAAACTGGGCCACTGTGCCAAGACAAAGTGCGGCCGCTGAGCAGAGCGGAGTTTCTGAGGCGGGGCCCTGGAGCCGGTTTCCAGAGCAACAGTGCACATGCTGCGGACTGGCAGAGCGATCATATCCTCGACAACTGTGTGACACCAAAGGTTATTTCACATTCACAAAATTCTCTTTGTGTGTCAAACTGTGGGATGGCTTAGTACTCAATCATAGACGGCGTTTGAGGTAGCGTCAGCCCTGTACTGTGGTGGTTATGGTCCGACCGGGGTGTTGCCTGCGAGACCTGGGTTGCTTGGGAGGAAGATTTCTGAAGAAAAAGCCCCACAGGTTTTTGTGATCGGATCTCTGACTTCCTGACACAGAAAACTGCATTAGAAAGCGATACTCTACCACTGACTCCTCTACAGACGTTGCATTTCCTCAGGTCTGATGCGTTTTTGTTCTTTTTTGTTTCCGTGCACAGTGATGCCTTACATTTTCACAGACGGGGGGCCCGCCATCCTGGCACATCTGGGCCTGGAATGCTTGGCTAAAAAAAAATGTAGATCCAATATGGCGGGAGCAGCTGTGCTGACGGTATTTTAGGCGAACTTGAATGATAGCATCGGAAGCCCCATATGCTGACTGGCACAGCGGTGCGGCGCACCAGAAGGGCTCCGGCAGCCTCGCCCCGCTTTCGGCATGGCTGCGCTATCAACAGCGCTTTGTTCTTTACAGTCACTGCTTACGCCACATGCGATGTGTACCCTAGCGCAGCGCCTTCATACATGTTTGCTGGCTCTGGCTTCGCTGTCGAGTGCTAATATTTAATGCTACAAAAGGTGCGATGACAATAACAAAAGGTGCCATGACAGTTGAAGTTGCAGTCTTTTTGTAGGTGTTTTTACTTGTGTGGGTTCATCAGTTCAAAGTTTCTCAGTTCAAATCAATACCATTTCAGGGTTCTCCAATAAGCCACTCTTTACCGAGAATCATTTTAAGCATACCAATGGTAATAAACCAAAGTGTCCTCATTGTAGAATATGATGGTGAGAACAGTAAGGATAGTTTTAGGGAATAAAACGTACAGGGGTGCCACCGCGGCGCACCGTGATGGGGAAGAGCCAGCAGCGCGCAGCGAAGGGGACCCACGCACCTGCACTCCTGCGTACGTTCACAGATGGTGCCATGCTGTTGTTTTCAGATGCAATGAGGGCAATCCTCTCCCTTGGGTTGATATAGGTGGACAGTCTGTTGGCGTGCGGGCTGCGGAGAAAGCCACCGAACTAATGAGGTCAAGAACATCCCGCTTCGTAATTAGGGCTCGGAAACATTCCTGACCGTGTGAACTGCGAGGCATGTGACCAGTGTTTCAGCCCTGGACCCTGAATGTGTCACTGTGGACGCTCCTACCTCAGAAATGACTGGAGAAACAACACAGACCTGTGCATTACCAGTTTTAAAGGAGGAATAGTCCTTTTTCCTTATAGTTCTTGTATTTTTTTCCCACGCAGAAATTATTCTGCATTTATATTCTGGTTATAAAAATAAAATTAAAATGAAGTTTCTTAGAACCATTGCATTCTCACTATGTAACCCAATATCTCCCAGATTGGCTAAAAAGAAAAATAATGGTTGGTAAACCAGCTCATAAGTTTCTCAAAGCAGTTTTAATTTTTGATCCCAAAAATATTGGCCTCTCGTTTATAATTTGGTATTTTGTCTGTACCTGCTTTTGAGTTGAACATCTCTTGTTGACATCTCTAGCTAACTGATTTACTACAACTTTATGCAGCCTCTGATGTCACTATAAACAGATGGAATAGAACTGCATTTTTTGAGATGCCATCCAAAATATTTATGAGATACTGTCGATGGAAACATTAATGCTGCATTGAAATTAAAATATGAGGCCTTGCATTTTGGAAGATGTCTGTATGGGATGTGCTTTGAAAGAACAGATGGGCGAATTCCGACTTAAAATGCTGCCTTCTCAAACAGCTGCCACGTGATTGGGCCTCAGCCAATATCTTGCACACCTGACACTTAATTACTTACATTAATAGAACAAACTACCATTTGGCCTTTCCAAACACAAATATCCTGTCATAATTCAATGAAAAATGTCACTCCACGTTTAAGCACACTTGGACATTTTTCACAAGGAAACTAATGTTATGAAACATTCAATTTATTCCGCTTGCAGTCGTGCTGCAGATGTTGCAAGTCAAGAAAACAGTGGTGAAGTGAAGTCACTGGAAGTCAGTGGAACAGGGAGACTGTGATAGTCAACACAGTCTGGAGACTAATTCTGAAAAGTAAGGTCTACTGCACGAGTGCACTTTATCAATGCTGAGGGGTCATGCCTGTTTGGCTGGATGGGGAGCGGTGAGTGTGCAGGAGACATAGAAGGCTGCTTGCATATTTTCAGAATTAATCAGTGATCGAAGCACGGCGATTGTCCCAGGAGGCTCTCTTCCATAGCGTGTGGCCAGTGAGGCTCGACCACATTGTTATTTTCTCATTGGTAAGCTGAAGGGGGGTTGTATCTTGACATTTTCCACTCATCAGAAATAAATGCTGTGTGTTTCTACCTCATTGTCCTCAGGGAACGGTTCAGGGTTCATCTAATGCAATAGACCAGCTAAGCATTGAGACAGATGAAGGAAAATAAACCAACCTTAATTCAAACAACTGCATTACTGTGCTTTCAGTATTGTGAGGTTGTTCATCACGGTAATGCTAAACAGCTGTCCACTGTGTGACTATCGAGTAAAAGTCTTTGTGAAAATCCCATGGAGCAGTTCTGCAGCCCTGGCATTTGTTCATACAGCAGCGTATTCACTGGGACCCAGAGCAGGTCTTCCAACGCTGCTTCTCTTCCCTCAGTTTCAGGGCAGGCTGGTGTCGACTTGGCTGGCAGTTCCGGAACTTTCCCCCCGGGCCAGACCGTCGTTTGCTGCGCCATGCGGCTGGAGACTTCGGAAACAGATGCTCCGCGCGCACGGCCGCCCGCCGGCCCGCGTCCAGGAAACGCACGGCAGGAAGAGACGGACGGCGAAGGTGCGGCTGCGTAACGCTGATGGATTCCGGTAGACTACACGCTTCCCCCTTTTCTGAATCTGTTTGTGGCCTTTAGTGCACCGGATAGGAGGAAACGTGTTGCCTTTGTTCTTCCTTTGGTGGGCACGCGCACGTGAGAGAGAGAGGGGCTGGGGGCAGATGGGCACGGCGCGGGTGCATGAGAGGGGAGTGGGCTGGCTCTGGGCTGCCAGGCTCGCTGACGAGAGCGGGTACAGCTGTGGTGGGCGCTGCCCTCGGCGCCCACCGCCGTGCCCACCTACCATGGCGGCAGCCTGCCAGGCACAACCCGTGCCCGCCGTCACTCACGGGACCCCACGCCACACACGTACCCCGACGCACACAAAGGCCCCGCACGATGGCTCGTCCCCACACCCGTCAACGGCATACAAATAATCCTGCCATTATTTCCACAGTAAGAATACCAATTATACAGCTCCCAGACTTGTTCTGTGAGATAATGATGAAACCCAGGGGAGGGTGTTTGGTTGGACATATCAGACGTTCTGAAATCTGCCTAATAGGGGTTATTTTCTGGGTCAGCGCTTTGTACATCTAAACACATTTTTGCTATCTATTTCGGCAAAGTTTCAGTCCTGACTTTTCTCTCCGCAAAACCTCTTGAAAACAAGTGCGAATCCGCAATAGCTGCGACCGCACACGCGCATGCATCCATGTGTGCATGCATCCACGCACACACCCTCACACAAACATGTGACCTCTTCTTTGGCTCATGACCAACCTTTCCACAAAATCTTGTGCAAATCTGTGAATCCATTCGGGAGTTATGCGCCTTTTTATGATAGGCCACGCCCATCGCCATGCCCCCTCTTGGTCAATCGGCCTGAAAGTTACTCAGCTGTACCTTCCTGTCATGACCAACGTCCATGCCAAATTTCACCCTCCTGGGGAACTGTGGTCGCTATGGGGTGGGACACTTTTTGTGGACTAACCGGCTAACCGACCGACCAACTGACCGACCGACAGACAGAGCTATAGAGCTGCCGGTCGCAGCTAATAAAGGGGGAGCAGAAGTTTTCGAGTTGATTGCATGATCTGAGGCTAAACCTTGACCAAAAACATCATCTCTGATGAAAAACTGCCCCAAGCACTACTTACATCAACAGCATTGGAACAGAAAGACTTTAGTTTGGAGGAGACAGTGCTGCTCCTGAACTTCCTGCTCAACTATGCTTGAAAGTTGTAGGCAACCTGTGGCCTGTGGGCCATTTATACGGCATTCGATAGAACTTCATTTGTAAATAAATCCATTGTTTTATATATAAAGCTGTATATTACTCCTGCCAGCTCATGTACATAGTGCTTCAGAGAATTCAGGCCATAAAATTAATCCAGTTACAAGCTAATGTTGCTCATCGTATTAGCCAACACATCCAACATGTCCTCAGCCCTGCAGTTCTGTAGCAGTCATTACTCCTCCCAGCTGCAGGCCCCTCTCACATGAACAAGGTGAAGAGAGAGCAGGACGAAGGGTAGGGGTCCCCGCCTGGGCTCCGCTCAGACATGAAGAGCAGTCATGTGAGACCACAACAACGGCGTCGACGCTCGGTTCAGCTCATTACCCGACTCCGCCATCCCAGACGCGGCCTCCCCACCCCGCCGCCTCCGCGTCTCCCGAGAGCTTGGCGGCGCGCGACGCTTCCGCCCAAAAAGATCCCACCGACCGGGCCGGCGAACGTCGAGCCGCGGCAAACGAATCGCCAAAAAGAACGAGCACGCACGGTTACGGTGCGGCTTTCCCCTGGGCGCACGTCGCCCGTTTCCTGCATGAAGTGGGTCGCGAGGGGGGCGCGAGGGGGATTTTGGGAGTATCGGCAGCGGTCTGGTTGCACATCTGCCCGCGGTTCCTGTACCAGGCCAGCTGAGGCTGGCAGCAGCATGGCATATGCCGCCTGGCAGGTGAATTGGCTTTTGTTCCAGGTTACATTTCCACGATGCGCACGGCCCTGGCGTGCACCGCAACAACTCGATGACCTCAGCTCATAACCTAGAAAATACTTTTGCAGAGGTCACAATAGGACTACAAGCCTAATCTGGACATTCAAGCACACTTGCAGAACATCATTTTATGAAAATAAAATCTAGGCAAAAAAAACACCACTTTCACTCATGTTTAGCAGGAGTAACTGCATAAAGGTCAAATAAAACTCGGTTACAGCTAAAACAGAGGGGTACAGCTGTATTTCCAGCCATTATATTCTTCTTTAAATCATGGCTTTATCCATGTAGGAAACTGAGATGCCCATGGGAAAAACAGACTAAATTAAATGCTTATAATATACATAAAAATCACATTAATTTTTTCTAATTGTAAATATGGTCTGAACACTAAATGTAACTGAGAGTGGAAGAATGCTTCATTTAACTGATGATGCAGAGTTTATTAAATTAAAGGCAGCAAAACTATTACATCAAAACTCACGTTTTGTTTCTCCATTATCTATCCGCCAGATGAGTCCTTTAGCGGAAATACCTCAGGCAGGGAAGACTTCTCCTCTGATTCTGCCTTTAATTCTTCAGTGGTGTCAGTTCTGCAGTTTCCAGCACTTAAAGAGTAATGCAGTAAGTGCAATCAGTGTGAAGAGGCTGCATTAACTCCCCTCATCAGGAAGGGGGTAGATACAGGAGGAGACAGAGAAGCCTTTGATGTTAGGCCTTTTAAAGAGTGGTTACAGCTTCCACGCATGCACACACACACACACACACACACAGTGAGTGTCCACTGGTCACGATGTTGAACAGAAGCAGGCCGGCATTCCAGAGAACTGCTGGCATCCATTAAGATCACCACCGCTGACCGCTGGGGATGCTTTCCTACTCGTGAAAATTAGGGCCTGCTAATCAGCCTCATTTTGTGACCTCAGGGAGACATGCAGTGAGGTTCTAAGGGAGGGGCGGGGAACTCTAGCATCAGTGAGGGAGTGAGTGGAGGCGCTGAAGCAGATGGTCAGCAGCACTGTACTGGGGTCAGTCCTTAGCACTGCTGGCATGTTGGGCAGGAGCTGTCAGATGATGGGGTGCAGTGCTGCTGTCTTCATTATTACCCTGCTACACACTACCCCGTTGGGTAGCAGTGCAGTATAGCAGTGTAGACCCTGGGCTTGTGACTGAGACTTTGAAAGTTCAAATTCCCTATTCCTGATTTGTACTAAAAGCGAGTGGGCATGGAATGTGGAAGCTGCTTGTTATTGACTTCCACCCAGCTCTGATTCCACCTGCTTCTGATTCCACCTGGAATGCCTCAGAATATTACATTACATTACAGGCATTTAGCAGACGCTCTTATCCAGAGCGACTTACATAGCATTTACATAGCATTTTACATTGTGTCCATTTATACAGCTGGATATATACTGAAGCAATGCAGGTTAAGTACCTTGCTCAAGGGTACAACGGCAGTGTCCTACCCGGGAATCGAACCTGCGACCTTTCGGTTACAAGCCCAGTTCCTTACCCACTGTGCTACACTCCGTCCTATGCTATGCGATGGGAGTCCCATTTGCATTTCATCTACCATCATGTCCAAACTCATACATTTAGATAACAGTATATCATTGTAGGGTTCAAAAGTCAAGTTGCAGGGATTTGTCTTCATCGACCCATTTCCTGTAGCTTTGGAATATGAGCTGGATACGTGACATCGCATTACGCAATTAGACACAAAAAGATTTAACTGGGTCTCTCAGGCAGTTCAGTAGGTAAGTGCATTCTCTACGAGCAAAGGTTTTACAATGCTTTTAGAGTTGTTCAAATACTTCATAATGCTTCATATGAGCCAGAATCTCAAAGTGTGGTGAATGTTCTCTTCTCAAATGTGGCACTTGATTACATCTATTATTGTGGGGCCTTGTGCATGAATGATACTTCCTAGTTTGCATTCAAGTGAATTACAGGAATTTGCAAGTGGCAGCCCCAGTGCTCTTTATAAGTGATACAGAGGTACTACGAGAGGCTTAAATATTCTAAAATTGTTAAAATGACTTTAAAGAACAAATACATTCAAATACATAACAAATCCATTGTTGCATGAGCCCCACAAGAAATTGTGGTCTTTTCATTTTTTGCATTGCATTAATCAGATAAGAAAATGATTATTAACCTTTCGAATCCAACAGACATATCCCTCTTTATTCCAGAATGTGAAATTAATACATATTCATTATCGCGTTTAATTTTCAGGATGATACTTTCATCCAGGTGGCTGCTGAACTGTTGCGGCTGTTTCTAGCCCTTCAAATTGTTTGCTTCATTGAAGCATTATTTTCTGAATAATTCATCAAGAATTATTATCCAAGCGTGGAGCCCTCATTTAGCATCGGTGATCTTTCCCTTATGTGTGCTTTACAGGCAATCAAACTTTTTAACAGTGGAGAAAATGTATAGCTCAGAAGTGTACCATCGGCAATTAGTAGATTCCGGTAAGCAAAGTACCACCAAATTGTGTGTATTGGATTAAAAAGTATTTATGTTTTAACTGTACAAAAAATGGCAGGCTTCCAACCTTTAATGCGCACCTTCCATTATGTTAAACTGATGGCTTCCTGTTTTCACAGGAAGGACAACATATCTCTCTGTCCTTGACTAATGGCTGTGCTAATCCGCACTATCTACTTAATAGTTTCTTCCACAAGATGAAACACTTGATCCGCTTGTTGTCAAAAACAATACAATCAAATTTCAGACAGCTGAGCAGCCATGTGGAATTCTTTTCTGTTATAATGCATAAATTTAACCGTGTTTCTGTTATGATTTGCAAAAAATTATGACCAAGAAGAAAATATTCAGGGGAGTACAAGTGACCAGTTATCCACTTAAATATGGGCATGCGCAAAAAAGTAATGTGCTGCCATAACTATGTGAAATATCACTATTTCAGCTGTTAGAGGAGGGAGTGTTCATTGATAACACAATTCAAGTCTGAACAGCTCACTTACCTGACACGCTTCATGAAGATCTCATTCAGACTGCAGATAGACTGCAGAGGAGAGAAGAAAGAGAACAGAGTTAACATATGTTTTTTTCTTCTTCTTGTGAGCACGTGTCACACCTTTTTTTCTATCTAAAATGTACGTGTTTGCCTTCATTTCCCTTATCACTTGTTAGCAATTGTTTTTTTACACATACCCTGTTTGTGCCACTGCGTGCTACTTTATAGCTGGGGTCTTCTGGCAATTTCCGCAAGGGCATAAGCACTGTGTTTCATGCAGAATTACAACCCGCCACCTTCTGAGCACAAGTCTGAAGTGCTGTCACACTGAATGTTTGTTTGTTGTTTACTCGTAGTGTAAAGCCGCATTTGTTCTCAGGCGATACAATTATTTACTTTACAGGTCAAGCCACACGGTTCCCCGGCCATTACATTACACGGGCATTAATCTTGCTGGTATGCCAGAGGTCAAATTTACGTGGAGAGGGTGCCACTCACATTAGCCAGGGCAGAATCCTCACCTGAGGTTAACCAGTGTAAGCACAGCCCAGACCTCAGGGACACTGAACTACAGCAAAGCTCAGAACTCCATCTAACCAATACCATTCATATCCTGCACTTGGCCTATACTTCTATCTCTGCAACTTTTCACTCTCTCCACTTTCAAAAAAGCATTCCCTCCTGCATTTTTGTCATAGAAGAATATGTCGCTGTAACATGTAGCTGTGTACACATGGGCGGCAGTGTAGTATAACGGCTAAGGAGTTGGTCTTGTAACCTAAAGGTCGTAGGTTTGATTCCTCGGTAGGACACTGCCGTTGTACCCTTGAGCAAGGTACTCAGCCTGCATTGCTCCAGTATATATCCAACTGTATAATTGGATACAATGTAAGCCGCTCTGGATAAGAGCGTCTGCTAAATTCTTGTAATGTAATATAATGTAATATTCACCGTATTAATTTACAGTACCATTTACGCTATTAATAGAAACCTATTACAAACATTAATCGCTGAACAAAATATGCATAAATAAATAAATAAATAAATAAATAAATAAATAAATAAATCTTGTTTGACTCACATAATATAACAACCTGTCATTCTCATCAGTAAATGCAGAGTGAAGACAAAGCAGCCTACCGTTTTCTCTCCCTCATTAAATACATTGGGCGTCCTTGTTGAAACAAAAGCGTTTAATGATCTCGAAAGAAACGTAAATGCCATTGCCACACAAATATTCTTTAAGCGTGTCTATATGCCGTGTTTCCTATATCTGTTTAACACTTGTCCATGCCTGCGCACCTCTGCCAGGAGTACCAGGGATTTAGGATAATAAAGCGGTAGGCTATAATCAGTCAGATTAGTATTATAGCATTATAGCGCTCCAGTCCGCCAGCAGTAGGCTATGGGATTTGGGGAAATATAGCGGTAGGCTATAATCAATCAGATTCTAATACTAATATAGCAAGGCATTAAATACAGACATTACGCATACCCACTCGGGTATCTGTATTAGATTAAAATCAAACCATTTCGATTTTTTGGTAATAATCATTTAAGGTGGTAGAACTTAAACGTATATAAATTTCAAATGTATCCAAGGAAAGCCACTGCATGAATCAAGGAATTCGAATTCACAAATTCCACTCCACGCATTTGAACCACTGAGTCCATTCACACCGAAACTGCCCGGGCGATACTATTTTGACTATAATCAGACCTACCCGAAATCCCGTATTATTTGGAAGGGGAAAACTTTCTACTCAACGGATTTAAAAAGCGCCGACGTGGAGCTGTCCTTTCAGCACCCCACATCCAAGTAGACTAACATCACTTCTGTTTGCTTGTTTGGATAACTAATGGTTTCCACAAAATCGCACTGTTCCACAGACAACAATCCAGATAGCCCTGAAGTAGCGCAAATTGTATGCGTCACTAAAAGCTAAAGCATCTGAATCTGGCCTTCACTCAATATGCCCGCACGTACAGCTTTTAACGTGGGAATGAGCACGGCTTTTAAGTCAAGGTATAGGCTACTTGCGATCACAAACGATAGAAGTTAAATGAAGGTTATCGTGCGGAAATTCGAACTAAAATAGGCTGCTACATTGAATACGAGTCGAATGAAATGTCCCGGCACAGTTGGAGAAACTATAGCAAATTCAACCTGTAAGCATGCCCTTTGCCCTTAGTTTCGAGTAATACGTAGGCAGATGGTTGCATTTTGTTTCACACATGACATTAATAAATATATATTTTTTTTTTTAATGTGTGTATTAATTATATTTATATTAATCGTTAAGTTGAAGACGCATGTGTGTTCATGAAGTCAGTCACGTTTCTTGTCGTATCTTCTTTGAAATGGGTAAAAATTAGGCAAGTCATTTTAAGAAAACCCATTAATACCTCACTTGATTTTGTGACTGCGCCAATGAAAGAACGCAATATGAAAATCATGAGATTTTCATCAAGAAATATTTCGCTTGGAAGGGATGCTGGTAATTTACAACAGACCTAATGAATCACTTGACTACCACATGCATCTTAATTGCCCAATGTCCTCTGTTCATTTAAACAGATGTGAATTTGTATTTTTGACACGTGAGTAACGAAGTTCAGCAAATGTTAAGTTACAAGAGAACTCATTAAACCGTTTCCACCCATGTCAGTTTGAACTGAACCCATGGTGGGCTGTGAATAATGACAAAGTCCACATTTCATCAAATCGATCGCTTGAAAAACAAAGCAGAATACTATCAGATGGAATATTGGCCAATTTGACTTTTGCCTTACCATGCACCTTGCTGTCTTCCGGCCGCTAGAGGGTGGTCAAGCACTATTTAGCACGCATTCGGGACATTGTAGGTCAGGCCAGTGGTGAGCGAGAATAGGGGGTAGTAAATTCGGTATTTAATAGGTGGAAGCTTATTTCTTTCAAAAACAAATATAAAAAAAACAGGCACTACTGTGGTAACAACTGGATTAATACAACATGAGTAAAATAAAAGCAACAACAGAAACAATAACGATAATGATATTATATGTAATTTATTATTATTATTATTATTATTATCATTATTACTACTACTTTAACATTTTTGTTGTTAGTGCTGTGGTTGCAGCAGCAAATACAACAATAATATACTGTGCTGTGAAAAAGTATTTGCCCCCTTCTTGATTACCTCTATTGCATATTTGCCACAATGAATGGTTTCAGATCTTTAGACAAAATGTAATATTAGACAAAGGTAATTGAGTAAACACAAAACACATTTGTAAAATTATTTCATTTATTTAAGGAAAAGGTCATCAAACACCCATGTCACCTTTGTGAAAAAACAACTGCCCCCTTAGTTACTCAATTAATCCATTTTGAACCTTTATTTATGCATGGGAATTATGTTGAAGAAATTAATGAATACTTTAAAAAAATGAATAAATTAATTAAAAACAACAGTAACAACAACAACAATAATAATAATAATAAAACAGTTCAATTCAGTCAGAACAATTACATTCAAAGGTAGCCAGTTTTTAAAAATTTTTTTATCAGGGACCTGAATTAGCCCATGGTAATCAAAGAGTTCAGCTTTAATGTGCACTGTAACTCATTCCAGTCATGCGGAGCACTATATCTAAATGCAGTTGTACTCAGTTCAGATGAGACCTGCAGGCACCTGGAAAAATCACCCAGTCCTGAGAACGAGTCTGATAGGCTGCAACTCTACATTCAATTAGAGATGAAATATAAGGAAGTAGCTTTTGGATGAGTGCTTTATATAAAAATCGGAACCAATGTTGATCTCTTCTCTGAGACAGGGAGGGCCAGCCTACTTTTTGATACACACACACAAGGATGAGAACGGTACCCATCTCCAGTGATGTGACGTAGGGCCAAATGCAATTAACCAAATTCAATTGATAATTAGATTCAGCTGATTGAACACAGCCAGGCTTGACTGCAGCCAGCCCTGTTGAATCTAAACATCACTCATATTGAACCTTACCATTTGAGTGAAGTAGTCACCACAAAGTTTATAAAAGTTCTATGTTCCCCAATCAAAGGAAATTCCAGAAGATATGAGAAATATATCTGACTGGAAAGTGCTGCATAGCCATTTCTAAGGTTCTAGGACTCCACTGAACTGCAGTGAGAGCCATTATCTCTGGCCTGCCGAAATTTCTTCAAGATTGGGCAAAAATGGGATTAATGGCAGAGTAGCAAGGCAGAAATCACTGCTAACGAAGAGGAACACCAATGCTTGTATCACATTTGCAAAAAAAAGCTCTTGGATGATCCCCAAGACAAATGAGTCATAAGTGGAACTTTTTGGATGACACGGGTGCCATTATGTCTGGTATAAAACAAATACAGCGTTTCACAATAAGAACGGCATACCAACAGTCAAATATGGTGGGGGTAGTGTAATGACATGGGGATGCTTTGCTGCCTCAGAACGTGGACGACTTTCCATTATTGAAGGAACCATTAATTCTGCTCTGTACCAGGAAATTCTTAAGAAGAATGTCCAGTTACTTATCCATGAGCTGAAGCTGAAGCGTAATTGAATTATACAACAAGACTATGATCCAAAACACAAAAGCAAGTCCACTGAATCTGAATGGCTGAAAAGAAACAAAATTAAAGTTTTGGAGTGGCCTAGTCAACTTGAACCCAATAGAGATAATGTGTCAGGACTTGAAACGACCTCATGCTCAAAACCTTCCAATTTTTTCTGAGTTAAGGCAGTTCTGCAAGAAGAGGGGGCTAAAATTTCTCCACATCAATCTGAAATACTTATATGAAATCACAGGAAGCATTTGGTTGCAGTTATTGCTGCTAAAGGTGGTGCAACCAGTCATTAAGTTTATGGGGGCAATTACTTTTTCACATGGGTGTTATGGATGTTTGATAACTTTTTTCATTAAATAAACGAAATACTAATTTAGAAAATGTGTTTTGCGTTTACTGAGATTCCCTAGTAAATATTGCATTTTGTCTAAACACCTGAAATCATTCAATGTGACAAATATGCAATCAGGAAATGGGCACATACCTCTTCATGGCACTGTACTAATTATAATAATAGCATAAGGACAAACCAGAGGTCCAGGTTCAGAAAGTAAAAGCCCTCCCCAGTATGTTGTTCCAATAGCCAGGATCTGTTAATTAGCACACTTCTGCAGCTAGGAGGTAGAACTAATTAGTGAAATCAGCTGGCTGAGTTCATGGGTGGAGGAAACACACGGTAGCACTTTTACTTTCTGACCCCTGGACTCCCCACCTCACCAGGGTTTTGGGAAAATAAAGTGGTAGACTATAAAACTCAAGTAGCCTTACTACATTATGAAATATATTAATGACGCTAATTGGAGTTGCGTTATTTTTTCTTGGATATTACCTATTAGTTCAATCTTTGAGTATTCCCAACAAAATATAGGCATCACAAATACATTAAAGCATTTCATTATGGCACATAACATGTGAACATCTCACATTTCAATTTGGCCTTTGGGTTTGTCTGTGAAGTGGATGGTTTGTAACACATTTTCACCTTCTTTCCTTCTATATTTAAAATATAGCCATATAGCCTAGTCACCATTTGCACTCGCGGAGAGGGGAACACAAACTGCATCAGTTGGGGCACTGCATCTAAGGGAGGTCAGGGGTGATCTTCTCTCTGGTCAATGCCCCAGTGCAGTGGTGGGGACACTGTGCTATAGGAGATGCCGTCTTTCGGATGACACGTTCAATTCAGGTCCTGACTCACTGTGGTCACTAAATATAATTAGAGCACATGCCCATAACTGGAATTATTTATTTGTTATCTCTTGTTCCCTTATGTGCTGATTCTATATGTGCAGGCTAAGTTTTGCGATTCGAACCTTGTTTGGCCAATTACAGGAAGGGATGAACCATTCCATGTAAACTATGTGTCAACAACAGTATGCCGAAAAGAAGTGGAACTGATTTCAAGGCTTTGATGCTTTGTGTCACAAAATAAAGACAAAGCTTACCATGGGGCCCAACTAATAACGTATTTTATGTCGGTCAGGTTATCTGGTAATGATTACACTGGTTATTAGGCCCTCTCTATGAATATGAACGTGCTGACTTGATAACCTATTTGAAGCTACTGCACAATTTTAATAGAATAATTCAAATGTAACATACGTGAGAGGTGGATAAAGAAGAGCATATGAGCATATTTTTATTTTCTACTGCGTAGTGTTTCTAGCCTGGGCTGATTTTGATCACTTGAATCAAGGTATTTTTTCGATATGAAGAATGGATCTTTTTATCTCTGGAAGGTGTACCTTCAACAGATGGCTGCGTTATTTCCGTGTTTACTTAAAGCACGGTCGCTTGTATTTGAAGAAGTTTGATCTAATCACGGTCATTAGGCCTGACAACAGGAAGTTCGCTCTACCTCACTGTAAACACATGCTGATTTGCAAACAATTTCAGTCCACACTTAATACATAGTAACATGGCTTACCACTGTCCTCTCTGTGCCTGGTTACAACACAAATACTCTGTCCTCTGCATAAATGCATTTTGGGACGAAAATAGATGACAGCCAAAAGCCATCTGTGACAGGGACTTACAATTTGTGGCAGCAGCTCTGTGCTCGGCCCAGCCATTAAACGTGTCTGATTTCAGACCTTTGCTGTAGTAGCGACTGATGTATGTGTACATTCACAATGAGAAACATAATTAAGGGAAAGTGTCAGTCTACGTAGTTTCCTCCCAACCGATCCAAACGGATTTCGTCATGACCGAATGAATTCCAATATTAAAACTTAAATTCAAAAGACAGTTTATTTATATGTGTCAGTCAAAATATGTCCCATTTCTGAGTGAATTTACGTTAGGCCTACATAACAAACTCACAAACGAATCAGCAATATCGTGTAAACCTTTGTGGGCTCTTGAGGCATCATCGTTTATATATTATGTCAAGACTAATGTAGACTACATAATGTAGGTATGGTATTTATGGTGTCCAAAATAGAATTAAATGTTAGCCATCGCTAAGATTTAGAAGTGTTTCAAGACGTCTTCTAAAAATGCCAGCGCAAGATATATGCAAGAACGCGCACATCAGTTCATTATTGATACACAGTAAAATGTCCAGGGTTAAATAAACTCTTACAGAGTGCATTCTGGTCCTTCGTACTCCGTTAGAGTTGCATGAACACTGGACATTTTACTATGTAGTTGGTGCAATTCTGTATTCTCATTTCCAACATCAAAATATGTCTCAGCTTATATAACAAGCGCGGAACCGTCCAGACCCACGGCACAACTCACTCCCGCAGACACATTTTAGCTGGCACCACCTGCGCATGCGTCCGACTAAACGAAGCACCACCTGCTCATGCGTCCCACAAAACGTCCCTCAAAGGTCGTCTGTGAGTGAGTGAGTGCATGAGTGACCACAATTTGCCATGTATAGCCCACGGTGCCAGTTCCCGCGCGCCGTGGGAAAAAGAAAAACAGGACACGAAGTCTCTGTGCTGTCAAAAGACAATAGAATGGGGCTATCATATAGCCTAACTTGGATACCATACGTGGATATCATAAATAGCTATCATAACAATGAACTCTATCATCACACTTGGCCAACATGAACTTCACAATAAAACTTCACTCCCATCTATGCAATTTACATTTACATGTCTTACATAATTTTCCATGTAATCTATAGGCTGCAAGCCGAAGACAGGCTTTCAAAGATTCTTAGCATATAAATGTGAATTTTGTAAGAGTGAACATGGAATCAGTAGGCTGATCAATTGCCCATATGATGTTGTTAATCTAAACAGTAACGGATAGCCTACTGACACAACTGTAAAAAAAAATTAAAATCTAATTTTTGCTACTATTTAAGTTTTCCATAAGTGAAATGTATTTCTCAAAAGAAAAGAAAAGAAAAACAGATTAACATGTTCGTGTTATTTTTTAATTGGCGGGAGTGCTCGTCGTGTGTTTTCTAGGCGTGTTCCGAGCCTCTAATGTTCGAGTTATGCCATCAACCTAATACATTGTGACTGCTCCTCTCTCTAGTGACAAAGCTTTACAGCTGCCCACGAATCAATAGATGTCAAAGAAATATTATGGCAATCACGACAGAAAATTTAAATCCTAACCCGCGTCTGATAAAAAAATTGTCAGTTTTTTTTTTTTTGGCCGTGTATAAATTAATCTTAAACTTTTGTCATTTTTTTGTCTACCGTTTTCCCTGTTGATAAAGTGAGTTGCATCTGTCGAATATACCCTAATTGTAATTACTGCTCTTCATGTGGTCTACTGCCTTGAACAGCATTTAATTAAAAACATAATTAAAGGAAGATCTTAGGCAAGACTAGGCCAATATCCAGATGGTCAACAATAAATGATTTGAGAGCTTATTGGCTGACTTCTGATTCTACCCAGATTCGTGGTAACAACGTGGAGAGCGTTGGATCAGAGATACAAGATGGGAAGAAAACTTTCTGATTTATGTTGTCTCATAATGCAAATGCTTTCTGCAATGTAATAATATGTGGGTGAAAATGTGACAGACTTTCCCGTAGACGTTAAACAAAAGGAGAGGATTCAATTAGTTAGAATGATTTAAATGCAGCAAATGAGACTCGAACTTATTGTGAATACTCTTTAAACACAATTAAGCATAATAAAGCTTTGAATGTACCTCCCATTGGCGATAGAGTTAGAATACTTCAGAGACAAGTATTTATGGCCTATGACGGTCAGCTGCGTCATTAAAAAAAACATTACCTTTAAGTATAAAATACAAAGAATAGTGTGTGTGTGTGTGTGTGTGTGTGTGTGTGTGTGAGAGAGAGAGAGAGAGAGAGAGAGACTTTTCACCGTCAAGCCACAGTTATGTGAACGCATTATTTTCATAATTTAATGTGTAAAACTTATACCATTATGTTGAAAATATTAAAATGATTTAATTTAATATGTTGACATATTTATACTACCTCCGTTTTCTATTGTAGCTGCGGTCACGATGTGGTCACCCCTAGAGCGACACATAAGCAACACAGAGACACGGACTTTTGATGGTACAGATCTACTTTTTCTAAAATGGTAGAAGACGGAGTAATTTGCTTTAGAAATTGCAGTGTTTATCAATATCATTACATCAGATTTATTTAGCAGTCGCTTTTATCCGAAGTATTTTATCCAGGGTATCAGTATTTTACATACGTAGCCTATGGCATTATCAAGTATGTAAAGATATTAATTTTTAAAAAAGAAGAAAACTTAAGGAAATTATTCAGAAGACCCAATTACGGCAGCGAATATTCTTAGAAAAACATGCTATAAAATTTCGTTGACAAATCCAGATCTCTAATATTCACACCTTCGCGTCTATGAGAACCAATTTGTTGAAGAACTACATCAATATGTTATTATGTTATTAGCTGGAGAATTGTAATTATTTTCTAAGCATTATGCATAAAATCTCGCCAGCCGCCAGCGCTATGCCATTGCGATAGTGCAATAGCATGCATAAATAAATAAATAAATAAATAAAAGCTTTCAGTGGTCCCTTTCGTTTTCAGGAGCGCAGATTTTGCAAAGAGTAATCAGTTCAATTATCTTCAAAATATTTACTTCGGCATAAAATGTGTCTTATAGATAAAAACGTGTTCTCACTGTTCCATGAGTGTATTTTCCAGACGGTTTGTCGTTGTTATTGCCTGATCTAGTGTGTGTTGTTTCACATACTCTGGTTATCTCTGCTTATTCAGATACAAAATCGCTGCGGTATCCATTTAAATGTATCATCGAGATTTGTGTTGATTTGTCACATTAGGTGTTTTTTATATTCCGTCTATGACTCGCTTGAAGCTGTATGTAAGACAGCTTAACCTCAGAACTGCAGAAATTTTATTTTTAAAATGCGCCTATTTCTGTGCGGGTTTTACAATTCTGCTTTTCACAAATAGTTCACTGAGATTTGGAAGCATTCCCCTATTATCATTATCTTTTAATCTTCCAAAAATTAAAGTTAAACAATTAAACAATGAAAATACACATATCCACGAGTGCGTATTTGTACATACAAAATTGTACACTTGCACGTGCGTGAGTGGGCATGCTGCACAGTAAAATATCCAGTGTTAATTCGGCTCTAACAGAATACATAAGGTCCAGTTGAGACCATATGCACTCTGTAAGAGTTGATTTAACTCTGAACATTTTACTTTGTACACTGAATAAAACGTGACAGATTGTGTTTATATGTAGCCTGTATATACCAAAACTAAACAATGAAAGTGTAGCTTGTAATTACAATTTAAATGAGTAAATTTAACATAGAAACACATGTTTCCTGCTACACAAGACCACTCCTGCATTAATAATGGGGTCATATCAGCATTATCACATAACAATTACATTACTTATGGTTGAAATACAAAAACATTTTTTTTTTCTGTTTGTCCATGTCTGAAGTCATTTTTCAGAAAAATGCCACGGTCTTCTTGGCTGAAGATTGCTATAATGCCCCCCAACACACACACACACACACACACACACAGTCAAAAAATCAAATTAGTTTCTCATTCACTTGCTGTATTCTGTTTCATTTTTTCCAAGGCAATTAGTTAACAGACATTTAGACCCACTGGTAACGAGAGTCGAGGTTGATAGTGTTAAAGGATCATTTGTGTAACTAGGATTGCATTTCTCCTTTTCTTAATGTTGCTAAGTGTAAACCTGATTACCTGAAACCATATAATTTCACAAGAAACAATGTCTCGAAGCTTTGCTTCCAGCACACTGCGCCATTCTGTTTCCAAAGCATTCTGCCGGGTCTGTTCACCTGGAGCTGGGTGGAAAATTAGCATTGATATAGATTTAGTTGAAATGGAATCTTTTAAATCTTTTCAAAATGCAGGAAGATAATTACACTGTCTGAGGACAGCCAAGGCCACCATCTCTGGGGACCCCGGGAAGTTGATTCACTAACGCAGTGTACCCAGATAAAACAACAAAAACACTGTTTTGGACATTATGATGTTAATAGGGATGGCCACTGGTGAGAGGGAGTTGCTGAAAAGTATTTTATTTTTTATTTTTTTAACTTGGTATCTGTATCTTACACTCTAATTCACATGATTTGCAGAAGTAATTTAGAGGAATGAGTTTATCTGTCACTACAACAAAGGAGATGAAGAGATGGACTGTTATATATTTTGCAGTGGCCCACTCACTGCATTACATTATGGAATTATATGAGAACAGATGAGTTGTTCCCAGTCAGGTAGAAAGCAATAAGAATGAAACACATTACTGTGTCTTTACAAGCCTAGGTAGGGTTTAGAAGATATTCATGTGATGTTGGTTCAATGCATAAAATTATCTAAAAGCAATGGACACACTTCAAAACAAATAGGGTGTAAGTCACAGCTCCCACAGCTCTGATGAAAAACTAAATCAAAGTCAGATTCGGCTAATTTTTACATTTCTGTTGGATTTAATCACACAAAGCTCATGAACCATGATGTGGCCCATCTCGAACATAAACTTAATGTCTTGAGTCCAGCTTAAAAATATTAGAGATAATCAAATTAGTTATTTGAGACTTCACTTGAGGCAAATGGCTTTATAATAATCTGACTGCTGACTAAGCAATGCCTCTCCAAAAGTTTTTCGGACTCAAAAAATTGCCAAAGTCAGGATCACCAAACTCGCACAGATCAGGGCCTCTGACTGACCACAAATCCCACTGTGCCAATCGTTACACTTGGTATTTTCGACAAGTCCCTGTTGAACTGGGTTATCTTGCCAATGCTGGAACCTTGATTCTCTCAGTATGTGCATGTGAAGAGTTCCTACCCAAAGAAAATCAGTCATCGTGAGATGTAGTTTCAAGCAGGCTGTTTTTTCCTTAGGCACGATACCATCGTCACACCTCTCCCCCAAACCCCACTCCTCACCCATGTTCTCACATGTATCTTTCTTTAACCATATTGCTGTAAATCATCACCGGGATCATGAGTGATGGTATCATTAGCCATGTGACATTGTGTTACCATGTCATTATGTTAACCGATTGATAATATCTGGTTATGTTAGTCAGGGTTGTTGCTTTTGCTTATTTTATAAGCAGGATATCTCCAGAAAATATCACAAGCCACAGTATTCTCTGAATGTGGTGGATCACCATTCTTATCAAAAACAGTGCCTCCAGAGGTCCCTCCAGTACAGATTTAATGCAGCTTATATCCATTTCACATTAATCACTCTAGGCCCAGGCTAATTAACCGCTACAGTGTTCCTTCTCTCTTTGTTGATTTTCAGCATAAGTCAGAACAAATGTTTGCAAATAGAAGCACCCTCTGGGACAGGGGTGTCCGATGGGCTGATGTGGGTGCAGGTTATTATTTTAGCCCGGCACTGTGATACCTCATTCAACTAATTAATGCATCCGCGGTCTTCAATGGAAAAAATGTCCTGTCTTTTTTCCTTCACATAACACATTTCGTTTTAAGCATAAAACTAACTTATATGAATAATTGCAGAATGTTAGAGTTTGTGTTGTTTAAAATGGTGTAAGGAATTTTAAAAAACGACATCAATTATAGCTTTAAGTGGAGCATTGCATTTGTTATCCAATGCCGTGTCATCAATACAGCTCCAATAGAAACTCGAGAGGCAACTGTTAATGAATCTTTTTCTATAGTCAATCAACTAATTAATTCTTTGTCTCAACAAAATATGTCCATGAATCTTTCAACTTACATCATTTGGATGCATGTCAATAATAGTTACCATAGCTACTGGACAATGATGTAACCTGTATTATCACATGCCCTTTTAGCATATTATTATTTGAGATAATGTAATATATTTCAGTTAACCGTTATTAATTTGTGAGTGGATAAGAGTCCTCATATGTCATGTCATTTGATGTCCTCGTTAACTCGTGTTTTCCCTTGTCAGCTCACAGCTTGACACGAGCTCAGACGCCTTTCGTTGCAAGGGAATGATAAATGTGCTGTTTTATCCATGCCATTTATTTCGTCCTTGTTTCCAGCACGAGGCATCAAAATCAATCACAAAGAAGTCCAGTTGGCAGGTGTCAATCTCGGTATTTTCATCCAACCCCGTAGCCTATATATTTAATCCAATTACAAGGGTCATGGAGCAAAAGCCAATCTCCCTTCTTAGAATGCAGTTCTTACTCCGAATTCGAAGTGCAAAATGGTCATGGCCCGTGTGAAACTGATAACTTTGTCCGTTAAATATCCTAAAGTACCATAAGCATAATATAGTACTGGATTCTTTTTATAGCTGGAGAGGCGGTAAGTGTAGGTGTGCAAAGTGAGTATCTTGTTATTTTACAAGTCTAACTGAGAGGGGAGCTTAGCAATGGAACTCGTTCCGCTCGTTGCGCTTTCAAATACAATTGTAGATCGAACTCAGCCTTGTCACGTTGAGCAAAAGTGAATTTCTAACATCCAGGACGTGGCTGTCTGCTTTGAACAAATTGCATCCAATCACCCCGAGGGAATTCAGCTAATGTCTCAGTCCAAAGACGGGATGAGGAGGAGAAAACAAATCAAACACTGCACACATAGCCAGGATTATTACAAATATTTCACAGTCGAGAGAGAGAGAGAGAGAGAGAGAGAGAGAGAGATTACTCATAAATTTTCAATCAAAAATGCAATTGCCATCATTATGTGACCTTGTCAAACTATTTCAACCCAACAATTACAGAATTTTCATTTTATTAAAATTTTTATTTAAAACAAAAATGGCCCGTGCACGTGTTAATCAAACAAGTAAGAACACATAGATCTCGACGTAGGCTACATTTAGTTATTCAGTTCTGCGACAACAAACGTTGCAGAAGAAATGGAATAACAGTGTTGTTTGATCATAAAAACAGGTTCAGATATTTATCCAAGAAATGTCTCACCTACATTCAAACACAATACACAATATAACCGCTGTATTATTTAATAGTTCCTCAGATTAAAAACAGTCCTGCGTTTCACATAGACAATAATGTGTTGGCCTATGAGAAAAATCTGCTATTTACATAATTCGGCATATTAGGAAAACATAGGCTACTTCTACATTTACGTCCAGGAACTTAGTTCTTTGGATTAAGCAAAAGCCTTCAACATTATTTTCAAAAAGCATCCTACAGGACACACTAATCGTTTCTTCAAAGCTGTTACATGAAATCGGTTGTGCTCACACGTAGCCTACAGTTGCTTACCTTATCCTCTTTGCACCCATTCCTGATTAGGATGATAAAGTTCTATCCACAACCGGCTCATTTAAAAAAAATTCTCTACCAATTATAGTAGCACCTTTCTTCTTCCTGGCCAGTTATTTGATAACCGGTTCGGTCCCTGGACTTTGCAATCTGTTTCTCGTAGTGCATTTGTGGTTTTGCGTGGCTAGAGAATCAGGCTAATCATTACAATATTTGTTTTCAATTTTATCAGTCTGAATGCACACGAGATAGGGCTACCAGAAGACAATCCGGGTTTTCCACCTTATGCAGGCTTCTGGCTGCTTAAGACTCCAATATAATATTTAGATTTTATTTTAAGAAAAGTGATACAAGTGATGATACAAAAGCTCATCAAAATGTGATAAAATGTGTTAATATTTCCTTTATTGGGTAAATTTAACCCATATCGTTTCAACAGTAAAAATAATAGCCTACTAATTAGCCGTAGGTTGCTCCGACTAATCTACAAAGAATAACAACCACCACAACAATAATTGTAACAAAATAAATTATCATTATTAACAATAACAACACATTAACAACAACAATAATAATAATAATAATAGTAATACTAATAATAATAATAAGAACTATTATTGTTCTTCTTCTTATTATTATTATTATTATTATTATTATTATTATTATTATTATTAATAATGTAGTTTACTTATTTTACGTAAACTATGTCCATACGTTTTCAACGTTGAAATTACTATTTAAAAATATGAATCCCAATACTTATTACATTCACCGATAGTAAGAGGCCTATCTATATTTTATCTACTTTAATGTGAGTAAAATCATTGTTAACAAAACAACTACAAACTTAAAAAGAGGGAGACTGCGGTAACGGAAAAAATAATATTTCTGAATGGACAAAATATAATAAAAGCACTTTTAAAAGACCCCCTCGCTCTCCTTAATAGACGTTGGCTAAATTTATAGCTTACTACTACTACTACTGCTACTACTACTACTACTCTCTCTCTCTCTCTCTCTCTCTCTCACACACACACACACACACACACACACACGCAAACATGCATTTGGAAGCAGAGAGGCAGCAGTGGGAAGGCTGGCTATACAGATTTCAGTTCACGCCTGATCAGGTTTTGGAGAGCGGAGCGGTGCGGAGAGGGAAAGACAGCACCTGGCCAAGCTTTAGCATCCCATCTCATTTTATTGACAGCCTGATAAGCGGGCCGAAGCCGTGAGGTTTCCAGCGTTGTTTTCGAGAACCCTGCTGCGTTGCACGGTTTCACGGTTCCTTAATGGTAGTTACTCCAAATAACGACGAGCCAAACAATTCTCTGACAGCTCTATATCTACCTCGGCTTTTAAAAACCACAAGCCGACCACACACTTCCTGAGAAACCTATGCAGTGCGGTTGTACATTTACCTTTTGACTTGTGCAAATTGACATTAACATTGGGTCGTTTTGTAGATGTTCAACATGTCTTATAGATTCAAACCCATAACAGCCTATTAGGTCGACGTAATATTCAAAAACATTCTACTATAGCAAATAGTCTACCAGGTATGTTTGGAAAACTTATATTTATTTACTCGCCGTCAAAAAAAGAAAGAAAGCATTTTTAAATATGAAAAAACCTTACTAAACTGCAATGTGAATGCGCTCAGTAAGGGTTTTTTAAGGTTCCTACCACAATGATCTGTATAAGCTTGTCTTTCCCGTTAAATATTTAAAACTGACAAGAGCTTGTAAATGATCACGTTGGAATCGAACATATTCAATAACAGCTGGCAAATAGACATTAATTAGTGTTACCCAGTACAGTATTGATGCATGTTCGCGTAGGGCTACACGTCTATCTTCAGAAACGCTGGCCTACGCTATGTTCAATGCACAGTTCTTCTGAATTTCCATGGTCGTAATTATTAAATAAAATATTTCGGTCTATTTACATCAACACACACACACACACACACACACACACACAGTCGATATATATATATATATATATATATATATATACACACACACACATTTGATATTTAAAATCTGATATGGCTGTTTTTACATTATTTTCCATCAGTATTACAATATTATAATGAACATAGTTAGGTGTGGTATTGCACAAAACTGGTTTATGGATAACTCCGCCATGTTAGATGATTAGGTGAGCTGCAAAGTAGATTGGAACATATTTTCTTGTGCGTTACTGAAACAATTTACAAGTAAATGTGCATTTAAGTTGAGCCCATTATATTTTTCATGCCTTTAATAGTATTATTGAAAGTCTGAATGTGTCTGCCCACAACTTCCCTGATAGGGGAACGATAGGTATTGTCCAAGGTGACGTGGCGTCATAGCTCTAGCCAATCACTATCAAGTTGAGGCTGATATAGGCAAAGTTGTCTGTTAAGGAAGGGAGCGTATTTTTTATTCTCATTGACATTTAAACTCTTTGGCACATCCAAATGTGAATAAAACTGGACAATAAACCTCAGCATTATTTGCTCTAGGAACTTTTGGGCTGGTATAACACAAGTATCGGGACCACTAAAGCGCCCGTCCGCAATTTCAGGTAGGTTTGAAACTCTTTGATCTTACATATAAAATGGCATAGCTGCTTAGTTTCTGAAGTTATGGAAGTCGACTTTGCCATAGTTTTGCGCATTCAACTCTTGGACGAGTGTGTTTTCATTAGTTACACTACCTATTACCATGTTTATGGTTTTGTAATGGTCTTTACATTTCGAATAGCGATTCACTTGATAGGGAATAATTAAATACATATAATTAAATGTACGGTAATTGCATTAAGTATAACTGCTAGCCTACAGCCAAACCAAATGTATTGCACTAAAAATCAGAAGCGGAGATGTAAACATTTGTTCGGCGTGGCCTTCGTCAAGCCTGGAGTGAAAGTAATTCAAGCCTCGTATTGTGTCAGTAGTTTTACACCCCAGTGCAAAACTGGAGAAGCAAGTAATGAAACTATGTTTCCACAGGTACAGCTCGAAACTCACACTGCAGAAATGTGTCGCTCGTTATGTCCAGGGTTTTATGTTATGTACATCAACACGTTTAACGCAAAATGTCGTGTCGGGACACATCGGTAGGTTATATGTCATTTTCTACAGGCGAGATACGGGGTTGAAGCACTAAATGAATGGCCCATCTGTAGCGCCATTATGTTAGCTAAGAAATGCCACTTCTACAAACTTCATTTCCATTTACTTTTGATAAAAGCAAACGTTAAAATATTCAGTGCAAACTAGAGCACAAGATACAACTCAACGAACAATTTAACATCCTTATTTATATGTTTGTATGATATTTAAATCGTCTATAAAATAATAAATTACTATTATTATTATTATTATTATTATTATTATTATTATTATTATTATTATAGCAGCAGTAAACTAGAACACAGTAATCCTTCAAAAAAAGCCTGGACTTGGAATCAGACCCAAACTAAAATGTATTCAGAAATTACATAAATGTAGAAATCACAATTCTCACCTTTACTAGTAGTACCATAATCCCAAAAGTAGCTTTTGAAAAATGAAGTGCAATGTGACAAACCAGACAGTGAACAATACATAGCGGTAATAAATCGTGCACCCTGCTTTGAGGTCCACCTCCTTAATTAGAGATGTTTATTGGAGATTGTGTTTATCCAGCTGTCACGCGGGGGGGAAAAAGCTGTGACACGATTACCTCCGATGAGACAGCCTTTTGCCAGGATATGCCTGCTATGAAATAGACATGTACTATAATTTACTATGCTGGAGTTAAGAACCTCATTCAATCGTTTTGGCCTTTGAACTTTGAATAGTGCATTTATTTTTTTCGGCCATAGGCATACAGGTTTTGTTGTTAATTTCAGCAATCTGCAAACTAATCTAGGCTTCTGTAAGAAACAAAAACCGTAGCTCTTGCAGAACAGTTTACTCATTCTTTGCGGTTAGATTGAATCAATCCTGGAGACAAACTTTGTCTAACACATGTCAACCTAGCACTTCATAGTCTATGTGAAAATTATTCATGGGATCGAGAATTAATACAAAGCATCAAATTGTCAACAAGCATCTTCAAGTTTATCCTTGAATAAGAATGTAAAATCCCCTTTAATTCTGAACCATTAGCCTCCCATGAGATCCAAATGCCAGGAGGAATATATATTAAGAAAATACATATTTATAGAAAAGATGTAGTGTACGTTAAGCTATATCAAAAGGCATGTGGTTTGTAGTTATTTATGCTTGGAGATTAAAAGACATTTCGTCCGAAAAAAATTAAAATAAAATAAAACCGCTTTCCCGAATCAACGAGGGTCATGAAGTTAACACGCCAGAATCACGCATTCCACGTCATTTTAGCCCAAACTAGTTAACGTAAGTTGAGGTATAAACTTTTCCCTAAATACGTTACTGTGAAAACGCTTAAATTGAAGCTGAGGTATAACAATAGCAAGTTATATCACTTTATGACAAGTGTTGCAGATCCGTAGACGTGTGTCGTAAGCCGGAAGAGACCTCAAAAGTAGCCTACACCCTGTATGCCATTTTGTACTTCACGCTTATTAAACGAGTGCAGTCTTGGAACTGACTTGAGTCTAACATAATTTAAAATAGATATCACGTAAGAATTTTGCGATAAACAGCAAAAACAACGTTTTGTCTACTTGTTTATTTTCAGAATACCGTACATTAGCCTACATTACAGAACAAAATGCAAATACACCAAGCATAGCACGATGCGGTTAGCCAATAGGACATGCAGGCCCAATCCTATTTCAATTAGGCTACAAATTAGGCCCAGTTTGTTTTGCAGAAATTTCTGTTTTTATACACTTTAAATAATCTTCCTGTTTTACACAGCCCATTAAATAAATACTCCAAAGCCGGCACAATTTATCTAAAATGTTTTATGCTTCATATACGAATTTGTTTGTGCTGTTACAAAACTTAAATCTTCCAATGAATAAGTTTTTAATGCACTTTCTGTACTGTGTTGTATGGCTAGTTAATCTAAGTAGGCTAAAATTGTAAGCTTGGCAACAATGTACAGTTATAAGGCAAAACAATTAATATAACTGCATACAACACTGAACAATTTTACAAGGAAAACAACAGCAAAGCAATAGGAATTTCCGACATCAAAACCGATATCCAATGAAAGTACCGTTGGGCCAAAATGGCGCCTCCATATGAACTTCTAGAACAGAAAAGTTTCAACATTCCCCCTCTCCATTTGGAAACAGGTGCTCTTATCTTTTCATTACTTTAGTATTTCTAACAGGAGTGTCTGAAATAAACCTATAGGTCAAAGTTTAGGCTGTAGGCTGTAGTGAATGTGAAGTCTGCAGGCAAGACAAAAATCATTTTAGTAGTACAATGATACCCCTCCCCCATCGCCATCCAAGACTCACCAGCCCGCCCTACAATTAGAGAATTATTGAGATGATAAAGGTCTCTCTGGAGTCTCTCATTGGTTCCTGGGTCCTCCTTTCCTCTCAAATCCAGATAAATCAATGGCAGCCAACGCACCCAGTCCCCTTTGTTGACGTTTTCTAATAGAGCTTTCCCTCTCCAAGAATGACGTCAGCCGTATTCACCACCATCTCCCTCCCCGAATGATTTTTTGTTGTTAAAAACTTTTTTAGACAGGACACAAAGACCACTCTGCCTGCAGCAAAAATAGCGACAAGATTACAATTTCTTTTTTAAAGCCTGACATTAGCTGCTACTAATCCGAATGGGACTAATTGATAATCTTACATCGTAGACGTAACCCGCAGAAGCTTCCGAAGTTTTTTTCCCGAAATTGGACTAAGAAACGTTTAATTGTTGAAAAGTCGTTTAGAAAGTTTCTCTTCAATCAAGCCTGTTTAGTAGATGGCTTTTATGCCACTCTTCGGTCTTCGATTTGCATAGAAATGTACTTAGCCTACAAAAAATCTTCAACCTAACGGAAGCCAAATGGTCGGATGTACAACTTTATAAATTAATCAATTTTAGCTATTGCTTCCTTCAAAACTTCACTACATGCTCAACTTGGACCGCTTTCAGTGAGGTGACGAACGAGGAAACGGTTTGTAGCCTACTTAATAATAAAAAAATATTTAGCCCAGTTTGTGTCTAATCGTTAACTACGTGAAATGTGGTGAAATCTGAATTACTCATTAAAACGCGTGACTGCAGGCTTTTCCAACAGCCTGAGAATAGCTTGACAATAAAAATATATTTATATTCATAATATTCGTTTTTATTATTCTATATGATTTAAAATGTATTCACTTGCACAAGACCGAAATGCTGCTGTCTAGAACAAAGATTAGCACTATAGGCTAAATTATAGCCTATTAAATTATAGTTATATGGATTTAATAACCCTTTTCCCACTATATGTAGCTTAATTAAATTTAGTAGGTGTATATGTATATATATATATATATATATATATATATAAGCTAGGCTACATAACGCCTATTTACATATTAAATTGGGTTATATTGAGAAATGAGAAGGCTGTTAATCATCAAAACTATTTTTTTTCTCTTCTCTGTTTAACTGACAAAATATGTAGAATCGCCATGTATTAAATTATAAAATACATGTGCCTACATAATTAATCCTATTGGCTATAGCATGGACTGCCTACACATAAACACATACTCACACAGTGTAGCCCTATTATCACGGATTTAAGAACTTTAAATAAAAGCGTTCTTCCTTTAGGAGTTAGATGCTATTAGCTATTCCCACGTGCACATTCCCCGTATGAAATAATAGGCTACGAGAATTAAAATAAGAAGCGAGATTCCAATGCTCTGATCCATTCTTTTTAGTAGACTCTCAGCGGCAAGTTCCCATGAAAGTGTACACATTGCCAAGCACCCCAGACTGCAGACTCCTGTGCAAGTAACTAGAAGAAGAGGAAAACACTCGCTTATTTTGGTCACTTCTAAAAGCCCACATCTCGCAAAGCAGTGTTCAAAAGCGAATCAGCATCGGGGGCAAATGGCACAAGCGAGACTGAACAAAATATCTATGCGAGCTTTTTTTTTTTTATTTTTTTATTTTTTTAAATATTAGACGAAGTGGCAGCTTCGCTGCAGGACTCAAAATGACAGTGCATGACGGTCCAGGCAGCTCATTATCCCGCTCCTATTCAGGCGGTCTTTCACTCAGATGCAAACTCTTTGGCAGTGTCGTTTGTCTCCTCATTGTACTTTAGTTAGGAATGCAATGGTTGTCAGGACTCTTATTCACTTTCAAGATAGTTTATTGATGAGCTCTGACTTTTAGCACTTTTCTCATGTCAAAAGAAGTCAAGTGTATGCATCCACGGCTTCATTTTATGCTCTGCGCGTTCAGACACCCCCCCCCCCCCAAAAAAAAAAAAAAACACCCACCCTTTTTTGCTAAACTTTTCCCCCAAGCGATTCACATTCCATCCGACCCGCTATCCTCCATTGGAATACGTGATTGGAGGACTCCCGTGTACAAACTGGTGCTTTGAGTGTATCCTCAAAATGCAGGCAATGTGGACTTGCTTTGGAGTGTACTGAGCTGCATAATGGTCAGACAATCAACAAATGCGGTTCTGGTGCGCGATCATGGCTGGAGAGTATGCATGATTTCGTTTATTTTGATTTATTTACTCTCTGTCTTATTTTTCGGAAGCACCGAAAGTTGTGATGCTTATTGGAAATTACAAAATCGAAATTAACAGAGTTTGCTTTAAGCAAGCCATCGAGTGTTTGTCCAGAGCTCTGCCGTGTACCGCGTGACATTCGGTTGAAACGGTGAATAAGCTCAATGTATCTTGTATTGAACAGAGTCAACAAAGGCACGTGGAGGAAGTTTGTGGCTGTTTTATAAAGGCTGCACTAGCTGCACTTATAAGCTATTTACAGCTGCACTTAATGCACAAAGTAAATATGATTCTTTCTACTTGTGCTACAGCTTTCAATGCCATGCTTTCCTCTGTGTTTATGTCGACAGCTCACCCAGAGGTGAACTCAAAGCACTTCCACTTAAAAAAAGACTTTAGTAACAAATAGTCTGTGCATACTGACTTGTAGCATTCTCCTACTATGCTGACAAATAATTAATTGATTATTACCTCGCGTATTCAGATATAGAGTACGGACTATAATTCCACCCTAAACAAAACATGTGCACGTACGTTATTTTCGAAAATGATCTCAAGTTTTGCAATAGATTAAACATTGGCAGAATGTAAACGGTAAAATTCGCTCACGTTGGCTGCTTGAATTGGTGCACAACTTGTGTTCGCTCCCATGTGTAACTTCAGCTTTACTAGCAGTACAGCATTTCAGTATTCCAACCATGGAGCCAATTGAACTGATGAGAACGGCCTGGCCGTCCAATAGGCGGCTTTCAGACAATCCAATTGCTTTGCATAAGGCAATATTTAGTGTGTGAGTGAGAGAAGAGCATTTGCATGTGTGGAATGATTAGTGGGTTTGAAAAGAGAGCTCTGGCTCAGCCCCGTTTCCCGCTCTGGCAAAGGCGCAGGAGGAAGTGTTTTGCTGGAAGATGATGACAGAGGTCAGGCTCTGCTAATGGGCCAGTGAAGAGCAGTAGACGCGAGACACAGACCAGGCAGGAACACACATTAGAATACTCGTGCCATCACCAATCAGCATAGGTGTGCTCTCTTTCCCTACTTCTCTCTCACTCACTCACTCACTCACTCACCCACATACACACACGCGACCGCACATTTACAGTCTCTCCGCAGGTCTGACATCCAACATTGTCAATCTCTGTCTCCTTCGCAGGGATTTCCAATTGTACTCAAGATCACTGGGAAACTATTCTGCTGCTGAACTCTTTCAAGATATTCGCCAGCATTTTAATCCGGTTCAGATTGAAAAATCGTACTGACAAGGACTTTGACGTCGGCGCAGGATGCCACAGAAAGGTGAGTTCGTGATCTTCAACGCGTTTTGCATTTAAGGAATATAATGCGGAGTCTACCCATCTAGTCCTACACACAATGGTTCAAACCTGCCTACTTTAAAATAAAAGCAGAAATTAAATATGAAAGACAAGCAAAATCAACTGAAATAGAATTGCTTCTAAAAAAAGTTACAAAAGAATGGGAAACACGCGAGATTAAACGTTTTAAAAGTACATCGCATGTGGCACATATAAGGAACTGTCTCGTCCTAGGAGCAGACTAGAGTTTTACTGGAGTGATCCGTTGGAACAGCGTTTGTGTCAGTTTCCTTGCTCATCCATATGCTTTTGTAGACCGAAATTGTCGATGCTTGCGGACGATTTTGTTGTTATTTATGGTAGGAAAGAGTAGAAAGTCACACTGGGCCAAGAGAGAGAGATCAGTAGAATGAATAGAGGCGAATGACCCGGTGAGGAACGACGTCTGGTTGGATCATACGGGCAGACTACTCAGCCAAGCTCCTAGACAAAAATATAATTTTTGAGCTTATTTATGAGCTTTCAAAACGATTGGCAAAATATTTTTCCCATCAATATTTAAATAACAAAAATTTCAGTTGCAACGAAACGTTAGGTGCTGTCATTATATGTTGTAAAATTAAGACTAACATAATTTCGTGTATTTGGCTGTTTTTATATCACAGCCATACACCCATTTTTAACTAACTGAATAATAATTGTTGCCTATTAAAAAAGAATGCAAAACGGCACTTACAAACAGGACCAACACACATATGCATTGTAACTACACACATGGCCTATTTATCGGGAGCGGAATAATTCAAAAGCGACATGTCATACATTTTGAAAGTTCTAATGCAACACCCATTCAATTATTTTAAAAAAGTAGAAATTACTGCAGTTGCACATATGTGACCATCTCGAAAACACATAGCAAGCCCGTTTATATATTAAACAATCAATTATATAAGAAGACAAACAATATAATAATTGGTCCATTTCATGCTGTTATTCCCTTATGTAGATATTTTTTATATTCCTACACGTGAATGTCGAAAGTACAGGATAGGTTACTCAGCCCAGGAATAAGCATATTTAATTAAGGCGATTTTAGTTACAGATTAGCAGGGGGAAAGAGATGTAGATTAGGCCTAAATTGACCTCATCATTGAAGGACTGCGTTTTCAACTTTAAATAAATAATTAACTTTTATATGGATAACAACATCGTAGGCTGATCACACAATGTGTATATTCAGTTCAAATGCAGGCCTCGAGCTGGAGACATGGTGATTTTATAATATTAGGTGTTTCTTCCGGGTGGTGTTTATGGGTTGCAATGTGCTTTTGCTAAACTATTGGCCTTATCATTAGAATTGTGTTCGTTGTTGTGTACATAGTACGACAAAAGCAAGGAGGGCATTACGCATTAAGTAGCCTAATTTTATTAATGTATTTATTTGTTTATGACAAATGTAACAGGAACACCGAAATGTAATTGAATTTGTTATTCTGACAGGCGAAAAATACAAGCTATGCAGGGTTGTAATGCGAGTTTGATGACTTGCTGTAGCCTATGTGACTTATCAGCTATATGAATACGTTTTTGTTGTTGCAAATGTAAAGAATCGCATTGACCTATATCTATCGGTATGTTTCTCTGCAGTTTAGGAAGCAAAAATATTTTCGAGCGCTTCAACAAATATGTTTTAAAGTTACCTAGAATTTACGGCGCATGTTAAATGCCTTTTTTCATTTTTTATTTTTAGTTTATATTAAACGACAAATGTGAAAATCGGTATCATGTGCTTATGTTTATTTGTAGGGGCCACACGTATACGCGCACATTGTAATGCTGGTTTTTCTTAAAACGAAAAAAATGAAAGCTTGGGCTATTTCTTCTCCGTCCTTTCTTTTTGCAAAGCTATTGAATGGGTCTTTTATTGCGATTGTCTTTTTCCAATTGGGACCCTACTGAGCTGTTGTATCTTTTTTATAACCCCTAACAACTCACACCAGTAACACAGTTACTTCCAGATATTTATACCAATAAATTACTTTTCTACTTCCCAAAACGAGACAAACAAAAGTAAGTGGGGTACTAGCAAGGGGTCATGGCAGACACCAGTGAAGCAGGTGTGTGTGTGCGTGTGCGTGTGTGTGTGTGAGCCTGCGTGTGCGTGTGTGTGTTGGGGGTGGTGTGTCCCTTCAGCTCTTTGTATTCTAGTGAGTTGTTGGTACGTTTAGTTGGAAGCTGTGTTGCTAGTTAGGGAGCCTCCGTGTTGCTCTCTGGATTTCGGTATAGAAACAGAAAGGAAGCTATTGTTTAAATTCAGTAGGCATTGTTGGAGTGCCTTCACCCCCTCCCGGTCTTCACTTTCCAGAGCAGTGAGGCGAGATAGACAGCGTGTGTCACTGTACAATTTAGACGGGAGATATAAAGAGAGCAGGACTAGTAAATAAAATTATTTGATGTTTTTAACTTTTGAGAATAGGCAACACTTTTTATACATAAAAAAACTATTTGCGAAGGCGGGCGCTTTAAATAGGTTTCTCCTAGGGATGCAGTTACAATGACTTTGACCGAGCAGTAAAAGTTTATATCACAGAGCGGCCTAAGAATTAGACACAGACGAGTAATGACAATGGTAAACACTGTCGTGAAAGGGCGAGCGAGTTTCAAAAAATAACAAAATCACCAAGTACTTTTAAAGGATGTCGACTACATAACAGAGGCCTTTCAATTGCTGTACTTTTAAAGGTAGAAAATCCAACCCGTATCTTGTTTGTATGTTTTCAGTGAAGTCTATGGAATAGCACATTAACAAACATAGCAAGCTATTCATTCGTATAATGGAATAATTATATTGTTTATAAGACAGACACATATTTTCACCAAAAGGTGTACTAATATACTGTTTTGCTTTGTCCTAGGAATACAATAACTAGTGAGCGGCAGATGAGGCTCTTTAAATTGTTTTAAGCGGACAAACAACTCGTTTTCCAGGCAAGTTTTATATTGGGGAAAAAGAAAAAAAAACTTTTCAAGCACATGGTTCCAAATAAAACGAAATATTAAATCCTAATCAGAATGATTATTGATTAATAGGATATTTTTGAGAAACACGTGCTAAAAAGTTGTGTAAATGTTCATCCTTAACATTGTCGTTAATGTGCTGAATTGTCAGTCTGATCAAAATTATTGTTTTTTTTATGACTAATAGAATACTATAACCGAGCCACGTGGGAGTCGGGCGTAGCCTCCATGATGCAGAACAGTAAGTAATTTTTTTCTGCTAAACGTAAAGTTTGATAATATTTTGATGTTTGTGTGTTTTGGTTTTGCTGGCTGAGCCACTGTCTGACAATGATATTTGAGGTTATTATTATTATTACTATTATTATTTACACTGAAATGAGCAAATCTTGAAGTTGAAACTTCATAGTGCGTGTGGTCTTTGGCTCATGGTAGTATGTATTATCAAATGAATGAATCAAGGCAGGTGACTATTTATGTGTAGGCCCAAAATATTCCATTTAATACTTTGCCATTTTACATGAAGACATTTACAAAATAAAGTAGCCTACAACAGGTTTTACATTTTACTTCGAATAGAAACACCCGATGAAGAGTAGCCTACGCACTGAAAAGCAGCATACTCATATGAGAGAGAGAGAGAGAGAGAGAGAGAGAGAGAGAGAGAGAGAGGTGATTTCTGTTCTGCTTGACTTGATATGAAATAATTGTGGAACCGTTTGAATTAATATTAGGTCTGGCTGCCAAGTCGCATACGCTAGTAGCTGTGCGGAAATGGACAGTATAGGAATAGGAAAGTTTAATGTAGATTTCAGCCTTCCGCACAGTGTAGATGTCGAATATATACACTATACTTTGATAAACCAGGCCATACCTGCTTCAGGGATAAATCTGACCAACGTTATGCTGCCTAATTGATATATGAGGCAACAAAACGCATTACTTCATAAATAAACAGTATATCTTGCATAACGAATTGTTTACGCGGGGGATTTTCGCAGTAGTTCAGGTTATTATAATTGTCTTTAGTTTTTAACAAAATAATGACTAAAGTTAAACGTATTTTCTTTCTTACTGCTGGACAAGAGGTGTATGACATCTGTAACGAAGGTCTGTGGAATGATTTCCTCTGACTCTCTTCATCTCATTGACATAACTGTGCTGTAATTTTTATTCTGTATGTTACTACTGAACACACACGTTAGTGACATTCTAAAGAAATGTATAACTTATCACGGTCGGAGGAAGGTTAAAACATGTGGCCCGCGCATGAAATAGGCTACTTACCAACAAAGCTTATATGTTGGTCTTCAAAAGTAAGGCATCGTTTTCAAGATAACTGGATATTCAACTGAAGTCCTATATACCATTACGTACAATAACTCGAATATCCTGAGGGACAAAAGCAGTTCCATAACTTTATGAAAAACGGCACATTTACCTTATGATGCAACTGTTTGTTTACTGATTTGTTTTCATTTCGAATGTAAGATCCTGTCAGTTAGCATGCCCTAATCAAAGAAGTGTAAAATCTTTGCTCCTCATTTGGGTGTTAATGGGACGACGCGATGTTATGGAGCGTGATCTCTAGTGCGAATTACTGAACAGATATGATTCGGTTTAAGCCTTTATTTTGTTTAAAGGTCGCGACTGGCTCTCCAGGCTTTGTGCTAATAACTCCTTGGTGTATACGGTACAGAACAGCCAAACTGACACCATATGTTTTCCTATTAGTTGACAAGTAATAGAATGCAAGGCGCATAGCCTAATCGTTTCCACTGGCCAAGATCGACGCGGTTCTCTGTGGGGAATTGTATAATGATTAAGACTTAACCTTTAGAGTGAAAGTTTGATTTAATATTCTTATCTGGCTGTTTAATCGGTCAAATTGATTTATTTTACAACCATAAAGAACGAGGGTCAATGTCTACATATCAGCATACTTTTCTCTGATAGATATCAATAAAAGGACAAGAAAAACCCCATTAAATCCTGAAACTATGACACAGTGATGGTCATGGATATTTCATTATTCTGGCCCAGCCTGGGGAGAGATTATTAGACATAACACGACATGTTTGTGGCGATTTAAACTGCCATTTTTGTTGTGACGAATTTGACCTATATGAATGTGTCACATGCATGCCAAATGCATGCAACTTAATTAGAAAACATAATTCCTGAATTTATTAGAGACATTTGCTGCATGATACAGAGAGTGATATCCTACTGAAGACACACAATAAGGGTGTAAATAATGGCTGTGTGGGGTTGTTGCTTAATACTTACAAGAAAAAAACGGAATGTCACTTTTAATATATTGAGGGCGAAGCGCGCCCCCATTGTCGTGCCCGCGCATAGCCCTTGGCTACCTTAAAATGAAGCTACCCTTGAAGGGTATCTGAGTAGGGTCCAATTTAGTCTGAGTGATATCCAAATGCAGACAGAAAGGGTCGTTTTATCATGCTACTATTTGTCGTGACGATGCGATTTTCAAAAGCAGAGCAGTGTCATAAAGTGACATGCCTGCCACAAGTGCTCCAACTGATCTTTTCAATTAGCCTTCCATGCATGATCCGGGGCGACTTCCGCCTATTTCCAGAAATTAAGCTCAAACTTGACGTGCAGCTAGCTTTATTTTAAAGACAAATGTCAGCCAGGCTCATCATATTTCCTCGTCTTCTATATTTGGAGCTTATTTATTACTAAGGAGCTCGCGCTCTTGGAGTCAATTTAACGGGAGGCTGCGAAGGGAAGGGAGCGGAGAACTAGTACAAAGCGACTACGGGGAGGATTCTTTACGATTTGGCTTCAGGTTTGGCGCAGCACTGTAGTAATCTTGGGATTTCTTCTACTTTTAGACTTTTAAGCTTTGGGTTACATAGTTTTCATATGTGTTTTAAATATTTAGGGCCGGTGTAGTTTATTTTAAATGAGTTCACATGTGGACCTCAATATAATGCATTAATGCGCTTCACCACATTAGCCTCTACCTGATACAACTATTATATTTCATTGTATGCTCATAAAGCTGTGTGTAAATGTCAACGTCCTTGGTTAGAATGTCGTTTGTTGGAATGTGTTTGCGTTAATCTTGGTTTAGTGCAATGGCGATTTGGTCCAAATGTTTTGAAGCTAATGCTAAATCAATGTTCTGTTAACGTGTAAATTAACTCTGGGTCTATTAGGAGATAATAATAGAGATAGTGTCTGGTCACAATGTCTGGGTTGCAGTATCACTTTTTTAAACACTTGAACGGTAGCAATAACTAAAATATCATTGAAAGTTTATTTTTCGTTATGTGTTCATATTGAATGTTAGACGTGTAAATATCTCTTTCATGCTGAACGCATTTTACTTGTGGAAGTTCAGTACTGGGCACACGAGTGTGCCAGTGTGCCAGTGAAATGTCATTAATAAACGATTGTCTGGTGATGCATGGAATAAACATTAGCCTTCCTGTCTCTGCCCAGGTCACAGTGGTGTGAATCAGCTTGGCGGTGTATTTGTCAACGGTAGACCACTGCCTGACTCAACAAGGCAGAAAATAGTTGAGCTTGCACACAGTGGCGCGCGACCGTGCGACATCTCCAGGATACTGCAGGTGATTAGACTGATTTGGGCGTTTAAAAACCGAAAATGCAAACCTTAAGTGTTTCATGTTTTCAGAAAGAATACAAATGCAAACGAGAATCAAGATGCTTAACCCTACTATTCTGTTAAGCAGCATTGCTGTCTATTTATTATTGCCTCTTCGCCGGCTCATTTGCCTCTGAAACCGTTAAATGAGGTTCTTCATGTCAGCACCTGCATTGCCATGTTGATATATCCATGTCAACTGCAAATTCGTCGTGAAGGATGAACGCTTACATTTTATATTTAAATACATTTTATATTTTCAATGTTTAAGGTGAAGTGCATTGTTTTTTACAAGTAATTGCATTACCCCAATTTTGCCCATTTCTAATTCGATTACCAAAATTCCGTTTAGGACGAATGGGTGCATTTTACAAAGTGCATAAGTTCTCGTACCATTTAAGGTATATATTTTTTGTGTTATAGACCCATGCTGATGCAAAAGTCCAAGTGCTGGACAATGAAAACGTAAGCTTATCATTGTTTGAAGTATACTTACACATTGTATACTAGTCTTAAATAATGTGTGTGATTTGTGTCTATTGTTTTCTATTCAGGTATCAAACGGGTGCGTGAGTAAAATCCTGGGCAGATACTATGAAACTGGCTCAATCAGACCCAGGGCAATCGGGGGTAGCAAACCAAGAGTAGCGACTCCTGAAGTGGTCGGGAAAATTGCGCAATACAAGAGGGAGTGCCCTTCTATCTTCGCCTGGGAAATCCGAGACAGACTTCTATCAGAGGGGGTCTGCACCAACGATAATATACCCAGTGTAAGTTCATTGAGTGTAAGTTAATTAGATCACTTGTTTTTTCCTTTACTTCTTAAATTTGCATTACATACAATGTCTGAACAAATTAATTATATATTATGAACAGACACGCGCGCGCACACACGAACACTTTATTTTAACGTTTTCGAAACATTTCGATACAATTCAATTCTGCATCAGTTTTATGCCCGTGTATGCATGCTTAGCAAAAACAGATCACTTGAATGAAAGTGTCTAACCGCAACACGGGGAGGTCTTTTGATTAACGTCAGACATTCTGGTTTTGTCTTTCAGGTGTCATCAATAAACAGAGTCCTTCGCAACCTGGCTAGCGAAAAGCAACAGATGGGTGCAGATGGCATGTATGATAAATTAAGAATGCTGAACGGTCAAACTGGAACTTGGGGGACACGTCCGGGCTGGTACCCCGGAACCTCGGTACCAGGGCAACCAAACCAAGGTAAACGGATCACTGATTATTATGAATTACAATTGAAATAGCTCAATAAATGTCGTGCTCTCATTTAACGAAACGATTATTGAAATTATTATTATTATTATTATTATTATTATTATTATTATTATTATTATTACATTTGTTCAATCAATCGTAATTTAAATAGCGTTTTCACGTAACACTGATATTAACTAGAATAATTTCTCAGTTCTTTCCATTATTATTAGCCTATTATTATTGTTATTCATATAAAAATACAGTACATCTGTAGTACAACTAAAAATTAAGTAGATTTCCGTAACATAAACAAACCTTCTGATTGTTAACAGTTCTGTTACATATAGGCCACACGTGTCAAAATGCTGCGTTTAAAAAGTTTTCATTTAGACTGAAGGTATACCCTTAACACACTTTGATACATCTGCAGTTTGCTAATGGTTTGCGTCATCAAGTGAGAGTTATCCAGGACACATTAACGGGGTTGATCTACACCACGCTTCCGTAACTTCGATACGTCATTTGTCTGGGCGAAAACTCTGCGTGACTGGGATATGTCTTTTTCAGTGGAGGTGTCCGTCCAACTATCCGCGACCCCGTCCCTCCCCCGCCCCCCAACCTTGGAAGAAACAAATCAGAAACAGTGTGTGGGATATCTGTACAAAGGATGTTGCGGTCACACGAAAGAATTTGTTATGGGAACAATTCTGTCGCTATGTAATTGCTCATTAGAGAACGTTTTGTTTCTCATTAAGAGAACATGAATAAACGCCTCGTTGGAAGAGACGGCTGTAGAAATGTTCCACAGGAGACCCCTGAACACGATATGGCACAATCTGCCAATTAGACCTGTCAATTTTAAAAGCACAAAACAATAAACGTTATAGACTAGGTAAAAATACTCAGAATAGTTTCTGATTTTGGACAATGATTAAAAAGATGTTAAGCTCACGTACATGAATGTGCGTTGACTGTGCTATACAGTGATTAAGCAGGGGAAGTGTGAAAACCAAAAGGATTACGGTACTTCCACAATGGAAGCAGTTTAAGATTTCATCGTTAATAATGACTCCAAGAATGCAAACTCACAAGTACCCAAAAAGTTCAAGAATATTGTAATAATAGGAATTTAATGCAAATGTCCAAACATTTACAATATATGTGATGTTAATTAAGATGAGGTTACATATAAAAGTAGACCTTATTTAATCTGTCCGTTCAGGCCTTGCGGGTTCATTAGCCACAATAAGTCTTCGAACATGTTCACACTAAACTATATGGTTTCAATTTACCATTACTCCGATTAAGGTTAGTAAAATAGGCTCCATTAGCCTATTCGTTTGCCACGAGCTAATGCGCTGTTAGACGTATTTGGGTACAACAGGTGCCTTACATTTCCTGTGTGGAGTTGTTGATTAAAATTGAAAATAAAAATAGGTCTAATATACAGTTTCTATTTTTACTAAAAGTGGAGAAACTCCTTTAAGATTCAAGCACGGAGTCAAATATTTTGTCAATAACTGACAGATATGATATATTCATCAAATAACAACAACAACAACAACAACAATAATAATAATAATAATCTATTATTATAATTATAATAATAATAATAATTATTATTATTATTGCTGTTGTTGTTAATGATGACGCAATATTATTGATATCATTATTATTATAATTGTTTTTTTTATCTATATTGCTGTTTTTTTATATTGTTACCATCACAGGCATCGTTACCTTTGGGGTTGTAATTTCCCCCCTTAGCATGAAGTGCAATTAGAAGACTTTAATCATCCATTACAACAAAAGCATTATGTGGGGTTATGTCTCAGAGGGTGGCAAATACGGTCGCAATCTGATAAACGCCAAACAACCGTGAATAAAATAAGGGGAGTGACAAGACCCAAAATAGGACACTCAGTTAAGGAAATAAAACTATACCGTTTAGTGCGGTATAAGGATCAAAGCAACTGTGTTTTCATCCCCATATATTTTATACAGGACTGAAGCCATCTATTAAATTTAGATACATTTTCCTTCTGAGGGCTATATAATTTTTTGCTAAGTCCTCTATGGCTGAAAGGTGCAGCACTAGGGACGCTATCTTTTTTTTGCTAGTTTTCTGCCTGACCGATTATACTAAGGAATTATTCTATTTCCATTGTCCTTTTTTTCGAAAAGAAAACATCTCCTAGTCTAGTGTGAGCCAGTGTCGCTGTGGGCTAATATAATGCTTATTCACTTACGGATAACACCAAAATAAGTAGCTAATATGAGACGCGGAAAATATAAAAGGGTTTGTGAATTTGAACATTTAAACATTTAACTCGTTGGTCTTTTTATTTCCTAAATATATATGAATATCTCAGAATATGAATATCTCTAAAATAAATGTTTGATTCCGTATAAAATATGACCAGAGGAAGCAACGATCCGATTAAATGTGTTTGAACATACAACTGGCATACGGTTCGGTAAGCAGTAAAGTCGAGCACGGTGAAGACAATGATAATGGGGAAAATGACACGTCACTTCAAATGCTTGCAGTAGGCCCACTCCAGTACTCGTTAACATGTGGGGTATTAACATATTAACCGCACCTTGTATGCAAATACTCTTATCCGTTCCTGTAATTCAACAATGAAATAACACATATCCTACTCGCACCTATGACGAATCAAAGGTTGCAATTAGTTTTGCGCGCCACGCATCACATATTTATAACAGTGCTGGCATGTGATGTTTCAAAGCCTTTGCTTAATTTACTTTGTAGGAAGTTGGCATCGCTGTATTATTGTGCTACATCTAAACTTATTTACGCACACGAGTCATTTTCACGGTCGCCTCGCACTTCGCTCGCAAGGACCGAGCTCGATGCCCTATTCACGGTGTTCGGGAAGTTTTTTTCTCCCATTGCCTATAGAGGGTATAAATCCTAACGGGCGTTGAACGGGCAAACCCAGGGGACGGTGATTAATGATAGTGGGGCATAAAGGTTAACATACTACACTGAAAAGTCTGTTGACTGGAATCCTTGTGCTACAATGCAGAGCGCTGCGGGCCTCGAGAGAATCCTTTTGTTGACTCCTTCAATTGTGTTCTCAAAATTCTGCCCACGAAAATTTGCCAACCCTCCCAGCCCCAAGAGTTTAATAGTTTCCCTTACTCTACCCGCATTGTGCCATTGTGAAAAGCTGCTCTTTCTATTCAAGTGTTGGTGGTCATCTCAATAGGTCTACAAACGCCCATATGGTGACTATGCCATTGAAGCTCCGCGGAATTTAAAAGGAAGAGAAACTCTTGGTTTTGAAACATTTCAGAGGACCTGAAAGGCTTTTTTAAAACCGCATTTTGTCACATTTCTCGACACCCTTTCAGCGCAGCGGCTATTGTTAAACCTAGTGATAAAAGATGGGAGTTGAGGGAGAAAACTAATGAGAATATTTCTCATAATATTTCACAGCTAGCTCATGATGGATTTGTTGCTGTCGCTAGAAAAAAGTAGGCTGTTGGCCTGATGCGTATGTATAACAAGGAATTTATTGATACAAACCATAACGCCTGCCATAGCCTATATGTAGGCTACCTTCCGTGCACGCAAATGGACAGACCCTCGTACAATTAGGCTGCAGCCTGGATATCGCTCATCTAAGCATCTCTTAAATATAAATAAACGCATTAAAGCAGGAAAAGCAAAACATAAGCTACTAAAATACAAATGTGGACACAACTATGGTCCCCTTAGCAAGTGGGTGTATCACAAAATGTAAGGCAATGAGTGTCACATTACGCACGTTTTTCAGGCGAAATAATTATCGTTTACCAAATGTGAAATATTTGTTACCTCACTCAACGTATTTCCTAACACAAATCGTATAGCCATAACCGAACCTACATTTAATTAAAACGAAGACGTGAAAATATTTGACAACGTCTTAAACAACTGTAGGCCTACCTATTAAAATTTAAAATACACGATTTACTAGTTAAACTACACGCTCAGACACGATTACAGCCGTTGCTGTATTCACAGCGAAGTTTTAGGAGTCTGGAGTTAGACAAAAAAGTGTTAGAAATCTTGAGTTCATTTTCAGACCTGGACTCCAGCTTGTGTTCTGGCTGCATCCTTTCCGGTGAATTACTTTGGGAGGAGGATAGGCTACCGTTATTGACTTGCGACCAACGACGAGTCAAGGGGACAGCATGCTTAACGGCACGGTGGTGCAGTGGATAGCACTGTCGCCTCACTGCACGAAGGTCTAGAATCCCGACCAGGGCCTATGTATGTGGAGTTTGCATGTTCTCCCTGTTCCCACGTGGGTTTCCTCCCCCAGTCCAATGGCACGCAAGTTAAGCTAATTGGAGACGCCAATCAGAGGGTGTGGCCGGTCTGTATGGAAATGTTTTAACTCCCACAATAGTTCCAGTTCCAACTCTTTGAGAGAGTAAAATATAAACTTCCAGAAAAGTGTTAGGCTAGAATATATCGGAATATATATATTTGTCACGCATGCAGCCTACACTCAAATTTAATTGATTCTAACTCCTAGGTGAATTTTTTTTTTGACCAAAATTTGCCGTGTTTCAAGCCTACGTTTATATGAACAGACGTAGGCCACGTTGAGTTTGGAAACAGCTTGGCATTGAATTTGTATTAATATAGCAAAAATGATTGTTTTCCAGATGGTTGTCAGCAGCAGGATGGAGGTGAAAACACAAATTCAATCAGTTCGAACGGAGAGGATTCAGATGAGACACAAATGAGGCTTCAGCTGAAGAGAAAGTTGCAAAGAAATCGAACATCGTTTACGCAAGAGCAAATAGAAGCCCTGGAAAAAGGTAAGTTACTACCTACACACAGCTGTTTTTCACGGAATAGTATATATATATGCTAATGAGTTACACAGCATCCAAAAACAACCGTTATTTTTAATGATCGTAGGCCTACTCTTGTTGTTCTGTTTAATGATATTTCAAAATCCACGATTAGCGTAAAGAAGCCATTCAATTTAAATATTGCATTTGAAATGTTTACAGTAGCCTACATGAATAACCATTCCTTCAATATCTATATTTCATTTTTAAGAGTTTGAAAGAACTCACTATCCAGACGTTTTCGCAAGGGAGAGACTAGCAGCCAAAATAGACCTCCCAGAAGCCAGAATACAGGTGAGTGAACGTGTTCGCTGCTGAGTTAGAGAAGTGCACGTGGAATTATCGAGGCGTTAATTGTATTCTAGCCTACATATCTAAAAATGGCATAAATAGTAAGCATTGAATAACGGTCAGGGGCCCTCCTACGTTTGCAGGTGTGGTTTTCTAACAGAAGAGCGAAATGGAGGAGAGAAGAAAAACTCCGAAATCAGCGAAGACAAGCAAGCAATTCTTCAAGTCACATTCCCATTAGCAGTAGCTTCAGTACGAGCGTCTATCAGCCTATTCCGCAGCCCACGACGCCCGGTAAAAAACCCACACACTACTACTATTGTTGAACAATAAAAACCATATAGAATAACGTACATATCCGAGGTGTTATGTTTTATATATATAGCTTTCACACGCGCGCACACCCACACACACAATGATACTAATATGAGGTGATGGGGGAAGTCAGGCATAAAGCTGAAGGGGAACGGAAGGAAAATATCAATATCTGATTATTTGCAAAATGCTGTAGTCCATTTCTGATGTCCTATGTCCTCTCCTTCTCTCTACAGTGTCCTTCACATCAGGGTCAATGTTGGGAAGGTCAGATACAGCTCTGACAAACACATACAGCGCCCTGCCACCCATGCCAAGCTTCACTATGGCCAACAACCTGCCTATGCAAGTAAGACACTCATACCAGTGACAGAAAAGAAACCAAACAGGAAACATAATTCTGTTGGTGGTTGTTTCAACTGTACAATGTATCAAAAATAACCACAAAAATAGGCCAAAAATATTATTAACAGGAAATATTTTATAACGAATAAAATATTTAGCATCACCAAGCCTATTTAACATAAAAAACAATGCACTAAATCTCTGTTGTGAAACTGTCCGTGTTTATCATTTTTCCTTCTTTTTGAAAACTCTGTCATGCTCTTCAGTGCCACATACATCAGTGTAATGATAATGTCAGGATTACATATTGGCAAGGCTAATTTATATTCTTTTTCTAGCCCCCTGTACCCAGCCAGACATCCTCCTATTCCTGCATGCTGCCCACCAGTCCTTCAGTGAATGGGCGGAGCTATGAAACATACACGCCCCCTCATATGCAGGCACATATGAACAGCCAATCAATGGCCACTTCTGGTACAACCTCAACAGGTATGCAGAATATGAATTTTTATGTGCTTGGTGACTTTAACACTAACTTTGGAAAAAAATACAATCATTTCGCAATTTTCCACCTTAGCCAAATATAGGGAGTGCTGGTGTCTTACTTTCTTCCCATTGCATATATATATATATATATGTGTGTGTGTGTGTGTGTGTGTGTGTTATACAATGTATATTATGTGTATTATATAATGCACATACACAGTAAATATTGGCATCTTGGAATTACACCTCACCCACGCAGATACAACCTAAACTGCATATACATCTCCAAATTTTCTTCTGGTATAAATTATTAATCAAGTATGATGTGGTCAGAATACATTTGTCTTTTAATTCAAATGTGTGACAACGTTATTCAAAAAATTCTAAAAGATTATAAATAAGAGGGATAATCAATCCCTGAAAAATGATGGTCTGTAGTATGAATGCGCTGTTTTATGTGATTAACCTATTTAGCAGTTTGTTTGACACATTACTTTTTCTGTTTTTTCTTAAGGTCTCATCTCCCCTGGAGTATCTGTCCCAGTCCAAGTTCCAGGCAGCGAACCTGACATGTCTCAATACTGGCCAAGACTACAGTAAAGAGAAGAACTACTTCACTTTGTGACTTTTCACTGAGGCTTGTCTGTCCAGCAGTATTCTATCAAGAACAGAGAGAGAAGAAAGACTCTGAAAGAGATTTTTTTTTGGACTGGGATTGTACCCTATGCTATGAGTCTTGGGACAAGAAGACTTGAAAAGATTGACTTTTGTAAAGTGCCCGGTGTTATATCCTAAATGGAACAAAACTCTTCGTTTTCGGTTTTGGACTTGCGTCATTTTTTTGTGTTTTTGTATATGGCCATTTGTACGTTATGACAAACACAAGAACAACCATGGATGGACTATGAGACTCAGTCATTCTTTCATCCGCCTGAAAAGGAGAATCTGGGGGCAAGATAATCTGCTATTAATAGTTTTTTCTTATATCAAGTACTTCTACCAGTCTTTGTGCAGATTGCGGACTCTGTCAATACAAGCTCGTATCATTCCACTGCTGAGCTGGAAGAAAGATGCTAGCTGTTTGTAAGCCCCTTTATTTGTTTTTTCCCCCAAAAGTTTGTTGGCAGAGAAAACGTATGAGGGAGCTCTACCTGCTGAATAGGAAGCCAAACAAACATTCGATAGCTGAACAGTAGATTGTGTCTTCGATATAATTCAGTTTGTTTTTGTCAATATGTATTTGTCTTCCCTAGAAATCTCCCAAAACAATTTCTATAATAAAGTTAATTTCATTTACGTTTCCCAGAATATTCTATAGATTTTTCATGCACATTTTCATGCGTCATAAAAACATTTCTTTAGGTCAGGTAAAAACTTGTTGTTCTTAGATATAGTTGTACTGTAGTGTTTTTCAGTCAGATCATTTTTGTGCGACTAGAGATATTTCATTCCTATAATTAAGTTAAAAAAAATTGCTTGCCAGAATTTTATATATAAGCGTTTGGAAGTTGTTTACAACTACATATCAGAATTGCCATTGTTGATTGTAAGAACAGACCAAAGCCTTGTATTTCATTTATTACACATTTTTCTTTTTTATTATTAGACTTGTGTTGCTAATTTTGTAAACCTTTTCAGTTCTTTTACAATGGCTTCAAGTATGTTCAACTACAAGGGTAATTGAGCGGTTGTTTATTTATGAGTAAGAACCACATATGTTTTTAGCATGGTAGGCCATGCTGTGGACCATATTATGGTGTGTACTGACACCATGGCATAAAAAGGGGTTCTGCGTCAGTGCATTGCGTTGAAGATGAAAAGTCTATGCTACTGTCTCTGAAATATTTCAATTTAATTTTATTTAAAATGGAGCTTTCTAAATGTATTTTGTGAAAACTATAAAAAAAATCATTTTGTACAGTACACTAGTGTGTCAGTGAGAGCTTTATCACACTAATTATTTTTTCAAAAACTGTGTCTCCAATTGCGGCTTAAAAAGTACTTGGTTGCATTTTAAATGGTTATACTTATATATGGTTATGATTAGTGACAAAAAAATGATAATTATAAAAGGCAAACAACAATGGACTGACTAAAGAACATATTTCTGTGTCAAAGGAATCACAAGAAAATACGTTTCCAAATGCAACAAAGACTGCAGTAGCACAGACTCACTGTAATAAGGGTTTGCTTATGTAGCCCTGATGGCTAAAAATAATAGAAAACATATAAATGATAAGTCAGACTGTATCCAAATTAAGTTAAAGGAATTATTTTGCTCCACTTACTAGCTCAGCAGGGTGGAGAAGAGAGAGAGGTCCCCCACAGAGAGCTCGGTCAGTTATGGGTGTACAGTTGTTCTGCTTCTCTATCTCCCTCTCTCTCCCTTTCTGTATTTCATTCATTGTAAATTTCACTGTAAAAAAAGCAGTCGGTCGGCCACTCTCTTCATAATACTTCAAGTGTGAGCTGGTTATGTATAGAACCACAATGTGCAAAACATGCTATTTAAAGTAAAGGACTTGCGCTTATTGAAAGGCAGTATACTCAAAAGTGTATACTGAAGTCTATTGCTACTTTTAAAAATTAAGTATAATATCCAGACACGATACTCACAAATTTCAAATGGACAGATGCAACATAAATCTATTTGATGGACACTTACACCTGTCATGTTTTATTTAGTCTCCCCTCTCAACAAAAAAAAAATCATAAATGAAAGATTATAATGCTGAATGCCTTAAAATATCAAAAAGTATATCTGCATTGGAGACAAATCCAATGTGTCTGATCTTGAAAAAAACCTTTCCCCTTATTTCCAGAACATTAGCATGTCTCCCTCTCTTACTCTCTCACACACAAAATGGTTACATTAAAGTTATGTATAATATAAAACATACGGTGTATGCACACATGCAGCTTAAAATAGATGTGCATGTATGCACAAGTTTTTTTATAAGTGTGTGTGTGTGTGTGTGTGTGTTTGCGTGTGTGCATGTGTGTGTGTAATACTTACAAAGACATGAGGGATGCATTTACATGGATCCCTCATGTGAGAGCAGATTACATTCACATCAATTGTTTTACTCAAATCTTGTCTCTATCCCCATCTCACTTAGCTTCAGAAAAAATAAGATCATTTGGTTACCACTACCACAGAGCCTGGAGTGGTTAATTTTAAGTAGCATTCCAGATTACTCTAGACAAGGTTAGCGTCACCTCGGACTGAAGGCCGGTATCTTACACCTAGGAGGAGGGGAACATCCAGCACATTCTATGTTTTATATATTTATTTTTGCTCTGGGAATGCCTGGAGAACACAGAAGTGCTGATCCATCATCATTTCTGGAAAGTTCTGGGTGCCAGAAAAAGAAAGACCGTTGGAAACACATCCATGGAATGCTTGCTGATGACATGCACCGCTGGTCGAGGGAGGAGAACCCCTGGGGGCGCGTTTAGCAAGTGCCCCGAAAAATCATCGGCGCCATTCCCGCACCCCTTCTCAAAAACGAGAGGGAAAAGTGGGTCAGCTCTGGCCTTAATGACGCCGCCGCGCTTCGCCCGGGAATTCAACCCCGTTTCCTTGGCCGGCGGTCCGTGGAAGCACCGCCATCCCCGCGGCGGCGGAACACCTCTGCGCAGGGGGTCCGCCCGCCGGCTGCAGCTCTGGGGGCCACGTCGAATTACTGTCAATCATCCTCATCGGCTCCCGGGCGCGCATCGGGGGCCGGGAACGAGCGGGGCTCCGCCCAGAACACCAGGCCGAGTGAATGTCCTCACAACTGCCCGTGCACAGCGCTATGGCAATTCACCCACTGGTCTGAAGTAACCAAATTAATTTAAACAGCTGTTCGTTTGCATAAACTACGCAACAAAACATACATGCAGAAGATCTGAATATGGTCAGACTGCCACTCATTTTAGTCAGTTTTACTGCGCTGCAGCCATTTTCCCATTGCATTTTTTTTGTGTGAAAGGAATAGTTGTTTAGCTAGCTGATCTTTAGAATGCTGATCTAAACAATACAGAGAAAGAGAACGTATCATTTGCGTGCACGCCAGGATCCTGGTATGGAAACATAATGCAGCAATCACAGAAACCAAGATCAGATAAATGTAGTTAAATGTATTGACTGGTTGCTGAGTTGGACAAAAGAAATTATAATTAGAATGAGCAACTTTGATCTTTTGTCTAGCTCTGTGAAGCAGATGAAGTGAAGTAAATGCTTTAGAACGGAGCTAAAACAATAGCAGTTTTTGATTGCAGCAGTGGAGGACCTTGTTTGATAAATGTGACATTTAGCAAAATTTCACAGAAACAGAAAGGGAACATGTTTAGCCATAAGTACCACTGGCAGCAATAGATCTGACAGCTATGCCACACACACTTTCATTGTGATTATTAGAAAAACAACATTTCAGAAAGTCCTGTAAGATCTGTGGAATCTCTAACTGGAACTTTGCAAATCTAATTTTGTTGTTAGGCCTAGCTTTCCACAATGTTGAAATCATTTCTTAGCTGGTTTCATCCAGGTTTTCCCAAACTGTAATCTGACACAGCACCTATACACTGACTGTATTAGTGCCCAGTCACCACACTGTTTATTGACACCCACTCCAAAAATTAACATCTGTGAACAACAAAGAGACACTTTTTATGTTTCATGTTAGGTAAACAAAATGTTAGGTTAACAAAATGCAGTTCCTATCTAATGTTCATCTCGTGTGTGGTGTACAGTAAGTGCAAACATGAGCACTGAATTTCAAGTCTGTGTAAAATATAATTTGTTCAGATACTATGTTGAGATATTAATCGCCTTCGTGTTCATTCTGAAATTGTCATTATACATTGTTTATTCAAAGGCAGTAATGTCTAAAAAGTAATGTTTTGCTGTACCATAGATGCTACATGTGTTGACTAGATACAATAATTTCCTCTGAACAGCGGCAGTTTAACAAGTCAGATGAAGATTCCATTAGATACATTTGTAAGGAATTAATGTCAATGAATGGCTTATAGCAGCAGATGCCTTCATATAAATACTGGGTTTATCTTTCGAGTAACTTACTCCCAAACTCTAGCTAGCTAAATACCCAGAATGTTGGCTTCATGATAAACAATAAAATATTTCCATTTTTATGAAAAAAATCAAACTGCAACATCAATAAAAGGCTGGTGTTTATTTGAGCAGGGAAATAAATTATCTGAAGTTGTACAATATACACTTTTACGATAAAATGTATCGATACACATACAGTGAATAAAACTATACTAAAGCAGATAACGTTGTCATCCATTGCACATTTTACCAACGACTGAGCATGACCATTCAAGTGCTTGCCAACAAAATGGATGAGAAAACCGTGATTGCATCCCACTGTTTGTTGTACAGTTAATTTTATGATGCCACTGTTTGAAGGACAGCTATAACATCTGTGAACACTTACCATGCGAATGGCCTTTGCATGGTAAGTGGATTTATGTGGATGGGGCTGGGGCAGCGGAAATACTGGAGCACACCACAGGTAACCCAGAGCCCTTGAGTGAAGCAACATGTGACAACTTGGTCTGATGTGATAGGCTGGGGGGAGAGAAACACAAAGCAGCCAGCCCAAGGAGTAACAGCCAGAGACAGGACATGACAGAGAGGCTCTTCACCAACCCAGTATTTCAAGGATGCAATGAGACACAATGGGATGTACACTGGTTTGCCATGCATGAAAGTGCGTCAGGTACAGATTTTGAACATCTTCACCTTTAACACAATGCAGCACAAATTTTCTTTTTGTTAATTTTGAACACTGAGCAGTGAGGAAAACACAAACCAAATAAGCGAAACCCCCAAATATTATCAAAAACATCATCTCCCATGAACATACTTGTCTGAATTTGATTACATGTGTTCTTTCCATTGTTAAGATGATGTAGTGAACATTCTTTGACTTTTGGCACATGTCATAGGGCCTGCTCAGGTGTCCAGGGGCTGCAGAGAGTGTCTTTGTCTGTTTATAGGAGACCAGCTACTATATACTTACAAACAGCACTCCTCTTTTTTTACTCAAATAATGTCAAATTTTTAAAAGATCATACTCTCCCACTAGCTGCCAAGCATGTAAATTCCAATTCGAAAATACTGTATGTTTGAAACCGAAAGAATATACCCTAGACGACAAAATGTACAGGCCAAAGTCCCTTGACCAGGGTGACTCTGAAAAATAATAAAATTGTAACAGGCCCTCAGAACACAACAAAAAAAGTTGGCCAGCTTTCTGCCTTGGAAAGGTTACAGGATCTAACAAGTTCACAAGGGATTTCATAAAAAGCTTGTCGCAGACAGCAAAATTTAATATTTTAAGATGCGAGAGGAGCAAAGCGGTAGCGGGCTTCTTTGTTTTGATTTAGAAAAAAACAACAGACACTTCCCGGAGACAAACGCAGGCAAAACAATAGCGAGAATAGATGTCGAGTCTGATGCGGGGACGAAGGCCTGGCCCTAATTAGAAGGTCACGCAGATTGCGAGCGAAACGGTTAAGGATGGGGCGCGCTACGAGCCCAGGTGCTCGTCGCCCGCGGCCGCAGCGCCGCTGCCCTGGCCTCAGCGGCTTGCCGGATTCTGCCAGATCCGGTTTGCTCAAATGGCTCACTGTGTCTGACAAGTCTGGAGGCAAGTGAAGCTTCTGTGCAAACATAGGGTAGTGTGTGTGTGTGTGTGTGTGTGTGTGCGTGAGAGAGAGAGAGAGAGAGAGACCGAGAGAGAGATAGATAGAGAGAGAGAGAGCGAGAGAGAGACAGAGAAAGTGAGAGATAGAGAGAGAGTGAGAGAGAGAGAGCAGTGGGAAAGATGGTGACAGTGGAGGCGAAAGTGGGAAAAAGAAATAAGAAAAAGAATGGAAGAAGGAGAGAGATACAGAGAGTATGGAGGGCAGGACAGCTGAGAGAGTCAGAGAATGTGATAAAGAAAGAGATCATAATAGACAAAGAAACAGAAGGAGATGGGGAGAGAGGGAGAAGAGTGCAAAAGGAGGGAAATGAAGCAACAAAGAAAGTAACGAACGGTGGGAGAAAAGAGACACATTGTCACAATTTTTGTTTTTAAGGCGTATTTAAATATGACAGGACACAATTACACTCAGCACAACAGCCTGTGCAGATGCTCAGTGGATCTGGGGACAGTAATTCCACACTGCTCCTTCCCACCGAGCCTTTCTGACAAACTGCTGCTATATTAGTCCTGCAGCTGTGTCCAAGATATTACAAGCATTCACACAATGAAACCACACAATTTATCATGCAAGCACTTAAAGCACCATTTCATCGGCAATAGTAAGTCTGGCATATTTACATACCATTTGAAATATGGGAGACTGAAATTTAGGTTCTTTTGACTCATGATATCAGTTCAACTTCAACACTACCAGTGTGGTTCCACTGCTACCAGTGTGGTGGCAAAATTTGCAGTGTTAGAAGACCCACACTGCCCCTTGATGGAATAAATCCATAGGAAAATGAAAAACCAAGGCTCACATAAAAGAATGAATGCTATAGAAACATTGGGACATCAATGAAGAAAACAGACGTATCTGGAAAAAAAAGTGTCTTCATCCTGCAAAGGTAAATATGTTGAAAATGAAACTTGGGCTCATTTCCCTCACTGCTATTTATGCGTAGTGCGTGGACACAAATCACGTTTCATGCTCAAGGACCCGCTCTCAAGAACAAGTGGTGAAAACCTATTAGCATGTCGCTAAACCGTGCATTACCTTAGCGCTCTGGTTGCTTGGAGAGCGCTGGACTGGTCTAATACGAGAGTCATTAAAATCAAGGGGTTTACCGTGATAACTTGTTCCATGCCGGCACTAATCTCCCCTGAGCCGAGGAGTGCCAACACTTGTGACAAAAGAACGTTTAATGAGTGCCCTTCACGTGAATCCACCGACGGTAATGTAGAAAGTGTTAAACAAGGTTAAGAGGCTGTTATTTCTGAACACAGATCAGGTTTGTGGCCCTTGGCACTTCAGAAACAATGCCCTTCCTGGAGTTTGCTTCAGGGCCTGTAATTTGGAGATGGAGCCAGTGAATGCCTCTGGACCTCTTAAGTCCCAACCATCCCCAATGGAGGGAAGAGAAGCCCTTCTGTCCACACGTCCACACTTATCTCACCCCTCAAAGGTGCTTGCCCCCCACCCCCAACTCCTCTACCCTCCCATCCCCTCCTACGGCCCCACAGTCTGTGTTCACAGAAGCACAGGCCCATGCCGTGACAACAAGTGGTGCTTGAAGATCAATCCAGTCTTTAGCCCTTTTCCCAAGGGCTGGGCTGTATCACAGGCTTCTGTGAGAGTGGCTGGCTCAACAGCTGGATTTGGACCATACTCCACATGCGGCTCAGCCTCTGTTTGCTTAACGCTCTTCAGCTGGGCTGTTAAAGATGCTGAGCATGCTGAACAGGTGGTAAAGATGGAAAGTGAAAACAGGTATAGGACGCATTATAAAGACTCAGGGGAGTGGGTGACATCAGATCTGTAAAAGGAGCATTCTTCCCTCTTCCAAAGCAGAAGTATAATTAACAGGAATGCACATGCACTGAGCTGTGTTACAATTACATCCATTTATTGGAGTCCAGCAGATCCTAATAAATCTGACAGTTAAAACGCTCAAGCGGTAAATGCAATAATGCACACGATACAGTAAGCTGCATTTCACAACAAACACTCATATCCTCCCTTAGAGTGCAAGTACGTATCCAATAATTGATATTCTTAAATTACTGGTTCCTGTGAGGCTGCTTGGATGAAACTGATATGATTTCCCAGTCTACAGTCTGTATAATCCCCTCTTCTCCGTCTCTTTCTCATTCAGAATTCACCAGCTGTAGACCATCTCCTTCCCTCACATAGGGTTCTAAGGCCACCCCTTCCAGTCAGCTAATGTTAATGCAACCAACAAACCTTTCATGTTCTCGGATCGTTCAAGTGTAATTAAGAAAGAGAAAAACAATACAATTGATTGAGCTTCACCATTGGTGAAGTGCATCCAAGCAGCAAGTTTGAAAAAAAAAAAGAATCGATACAATGCAAGATGTCGGTGGAAGATTAAAAAAAGCACGCCAGTGTTAGGTAGTTACGCACCTCGAGTTTATTGAAAGGCATGAGGCGCGAATGGAGCGTGCTCAGAATGTTAGCAGAAAGGTCACCCTCATGTGAAGGTGCCATAGGGCCCCTCAACTTAAGAACCTCAGAATGATCAATAAATATACTGCATAGGGAAAGAGAACAACATCAAATGCAAGAAAAATTCTCATGTCTTGGGTCACAGGGCTGGGACTCCACAGGGTACATCCCAAGACATCTCCAAGGTCCACCGAGGCTAGCTTTCCCCAGGTATGAATAAGAACAGTGTTTTGGCCTGAAAAATGGGTTTTACTCTGAAATAGTAGACCAACTTTACCCACAGTATCTGTGCAGTGTGTTCTGGCTGCACATTCAGAACAATTAATTTCTCTAGGTAAGCAAGGTCATCCAGCTGCCTCTGATGCCAGAGTCTCCAGGCTTTCTTCACTGCCAGATGAACGTCATTGGGCGTGGCATGGGGGGAGGAGGAGCCATGGAGCCAGGAGTGATGTGGGGGCAGGCGGGATGGAGCTGTGGTCGGGGGTAGCCTGCAGCCCGGAAGCTTCTCTCCTGAAAGACAGCGGGCTGCACGGTGCGATCACTGATGACATGGGGGCAGGGGGTTGCGCCCAATGTTGACATGCATAGTGAAGGCCCCTGCTCAGCCAAAGGTCACTGAATGCTTTGAAGGGGTTTGTGCTAAGGAGGCTGCAAATGGATGCTTTAAGAAAGTGCCGTTTATATCAGTTTTGCGCACTTAACTAAAGACAATTCTCAATTAATATTTAGTCTTGCTACTTGTAGTGTTCTAGGCCCCACTGGCCGTACTGAAGGGATAAAACATAACATGATGATGACTGCTGGCTGGCAAAGCTGAGCGCTGGGCAAGTGCAGTAGCTGAGGGAGGCAGGAAACCTCAGGGGAGGGGGGAGAGGGGGATGGGAGGCCCAACTGGCAGCAGATGGAGGGGAGCGGTCGCATGGAGGTCGCCACATCGTGCCGGGCCCTGCACTGGGGCTGTTGACTCGGCGCCCAGAAAGACAGACAGAGAGCGTCCAAGACCCAGGGCCTCTCTCCTGGGCTTGGCAGCACTGCACGTCCCCCTGGAGCCGGGGGCCAAGCTGGGGGACTCAAAGAGCTCACGAGGACAGTCACTAAACAGGCTCCTTCTGTTCTGCTCTCCACCTGTGGACTGTGGTGTCAAGGGGGGAGACAGAGAACAAGCTACTCAAAGTGTACAAAGAAAAAGTAAAATGTGTTTACTCCATACTCATACACAAACATGCACACTCAGCACTTTATAAACTTGCTTCTTTTTTATATGACCTATATATTTACCTGTCCACACAACTGTGTGGTTGTGGGCCAATTACTACTCATTCGGTTTGTGATGCTACTTTTTTTATCTGACAATGCTAGAGCATACACTATCCTAGCCTTAACAGTAAAAGCACATAAACAGTTATGATGATGCAAGAATTGTGATTTGCATCTCAGCAAAAAAAATTTGGATTCAAGATGGTTACACTTTCAAGACATAATAGTTAATGTTAAACTACATGTATATCACTTCTGCCTGTACATAATTTGTGACCTAAATACCATTATTTCCTGAAAACAGATTAAGAAAAGAACTGCTCCATAAGTACACCATCAAAGGCATTCCACAACTCATGACCACAACTCAGTGTTAAAGGACAAAGTACTTGGCAATAATATAACAATTTTCCAGGGATTTTTTTCCCAAAGAATTTAAAATAATTTTGGTGCAACAGTCTGAAGAAAGTTACCTAAGTGGAAAAAATGCTTTTTAAAAATGCTTTAAAATCTGTTTTAGATGATGAACTCAGTAATTTTGTAATTTGATAACCGGAATATTATGAACAGAAATTTAAATAATGAATCCTTTGAAATGGACAGACCAATACAATGAAACAGGAACTCAAACACAGGGAACAGGAACTAGGATTAAGCACGAATAAATATCCAAAACTCTGACCAATGCACTTGTAGTTACAGCTGAGGACAAAATGACATGTAGAAGAATGGAGTGGAAGTCAGGTTTAAGTATGAGAGAGAACTCAATAAAAAATTTTTTTTTCTGAATCAAAATCTCTGTGGATCTTATACTTCTTTACAGTAAGTAGCATTACTGTGCTGTATTCAATATGGAAATGTATACTTGTTGCATAAATACGGTCAAATTCTTCTGCCCTCAGTTATTGTATTTTTAGTGGGTGGAAATTGTAGTGAACCTCTGCAATGGACAGATAGGTTACCTGGCCATGCCCATCTTCAGCAACACATGCGTGATGCAGTCATTGAAAAAAATTAATAAATAAAAAGAATAAAAATACCAGTCAATTCTATGTAAATATTGACTCATGCTTCTATGAAGTTTGAGTTTTTGCATGGATGACAAAACCAGCAAAATGTTTTGCCAAAATTTCTTCAATACTTTCTGTATAAGATAAGATAAATCCAGGTGAATATATGACTGAGAAGAAATGCAATCCCATACCTAACAAACACATAATCCCATGACAGTGTAGGGTTACCTTGCATTGTTCTACAGATCCCAACACTATTTCTTGTATATAGAGAAGGTTGCAAGTTTTTTTTAGTTTGCTGCAATAATGCCATTGTGTGTTTCAATGCAAACAGGTAATATTCCTGGACAGGTATTACCGTTATGCTAAACAGAACAGAAGTAGGCATTTCCGAGGATAATTTTAAAACAGACTTCCCCAAATCCGCCCAACAAAGCAATCACAGGGCGTTTCTGCAAACGAGCATGCGTGCGTAGTCAACATACCCTGTATAAATAAAGGCTAATAATAATAATAGCATGGCAGGGCCATTGAGCTCTGGAATCCTCAACATGGATGACAAGCAACACTCATTTTTTGTAGTTTTTTAACAGATACAGCAGATTTTTAACAGATGGCTACTAACATCTGTTAAAAATTACATCTAACTGGGAAGAGGTAGACAGCAAGTCTTGTATGTGAAGTCAGGGAAATCAATGTGATGTCACAGAAATAAAAAATACATTTATGATATGGCCAGCAATATGTGAAATTAAGTTCACAACTGAGAATTTAACAGTAGCTGCCCTAGTCTATGGGGTGTAACAGCATTCTATCTGTGGGAGAGAGAGAGAAATCAAAAGCAACATGTCTTTGTGTTTTTGGTGCAAGATATAATCAATGCCTTCATTACATAGTTGAAATTGTACATATATATCCTGGGACAGGGTATGTGGTCCTGTGCAGTCGATGTTTATAATAAATGGGGGTGTGACATGAGTCTTATAGCATGTGACTGCGCTGTTTGTATCTTTGTCCTCCTTCACAGTGAAGAGCAGAGTGCATGGGCCTTTCACATTCGCAAACATCCACTGATTAATTTTCAGGAGTTAAGGATAGAGAGGTTTCTGGGCTGATCTCATTTCTGGCCAATGTAGTAACAAGGAACCCCATCCTATTGGCTTTTTCTATCGGAAAAGGTCACTTGCGATTTGTGTCACCCGCGTGCTTGTGCTGAACGAGAGTAACCTTTGAAATACGTGGCAGCACAGCGTACATCTTTTATGCTTGACGGATAATTCAACTGACAGGCAAGACAGAAAAGAGGGGAACGACAAAGGATTTGGCAAATATATAGCTACTCTCAAACCGTCTCGTACCAGCAGAAATTTAATTAAACACACAATTATTCCATCAAATAAAATGTGTTTCAGCAGGAAATGTGATGAGTCGCAATTAAATTATCTCTAAATAGAAGAGCACCACACATTTCTTTAAAGAATCAGTTATAAACTTCCATGATGCAAATGATGCAAATTTATTGTGGGCCCCAGGCAGTCTCCTTTTGCAAACTGTCACATCTGTAAAACGGCCTGTCATTAACTTTGCGTTCATTCTCTACATATATATGTGATGTTTTTTATTTTCATGAATAGTTGTTGTTGTTATTATTATTATTATTATTATTATTATTATTATTATTATTATTATCATCATCATCATCCCAGGATCCATTGGTAAGTGCTTTAAGGGAGAAGGGGGTTAGGGACAATTGTTACTGTTGCATTTATTTTGCCTTTTTTGACCCTGGCTTCTGAGCATTTGGGCGGTGGGCGTTGGGCAGCGTGCGGCGGGGGCAAGCGGGCCCTCGCTGGACAGCTCGTGCTAAATATTTAACACGGCAAGCCTCGCCTCGGGCCCGAGAGGGGCCTACAGACAGCGCGCGGCGCAGAGGAAAAATATGCGTAAGTGCTGCCTTCACATTGAATAGACTGGCCTGAGATGCTACAGCCCCATGCATTATGACAATGTATCTGGAGGACAATTACATCTTTCTGCACTTTTTCTCTTTGCCATTTATGCCTTTATTTTGAATGCATTTAAATTCATTATTTTCATGATGGCTCTCTATGCTTTAAAAAAAAAAAAAAGTGCTTTTAATTGCTGAAAATACACTAAAATAATAATTTTTTAAAAATCTGCAGCAAATCTAACAGGGGAAATTTGAGTTTTCCTTAAAGGATTAGCTTGGTTATCGTAATGCTGAGGTATTTGTCACCTGGCATGTTTAAGCAACACTTTTCCATAAACCTCTATAACATCATGTTCCCTCATAAATCACATTAAAAGCTTTTAGACTAATTCTGTCATGTTGAGCAGAGATCAGGTGAAGCAGTCTTCTTAAATATTTTGTCTCCCAAATTATGATGTTGTTATTTTTTGTCCTCATTAACTTTATCAATGGGGATTGTTCTTCAACAACACTGCGAAGAGAGGTAAAATGACTAAAAATACAAAGGAAAGCTCTACATCAAAGAGAGCACACAAAACATTTAACATTCCTATCATGACTGCTGTGTTTAATGAATATTTTTCCTTTAGAATAAAAAAAAAACTCTGCATACTGAGATCTTCTGATAGTCCAAAGCTTGCAGGGCCATGCAAAGTGTCACAAGCTCAGCTACAGGATACATATAGCCTGGAGAAGAAAGTCCTGAGTTAATTGGCTGGAAAATGAGCAGAAATAAAGATTTACTAGACCTTCAGAGGGGCATTAAGCTTTAGACAATGGCGAGCTAGTCAGTAAGGGGTCAGCGAGGTATAATGACAGGGGAGCAGCAGAAAGCTGACCTAAACAGTGGAACTACGTCTGTCCACTAGGCTGTCATGTTGGGCAGACCCATGTTTGTCCTCCCCGGTACCAGAACACCCTCCTTCTCACTGTCCATTCCCTTCCTAACCCGAGGTCAGAGTTACAGCCTTCTATGCGATCTCTGGCTTCATAGACATTAGTGCACATGCTAATTTAACCACAACAACACCATTATCAGAGAAAGAGTCGAGCTTTGGCCCTCACACGACACAAGAACAAATACCTAGGATTTCATTTTCTTCAGACCTTCAGTCAATCCTAATCCCCTGCCTTTGGGGAATGGTTTATTTATGTGCTTACCTCAACCTAGGAGACGAACCCAGGAGTGACATGGTAATATTAGTGTCTTACCCTGACAAGACATCTCTAAATAGTTGAACCAGGTTCATGTGCAGTTTAAACGTTTCACATTTTGAAGCTGAAAGGTCGTTCAGAGGTTACCATGTCAGATCAAGTAAGAGCTGATCCATCAGGAAGATGGTGTGAGTTCTCTGAGTCGGGACGTCGATGACTAAAGGCTTGAGTGGGAAGCTGCCATGTTTAACAATGGAAAATGCACGTGTTTGCATTTGTGTGTGTGTGTGTGTGTGTGTGTGTGTATGTGTGTGTGGGAAAGAGGGGGGGGGGGGGGTGACGTTACATGGACACAAATGAGCTGCCCTGTGTGCAGGTACCATGTGTTCATAAGGCTTGGACAGTCTCTCAGCTGAACCTCATCTCCACAGGCTACTGTAATACAGTAGTGGACCAGCAGATATTTCCAGCTGTTTAGACAAAAGGGCAAGAGGAAGCCTGTGTGTGTGTGTGTGTGTGTGTGTGTGTATCTCTGTTTGTGTACACGTGCATTTTATGGTGGGAGTGGGCGTGGAGGACGGCAGAAAGGGGGCGGGGGAAGGGATGGACAAGTGAGACTCTTTTCTGACAGAGGCAGCTGTAAAATTGGTCTGCACTTTTTTGTGCCAGTGATGTGGAAGAGCCATGGATCAGGCAGGGTGAAGGGGGCGGGGTGGGATTGGGGGTAATCCATCACAAGGTCCTGGTCTCCACCAAAGGAAACCTTGTGCCAAGAGGAGAGCACTCAAGGGGACAAAGACCACCATACTGGTGACTTCAGGCGAGGCCCCTGAAAAGGTGTTGCCTATAGTAACCCCTTCACCCTGGCAGGCATGCTGGGCTCTTCCATCCATTGTTTCTGGCTTTAACCAGCCTGGCCATCCGTTGGTCACTGCTACCATCAAACTACCTTATTAAATCATCCTCAGTTGCAACACTCAAATGAGTGTGTCTACACATCTTAGAATCTTTTAACATCAGACAAGCCAGGCGTACACAGATACAGTGTTTTATATCATTCGATCTAAATGGAGACATTCAGGACAGATGGGTTGTATAGCATAAGAACATATTTGTAAACAGTAAGGAAGAGTTCAAACAAAAGTGTGTTTACAGGTCAAATACTGGAGATTTTCCACCCATACAAACACGTACACACACACGCACACATGTACACACACACACACACACATATGCACACACACTTGCATTCACTCAATCAATCATCTCCCATAACATTCAAAACATAGCAGAGGACCTCAACTGTCTTAAAGATACTCTATCAGCCAAGTCCAAATTCAGCTTAAATACTATGTCTCCACTGAGTCTTCAGCCCTCCAATGAATGGAATAATTTTTATGAAACATTTGCATGATTCCACAAGTCCTAGCGGACTGTTGATAAGATTATTTAGAGAAGTCCTTTGCAGCACTGAAAATCCTCTTAAACTCCCAGTAGTTACTGAGTACAAAGGAGGGCTCGTTATCCAAAGCATCTCTTAATTAGCTTTATTACTCCTGCTCATGGTAATTCCTACTTAAGTGTAAGCAAACACCACTTCCAGTAAGGGGGTTAATGAAGAGAGCATTGCCCTCTTTTGCATGAATTACTCAAGAAATCTGTCAACTGCAAGTCCTACATCAAAAAGAAAATTGAGAAGAAACCAGTGGAACATCCTAGAAATTGTGTACCATGAGGTTGTTCTTCATGCTGTTGGTTTGTCAAAGGATTGCATTCTGTAGGTCTTTCCCTTTTTGGAGGATCGTGATTCACGCATTCTCCCCCTCCAGCGCTTTTCACGGCTTAGCTGTCCCTCCCAGGCAGCTTCAGATATTTATCCAGTTCTCGGTGAGTGCTGAGGTGGACTCAGCTACATGTAGGGTTTAGGGAGTATCAAGGCATCAAAGCCATCTTGTCAAAGCTTCACCTGCCTTTACTTTTTATACCTCCCCAATGCCTTTTATGTTGTCTACGTGCTATTTTTTTAACCTATAACCTTTTTTTGTTGTTTTTTTTTCTACGGGAGCTCATTATTATACATACTGCAATTACAGATATTACGACATCACGCAAAAAGCTCTGGAAAATGTTTACTGATCTTTAGCCATACCCTAAAAATTGTAATAGGCAGCCTTATCATTAGAAACCTTGCCTGTGACATTCTCAACAATCTGTTGAGTGTTCATAATATGTTCCTTATATGACTTTGCACATGGACTAAATCACTTAAATCTCTTGGATAATATCAGGCAGAAACATTGTCATGTAAAACATCTCAAAAGGGCACTTTAAGATTGTCATGGACTGTGACACCATGTTGTGATTCCTGCAACCCCACTCATGGAAAAATCAGTCATTTAATGCAAAGAGGGCCAGACTCTCTGAAGGTAACCAGAGACTGTCAGAGGTGATTTCACTTAGAGAGGACGGCAGAAGTCAAGCAGATCTGATAGAACAGATGCTGCAACGTCTAATTTTAACCATGATGTCATCTGTATCACTTTACCAACTGTGTATCTCTCTCCCTCTCTGTGTGTCTCTCAGTCTCTCTCTCTCTCTCTCTCTTTCTCTGTCTCTCTGTCTCTCTAGTGCAGCTATGTGAGTGGTGGCATTAAAACAGAAAGCACAACCCCTTTCATGTTACAAACAAGACACAAACGCCAGTGTTTTGGCCGTGCTGCCATCTGGGGTGATAATGGAATTAAAAGCCCTCTCTGGAAGCAAGGCACACTGGAGCCATTAGAATCAGTCAGCCGGAAACGGGCGGCGTTTGTGAACACTTGAGATTCTCCGACACACTGAAGTGAGGATTCTTCTCTCTATTCAGGTGTTCTCCAGGAGGGGTTAGCGGGTACCGCCGACTGTTCTGAAAGCGTCCTGCAGGCCTCTCAATAAAACCATCTGCCGCCGGGCCAGGAGGGTCCAGGCTGGTCCACGGAGGGGTTCAAGGAAAGGAGGGGGGTTGGAGGTGGGTGGGTAGATTGAACTGCCCCAGAAAGCAACAGTGAGGGTCAGGTTCAAAATCAGAGACAATCGTGTCACTTGAGCTCTTCAGTCTCACAGCTTCGCACCCATCACGCTCCTGGGTGGAGTGGGCTTAGCATATCAGCCTCACGCCCATGGTGGAAAAACCATCCCACCAGCTCACAATCCCACGTTACACCACCTCCATTCATTAAGGCTGTGTTTACATTTGTGTTTCACAAACCTTCAACAAGCCAGACATTAAGGTTTGCTTCATATTTGGTCTGGTGTGGAGAGAAATAAATAATGAAAGTACAAAAAAAAAAAACTAAACAGAAAATTAAAAGGATAAAACGATAATCAAAAGTTCACCAGCTAAACGGATGGACGGGGTGCAGGAATTCTGCTCCACTCCATTGAGGGAAAATAAAAAAGTCCCAGCGACAACAAAAACATTCCACGCCGCGAAACAAAATGGCTCCTTTGAATCCGAGAGGTCAGTTCCACCAGTCCATGTCACCCTCTGATGTTCCCTTATTGAATTTATCTATTTATCTCGCGGCATGTGACGAGGGGGGGGGGGGGGGTGTCGGACGTGCACCGCGTCGGCCAATTGGCCGAGCCCGGTGCTCTCGGACCCGTAAACACTTTTTCACGGCCCTGAATGCCGACAGATTTTTCTGCTGGGAAACTGTTTCTGAATCTAATAATTATCCTCTTCATCCTCTTAATTCAGACTCGGTGTTTTTGCCGGCGGACGGGAAGGTTGCCAGGTCGGAGCCGAGCCGGAGTTGTCAGGGGGATTACAGTTGTATGAGGCTCGCCGCAGGAGGCCGAGCAGCCTGCAATTACCGAGAGGCGGCGCGTTTGATTTAAAGGAAAAGTTTCAGAAAACGGACGACGACGCTGAATGAAACACCATTGGTGATTCCATGTCCACCGTAAAAGAGCCCCCCACAACCCTCCCCCACTCAGGCACACCAAAGCATTTGCCGCAAAGGACTAGCGCATAATAATAATGACTGAAAATAAAGAGAAAGAACAAACTAACAGCGTGCGCAATTATAAACCAAACACCTGTAGGCTGTCGCATTTCACTGTTTCTTACAGCTCAGTACAAGTCACATAAACGTATTAAAGAACTGGCCAGGAAAGCAATCAGTTTCCACAATACATATATAATATATATCTGTATATTCTATTGTGATTAAAGCCCTGAATAAAATCTTTTCACACAGAATCTTTTATATGATGCCCCGGATTTTTTAAATGAAAATGGGGGTCAACTTCTCTCGTTTTCCTCACAAAGGAGTGAAAAGAACAACAGTGCCGGCTTGATGGCCGCAGCAGAAGGTGATGTGATAAAAAGGGGCCGTGGCTGCGGGCCCCTGGCTCACATCAATGCCTTATTGTGAGCCCTCCCCGAGACGAATGAGCGCTGGCTACAATTTGAGCGGTGTAATTAAATTTCACACAATATGGAGCAGCAAATGACATGTAAATTATGAATGGCCGATTCCTTACTTTCCACGACAGTGTTAAATAAGGGAGGTGTAAGTGAAATCATTAGATTGCGCAGGGGTTCGGAGGGGAGGACTCTCGGAGGCTGCCTTTCGGGTGCGTGGCGGCGAGCCTGGGGCGAGCGAGCGAGCCGCTCCTGGAGCATTTCGAATGGCGCCGGGACAATGGGTAACCGGCCCTTGATTGTGTTTGTCCACCTAGGGATAAAACAGACATGGGAATACTGTTCGACCTACCAGGACGCGTCGGCGCTTTCTAAAGGGGAACGGGGATGTGAGAAGAGCACTTAACTACGTCTTTGTCTGCCTCACCAATTACGGCTAAACAAACACACGCAGCCCGCTGGCAACGGCTATGAAATATTGTTTAAAAGTGAAGAAAGGAGCATTTTAAAACCGTTTGTATGATTGTGTAAGCATTGCTTGATAAATTATCTGAGAGTGAGAAAGTGTAGCTGTACTTTCAACAAGCAGTGCCCCGGAAAAAGAAGAGGTCTTTATTAGACCAGAAAGGAGGTCAACACTCAGTCGACTATTCACTACATAAAACTGAAACAAAAACCAAAAACAGAGAGAAACATGTTGCCTGTTAAGACTTTGCCAGTATCAACGCAGGTGAAACATTTGTTATATGAAAAGTTTGTCTATATTATGAACTAAATGCAGACGCTTATTTTCTCCTAGTAATGTGTTTCTGTTTTTCATTGTTTGTGTTATAGTTTGGGTTACAATTTCAAGAGTTGCAATTTCACTAGAAAAAAAAAATGGGTGGAAGGAACACAGAGGCTTCACGCACTCATTAATGATTCTCAAAAAGCAAAGCTTAATTGCTTTAACCCAAGACCCCACAAAAAGAAACATTTTGAGCATAATACATTTAGATCTATCGCATATTTACATTTAGGCACAAAGTGCTCCCAGGGAAAACGAGTGCCAATATGACCGCAGGCCATACCGTCCACTCTGACAATGAGCCGGGCATCAGGAGAGCCACCTCAGTTCTGCACCTCTTCAGCCCACTCGCTCTGAACTTCTCAAAAAAAAGCGATTTGTCTTCAAAAAGCGATACGCGGACACCATGGGCTATCGGACACGGGCGTACCCTCCTTAATTAGGACAAATCCCCCTTTAGCTGGCTGAGCCATGAGTGTTTGCGAGGAACCTCATTAAAAAAAGGAGAATCGCGCGCGCACACAGCTCAGGCCCTCGCTCCTCGACCGGGGCCCCTTCCGCTCGAGTGGCCGCGCGAGGGCCCGCGAGATGAGCGCTCTTCTCTCGTCTCCGGCAGTCGTCTCGCGACCGCCGCCCGCGAGGGAAAGAGCCACAACGCGTTAGTCAGCAGCAGCGCTGAAGGGGCTGAGCCCAACTACGGCTTAAAAAAAATAAAATAAAACACGGTAGGCAGCCCTTGATTTTGTCGCAACGTTGTTTAATCGTGAACAAAACGTGCAGCCTAGGTTTTCTCAGCGGCTCCAAGAAGCAGAAAAAAAGAGAAGAAACCTGAGTAGAACTGCCAGAGTGCCTTTTTGTGCTTATATATTAGCATCGCTAGATTTGTTGTTAGGTGTTTAACATGGAAAAAAAAAATAAAAGTTCAATAAAAACGGACTTCAGGCTAAAGAATGAGGTAGTTTGTGTAAAATTATGCAAATTTTTTTAAAGCAATATTTTTAGAATATTTTATTGATTCAAAATATCAAGCATTTTGTATTCAATCCCAGGTCAAATATGAAATGTGTTCTTATTTACATGGGCGTTTCCATAAAAATAGCAGCATTGTCTTGTGCCCTGAGAATTTCTACACTCGGCGAGGGCTTTTTTTCATTTCAGTAATCCAACGGGAACATTCAAGTCTTGAAAAAAGAACTTATTGTGCTTAGGTAATGTGATAAATTCACCTGCTTTTGGCTCTCACCGATCAATGAATTCTTCCAGGATCTGGTCTATCCGGCTGATCGCTGGGAAGGAGCTGTGTACTGCAGGCAAGGGAGAGGCTCGCCGGCCAAGGCGTGCCGTGCAAGAACACCTCCGTGCGGGCACACGCCTGCTCCACTCCCGGTGAAACGGCCGCGGATGTCAGAACGCGTTCCTTTCCGGACCGTCGATCTTGAGGCGACAGATACAAGCTGACTAATATGACAGCTGACGAATTCCTCGGCGATTGAGATTTAATTGGAAATCACCGCAACCATTACGCTCCGCATAGTTTGGGGTGGTGTCACAAACGTGCAACACATTAGCGGAATTCCAGCAGCCCCGCTGGGAAACGGAACACCCAACTCCCACGGGAGAGTTGCAAATAAACATTTTCGTCAGCTTAACATTGCTACTGTGAGATCACCTGCATGGTATTCATGAGAAAAATGAACGAGATTCTAAAAATGTGAATGTGCTAAAAATGTACTCCACCTCAAACACGGGTCATTTAAATACCACACCAATTTTTTCCAAAAGACTTAGTAAATGGTAAATACATACTGGTCAAATGTACCTCTGGTAGGTGGGAAATTCAGTGCAGTTCAGTACATTGTTCTGCACGAAAGACTAATGGGACACAAAATGTAATGTAAGCACAGGTATGTTGGATTAACAATGCATAAAGATGTATACAATTACAAAGTTAATACAGTTTCTTTAGCATGTGATAACATTGAACAAATAACTTTATCTTTTCTGGATCCCCAAGTAATTAAAGTGACATATGAAATTGCATTTCTACCATTACATACAATGCTTGGTCGTGCCTTGTCTTAGAAATGTGGAAGAAGGCCTCTGAATATGCCATGCATTATGGTTTGATACATATTACTCAGCTATAAATGACTGAGCATTGCAAGAAACAATATAACAAAAATAAAACAAAACAAAAAAAAATAGCTGCAAGCAGCAATTACGGGGGCCAGGTATTGAACAGCCACAATAAGAATTTTCTTCATGCATTGCCTCATATAGCCATTTTATGTGTCCCATTAAACATAATTTCTCTGAGCCTATGTGTACATGCATGTGAAACCTCATGATAATTGATCAATGTGTAAGGACTCTTAGATAATTCAGATCACTACAGCATGTTGATTGATGATTGGTGGCTACATTGTTTAGCCGACAAATTGTCTTTTTAGCATGAATGTTTATTCAGAGTCATTTTGTGGAAAACCAGTAAGAATTTTAGAAGACGTTGTAAGACAATGTTCTGACTTATATGACATTGGTACATTTCTAATGAGGTGATGGATCACTGCTGTATGTTTTGAAATCTCTTACATGTAAAAGTGATTTTATATGAACATATTTATTTTATATTTATAACTCTACAACACCGCTTTGAGTTTTGATTGGGCCATATCTGTAGGACTTTCATTATGTGGCTGTCAATACGAATTGAGTGATGTTATATCATGTTATACTTATTGGGAATGATATGGATTTTTGGGAAAACCATGCACAGCAACTTTCTTTAGAGACATTTTTAAAAGGAGATCCTGATGAAATGCAGTTTCATGTTGAAATGTCGAACAGTCTCAGAGATATCATTGGAAAGTTTAATTGAAAATGGTGAAAAATCTAAAATGGTAGACTATAGGTTTTTGAATCACATTTGTTGCTGTGAGCAGAAAGATGAAGTGACCTTGGACTCAAACGGGCAAAAGGTTCTAATTCTTTTTGTAGTGCAATTTAAAATTACTTCTATAATGCTAACCCCCATCAATGTTTTTGTTATTATCATATATACTTTATCAAAACTCATATAGTAATTTTCACAGAACTGAAAAAAGCACATTTGCTTTCTTTGCCTATGAGAAAGTACATGCAAACATTACAGGAACACACTTGTATAGTAAGTTCACAACAGCGATGCAAAGTGAAAAGTCACTGCTCTATTTCACTATTTTAAATAGTCTATTAGTGATTTATGCAATAGGCTGACAGCCCATCGCTACTAAACATAAAACGTCTTGCACCCAATGGCCATGGAGATTCCCAATTACACAAAACGTATCCCACTAGCTGAAGCCCAACTGACTGAAGCATTAGATACAGTATGTCACTCAAGAACGCATGGCATAATAGAGGCTGCATTTATTCTTCCCTGCCATAATAAAGCTGTTCCACACTGACCTATGATCTACGTACAGCTAATATTTATATAAAGGCCTGCTGAATTCTACAACCAGACAAAGCAGCCAATCCAATCCCAGCAATATCTAGGCCCTGAAATGCCTAGAGCTAAGTGCATATAGTGGGCCGTGTAACAATTACTGCTTAACTCGCCCCAACTTCAGCTCTGCTCTTTCCAATCCCCACTGTGTGCCTCTGGCACCAACTTCTTCCTTTGCCTGAAACTGCTGAATTTCCTTTCACCACAACTATCTATCCACTGTCAGTTTCACGTGGCGGCATTGGGAGAATTGGCTGCTACGCCTATGAGTTCTGGCCAATCATGTCGGATACATCATAGATTGTAGTGGGACAGTAATAACAAATATGATCCAAATGCATTCAAGGTCTTTTAGAAAATGTTGCATCCAAGAGATACAACAACACCATCATCAACAACAACAACAAGAACAACAATAATAATAATAATAATAATTATTATTATAATAAATATAATATTTGAATCAATATGTACCGCTTAACTAAAAATTATTTTACGTTGAATTTTAAATGCAATTTATATTACAGTAAAAAAGCAAAGCATTTCTATTTTTTTTTAAGTTATGTTAAAAAAAAATGAACATCAAAGATTATAAAATATTTCATTACTATTATTCAGAGAAAGATTAATAATAATTGAAATGCATTTACAACATGCAAGATAATTCTGTATGTCCAAACCAGACACACATTGTGCCCCATAACAGAAATGAAAATGTCTTCCTACAGCTGGAACAACATTAAAATGAAGGCTGATGTAGGCAGCCCAGTGCAGTCCAGCTCCATCTGCAGTTAGCCCTAAGTCAGTATCAGCAACATCCCCAGGACATTATGCTCAAAATGGCTCCAACACTGGTGATCATACCCACAATGGAGAGAGCTAGCACCTACATAGCCCAAACTGAAAAGGTACTATCCAAACAAGATTCAAAGAGAGAAATGGTAATCCCTCAATGACTGCTCTCAAGAATTGCAGTTTGTCTATTTGTGGAATAGTGCTCCGGATTAGGTACTCTTAAATTTAGGGAAACTTTGGTGCACTGAGAAAAAGGAAACACAACTTTTGCATTTTGGCTGTCAGTCTCTCGAAAAGACAAAACGACAAGGAACAATCTCTGCTAACACTTGCACTGCAGATAATGAGAGCAGAATGAAGCAAAGAGGCAAGTCTTCACTCCACATGAGAGGATATTAGCATTCTCCACATGTTAAATCTGGCCATCAGTCTCAACTGATTACTAGTCTACTAGGGTCAATTCTCTTTGAAACGGAGAAAACACACATCCCAAATCAACCACACAGACGGGGGTTAAAACTGTTAATATTCGCAATAATGCCCAATGTCGTCTGCCCATCCTCTGGCTTTTAAGAGAAAATTAATTATTTCAAATACATGCGCTCCTTTCATGAGCCTAGACTTATTTGCATTGAGGAAAATTCAGCAGAAGTAATTGATGCGCATGAAAATTCTGGCACCAAATGGCCCCAATTTTCATTCCAAATTTCCTCAAAATCCCCAGGCACGGCAACACTGGATGCGCACAGAAAAACAAACAAAAGTCACAAGAAGAGGGAACATGAAGGGAGAATATTACAAGAATCGAAGAACAAAGGGGCCGGCGAAGCCATTTGAAAGCCGCAAATGAACGGCGAAGGCCTCATTGAGGCAGGGGACCGGGGGAAAAAAGATATCATATGGCAAAGTGACAGCTGATGACTTCATATAAATGTAAGAATTTACATTCTAATTAGAGAGAATTTACATCTTAATCACCACGGTCCTGATTGTCCCGTTAGCATTTTCCATCCGTAATGAAGTGAAGTACCGCTGTGCTTTTTCAACCGGAAATTGAGCTCGCAGAACGCCATAGCGCCCACGGAAGACTCAGATGAATGCGATCGGCTAATATTTTAAATTCATAGCTAAACATTGTGAAGGTGAACTCTCTCAGAGGGAGAATGATGATTTTTAAGCAGACTGCAGAGGTAAAGGACCAGAGAGAAATGGATCTGGTTGAGAGAGAAAAAAAGACAGAAAATGGGATGAATCTTGCTACTGAAACTACAAAAAAACAGTCTTTATATCTCACAGGACCTTGGGTCAGAAAACCTGATGAGGGCAGGAATATTGCATTTAATGGTCTATAATAATGACCTGGATTCAATGAAAATTTGTTCTTAAATGTGACTAACAAGTAAATGCAAGTGAAATGTTTTTATTTCTTAATAATTTGGCAAATTAGTTTTGGTGATTGTTGAACTCACCAGACTGTGTTTGTGAAAGACAATACTACCAGAAATATTTAGCTGTGATTTAAAGTTAAGGACAAATGTTGACTGCAGACCAACATCTTTATATTTATAGTTTATTTTCAAAATATGAAGGTCTGAAAAACAGAGCATGCAAAATGCCCTAAATGAAATGTAGGTTATGTTCAAACAGACCAGTTACACCCAAGACAAGACAAGCCATGTATAAGTTCTCTGACAAAAATAAAAGCACTAATTTCTCAGTAATATGAATCATAGTGTACTATGCATCTATATTTACATAAGCACACAAAGACACATCCACCTTTCTGGAACAAAGGAACAGATTAAGAAGTTTAATTGCATGGTGGAATGTAAAGTGTTGGACTTCCATAACATGTGTCACGTGTAGTAGTAGATGCTTTTAGAAGAGTATTTGCACGTGCTTGGCACATCTAACAACAAAGTCCATTTCTTCTGTAGCGTCCTCTAAATGAATTAAGCTATGACTTGCTTGTGTTCTTAAATCAGCCCTAAAACCAGGGTTATGAAGCATGGCTTTTATTTTCCATGCTGCTTTTCCTCTGCACCCCTAGAGTGCTGAGACTCTCCTCCGGCTACGGGCAGGCTACGCCAGGCCCTTCCCGCTGCACCTTTGCGTGCGGTGAGGGTCGAGAGAATAGAGCTAGCGGCGCGTTTCATCAGGCTCACTCAGTCAAAAAAGCTTATTTTGGCTCCTTCTCCACCCTCCCTGGAGTCTCCCGCCTGTAGCCCGCGGCGGGGAGAAGGGCCGACCGGCGCACTGTGCGCTGCGGTGGCGGGACAGCGCCTCAAAAAACAAAACAAAAAAAACAACAGCATGAACTCTTCCCCCTCTCTGGAGCCCAAAGGAGCCAGGACAGACTCTGCTAAGAAACTACTGTCAACTAATGCAAATGGCAGCAGAATGAGGATTCGGCAATGGCGGCTGATGCCCAAACAAAAGGGAAAAGGCCCGGCCGCTTCATTGACGTGTCAGCGGGCGTCAGGTGGCCGGAGAATGCAAATGGCAGCTCAGGCATCTTCTGCCTACCTCGGTCCTTCTGAAGAAAGGAGACAAAAGGGAGAGAAAGGGGGGGGAGGAAGCTCTGAGAAGCTGGAATGAAAGAGGAAGAGGAGGAACACGACCTGTCAGGGCTAGCCGCCCACCACCCCGGCCCTCGCCTCTGTCATTAAACAACCCGTGGTTGGGGAATAACCTCACGCCCTCATTATCTTCCCTAATAAGAGTCTACAGATAACCAGGGAGCAAGGACTCATTTACTGGAGCAAAATGATGTAGCGGGAGCCGAAACTGTAAATCAGTTTAATACTCTTAACACCATTTATACCCGACTTTAAAACTCACCCTCCTATCATTAGCCAACACAAAGACCAGAAGCTAAATGAGGCATAATTCACAGAACCAATACCTTTTATCACTTATCCCCGCCAAAAAGGTCATTACTATATTATATCTAAGTGAGCAGCTTATTCCTGCTTCATTACTGATAATTAAAACACGGCATATTTCCCTCACAGTGCGTCCACTAAGAGATTTGACGTCTAGCATAAAACAAGCATCAATTCCCAGTGCCAGTGGGGATACAATTAAAGGTATAATTCTGAAACAATCCAGGCATTTAATTGACCGAATATGCGGCGATGAATGTGGCAGGAAGAGGAATGGCGCCCGCAGTGTCTACTGACGGCACATTCTTCTGTGATGAATGCTGCAGCGCATTCCGGTGTTTTCCATTCTCGGACCGTCGCATCCGACGACGCTTCCGAGCACTCTTTACGGGAACGCCAGGAGCCACCGCAGGCTACAGCGACACTCAGTTTCAGCTCCGTTGGCGCCACTGGGTTTTTGGGGTGCAACGGGCTCCTCAGGGCCGGTTACCGCGACAGCAGGTGCAAAAAGGGCCAAATTGCTCCCAGCTACACCCTGCTGTTTGTACGTTCACAGGTGCTGCTGGGTTGCATGGAAAGGGAAGAAAAAAAACTTTCACGCAAATGCAAAAGTCTTGTCTACGATTTAAGGTTTTGCTTGAGGTGACCCCAGGGTTGCAAGTACCTGCTGTTTTGATACTCGCTAGGAGTCACCTCACATGGCAGGTGCCGTGGACTCTTCCTGTGGATGAGAGGTGAGAAACGGATGTCCTTTGCAGGGAAAAGACCTAATACTCACAGGTATTCTCACTCTTTGTCCAGTCCCTGCACAGTTTGCACAGTTTTTTCTTCTCACGATGACGATGAGGTAGGCTGACGACTTGGAAAAGCATTATTAACCAAAGTAGTACTTTTCAAGCTATTTTGCATGTGGCCTAGATGTACCAAATCTAGGTTGTGATTTCAGATGAGATTGAAAACTTGTGGAACTAGAAAGCTCATTCTTTTCCTGCTGCTATTTAGACCTTGAAACAGTAGCCTCCCTGGCTGACTAGAGCGAGGAGCTCCCCCAGAGTGATTGCATTACATTTCTTTCACCACTGGATGGCTAAAAGCTGTTCTATGGATTCTATTAAATGCCTGTCAAAATTCTGACTCAATCAATTGGTAGAAAAACCCAGAATTGTGGTATAATAGGTCATTAGTTACCCAATTCCTCAGAAGGAATGGGACCATTTGTGGGTGGGGACTAAAGGCCACATCCCTCAGGACCTCCACCCCACACACGCATGCATACATACCCACATTCACCTCTACTAGAAGGCTATCCCACCACAGGGCTGACGTGACTCTGAGTGTCCCAAGGTCTGGAGAGCACAGCTGGGAGCACAGGACACAATGGCCGGGGACAATACACCCACAGGCTGGCAACTTGTGGAATCCCGGGCCCAGCATAGAGCTACGGTAACAGGAAGTGCCACGGAGCAAAGGGGAAGGCTGGGACAATGCAGGGGGAGGGACTTCCCCGCTGGAACGTCCCACACACGGGGTGATTAATCAGAAGGCTTTTAAACAACTCCGCGGGCCTTTCACCGGCCGAACCGGGGCCTGCGGGCGGACAACGTGGGACGCTCCCCCCAGTTCCCACGGCGAGGGTTACCCCGTTTGACACATCACCCTGTCCGGCCGCCCGCGCCAGACCGCTCAGTCAGCCCTGCTTGTCATGTCACACAAAGTCACTCACACGTGACACAACTTCAGCTTTGACACGGAGGAATCCAGCCACACTGAATGTGAACATATGGCTAGGAACAAGGCTTGTAAGTAGCATATATGTTGCAATTGAAACCGAAAACACACATTCAGCCAAATACCGCAAGAAACACGTCATATATTCTTAAAATATTAGCTGTGCGAAGAGACATTTTGACCATTCCAAAGTCTAATGGAGCGGCATCCATTTAAAGATGACATGAATACAGAATAACTTTAATTAATTGTAATTAATGAGGCTACAAGCAGCCTATCCTGAGCTGAAATTACAACAGTAGCTGATAAAATGCATCACGGAGAAATATGGATGAGCAAAATAGCTTGTAAATTAGCGGCTGATTTCCACTGCCACTCAGCTGAGGAGCTTCGGAGCGGGGACCAGAGAGCACCGTGGGAGGTGGAGGGGGTGGAACAAAGGAAGGCATGGAGGAAAGGAGGGAAGGTGGAAGGGTGCTGGAGGTTAACCGAAGGAAAGAAAGAGTGATGGGTAACGGGAATAGAAAGAGAGCGAGAGGGAGACAGATGCGAGGGGTGTGCCAGAAAGTGGGGATGAGCTCCACATGTGCCTGGGAGCAACCTGGAAGCTGCTTGAGCTAGAGTCAGAGGGCCTATGACATGGAGTGTATAGAAGCCGCACTGTAAACAGTGGGGTCAGGTGTGAGTGTGGGAGGGGCCAATTCCCCAATGAGTGATGTATGAGCAAGGCTGTTAAAATAAAAGCTTATTGTAAATTCCACATTTGAACACGCTCTCATATTAACCGCTACACGCTGTGCGCAGTTAGTCTACCACCGAACCACAGCACGCAAACCTTGTCATTTGCTGACTGTATAATCTCGCCGGACAGATTTATTCACAAGTCAAAGCGGGCCACAATGCACGCGACGACCTCTACGAGGGGGGGGGGTGGGGGGGGGGGGGGTACGGCGTTCACAGTCCCAGCCTCGCGCTCGATAATGCGAGAAGTAAAAGCATGCATTATGTAATGTTGTGGAGGGCTCATTGTGTGAAATACGAACGCATGATATCACGCAATATTAAACATATATATCATTTACTCATGCTTCCATAGGCCGCGTGCGTGAAGCCTTTTAAATTTGGTTGCTTGATAAAAAATGCATGGCGGGGGCGACGCCCGCGAGACCGGCGGGCATCGCGTCGCATTACGACGCGGGGCCGTCGAACGCGTCCGAAGCGCATTGTTGCGAGCAGATTAAAGAGACTTTGGAAAAATCCTGTTGCATACAAAGGCCAGATTATTGGCTCCATTCCTCACTTACAGGTTATTAACCCGATTCAACAGACAAATGCTGGATAATTACGAAATGCTGAGTGAAGAGACCAATTAGATCTTAGTTTGGAATTGAACCCATCAGCTTGCCTTCAAAAATAGATACAGCACCAAATATCATGATACGATTATGATTATTCTCTCTCCTGGATATAATAAAAAGTTCACTGAATTAAGAAGGCAATTTTAAGGCATTGAAGGAATACTTTATTTATTTAGTTTTAAAACTTTTAGGACATATGAAAAGATATCTAATGGTTTACATATTCAGATAACAGAATTGAAAAGGCGACCTTTTGAACTGAAAAATGCACGATAACAAAAAAGATATATAGTATATTATTATTAAAGTCATATATTCTCCTGCTGTAAGTCACAATTACGGAACTGCAAACAATAATTAACAATTCATTTGAATGACATGTAACACATTGCACTGGGCAGACAGCGAATATAACAATGTCAGCCTAGAAATAATGACTGCAACCATATTTACGACATTTAAAGGGGTCAAGCACAACCCTCTTTCCATCCATCCAAAATGTAACCGTGGCGACAACCGGCAGCATATGATCTGGACAGCTGGTTGTGTTCTGGCGCTGAAAAAGAACATGTGCTACACTACTAAAGGCCCTGTCTAACAACTGTCGCCGAGCAGTGTTTTAGCACATTAGCCAATCAAATCAGGCTCCCCAGCAAACACGAAGGGTCTATTGGACAAAAAGCTCACAGATGAGGGGATATTGTGTCACTCAAATAATGCAGGAGAAGAAAATAAAGGAAGTAAAATAAAATACAAGGGATGATAAGGAAGAGGCGGAGGTTCTGTCATCAGGCCCCGCCCTTTGCCCCTCCCCGACATATGGAGGAGCTTCCGGGGACAAAGTGAAGCCCGACGGACAACAGGCATGCCAGCGAGAGGGGAAGTGTCACAGGCAATCTTTATCACCAGAGTGCTTCAGTGGAGGCGGATTACTTGTATGCAATCATGATAGATAGTTTATCGCGGGCCCCCAAAGCGTTGCATGGGATATCTTGCACGCAAACTAACAGAAAACTCAGCGGCTATTAGTGTCAAGTACGCAGTGAAAGAGCCAGGCGAGTTGAATCAAGTCAGGGGAAGTGACCAATCGCATGCTTCGAATGACAGGCTTGTATGCAATGGCATTTCAGTCAGTTGGATTTTGAACACTATAAACACGGAAATGTCAGATCTTAGCGCTGATTTTTTCTGTTATGAGAAATGTGCTTTTACAGTGAGCATAAATGATTTGCATTAGTGATGGTTCCCCCTACCCATCATTATGAACACCATACTTTATAAATCATCGCACTTTCAGTTAATATTGGCTGTAAATTAAAAGTAGTGAAATGCTGTTTCTACATGTTTTGGGCCTGGTTTCCACACCATCTCAGAAGAAAGGGAATGTTTGAAAGTATGTGGTCCCAGCTGAAAAGCCAGCACACTGTAAATATTAATTTTATCACTGATGAACAATAAATGGCTTAATCCATCTTTCATGAGAAACCTTCCTTAAGCAGGCGCATATTTTTAAATACACTGTATTTTAATAAATCAATATATGGACAAATATTTCAAAAGTGTGCGTTTTAAGACAATAATTGTCTCACGCAAATCAACCGCTCTAAACAAAATCCAAATCAACACTGAAACAGATGTATTGGAGGACCAGTGTTAGGAGTGTACCAATTAAAAATCTGACAATATGAAAAAATTTACCTGACACTTATATGCACATTGTTAGATGATGAATCTCAGCCCCAACCGCATCATATCATGGACCATCAATAAACAGGAAAAAAAATGACCAATGAATATTGGAAAGAATTCAAAAACAAGAATGATAATCAGAAAGCAGATTGTGAAACAGCAATAGTATTATGCATATAGAATTGACAAATTATGATTAATTTCGATAAATCCACTTGTACTTTAATATGATAATATTATTACCTATTACTTTAATAATTATACCACAATACTATTAGATTATGATAAATGGTCAATTACAAAGGACACCAGGGATGACTGCCAAATGAAAAATGAAAAGCCAGGATCAAAATAAATAATTTAGTTTTTTAGCTGTTTTTTTTTTTTTTTTTCAAGCATTACAGTAGCATGATATTCAAACAAGAGCTCCCTTCAGAAAATGAAATGTAAAATTAATTTCTGCAAAGCTTGATGAATAAACTGGCAAGCTGCTGGGGAAAACTGACAGAAGTGTCAATATTTTTTTCAAAACATACCAGTAGGTTCAAGTTTGATTTCCTGGCAAATTAATTTACGTAGACAGGCCACAACAGGCAGCCTGGGAAAACTGCATTTCGCCATCTTTTTTGTTTTTGTTCATGTTTCTGATGAGGCTTTGGGCTACTGTTTCACCAGTATGAATATACCCACAAAAAAGAACGTTGAGTTCTTCTTCTTGAGTTAATCTTTTTTGACAAATTCAATATGTCCTTTTCCTTTTTCCTCTCTCTAGCAAATACACTCCAATAAGTCAATTCTTTTCCCATCAACACTTGTTATCTGTGCTCAAGTGCATCTTCATGGAGCATTTTTAACTGCAACCTGTGCAGTTGGGCTTGAACATGCACAGAAAGCAGTGATGTGGCAAAGGGGGGAGGTTTTGGGGTTTTAAATGTCAATTGATGTATTAAATGCCTGCAATGAAGATTTTTTTCCAAATGTTGTAACAAACAAACTAACTGTCTAACTACACAACAGCTAAAATGGCCGGGTAGATAGCTACTTGCCGACACAAGAGTACTGAAGCTAGCAATCTTGCTACATAACAACAGGACTCACTACTAGCATGATAAAACAACTGTAGTTTATGATGTATAGTGACAAATAATTGTGCTCAGCTGACCACAATTGAATTCCAATTGAACAAAATGAATTCCTGGCTACATCAGCGAATGAATTTACCAGAAACATTCTGTCAAGCAGACAAATAAATACTAATGTATTTTGGATTATACATGGGAAAAATATACCATTTGTTTTATGGAATAGCTTTAAATACTGTATTTAATATTAAAGTGTTGAGCAACAACAAAACATTAAATGTGTCTGCAGATAGATCATATCTATTTTCTCATTCCTTGAAACCCTTTACTGTTAAAAATGCTGATTGGCTGAAAAGGTCAGGTACAGTATCTCCTTTCCTGTGTTATTCCTGCCTGTGAGCAGTGCCTTGATACAATTATTTCCAGGCAATTCACCCAGTGCTTAAAATGCACTCAGCATCAGTGAGCTTTAAGTACAGCACATCTCCACCAACAACAGAGGCCTGGTCTGGGTGGCATCCATATGCAGAGAAACATTAGGGGAATACTGGCATGCACGCACACACACGTGCACACACATGCACATACACACACACTTCACTGTACTAATGTACTTACTACTAATTATATCTTTTAAAAAGACAATTTCACATTATATCAGAAAAAGGTGCATTCTGCACCCAGCTAAAAAATTACCCAAGTAGGGGTGTGTGAAATAAGAAGTTTATCACAGGTTTTTTTTATGAAAGAATAATTATTAAATAAAGAAACGTTTTTGCTAATTTTTAATGTACTCCAAATATGCCCAGAGGTACTTGCATCTTGATAATCAGGAAACTTTAAGGCACTTGATTTCTATGGTGATGATACACACATGCTAATACTGATTAATTCTATTCATTTTTAGTAGTGTATACATTTTACTGATTGATAGGCTACTTGAAACTGTGGTTACTACAGAGCTGTTTGTGAAACCATGATTAGCACAGAATTTCTAAGTAGAATTATCACACAAGCCTATGTCATGACATTGCTAGCAATGAGCAACTGTAGGCAACAGCAAAAGCAACAAGGTAAAAACTCTACAGTTTTACTGTAGTTCTGCTTTAATATAGTGACAAACCCTGTCACCGCTGCCTGGAGTATCATTACAGCTAATCAAGGCTTTTCAAAACATTTGTTAACCGGGTTAGCAATTATGAGAGTAATTTTTCAGAAATCTCTAAAGGATTATCTTCATGATTCACATGAAAATTGCTCCATGACTAAAACTGGCCACATACAATCCTTATTTTGCTCACCCCAAGACCCAAGTATCAATTATTTATCTGACAGCAAGCATGCTTACAGTAAGCGTGACAAAAAGGTTAGCAGCAAATGTTTCAGCTTATTGTTACCATCAGTATTTTTCTGCATTAAATTTGATTCCTCAATAATGCTTTATTGGAATGTACAGATTTGACTTGTGTTGTGTTGGACTACTGTTTGCTGTCGGGCCCAAGGCATTGGCCTCTTTACACCCTCCATTCTGTTGCACTAGTTTCAGCTTAAAAGCAGTCCAAACAAACAGAGCTCCCCTGCCTTCCCCTCAGTGGGCTACCATCAGCCCCCTTCAAACGGTAAATGGCGGTGGGAAAGTTATTTTTATCCCAGATGCCAGGAGACGCCAAGCACAAATAGCCTCAGGGCATAGTACTTTCTGTGCTGGATCAAAATTCCACCTTTAGACCCTCTAGCCCGGCCCCACCGATGACAAGGGGTCCCCGTTACCACAATGGTTTGCTTTTGTCTGTGGATCTAGAATTTTGTCCCAGTGTGTGTATATATATTTATATATATATATATATATATATATATATATATATATATATATATATATGTTTTTTAGGTTCTAAGCTGGTATGTAGAGAAAGTCTATGTGCAACATATTTTTTCACACCATTGGACAGCTCTTGCAGAGTGACATATTTTCTGCATCCAACAAGATTCTTCTCATATGTATTGTTTTGTCACATAAAACTATCCAGGTTGTCCTTTGATTTTATAGCAGAACAATCTTTTAATTGGAGAATACAAAGTCTTCTTTATGACGTATGAGTGCTATTAGAGTCTCAGAGGCTAAAAGGGAAGTTAGTGAACTCTAAGCGATGCCACAATGTAGACAGAAGAGTAAAAGCTTAGCTATAGGGCCCAACAACATCAAACTGGTTAGGGGATTATGAACAATGAGAAAATTCCTGGAATGCCTTGAGACAAATGTACACTAATCTGGACTGTCAAAATAAATACATATGTGCTTAGTACCTCACAAAAACATTGATGCGTCATAAAGGATGAATCCTAATATTACCACAGCTTGTCAACAGAGAAGAACACCGTGGTTAGGCCAATAAACCACTGTAGAACTGTCACATCACCAACACATTTATAATGTACAACAGTGGGTTATGGCTGGGAATACCTTAACCTCCATCTATATTATATCTAATAAGAGTAAAGAAACAGACAAGACCACTTTCCCAGTGCATAACACTTTATTTATGTTCGCAATATTTTCATATTCAGATATCATAACTTTACATTCCCCTTTATATGCATGAGAAATAAACGGTTTACGGATAACTTTCTGGGACAGGAAAGTTTTTTGTTTTTTTTTGTGTAGGTGGTTTTCCTGAAACATTTAAGCCAGAAGTTGATTTCTCAAAAGCAGAGCATACTTCATTGCACTTTCTACCTGTATGCCTTTCCAGACTTCAAAATATGCAAGTAGGCTGGTCATGCACATTCTGCCAGTTAGCAAAATGCTACCACAGTACTAATTGCAGACAACAAGACACAACAAGTCTTTATTTTAGCTAAACATGGATTAAAGTCAAAACCTAAGATAGGCTTGTGACGTAACTGAAGATACAAGAATGCAATATCAATAAAATTTTTCTTACATAGACTTCAAATAAATATTGTTACAGCAAGTGTAGAAGCCAATGCTTTTGTGTGGAAAATGACTCCTTCAAAGCCAGCCTTCCTCCACCCCGCTATCCAATAGACCGGGCTTTTCAGTTTCTTAACTGAGTCTGTGCGGCAGATATCAGGAGAAGTGACCCATGTGTTTGCTCACTGTTAAAGGCCAATGGCTTTTACGCTACATCGCTGACCCCCTAACAAAGAGCCCACGAGTGGCTGAGTTCCTACAACCTTCACTGGTGACCTTTAATTGTGTTAATTTGGCTTTGTTACACACACTTCAAGGGCATTATCGATGCTCTGCAAAACCTTCCTCAAAACAGGACTGTACGTAAGCCTCTCTGGACGTTGTATCTGAGGCAGAAATATTTACAAATTTGGCAGCAACAGAAAAACTTTTCTAGAGGGAAATCTATTTCCTTTCCAATGATAACTATTACAAGCAGATGCAGTGGCCCAGTTTTGGACATGACACGTTAACTTTTCTTTGGTAAACTACACTGGACAATTTAAATCAAATGTATTAGATTTCATTGATTATTTATTCCCACCACCCACCATTTCAGAGCCTCTCGTCAAATTAGCCTCTATTTGAGGGACATACTGTGAACTCAATAATGACATATTTTTATGACTTGGCTATTTACTCAATGATTTTAGATTTGCAATCAAACAGTTCACATGTGGGTAAATTGCACATTCTCAGCTTTTTTATTTTTGTTATTTTATACGCTTTAGTTTCACCATGTAGAAATGTACAGCACATATTATACATAACCCCATATTTAAGGGCACCATAATTTTGGACAAATTGAAGTTATAGAAATGAAAGTAGCCATGTTTAGTACTTTGTTGCATATCCTTTGCATGCAATGACTGGTTTAAATCTGTGGCCAATGGACATCTTCTCTGATGATGCCCTGCCAAGCCTGTACTACAGCCATCTTCTGCTCCTGTTAATAAACACCAATAACTGACTGCAATCAAAAGCCTACAATCAAGACTAGATACTGAAAGCTCTCTAAAACCTGCACTGTGAGGTGACAGCACATCTCACTCATTGGTTTCTGTGGGTTAATTGTCCCTGATGAGGTGCAGGTGTGTGAGTCCTATTGTGAGGTGGTGGCACCTCACACGCATTGGCTCCTTGAGTTAATTGTCCCTGATGAGGGTCAGGTGTGGGAGTCCTATATGTAGCCCCTGGTTTCCGGGGTTCAGCGCAGACTCATTGTTAGATGTAGGGAGAACATCGGTCTGTGTCATGCCCTAGGTGTGTAGGGGTGTAAGAATCCGCAGAAGTTACCGCATCGATCCTATCTGCGAGATTTGACCACCATTTAGTTTCTTCTCTGAGCTGATTTTCTTTTTTAGCGCTGTGGAGAACATTTTGCCATCGTCTCTTTAATTTACCTTTTCCGACCCGCCTGGCTGCGAGTGTCATTTTCTTTAGTAGGTTACAACACTCTGTTTTCCTATTGGGTTTTTACTTTCTAGGTAGCTATGCTGCGGTGGTGTTTAGTTTTTAGTTTTCTGAGTCCACTGACAGAAGATTCAGTGAGTAGAGGGAGCGACTATTTAGAGCTCTTTATTATTTGGTGTTTCCCCTGCCCATTTCAATCACTTGGAATTATTGTGGTTACCCCTCGGGGTTAACTTTTAGATCCCATCTGTCCACAATTGCGTCCCACCTCCCACTACCCTGACATGCACAAAGGAAGCATTTCAGCACACCTGACAAATCAGAAACACTTGTGAAGCCATTTGTCCCAAACATTATGGTGCCCTGAAATGAGAGTATTATATAAAAAGGGCTGTAATGTTCGACCTGGTGAAACCAAAATGTATAGAAACACCCTTTATAAACGCTGAGAATATTCACTTTAACCACATGTGAATTGCTTGATTACACATGTAAAATGTTGATGTACAGAGACAATAAGGAAAAATATGTCTTTGCCGCAAATGTTATGGAGCTGACTATATAGTATCAGTATAAACTCCCATTCTGATATTTAATATGCTTGATATTCAAAATTACATTACTTTTCATCTGCAGTTTTAAAGTTTGTTTTAAGTTACAATTATTCATGTTCTCATGCCTATGTAGGCTATTAGACACTGATTAAAGCCTTATCCAAGGTGACCTTATGCAAAATGTTCAATGATTATTCTAATTAACCACTCCTCTGCACATTACAGGAAAGAAAAATAATATTTTGACTTTGATTAGTTTTTATCTGAATTATCAGCTCCTCCAAGTCATTACACAAATATGTTTCTATAAATTGATTTTTCCTTCCTGCCAGTCTCCAAATGAAGAAAAACATAAAAATCAGGTATGCATCTTTGAAAAGTTTTGGGTTTACCTGGAAGTTATCTACTCCAGGGAACAGGAGGCATGACAAGACCGCTTCCCCATCCCCTAGCAACACAACTGCTCGAAATCAAACCTATAAATTATGGATGGTAATTTGATGTATGTTCTGAATAATTTGCTGTGTTGAATGTGCTGTGTGGGAGCTTGTTCGCGTGAGTTGGGGAGCAGACCAAGTGGAGCACCAGCCACTTCCTGCAACGCAACAGGGTAAAATGTTCAGAGGGGAAGGGGCTAAATTATTCACAAGGAATATTATTTTAAGAATCTGTTTGAACCATGATTCAGGGCCAAGCATCTAACAGATGTATAGAATTCTTAACAAGGGGGGCACTTTAAAACCAAAGTTTGACCAGGGGAGAAACAGCTTGATTTCAGCTTGAATATTTACAAACCCACACTCAATCACTCACTCACAAACTCACTTATACAAATACGCACATACACACACACACACACACACGCACACACACTTGTAATAAATAAGAAAATGAGCTCTAAGAACAGAAAGAGGGTCAGAAACACTAACCAACAGGACAGGACGATGTATAGGTTTAAAAGTGAAATTCAATGTAAGGATGACCTGTCTTCTGCTTTTCTTTAACTATTGACTTATGCCTTTTCAGATGGACAGTTTAATTGCACCTGGAAACAACCCAAACACTCATCTGCCTAGTGCTGGCGCTAGAAATAGCTGCCCGTCGTTGCTTGCATTAAGCTCCATGCACAGGTCCATTAACATACGTTCCCTCAACACCGGAATTGTTAACCAGAGAAATGAAAGAGAAGCGTTTCTTTGCATTTCATGGCACGCAACCCTGAAGGCCCTCCCCTGCTCTATGCTCTCCCACGCCCGGCAGGCAGATGCCAACAGAATTCAGGTTAAATCTCAACCAATAGGAGTGGGCTGGCGTGACAGGATCTGACAAAACAGCTTAGCCAAGTGTGCTATTCCAGGTAGTCAGAACATAAACCAGTGGCGAGAACTTGTAACAGAATGAACTGTTGAGGTTAATGCATGGAACGGCCTGGGTGCTTGTGTGTGTGTGTGTGTGTGTGTTTGTGTTGGGGGCGGGGGGGGGGGGGATATTCCTTTACAGGAACCTCATTTTCCAGCTGCTATTTCCATACCTCTGTGTAAGAGTGACATGGGATCATTACATAACAAAACAGTTTTACAGAATATGGATGTTGGGCTAATTTGTCTTTGGTCTGCTGGAAGACTTCAGGGTTCCTTTTAAAATGTTATAAATGAAAATTTACATTTAATCTGAGCCATGGAACAGGTGCTTTGGATCTTTGATGGTGCCCACGTAACGATGATGCAATCTCCGTAGATCTCTCCAATTCATATCGCCAAGTTGGGCTAATTTGACATAAATCCTTGAGCAGTGATCTCCTCTCTCAGAAAAGACCCCGCGACCCCCTTTGTGCGCTCACCCCCAGTGTGAGCAGTCGAGAGGTGCTGGAGTACGCTTTAATTGCATACCTTCTGCATTCTTCACTGAGTCCGCCAGCTGACACAGGTGAGGGCCTGGCATTGTGAGACTAACAGGAGACGGAGGAGCGACGGTAATCTCCTGGCTTCGCGTCTCACACTTCGCCTGCCCAAACAGGGCCACGGGTTAATTCCGCCCCAGGGGAATCCTGAGTAATGCCTGCTCCTCAACCGGTGGCTGAACTCTGCGTGCCCCGAAGGGACAGCTAAAAACTTGTAAAGCTGTTTGGCAGTGTGTATCCTTCAGGTCATGGAGCACATTGTTTGCTTTGTTTTGATACATGTTAAATAAAGAGAGACAGAGAGGTATTTGAAGTTCGATTTGATCGAACGGAGACTTCATATTTAAAACAATACGCTTTGTGCGAACCTTTGTGCGCAGTTTTTGACACTAATTTTAGTCGTTTATACAGATTTGCATTTTGAATGGTGTCTTGTCAGTTTCATTACAATGTGTCATTGACTAAATGACGCACTCAAAAAATTGCGTTCAATAGACTTCTCCAAGGCACCTGGAGTCAGGGTGGAGCCTGTCAATCACGCGTCAGCATGCTCGTCACGTGCCAGAAAGAAGCTCTGGAGAACGGTGTACTCAGCACACCAAGCGCTGCCTCGGGTTGATTTGTCCTCACGCTCAAGATCTTTACAATATTGCTCCGGTGGTTCGTGTGGCCTTCACACGTCAAGCGCTTGAGAATTTGATTGTATCTTTCCTCGTCAAATGGAGAAATGCGTCACCTGGACAAATAGCAACAGATTCCCCAGATGACACATGACGCTTGACTTAAAAAGTGAACTTATGCAAAAGGTCAGCGGCAAAACAGCAGCCCCCAAAAATTGGAATTATACCCAAGGTGGTACATGATGGACTGAGAACGGTAACTTGTCAGTATACCCCCAGTAATGACCAATCTCAGTGCTGCCAAGCAAAACACAGACAGCAGTGTGGTCTGTGTTTATTCTGTCAGTCACTGGACACAAGTTCTTTTAACATGTTTGTGCAACTAACATTACACCATCTGCAACATTGTAACATCTTGCAAAACATATTTGGAATTTCTTTACATGAACACACTGTGAATTTGAAAAGCAACAGGATGAAGGTAAGAAGTCAGAGCTTAAAGACCAATGAGAAAATCTAATAAAATCAGTTTCACCATTCAGCCAACAGTTCACCAGCTGACCTGAATATCTTTATATCCACATAGACATTATATAACACAGCACGTTCCATACTTCATGTTTGTACCATTAAATACTAGGTAGTAATCTTGAGTGCCTGCACTTGATGCGGGTGTACATGTGTAACACCCTAAGCTGCTAAGTGTAAGAGTTAAAATCCAATGGCTCGTCCTCAAGGGGACAATATAAATTCTCTTGACTAATGTGCAACTGATTTCCTGTGCCTTCTAGAGGTCTGCCAAAAGGGCTGCTCTTATCCGTGCCCAGGCATTCAGATGAGTGGCCGTTTCAACGGGTCCTGCTGCTCCCGCATGAACCCACCACCCATCCCCCTCCACCCCCTCAGCACTGCCTGTGACACCCCTCACAGACTCCCACATCCCTGAAGGGCCTGCTGTTTCACAAAGATGGCGGTGCTCAACAGCCCACAACCACTTCTACAGCTCAGGCTTCAGCCACACTTGATTCTTACATGTGCGGATATTGCTTAGCGGTTCCATTCTCTGCATGGCTGGGTGATTTCAATGCACCAGCTGCCAGCATTGGGCACACGAAGGGTGAAAGGAGGTGCCTCCCAAAGAAACCCGAAGGAAGGGCTAGTTTGGAAATGTGGTCGCGCCACCGGTTAACAGTAAATTCAAGGATGACCACATGCTTCTGTGAGTTTTCCGTCCGCTGTTTCACATTCAGCCCCCCTCCACTCTTTCGTTCTCTTCCTCTATCTTGCCTTTCTGCACAATGAATTCCAGTAAGCGAGGAAAAATTTCGAGGAAATAAGGGAGGACAAGAGGGGACAGAGCAAACAAAAGAAATGCCTAAAATTGCTGGGCCGGTGACATAATCGCCAAAGTTTTAATGTATGTCTGGGCACGGAGTCACCTTTTAGTCAGCAATCAGGAAATCAAAGGCAATTGGCATGACTCAACCCGAACCTTAATACCACATGATTGTGTGGTGTAAGCTGGTTTTGTGAGAGGGCCGCTGTGGTTTTAGCAGGGAGATTAGCAGCTGGGCCAAAGTTGGCCTCCAGACCTTGCCCTGCTGATGCCTCCAGCCCTTTGAAGTCTGAGCATCATACCTGGCATTGCTGCAGTGGGAACTAGACCGGTGTCAGCTCTAATCAGGGCGCTTGTCTCGAGAAGCCCGACAACGGCCCCTGCTAATTGGCCCAATCTCGGATTATATCCTTTTGCGGCAGATTCAAGACAATAATTTAGTCAAATGGTGTTCTTTTATTTCCTTCTAATTAAGAGGCCTAAGTTTAAAAGTGATGGGATTAGAGGTGCTTGTGTAGTTTTTCTCATCTTTTCTGAGGTGCCTCCACTTTCAAAGCATGTGATGTCATGAGTAATGTGCACATTAGACAAAACATTTATTTGGTCAGGGTGCAAATCTGAAAATTCCAGTGAGCCATGTGTACACTTAAAATAAGAAAGCATCACACCATGGCCTAAAAAATGCAGATGAATTTAAGAATACAGTGAAACATCTGTAATGCATGAAAACAAAAATTAAAATCACAAGAAACATTGTATTTTCTTGTTTAGATATGCTATATGTATAGCTACCAGATCTCAGGTCAGAAAATGCACTATTCCCTCATGACTAAACTATGAAAGGTATATTCATTTTACTACAAATATGCACAATTGGGCTGCGAAGCTGCCTACTGTGAAATATGCATTATAAGATAAAACTAAAGACCCATCAGTATTTACTTTAAAAAAATCTATTTTCAAAATATTATTTACTTTTTGGGGAAGATTAAATTTACAGAAGATCCATATTAAATTTTTTCTCACTCTTAACGGGCTGGATGGATTCCACTATTCATTTATATTATTAATTTATATTAATTTAGCGTTTAGGTCAGAATTTATGGTGTTTCTTTGTTTTTTTGTATCTTTGCCCCACCCCAATGATTATGGCTGTTCTGCATTATGAGAAAATTAAATCAATAAAACATTCTTCACAAAAATATATACGCAGTTAATTACAGAGCTCTTAACAATGTGATCATTTCTATTGTATGTGATATACCCAATATTGTATCCTTGATGTGATAAGAATTCTTCCCGTGCTCTTTAAAAAATATCTGGAACAAGTATTCAAGCATAAAAATGTCTTTACTAATGAACAGTAGGAGACATAAAATTTTAAAAACCTTTGTTTGTTTGAGTAAAAAATGCCAGCCTTTGCAACTGTTGAATTTATTGTGCTTGGATAACAACCAAGAGGGTACTAGCTCAAGGCTGTTCGGCAGGACTTGTTAAGACTCTAATGCACATTAATTTGGGAGTAATCCCCTACTCAACCCCTCCAAGTAACCAGAAACGATCCGACATGTCTTGTATTTCAACAGAGCGGTGCGTGTAAGAAGGACTGGTCGAGGAGCACGAGCCTCCCCCATCGACTCTAGCCAGAGCAGGATTCAAACCTTGACAGCTACTGTCCCCTGTGGGGACGACGGTTGAGAGCGAAGAACGAACAAATTGCAAATGTGACCTGCAGGCCACCGCACTCCAACACCAGAGGAATTTCATCATGGAAATCCAGAAGCAACAGCAAACGGCACGATGGCGTTCCCATTCCAGCGCACACTTTCTCTCCCGTACCGCTACGCGCTCGGGGAGTGACAGAACTGCATTCGCTAACGCAGCAAACGGGCAGAAAAAGAGATCGACCTCTGATGCTACACTGTCACTTTTTCTTTTCTTTTTGTTTTGGGTGGGTAGTATGCTGGGGTCAGCCGTGAGGCGTTGTAAAGTGCCTTTCTTCTCTCCCCTTTCTACTTTCCATAAAAAGAGCAACTCGCTCGAAGAAGAGAAAAAAAAATCTTGGGCCACATAAAAAAACCCCCAAAAACACAAAGCCAGAAAGAAACCTACCACAATGTGCTGTAAGTAGTATAATGCAGTCCTGAAGGCCAACAATGGACTGAGAAGGTGCTTTAAACTGCTGCGGCCCTTTGCAGAGAGTAATTACAACTTCATTGCAAATTATACCCTCAATATTTATGGGCCTAATAAATCTGCCATTAAATGGCTATAAAAAGGTGAGATTCAGGCACTAGAGAGGCCCCTCCTTCCTCTCCTCTGAGGATGACCTCACAGAAACAATGGGCTTCCTGATTGGCCATTAACAGCCTTCAGTGTAATAAGATGATGAGGGCCAATAATGACCACAAACTGGGAGGAGGGCACCTTAATTTGTCACTCGATAGGAGTCTTGTTGATTTATTGTTCTGGTGAGAGTGGGGTTTTTGGGGGCGTTGAAAGGGTGAGGGAGGGTGACAGGGCAGCCAGCAGCTAAGGGAGGAACTAAGAAGAAGAGAAAGGGTGGGGGGGAAGACACCTAAGTTGCCTAATCAAGTGGTCAGCCAAAGTGGCCCGTGGGTCAGGAAAGGGGCGCAGCAGTCATTTGAGGGTGAAGTCCCAAACACCAAAGCCGTGCCAAACAAATCGACCAGTGGCACATGAAAGAGCGAAGTATACTCATTTGCAGATTTGTATTCCTATGCCGAGCAGTCCCAGTGTAAATTCATGTTAAATCACAAGTAGAGAGATCATGGGAAATGTATTATTTTACCTCTTTCTCCCAGACTGTTGTAAGAACGGTTAACTATGGAACCATAGAAAGGGTTTCTAAGGCAGAGAATTTATTTATTTATTTATTTATTTTGATTCGGCTTACTGAAACCCATTAATTTATAATTGGAAACCCAACACAAGTGGAAAGCAAGATCTTCTCTTCCACAAGACAAAAACATAGCGCATGTCTCTTTTAATTATTTATAGCCACCCACAATAGCTCAAACAATGCAGAATGTAAAAAAGCTTTCGAGAATAAGAATACATATAACTGCAAAAACAAGCAAGAGTGCGAGAATGTGCGTGCTCTTCATTAGTGTCTTGAAAATCACTGATTCATTATAATATCATACGTTTAATGAAATTTTATATAATTTATTACAAGTACCCACATACTACAGAATGCAAAATTAAAATAGTTTTTTGCTTTCACGAAGTTGTATTTCAATTTCAGGCCTAGCTTCAGTCAGGCCACTTAATTTTTACGCTGCAGTGCTTTTCTGTGAATCACGCGACATTAATCAGCGCTTTCGCTTTAAATTCATACCCACGAGTCGGTCAGAAAAAGAAAAAAACATATGCCAGTCAAGTAGGTTAAATAATTAGGAGTGGATGTCCACTCTTAATTATTTCCACTTAAAGCTTACATTACGATTAACCTGATCTTCTCATCAGACGGCCAAACAAAATCCTTCTCGTATGGGTCATGGAATGTATAGAGCTCATTGTAACGATTTAAAACGATTGTTTTCATCTTTTTTAAAAGGATAACATTAAATGCAATGACGTCCTGCAACTGCTTTCCTAAAGTCCGCACGCAGGATCATGTGGCTCTCTCCTGAAAGCAAAAGAAAAGATACTAATGACTAAAGATAAGTAATGACACTTTTTTTTATTTCTGAAAGACTGATCCACCGCACACTTATCTTGACGGTAAATTTCCTGCCGTTTCTACATAGAAAGCCCGCACTTTTGTACAAGGATTTGGGGATACATATACAGTCTGTGGTTCATATAGCACGCAGTCCTTGACTGAAGGGAGAAACTTGGGGGTGTCTAAGTCCACTTGAGTAAAATTGATTTACTGGAATTCGCTAAATGCAAATTTTGTCGACCGTTAATTACTGTGATTATCCATCAGTCATGAAGCCGAATCATCTTTGTCATAACTTAAAACTATAGCCTATATTCTTGGGGTGCGCGAATAGCAGCATGAAATGTGATCCCTGTCTTAACCACTGCATGTTTTCTGGTTGTGTTTTCACCGCTTGTTGCGTTTAAAGTACGCAAATCGTCTTATCACCTTGACCATGCACTGCCAACGGCTTTGCTTGGTCGCCTTTATTTTATTATATGCACCAGTGGACAGCTACCAAAACAGCACGGGTGAGGTGGGGCCACTAGGCCGCAGTGTGACACAGAGACTTCCTCGTTTTCGCGTATAAGTAGCATTACAGTGAAGAAACAGTCCGGGGCAGGCTAGGTTAAGGTGGAGAGACTGCTGGAAATACTCTTAAGATGGGACCTGGTTGTGACTGCTCTGCACTACAACAGTATCCTGCCAGTTCTATGCACCAACACACTTCATCTGGCATAACAGATCGTTCGTGACAGGGAGGCTGTCGTTTTTGTTTATTTTATATATATATATATATATATATATATATATATATAGGCTATTTTGCCCTGCTGCCAGTGTAGCTGCAGTGGTAAAAGAAAAGTTTGTGAGAGCAGAACCCAAAATCATACATTTTCATGATTTTTTATTTATCAAAATAATATTTTCACATTTCGTGATTGCTTGCTATATCTTGAGTTATTTACATGTATTACGTATTTCTAAATCATAAGGTCAACTGTCCATTTCATATTTTTTGCCTACTGTTATTAATATTGTGGCCCTGCTTATTTATCAGCGATAAACCAGCGTTATTGTCTTGATGAATCACAATTTGACTTTAAAAAAAAAAAGACAAACAATGTTTAACAAAAAAATAATTGTTTAAAATATTTGTATTAGCTTTTGATCATTTCCAGATACAGTAGCTCATTTCCGCTTACAAAAGGCGGCAATAAAAACAAAAAGAAACTAAAAGCATCCCTCCTGCTTAAACTGACCTTTATGTATGACAGCAAAAACAGGAACTGTGACTCAGTAGCCTACGCTTAACTCTCCTAACTTATACAAATTTAATGCCTTATCACTGCCAGGTTCGGACAATGCCGAGCTGTGGGGTTCAATATCATTAAAATATTGATTTCCCGGCGCTGCGGACGGTAGGAGGGTAAGGCTTGCGCGGCATATGAATCCCCCCGGGCTCGTCTGCGGAGGCGCACGTCTGATTGAGCCGCGTCACACTAATCTGTCCTGACAACATGCGAGGAGTTGCCATGTTTCCTTCTTAGCCCTAATGCACTTTTTGTATTGGAGTTCAGTCCCATACCAAATGGCCAAAGTGGGAAGGGGGGGCAGGGGTGTGGCTGTTGTTATCGAGGGGGTAGATATTTGAGGATTGGGGGTGCACTTAGAAATGCTGATTCTGACATATAATAAACCAATTCCCCTTTTCTTTCTTTTTTTTTTCTAAATACAGGAAAATAGCAAGTCAGTGAATGTGGTTAAATGCTGAATGTTAATGGTGAAAAATACAATTTAATTTTACTGAAAGCTTTACTTGTCATATTTCTGTAAGTAAAAAATGTCCTTCTTGCTCACAATATTTTTGTAAGGGTGTGCACATTAATGCATGTTATTATGTACATACACGTGTGAAGATGTCATGAAAACAGGCTGTGGCAGTCACTGCAGAGAGGATTGGCCACTGTCTCCGAGTCGCTGAATGATTCAGGAATGATGGCTGTATCACAGTCTGGTTACATGGCCTGTAATTGCTCTGTTCTGTAAAACACAGAGTGGGAGAGATGAGCTCGACGTGCACACAGGTAATTAAATCCCTCCTAAAGAGCCAGCGCTGGGCCGTCAGCAATAAAATTAAATTAGGTCATCATTATCCTAGCATTAGGACAGGAGGTGGGATGTGGGGGGCGGTGAAGGGGTGGGGCATGGGCTTTATTCAACCATGACCAAAAGCAGCGAGGTACGCATGTATGAGACACATCCAATGTCAATTGTCTGAGTGCATCCCTGAGTAACGTACGCTAGGTCAAGCTACAGGGCTTCCTCATTACAACTCTTCCATAAGGCTTGCTGTCATGTTTCCCCAAAATGTTGCAATGAGGACATGCAGGATTTCTCCCAAAATACTTTGGTAATCAGTGAATGCATTTTGGCAAAACTCTGGATACAATGAAGTATTTTAAAATAGTGTAATTCACACAAGCATAGAGCAAGCTGGTGCAAGATTGGCAGTCCTGCCCTGCTCCTCTCGCTCCCCTCTCTCTGGATGGGTTAGTGTGAGACAGGGGAATTGGTGACTGTGAAGTCTCTCAGTGGCACCATAGTATCTAACTCTGGAAGATGGCATGATGTCTTTTAACACACCAACCAGCTCTCTCACATGCATACGTGCACTACAGTGGTCAGTGGGCCACTATCTATCGCTTAATCCTCACTAAACGATTGAAAGAGAACATGCACTAGCCTGTGGAATCCCATGAAGTTGACTCTTAGGTGATGAATTAAGTTAAAGCACTCCTTCTCAGTGCATTTCTGTGCCACTGTCAATAAACTAATGCTGATGATGCCATTGCCCACTGTGGCCAGAACACCTATTGCATTGAGGACATTTGGCCAAAGGTTTGTATTGAAAGGGTTTCAGTCGACTGTGTATGGTCTGTCTATTCTTAAGGGTGACTTCTCGGGTTGATGAGGCAGCTGTAGCCTGCCTGCACCAGCCTCCTGTAAACTGCAGTCCAGCCCAATGCAGATTGGTGGACTGCAGAGTAAAGGAAGCCATGGATGGCAGCCCATACTACAGATGGCAGTCATGCTAGTCAATCCTCTCCAGCAGCGATGGGACTGGCAGTGGTAGTGGTGGCAGACACATACACTATATGTCCAAAAGTATGTGGACACCCAAACATCACACCCAAAAATTCTAATAACCCTATAAAGTGCTTGAGCTGCTGCCAATCTATCAAAAACAATAATGGCTAAGGTGAACCAGTGATGTTCATAAAGCTAATAAATCAGCTGGAAAGCTTTGCCTACCTGCACCTTCATACTATTCCTGTACAAACCTGGGAAGAATGACTTCAGACCATTATAAAAAAGGATCCAAATGAGAGAACATTTATTTCCCCAAAAACCTTCAACTGTGGCAAAGAGCTAATCACTAAATCAATGCTTAACAAATGGACAATATAACTTTCATTCAGTATGTCGTTAAAAAAGAGCAAATTTAACAAATTTTTAATTGATTATTATACTGACATGCTTGTATTTTCTGTGTGAGCGTGTGCGTGTGTGTGTCTGCACATAAGGGAATGAGAGCTAAGGGATGGGGGTTGAAATAGCATTTACACTGGCTCCAAATCAGTGACTCAGACTACACTTAAGAGTTAAGCAGTTTTCCCTCTAAATATTTAAATCTGCATAGATGAGTCCCCCGCTTTAGTGGAAATGACAGGCTGACCAGAGTGCAGATGGTGAAGTGGATGGCAAAGGGACTCAAGCAGGTGGGGATATGTTGGGATCAGGTGGGGATATGCATGGGAGCACTCCCCCTACTGGCTGGGTCCTCACCTGCACTCATTTTCTATCTTTTCTCTTTTTTTAAACACACGACCAGCTGACCTGCATTATTCATCTCCTGCCTCTTCAATATTTCACGCACTCCCTCTCTATGTTTGTTGCTCTGTCCTAATGCAATTTTCATACTGATTTTTTAAGCTTTTGTCCCACTTTAGATATGACTGACCTCGGTTGAGATTTGGGTTCATTTTAGAAGAGCATTTGAGTCTCTCTGTATGACCTAAACATATTATATTATGAGGACACTAGTTTGAGAGCAGACATTGCTCCTTTGGCTTACCTGTACAAAACATTTTATCGCAGGTGGTGAAAATGATCTCCACATCAGTGTAACTATATTACAACGTCTTCAGTGAATTCTCTCTCCACTCACACAAACTGAGTGCAAAGCAATATGATGTGTTTTGGCCTTCTAACAAATCAATTGGCTAAATAAAAATACATTAGCCTGGAAAAATTCCTATTAATAATTGACACCGGTGTTGCGCAAAATCATTTAAGGTGCAATGCTTTAGCCACCACTTCAGAGTTAATAACCTGAAATATATTTAACTTGATCAATCTCACAGCAGCATGCATGTCTACATAAATAATTCAAAGCACATTTTAGATTACTGGAGGCTGTGTACTGAAAATTTGAAGTTACTCTATTTACCCATTTCTGCTCACAAACAGAGGAAATGTAAACAGGGCAGGCTGGGGACATGCTTGCTTTACTTTAGTAGACTCAAATGATGGTTCTGTAACACCCCCAAAAATGGGGCACAGGTTTGGTTGGTTGGAAAAAGCAACAACCATGTGTCAGCTTGGTGCACCTTACTGAGCACTTTGCCTCCGGTTACTGACTTTCCCCAGAAAACCAGAGGTTCATTTCAGATTCCAATTACACACACTTACTTTGACAAATTACTTACACCGTACAGTAAACCATGAGTAATGCTCAACACAGCTAGCCCGTGCTTTAAAATGGAGGTTCTCTCTGTTTTCCAGAGTAAGCAGACTTCTGCCACAGGGTTGACTTGGCTCAGGACCAGCAGCTCCCAGTGCAGGCAGGAGCAGCTCTATCTTGCTCCTCCCCCTCCCAACTGTTCTCGGCCTGAGTCCTGGCCGCTCACGCTCCCAGCCCTCCAGAAGGCTCCAGCCCGGGAACCCTCGGCTGCCATTTGGTCCACCCTTCCAGGGCCGCGCCCCGCTAAGGGGCTTCGTCGACACTAAAACGGCAGCGCTCCTCCTCACAGGAGAGTTATTATTAAACTTTAAGGTCAATTGTGGCACTAACTACTCGGTGGAAGCTTTCAGCGCGTGGCGCGATTTGCCCGGGCTGCTTAAAAATTGATGCGAAGTGCTGCGCTTGTGCCACCAAGCTTTTTATTTTTCCCTCCTTATTCGTCTTTGGCGCAGACAAGCTTAAGGGAAGCTAATTTACCGGAACTTTCTCTGATCAGCATGACACATGCTTTTTATGACTGCCGCTCAGTGGGTTCATTACTTTGGAGTGATGAAAAAAATTCATTGGGAAAAAAATTCATGCTGTATTAAAATGTGTTCTCTAAAACAAGTGGTTGAATTAAACCGATTCATACTTGAATTCTAAACCCAAAATTTATGTTCACTGTCAATATTTGAGCATTTTTTAGAAATCTAACATGGATTCTGGATATCATGTAGAAATAAACCAATACAGACATTGTCCATTTTTCCTTAACGATCATTAAGATTCTGAGTACTCTAGAAAAAAGCTTATTACTTGAGCAAGTGCTCCAGTGCTGGGACAAGGACAGGCATCTGTTATGAGTGCTGTCCTGGTTCCTCTCATAGAGGGGTGAGGGGATCCGTGCCTTGTGCCTATGAAACAGTTGTGCCTGTTTGGATGCAGGGCAGACTCCAGTCTGCCTGCTCCAGAAGCCAAGACCTCCATATGCCTTACCAGATGACTCCATCTTCATACTGTGACCCCGAAGGAGAGGCTACACACACACACACACACCCTCTCTCTCTCTTTCTCGTAATTGCACACACATACCACCTCACATGCACACTTACTCACAATACATACTGTGTTTAGTTATGGCCATGGTGCTTGGTGTCACATTTAAGGTTTTGAAAGTCTGAGCTTTTGTATGCCAATTAAATCTATCAAACAGTGAGAGGCAACAAATTATTGATAACTAACAAGGACAGTGGATCATTATTCAGAGGGAAGCCAATGTAACATCCTGAAATAGCTATTTTCTTGTTTAATGTGTGTATTACCTAATGGTTCAATAGCCATAACTGAAATTTAATTATTAATTAATGTTAAAATTATTAAGATAGCTAATTAAGGGTTATAACTCAATTTCCATCCATGATTATTGCTAGCTAGCTAGCAAGGCAGTGTCAGCCAACTTGCTAACGCAAGCTAACGCTAGTAACAATATAAATAACAGTTAATCACTACCAATCAAGTAAAAAACATCCTAGGGGAAACACTGGTGTTTATCTGTAAATGTGAGAGGAGGAATTATGAATGAATGAATGTGTAGTAAAAATGCACCTGCTTGCCATGTTGTGTGGGGCTTTGTATACCATGCCCCTTTAGATACAAAATTACACTTGTCCTTCGATCACTTTAAACAAGACATTCAGTCAGGCCCCAAGTACTGTAGGGTCATATAGCAGAAACCAGCTGCCATATTTTGCACCCTCTCTGTCGGAATACCCACAATTACACGTCAAGAATGGCTGAGAGGCGGTCACCAAATAAATCTGGGCATCTAATGTATAATGCGCACATATTCCATGTGCATGCGCTTAGTAAATATCCTCACATGCTGTTATTTACAATGGTTTGTGAATAAAGAAAAAAAACAACCAAAATCTTTGCATTGATGTCATGCAGTGCATTAGAAAGTTATGCAACAGTGATGTTTTACAAGTACATTGGGTGTGGCTGGGTGTGATCTTGGATCGAGCGCAATTTTCACGCATCTATAGTTCATCGTTAACGTGAGAATTATTGACATGTGAAAAATGGTTTTGGCAGCCATATTGGGTGTAGCCTCTGACAGAGAATGACAGCGTCCAAGATTGGCAAGAGTGTGAAATCAGAGCAAAACCATGAGATGCTCTCAGGACTTCTGCAAGGAAGAAAAACAGGATGAAAGACAAAAGAAGAAACAAAAGAAAGAACAGAGGAAAAAGCACAGTGAAACCAAATGTTTTTCAGCTTTTGTTGCTTACAAGCCTAATTAGTGTCAACAGGGTGATGTGCATAAAGCACTGCCTGAATGAACAGTGCTGGGCTTTGGAAATAAACCCTGAGATACTTTCATTCTGGTGCCAATGTTTGCTCAATGAAAAGAAACAAACAACCAAAAAAAACCCAGAAACATATGGATTAAATCCCCCAATATTTGATGAAATGTATGTGGATGAGTTGCCACTAATTGGTACAATAACATTGTACAAGTGGAATTCATTTGAATGGGCAAAAGCAAAGCTGTCTCCCTGTTAGTAGACTACCATCACAGTGTAAACCCAATAGTAACATTTATTTCACATGCAGACTGAACCCTAACCTTTTGCATCCCACCACATGTCAGTACATAAACTCAGTGATGACATATGACTGTAGGTCGCTCACAAGTCTGTTCAAAACTAATATATTTACATTTTTCTGATACATTTGCACCAGTGTGTTCTTCACTTTCAGAAGCTACTGTCATAGCAACACCAGTGCATTAATATTGCAGGAGATTAATATTTAACCATATCAAATGGAATATGGAAAATAACACATTGAATGGAAACTTATTAGCCCTCATGAGAGAAGCTAAGTAAGGTTCACTCTTAGTGGCTTTTCATTAGACAAGTAATTTCCCGAGGGGAGACGCAGAGAGACTGCCAGCAAAAACCCAGGGAGGTTGTTTCTTTTCCCGTCTTATTCATGACACATCATCCGCAAGCAAAACCATACTAATGCATACTGGCAAGATACACTGCTCTTGAAATGTGCAACGATAGAAGGAAACCTGACATTTTTTCTGGAGTGGCATTACACATTACACAACATTTATATCTAAACTGTTCAACTTAAAAATGGACACTACAGATTGTCCAAAACATGCAAAGTGATCCAAAAAAGAGGAAAAAACAAGCCGTGGTAGACACTGGAAATTCACCACAAACCTGGCCTGAAAAGATAGCCACGGTGCTATTGACTTGCCTTCGGACTACTGGCTGTTTTCATTGGAGGGCTGGAGGGGAGGAGCCAGAGAGACGAAAAGGGAAGAGTTGTTTAACAATGCAAACAGCTGCTGTCATTAGGTGTCCTGGTCTGTCCTCCGGGCCTGTGCATCCTCTCGTCCCGCCATCCTCTCTAATTAACTATTAACATGGAGGGCTTTCTGATGGCTCAGGGGGGTCTCCAGAACAACTGCACAGCGAGGGGGAGCTTAGATAAGAGTACCACAGTTCCACACTAACCCTCCTCTCAGGCCTCACCCACTTACAGTTAAGCCCTGGTTTTAACCTCAGTTTTGTTTTGGGGGGAAATGGACTGGGTTATGGCAGCCAAGGGGGCAAAAGGGACAGAAATCTGAGATCAGATGCTTAAGAAGTAGTGGCAAAGGCAGCATAATGCAAAACGTATCTGCCTTTGTTTTCTGCTCAGCCTGGTTTGCCGGCAGGAAATGAGGTCACTCTAAAAGGAAATCAATGTCATTGGAGAGGGCTTTCTGTCTAAGCAGTTATGTGTGACGTCTTTGCCTTTTGTAGTCAAAGGGAACTGTGAAAACTATGCTGCTTATTCTGAAGAAAAAAATAACTGATTTGGAATGCTGAAGTAAAGGTCTGTAACTTTACAATGCACGCCTGTGCACACATGTATGCACACACACAGATGCACACATGCTAATAACATCAAGGCATGGTTTATAGTTGACAATGTTGATGAAATGCTTCATGCTGCATTACACCTCTATGCACATGTATCCCTATGAACTACCAGCACTAGCATTTTGCATCGATGCAACAAGCTATCCATTTCACACTTTCAAATCTAATTTCAGTTAAGTCAGTTTAAACCAATTTGAACAGAACATAAGGCTATAGAACAGCTATATTATGGGAGGGGAGCTGTCCTGCCTGAGATGATGAAATAGAAATCACTATTCCAACAGAGAGGGGATAGAAAGGCCACACAGGAAGTGGAAGTTGGAAGTTTAAATTGTTTCAGAATTTCCACAAAATATGAAAGCCAGGTTTGTTCAGTCACCTGTGGACACCACGGTTGAATCAAATACTAAGCAATTGTCTGTCCAAGTTAACAATGGACAGGCCCACAGTGGGACTGTGAAAAGCTGTCTAGACTGGCACTCAAAAATGTCTGATGGTGAACAAAAGCAATTCAAGTTTTTTGGCACGTCAACTGGGCAGGATGGCTGAAGGGGGTCTTCACAAGCAGCTAGATGTAAGATTCAAAAACTAGCAGAGGAGCTGTGAGCGGAGATGAGCTGATGGGTCATCCAACTGGTACGAGCCCAGGAATCTATGATTTGTGGATTTGATGATCAGTTTCTGCAGAAGCGAGTGTCAGTTCCTCCACACACCCGTTTCAATTTTTCACCAGCTACTCCAGATTACCAATGTGACCTGGCCCAATGTGGCTGCAGGCAGACAGACCATGGAATGAGAAACTCCTATGGCAGTGACCATTGTCCAGAGGTTGGAAATCCATGTTCAGAAAGTAAAAGTGTTCCCCAGTACTTTGTTCCAGTCACCTTGATTTGCTCATTAGCATAATTCTTCAGTGAGGAGGTTGAACTCATTAGTGAAATCACCTGGCTGAGATCATGGGTAGAAGAAACACATGGCAGGACTTTTATTTTCTGACCCCTGGACTTTCTACCTCTGCCCTTGACACAGCTAATGTATGTGGCTCTCCGCATGTTTCTACAACACAACACTGTGGGAGCAGGCTAAAGGAGCATTGGAGAAATGAATTTGTGTTAGTAGCCATACAGCGACCACAAGAGCGGTAAGCATCAAGTGTCTGCTGTACCAATCAGTTTCTGTATAACCTGAGGCATCAAATGGGGAGTTTCATCTTTATAATGGAAAATAAGGCATTGGCTTTTATAATGCAACACATCAACAGCATAAGTGCATGGATGAAGTCTTGATAAGAGATTAGCAGTCTGTGTTTCATGAATGATCATTGTTGATCTCCCTTCTGAAAATCGTCTGAAATTCACTTTTTAAAACATTTGTGACTGTAGCCCCACATACATTTATAAAAACGAATGTAAAACAAAAACCACTATTGCAAAGCTGTTACTATTTTTATTTGTTTTCACGGCACATATTTGACCGTTCTCTTTAAGTGTGTGTGTGTGTGTGAGTGAGTGGGTAGCCTTGAGTGAATGTACACAGAGGACAGCAGTCACTAAGTTGAAAGAGCTTTGTGGGACCATTGACACTGTGGGAACTGTTATGACATGCCTGTTGCTATAGCAACCCCAGGGGAGAAAATGGTGGGGAGGGGGGGCGCAGACCAATTTACTTCTCTATTGGGATATCCTCCCAGGAGGGAGCACACATCCGCCAGCAAACCCTATTCTGAAAGTGGGGGTGGGAGTTGGGGGGGCTCTCTACCCACATGACCTCCTGTTTCTGCTCCATGGAACACAATTTAGATAACTAACAAGGTACAATCATAGCATATTCCTACACACATATGAACCAATCACAGCCTTGTCCAGTTCTACCACAAAGTACTAGACAGCTGAAAAAAGTACATCAGCACAATGAGCTGCACTGCTCACTACACCAGAATTATATACATATGTTTTCATTTCATTTTCTTATAAAGAAATCAAGATTGTCACAGCAGTCATGTCAAACTACATCAAAGTTTAATATCAACATTTAATTGTATAGACAAAAGGGAAGACAACGTGATCAATGGTAAGATACACCAGGTCATGTGGGAAGAAACGGTCATCACCAATGGTTTCATAAAATGTCATTTAAAAAGTCGACTTACCAGATGTACCAACATAAATCCTTATGGAACCAAGTGTGCTAGTTTGATATTCAATTAAGAAATAATTAAATAAAGAAGGGCAGGTTTATTTTTAAACCAAAAAGAATGCTATAAGTTCAGGAGAGAGTGGAGCAGACATTTAGAGAGGACTACAGCACGTTTTAAACACGTGCAGTCTTTGCCAGGCAGCCATAGCTGAAGGACTAAGTAGTATGCATTTATCCTGAAAAAATATGGAAAAAATAGTTTTTCCAGTTTTATACACACATTCATTATGGTACGTGTGTATAATATGATATAATATAATATAGAAAAAGCCAGTCCTGTAGCTTGCATCTTACTTTATGACTGAACAGTGTCGTACCGATCCTCTGGATGAGGTTATGACAGATGAGGTCGGTGCAAAGCAGGGGCCGTTGCAACTTCATCAGTAACAGAAATGAGGCAGCGTTTCGGCGCGTCTTGGGAGTCGCCCGGGTGACAGACTCGGAAACCACGTTAATGAGAGTGAACATATTGCTGGCGCTCTGTCTCGACTCCGCTTGTTTACCTGAGCGGCGCTTAGAAACAGCTTGTTCACTGTTGATGACAGTGGGCCCCCGGAGGCCCGGGGACCTCCCCGGAGTGCGGGCAAAAACAACATTAGCTACTTGATTTCAGAGGAGGGATGGGCCGCAGGGGGGCGGAGGGGGTTTCTGTCGAAAGCGTCGCTCGGCCCGGGCTTGCGCTGCGTTGTGAGCGGTAGCTCTCCTTCGTTGTGGCTGAAGGATGAGCTGCTTAATAGAAAAGGCGTCTGATAACAGGGTATCTGCAGTCCTATTCTATAATACAGTAAATACTCCAACGTATCAATATTAAAAAAATGTAAAAAAAAAAAACTACAGTGCTTCAGAGGCACTCTGCCTCCACATGGGGAAAAAAACTGACATTTACTGGACGCACTTCCGCACTGGACGAGTTTTCAGAGTTTACTTAAAGCACTAAAAATGTTTTACATTGGTCTAGTGTGGCTGCCTACAGAAAGGGCTCTATGACATTTTATATGGTTCTAAAGGTTACATAGTTTGTAATGTAATGTGAATTGGCTCACAATATGTATAAACCATATGCTACAAGCATACATTATCTGTATGTACTGTGATAAGTTGTATTTTAGTGCTATTGGCTATACAGTTTTCCATATGACTTTTTTTGCTGCACAAGATTCATTTTCACTAATGAGTCTTATTAGATATTTTAGCCTGTTTGATCTGACGTGGGGGGATTTTTTTGTTTGGTATCATTGATAATTACATTACCATCACCTATTCTAATGACAAGTGCCCTCAGGCAACTCTCTTTCAAAATGGCCTTATTGCCAAAACTGACTTGAGACCTCTGTATTTTCAAATTAAGCACGGTATCATGGTTGCAAAACAAAGTTGGATCCGAGTTACTAAGGATAGCTCATGAGGCTGATATTATCGAGAGCGGTCTCCAGCCTCTCTCCATGCCCTCGAGAAATAATGGAAAATATTGATAACTCAAATTACTAAATCAATTTACGGGGCTGCAGCCGTCAGCCGTGATTGTCTGCTATTAACTCCCTCCGGGCCCCAAAACTCAGCGTGCTGCAAATTCTGCTGAGACTGAGCAGGCTTCATTATGTCGGCCTCACTTACCACCCACAAAATTAATAGTTTAATGAAGCAACTTAAAAGACGACACCACCACAGCATTTCTGCGTTAAATCGCAGGTAATGAACGCGGCGTTAATGAAGGCACACCTCCGCCCACAGCTGGTTAGCGGCACCTTGACGCTCAACACTTTTTTCTCCCCCTACCCCCCCACCCCCCCCTTTTCTCTTACTGCAGAATAAGCATTTATTAATCAAACTGCTGCATTCTGTATGATCATTGTTAGCTGTAAGCTTAGGCATCTTGCATTAAATTGTTTTCGCCAATGCACAAAAAGGACGAATATCGACAGCGAACAGCATTAATTTTGCTATGAGAGTATGCTACTATGAGTCATATTGTCGATGTACCCAGATTCTGAAAATGACATATCAAATCCGACTGCCATATGACATTTACACGCAGTCCTATGTGAGACGTATCCCTCCACGTATGACTGAATCTCTGATATTGCGTAGCCTGCGAGACACAAAGCAGCCCAGGCACATGGATTTCCTGCAGCCATTTATCAAAGGCCAAATATTTACTGAAAATTGACATGCCCGCTTCGGCGTAAGATTACAATTGTTTTCATCCATTTAGTGGCGGCTGCAAAACCGCCGCTGTAGTTTTAAACAGGTCCTTCCAGCACGCACGGTCCCTCCTGTGGTACCCAGCAAGCCTTTATTATATCCGTCAATTACGGCAAGTTTGAACACTCAATTTCCTAATGCCGACGCACCTTTGGCGACCGATGGGACGCGAGCTTGCAGCGTGCGCCGAAAAAAACACATGCACTCAGAAGGGCCCCTGATAGGGCGAAGTATATTTAAATTTTGACAAACAAACAATGGTGCCCTCAATCCTGCTGTGCTAAACACCATTCATTCTGCCTGAATAAAAAAAAACCTGCTCCAAGTCTTTATCCTGGTTCAGGTTCAGGAATAAAAGCACACATTTCCCACTGTCGCCTTTGTGTTTAATACATTGTATCATGCCCTTTCCCACTGCGCTCATTTCTTATGGATAATGACAAGAGCTAGGTGATAATCCATGAGAGCAAATGTGTGAGCTAATTAAGATTATACCCAGAGAACCGTCAGGGTACAGTACCGCTCGGCAAGACACTGGCTTCTTTGAAAAAGCAGCTCAATTTAAACAACAGGGTCCATATCACCTAGAGAGCAATTCATACCAATTACATCTTATCATAAAATGGCCCAATTTAATAGTCAGGAAATCGACATGGGGCTTTTGCCATATGTGGGAGAGGCACCGGCTAAAGGGTTCATTTTCAGTCAATGAGCTGTCATCTCGTCTGGCTGACGATGTTCTCTCTTTGGAGGATATTACAGTCATCTGACCATGGCTCTGTCTGTAATTAGCCAGACATCAGTCTCTAGAAAAAATATGCCGATGATCAGAAATCCTTGTTTATTATTCGCAAATGAAATATGAAAATCCCCTTCGTGAATAGTCGTGATAGAAAGGCACTGCACTTCTTCTGGAAATTCTTTTGAATTCTTTTGAATTTTGGGTTTTTCAACCAACATCTTGGTGACACCCAGATGCGCACATTACTAAAAAGATGCCCGCTACACTTACAGAGAGTCTGAGGCAACATGCGGCATTCTACTGTGGCAATGGAAAGCCTTACTTTATCTGAGCACAACACGTGAGCTAATTTCACTCAGTGAGCAAACACATACTCCCAGGCTTGCAAGTCAACCGCTCATTCTGCCCCCCTAATGGCTTGTATGTATAAATTGTTAAAAGGATGTTTACTGAAACAAAACAGAGAGGTTCATAAATCCCCCCTTTTCTATGGATAGAGGGCCAGATTGATTTGTTTGCTCTGTTGCCCTGGACCTATTCCTTATGCAAAGAGCGTGCGTGACCTTCGATCAGGAAACACACTCAGCACTGTAAAACCAAATGGCAAACAAGCCTTTTATTTTCTGAAATTGGCTGAACCTAATATTTGCCATTCTTACAGCCTGACAGCAATATAAGGTGAAAGGAGAAAGCTGCAGTTTTTACCGTATTCATTAGTTAAGCAGTAGTAACAGAAAGATGGGGACATTAAGATCCACGAATCAACTATAGGATATTCCTCAGCGTTGCTGAAAAATGTTCAGGGTTGTCTAAAAAATAGACACAGGCTACATAACTTAAATGAGTAGGCGTACCTCACAAATTCACTAAATTTGGTGTCACATAGATTCATCAGAGTTTATCAAATAATTTTTCTTTATGGAAGATCACACCATTGTCCAGTTTTTTGTTTTGGCTAGAAGTCAGTTACTGAATGTGATAAATGTGAAACTCACATTTCAGATCTTTCAATATAGTGCCAAAACATCCATGAGGAGCCTTGTTCGAACTACAGGTCAACAACAGAACTCAAATGTGTATTGAGCTTTCCAAACCACTAATTCCTTTACTAATTTGCAGCAGTTTAAAGAAATAATGGTTGCACAATTGCAATTTCCCATTTGTTTCCCCAAGGCTATTATGTCTTATAATGTGCAAAACAGATGCCATTTGAAATAGAAAAAAAAAAAAAAGATTTTCATCAGGAAAGCTAAAATCATTTTGATTCAATTAACAGCTCTTTGAGGGAGAGCAACATTAGGAATAACCAAATGAAGACAAAAATAGACATATCTACATTACAAAAGGCCGAGCAAATTAAGGAAAATTGTGAAAAAAATGAAGGAAGAGTAAAAATGCATGAAGATTCAGTTGTGATGCAAATAAATGAGATTCACAAAGAAAACTCAACACTGCTAATCATTTAGCATCATCCTCAGGTACCCAGTGAAATGGCTTCATGCATTTGGCTTTCACTTGCTTTCTGTGCAACAACTGATGGTGAAAGAAAGCCTAGATTATTTCGTTTGACACCCCCATATTTGTTTTGTTTAAGGGGAAAACAAACATTTGAAACACGACCCATACATTAACATATTAATAAAATGCATTTTTTTGGGGGGGAAACATCGCCTATCATTCTGTGAAACAAACATTCATATGCATAAAATAACATGGGCTTTTTCTCCCAAGGCCTGACAGAGTTTCTTCCTCTTAAGTTTCCAATGAAACTGGCCCGTCAGCGGTGCAGTAATCTGCTCCTAATCTGGATGAGGGATCCCGACGCGTCTCGCTCATTGTGGCGACGTTCGCGGCTCATCTCTCCATTGTGGCCGGGCCGGCCTCCTCAGCGTTTTAGCAGGGCCTTGACTGGCTGAACTTTGATCTGATGTCTTCATTGAGGAAAAGCCCCGGGCCGCCCATTTGGGATGCAAATCCCCCGTGAGCCCCATCGCCGCTTTGTTAAGACGGCAAAGGGAGAAAGGAACGGGGAGTTTTTCGAGGGCCTCCGGGGGGGTGGGGGGGTGGGGGGGGAGGAGGGGGGGAGGAGGGGGGGACGCTGGTGTCCCTAATCCACATTGCAATATGGATTAAAGTGGGGGATAACCCCTTTTTTTAACGCAGAAGAAAGGGTATTGCGTGGACAAGCCAGGGGGAGAGGACCGGGCTTTACTCATAATAAAACAGTTTGCAATAAAAGCATGCACCGTGTCAGGGGCCCGTGAATAGGCCTCAGCCTACTGAATTCCCAGCCCTGGTGGGGAACCTTGCCAAAGCCTACCTAGAACCAACTAAGCGTGAGTAATCTGGCCAAGCTGAATGGCCGGGGTGAAGCCCATTGATGCCTTAGAAGTTTAAGAGTTGATAAATTTATTATCAGTGACGATTAGGCCGTGCGCCTGTCACCTCCTTGGGTCTGTGGGGGGAGAAGAAAGGCCAACGAATCCATCAGGCGGCAGATGGGCGTTTGAATACCTTCTGCTGCCTGTGCCTCTAATCACAACATCAATGTGACAGAATCCTCGGATTCCAAAGGAACCAATGCACAGAACTGAATTCAAGCTGCGACAGTTTATACATTACCCCGGATGTACAAGTGGCTAGTTTGCTTAGAAAATTCTTATTCAAAATCTGATTTGGATAAATCCTTAATCTTTTTGTAAAGATGGATTTATAGATAAGTTATAAATACAAATCTGTAATTGAATAAAAAAATACATTAGTTTATATTTTCATATTTATGATAGGTTACTTTAAAAACTCAACAGTATGTAAAAATACACTAGTCATATTTTTCTTATAAAAAGTGTTAAGTTTTTTGTTTGTTTGTTTGTTTAAAGATGTGGCGGTGGCACCCTTCCTTTTTTGTTACAGACGACATTTGACAAGCTAAATCACAGGGTAAAATAAATGTTGCGAGCGAAATAAGCTTTGTTCTCCTGGATTACACGCACTGGAGTGACACACAAAAGACTCAGTGGTTTGATACAAATTACAAGTGCTTTCCACACACACTTTAGCACATGGATACACAATTTTATTAGCCCTATTCAGCGTTTTACTCCAAGTGAGGTACGGAAACCCAAGACACAGAAAAAGGCGTGTCGGGCAACAATGCGGTATAGTGCTCGCTCGTGTGCCTGTCCAATTGCAGCCAGTGAAGTGAGATAACAGAGCTGGAAAAAAAACAGAGCCGGAACCTCCGAGCATACGGAGTGGTTTTGTAAAGTGGCGGTTACAAGGCCTGCCATGTCATTACCCCTTAGCACAGAGGCCAGGGAGGCCTGCTCCCAGACAGCTCCTGAGTGACCACTATAGGACTTAGTGCCTTACCAAACTACACCAATTCCCTTCCCCTATAACTCCTTACTGCTTCTAGTAACATCCATCCACCCATCCATTAACCCACTTATTCCTGGTCAGGGTTGCGGGGAAGGGGGCTGGAGCCTATCCCAGCATGCATTGGGCGAGAGGCAAGAACACACATCAGACAGATCACCAGTCCATGGCACACACACCATTTAATCACACACACACACACACACACACTTAGGGGCAATTTAGGGTCTTCAGTTTGCCGAACCTGCATGACTTTGGACTGTGGGAGGAAACCGGAGCACCTGGAGGAAACCCACGCAGACATGGGGAGAACCTGCAAACTCCACACAGAAAGGACCAGGCAGGGATTTGAACCTGGGACCTTCTTGCCGGGAGGCAACAGTGCAATACCCCGCAGAGCCATACCACCCCGCTTCTAGTAACATTTGTGTTAAAATACACATTTATAAATAAATTTGTATTGGATTGGATTGGATTGGATTTATCTTTATTATTAAATAAATGCTAAAAAAAAATTGTATTCAGTGCACTACACGTATAGGACATATTCATATGGGTCAGTGAAAGTAGCCAACCTCTGAGGAACAAAGCAGTATAAACCCATTGAAATTATCTGCTTAATAATTACCCACTGATAACAGCGATGTTCCAGACAAATGGTATTTTAATGAAGAATGCTTTAGTATATGAAGAGCATTTCGAAATACTAGCCTATGCACTTGTTACACCAGGGTCCTGGGACTGTTTCTGATATACAGAGCTGTTCTGCTGTTATTGCAGATGTGGACAGATGTGGCGTGCCTTTACAGTGAGTGTTGCCATCAAAGGGAGGTTGGCTTCACTGGTTTCATTGATTTTCCACCACATCAGAACAGCAGTCCACTCACCTCAATACGAAGTGAATGATCTTACAATGTCTGCTGCTTTGGAGCCAGCAGCAATCACCTGGAACCAGCCCTGCTTGTCTGCAGCATGAATCATTGCTTTCATACTCATGATTCAGATGTCCTCTGTGAGTTAATTTTTCACTGTCATTTAATGAGATATTGTTTGATCATGAAGTTACAGATAAATTAGCAAAATGCAAATGCATTAGAAACAAATAGCTAGATACTGAGCAGTGTGCTGTATGTGTCCTTTCCTAATTAGCAAATGTCTTACAGGGTTTGCCCTTCTTCGTCGGTGACTTTAATGGTTTTATTGTAAAGGTAATCTTTTCTTAATCTCTGTGCGACACACAGATTGCACTGCTGAACAAACGTAGGCACAATAACCATTAGGCTGTGTTTACCTGCAATTTGGGACCGCTCTTGTGGCACCACACTATTTTTATACCACTTAAGATAACTAAGTCGTGCACCTCGCCTTAGCAATTTCACCACAATATGTTGCATCGAGTTCCTAAAGAGAACTATATTAGAAACTGTCTAATTAATTGTGAAAATGTTTAATTACTATAAGCCTCGTAGTACATATACTAGATATACTGGTGTGTAATACCAAGTAAAACACTGACTATTAAAACATGGGACATATTTATGATATGACTTTTTTTATACAAAGCATTTAATACACTAATTAAAAGCGTGAAAGTGTCGTATTTGTAAAACATAGGGAATGCAAATTCACAGCCACAACTACTTGTATGAATTCTATGATGTCATAGTTTTTAATTTTGTGAAATGTTTAACATTCATGTAATGTGTAAGAAAATATTCACTGGATAAATAATTAAAGATTTAGGCTCAAGGCTGTGAGGCCATGGACTGTTGTTCCATTAATATATTGTAACCTTTCACATGCACAGTGAACAAAAATAAACTAAATCGAATACAACTAATATAATCTTCTGTCATAAACCGTAATAAAACAACAGTGCACACAAACACTGGATGTTACTAAAGAGAATCAGGAGAGATGGGTGTACATCACAGCCCGAAATAACCTTGTCCCTGCTCAGTAAAAAAAAATACAATAAAAATAAAAATACACCAGAGCCCTGAGGATCTTTGCCTACCTCAGGCAATAACAAAAACAAGATATTGTCTCGCAAATAACACCTCAAATTAACGCAGCCACATTTTGTGACACCGGTTGCCCTCATTAAGCTCGCCAGGGGCGCAGGCCAATCAAGAGAGAGAGTGCTGCTCGCGTTTCTGTCCCCGACCATTAAGGTAATTCCTGCTTAAATGCTCACTCAACTCCCTGGGCTGGTCACTGGCACAGCCTTCCGCGCCCGTGCAGAGGGGCTCCCCCGTTTGGGGATGGGGCCCCCAGAGGGTGGTGCACTCCTCACACCAGTCACATTTAATGTGGCAGGGGTGCGAGGGGGAGAGGGCCGGGGCTCCCTCAGGTGAGGCGGGTCTGCCGCACCTCCCCGCACCTCCCGTAATGATCTGCCTGACCTTTGAACACGGCCGGGCGCATGCACGCGCACACGCACGCACGCACATGCACATGCATGCACGTACCCTGGCAAGCACGCAAGCATTCGCACAATATTTCACACTTGAGCACATACCACACACACACATAAACACGCAGTAACCTGCACAGGCACACACGTAAGTAAACATGCACTCACAGAATGCATTTTCCCAAACATCACTTCTGTTTTTGTTTTTTTTCTGAAATTGCCCACATCCATACAAACACATACAGCTAATGCATACCCACCTTTTCATGGCCCAGTCTTCATAATAAAATATTCCATCATACTGTAAAGCTACCAAAAATAACAGCTCTCCCATCATCACACCCTCAGAGAAACAGAATATACACAAACTGATACATATCAAGATATTGCAACACAAATATACGAATTATTGCAACTTTCAGACACTGGAATATAGGCCGATATAGTCTTAATTACATTGCTATGAAACATCACTTTATATAAAGTTCACATATGTCTACATAGCATGACCTCTTCCACTTAAAAATAGTACACCTTGAGCACTGTTTTCTACACTGTTTTACATGTAGAATGGAAATAAACTATTTAAAAGGGCTAAATTGAAAGCAATTGAAATTCACATGTGATGAACACAGGCAGTTTCAATAACCAGATAAATATTTACGTACTGCAAACCTATTTTGCTTCCTCTGCATTTGTGCAACAAGTTGTTTATAAAGCAGAGTTGGGATTCCCTTTCCTCCCTCTGTCTTTTATATGGAAAATAGGGGTTAAGCCCTGACCCCTCCCTCTATCAATCAAATTATTTGCAATTGGTTCCCCATCTGCCCTCCGCTTTGAAACAGCCTCCATCGCTCTGTTTCGCATTAAAGAGCGATGTTCCAGGAAATGTCCAAACAATGTCACTACCACACACTTCTCCATACTCCTGGGTGTCATAAAACCGGCGACATCATAGACCCCCATTAATGAGGCTTCGTGCTACTTCCCTCCTTCAGCTAGAGTAATTAGCTGTGCGTGTGTGTGTGTGTGTGTGTGTGTGTGCATGAGAGAGAGAGAGAGAGAGAGAGAGAGAGAGAGAGAGGGGGAGAGCAAGTGACAAAGGACATCTGCATAACCATAAATGCTCCTGGCAGACCACAGTCAGATTTGTACCACCCCATTTGCTCTTGCCAGTATTTATGCTGGAAAGTGTTTTTGATACAGTCAGATACAGGGGCACATGCACACAGTATACTGCAATCTTATGTTCCTCTTCAGGCAGCAGCAGTCATTACGAGTGGCTGAAAACAAAACTAGAGTCGCCAGGTGAGACCAGTTCTCTACTTCCATTTTAATTAGACTCAATTAGATAATTGCACAGGAAGAATAAGAAATAAAATCTGCGCTCGTTGATGTACACTGGGCTAAACACTGGCTTAAACACATTAAGGCTGAGATATATTTTTGCAGCTTTTTTTTTGCAGTTTGAAGCTTTAATATGCATGCCATACATGCAACAACTTTATACATTTTTAAGGTTCTGTATCACGTTTTTAAAAGAATAGTCCAAGAAGCACGCCCAGCCCAGACATGTCCCAAAAATGTATATTTTTAAAAAGGCCATACACACACAACACATCTTCTGCCAGGACGGACTCAATATTCAGCTGACATGCCTATTTTTGCCTTACAATAAATACAAAATGTATGAATCATTCATGTAACATCAAATTTAAATCTACTAATAATCAAAAATCTAAATTGTCACTAATTTCAAGTGATACTGATAGGAAATATCCACAAAAACAGTTTGGGTTCTAAAGATACAAAGTTTTAAGTTACAAAGCGTGCCTGGCAGTACTTGGATTCAGAGTGGACACATGTACAGTATCTTGCTAGAGTCAGGCTGAATTGGATTCCCTCCAAAATAAAGTGGATGCAAATGGATTCAAATACACTGCCTGAATATAACTGATTTAATGTGTATACAGTGTTACAGTACATGAAGAATTCTAGAAAACAAATGGATTTAGTAGTGTGATGTAAATCCATTTGTCTTCTAACATTCTGATGACAAGGATTTACTATGTGATGTCCTGAGCTGGACCCTCAGTTCCAGGAATGAAAACTGTCTGAATATGGATAAATCAATTCATCCTGTCTCTGTCAGAAAGGCAGTAGTGCAGCACAAATCAGTGACACTCCACTTCAAAAAAATCTATCCTTGCTTGAAGTCCAACCAAACTTGACTATGTCCTCTAACCTATCACTTCCCCTGTAGCTTGTGCTAATAAGGCAAATTTACTCAACCTCAAATTTAAAAAAAGCAACGTGCAGTACACCACTGCACATTCACGCAGCATGCTACATTACAACTGGCACATATAAATAAAAATGCCACAAATGTTAACTCAGTGTGGTTGACAGAGAAACGTGTTAACAGCATAGTAGAGACTGTGGGTGTCCTGAGAGATTTGGACAGCATGTCTGGCATGGAGTGACTCACAAACGGTATGGTGCTTCGGGGAACAATGACAGCAACATTGTTGTGTCATTTCCTAGCATTATGAATTATTCAGTTCTTTGTGACTTAAGGGGTATGAAGGGAAGTCCTTAATTCTCCCTGTAGGGAACTGGCTATAGCTAGTTATTTAAAGTTTTAAAACTTATTTTTACATATTTGCTAAGCAAGCACCCTTACCCAGAACAACGTACACAAATTACATATATTACAGGCATTTAGCAGAAGCTCTTATCCAGAGCAATTTACACAACAATTACAGCTTTGTTCAAAGGAACAAAAACATTGTTGGACCTGGGAATCAAAAGTGCAGTTCTCTAACCATTATACTACACTGCCGCAATATAACTCATTTTAATTGCTGGTTAGGTTCCTCGTTGGTGGGTAAAATCAGAATGCTTCACCTCAGATCTGAACATGCAATCTTTGGGTTACAATCCCACTTTACTGTTGACAAGTTACTGTCGACAAAATTAGCTTCATACCTTTTATTGTTACTGTGGTACATAAAGCCCTAAAAAGCCTCAATCATGGTGGACCTACAGGTCCTCAAAATTTTGAGTGTTACTTTTTAAAGATGGCTGCTGATTTTATTGCTGGAATATTGAGACATTTTTAGCCTCATCTGGAAGTCTGCCCTAACCAAATATTTCCTAACTTTGTTAAAAGGTGGGGAAACTACAGTTTTAAACAATTACAGGCCTATTTTTAAACTGCCACATATTGACCAAGAATCCCTAATGAGCAAACAGAAAGCCTAGAGAGTGAACAGCTGAAATAAATTTTATATTCCGACAATATTTTATCTGGTTATCAGTCAGGCTTTCGCCAAACAGCATAGCACAAATACAGCAGCCATAAAGGCGCTGAATGATTTTACTGAGTCTTTGGACAAGACACATCGTTGTGCAGCTTTGTCTATAGGTCCGTTTATGGTATTTGATATTGTCAACCACTCCAAATTGAGGAGAAGCCTTCTTAAAATTGGCTTATCAGAACAAGCAGTTGACTGGTTTGATAACTACCTTGCTGACAGATCGGCGTGTGTCCAAATAAATAAGTTCTTAATGTATCCGCAGGGTACACCAACAGGCTTATTAACTCATGATGGTCTTTCTTGTTCATATTGAAACTGGTATTGCTTTTCATTATGATGCAAGAAAGAAGCTGGTTGCTGTTACATTCTTGCCACTACTTGATTATGGTGACTTGTATACGAATGCTTCAGCTCAGTGTCTGAGATCATTAGATCGATTTATCATAGTGCTTTGTGGTTTATAACTAATGGTGATCTTATGACTCATTATTATTGCATGCTATGGTTGGATGAACATTTGTAGACTAAGTCACTGGCTGACATTTATTTATAAAGCCATCTTTGGGATGCTTCCATCATCCTTATGTCTTTACTCTTTATGACTCAGAACAATGGATCTTAGTACAGTCTGAGGTCCCAAGACTTGTCGGTTTGCTGTACCTTAGACTCAAACTGAATTGGGTAAAAAAAAGAACATAGGGTTGTTGCCCCATCTCCTTGGAATGACTTGCAAAAGGACTTAAAACTGACGTATCTAATATCTCTTTGGAAATTTATTTTGTTTTTTTATTTCTTGTGATGTGTTGTCTTGATATGTAATGTCATGTGATGCCCTGCTATCTGCAACAATGAGATTCAATTGTGTTTTTTACCTACACCACACCATCACCTTCTGCTCAGACACAGTTCCCCAAACGAATAGTTCAGCTGTACAGCCATCACATATACGCCATCTTTGGAAGGGACCCCCATGCCTGCCATTCATTTCAAATGGCTTGGCAGTGGAAAGTGGGCCCTGGGTGACGGGCAAGCTTGAAGCCTGGAGAGTATCCCAGAAGCACTCAGTGCCGGGCGTTCGCATGTGGAACGAAGAGGAATTCCGTCGCTCTTCAATTTGTCATCTGAAGGACTGTCTTTTATTGATGGATTTCTAGGTCATTGGCCCTTTGTGCCGCTCAGTGGATCTGAAAGGGCCCCCAGATGGGTCTCCTCAGATGGTGCCTATTGTGGCCACCCTTCCATCGTACCTTACAAATGAAATCAGTATGAGCCATTAGCCTGTCTGGGATTGTTTTAGGGGGCAGGCACATCTCACTGCAATGAGAACAAATTCCAGGATATACCAGGCATTTCAACAATTGCAGCATAGGCACGGTTCAGAGAAAAAAAGACACTGCTCATTTTGATATAAAACTCAACTTGGTTTTACAATAGAAAAGAATATAAAAAATTGTGAGAGTTGTATTGGTTATTATATTTACAGAGCAACTGCCAAAAAAATTGAATTAAAGATTGAAGTTGAGATTGTATTGAACTAAGAATTAGTATACTGAGCTTCTTTACAAATCAAATTCAACCAAGATGAAACAATTATCTCTTTCTTCCAGTGAAGTGCTAATTTAATCGATATCTAAAGTCTGCATCTCGTCTATGTACTGTTGGAAAACAATGGAAGTGCATAGCACAAAGACCACACAAAAAGCCTGCAATTAGTATTTAAAATGTACAAATGTCTTTGAGTACAATAATCAGTACTAACACGTATACGTTACACAAGCCACACTATAATCCTCTCCAAGAAGCTAAATAGACAGTGTCATGTCATTAAATGGTAGTTTTCCATTACAGCACTGATCAGGTTGAAGCAGTCTCTTCTCATCATAGAAATGTAATTATTAGAGTGGCTGTACTCATTAAATACAATGAATCAATGCATGCCTTTTGAATTGCCATTTTGAACAAGAGTTAATAAGTGGTCAAATTCAAATACTAGAATGTAGCTTTAATAGTTACAACTAGATTTGTAGTACATATAATTCAATAATATAGCTATGGCCTGTGTATTGGCTACATTTCTGATGAACATTTGCTACAGCAGACAGACAGATGAATGGTGCTATTACACAATTTGGAAAAATGTACAAACATGCATGTGATACCAGAGCATATCATTTTTTTTTTAATTACATTTTTATAATTTAATCATAAGCAATAATTGCCATGTATTCTGGGCCATATTTGCTCAACACAGGTAACACATTAATTGTCGTCTTAAGAACCACCTCCTATCTACTGACTAAAGACAGTATGCTCTATCTAAGCATGTACAATTCTGTGATTAACATGAAATGCAGACAGCTGCTCTCTGGTTCTGGCAATGCTACTGTGAAACCTTAACTCCACAGAGTGCATGATTATGGCTTGTAAGGGGAACATGAAACTTCCCGTACTGCACTAAAATAACCTCTAATTTTGAGCATGAAGAAAGTGAGTGTTTAATCTCTGTTAAGAGATGTGGGAGTACGTCCAATTCAATGGCATACTGGGAGAACAGGAAGAGAGATCTGCCAATGGGGAAAACGTCTCGTGTTTCAGTTGACCTTGATGTGTGTGAAGAAAATACAACCTCATTTATCAAAAAAACCTGTTTGCAGTAGTTTCCACAGCTGTGCAGTATACTGGTAAGGGAACTGAGCTGGTAACCAGAGGCTTCCAGTTTGAATCTCAAGTACAATACAGCTTTTGTACTTTAGATTCAAACTTAGAAGCTTGAGAAGTCATTTGCCTAAATTGTTTCAGTAAATCTGAAGGGGAATAATATAATATGCTCACTGTCAGTCTACAAATTAAACAAAGCACTTCATATCTACAATATCGCAGGTGGATAAGCTACAATGAAAATGTGTTGGCAGACTGAGTAAACCAATATTTCAGCTATTCATAAATAATAATAGAAATATCAGTTCTAAAGGAGAGACATTTTCCACAAAAAACATTAGGGACTCGTTACATTGTTCCATAGTGGCCTAACAAAGGATTATCCACAACAGGCACAAAAGGCAGGCTATTATATTTGGCTTACAAGCAAACACAACTGGGATGAAGCAAGCAAGGAAACCAGGAAAGCTACCTATCTTTGCTCACTAAAATATTGTAGGCTACCTTGAAATCAGATACATGCCACAGTTAGTTAAGTTATCTATGGCTACACATTGTGCCATTTGTTTTCTACACTGCTGAATACCATAGTCACACAGTCTCCTAGAAAGCTATCGAGACAGCTAAGTCCACTTTATGTATATGGTTAATGAGCTCAGTCATGGCATGGCTCAGTCAGATTCTTTCGAAGGGCAACCCAGAGTAAACTTTCAATTGTCTGAGCAACAGCAATAGTTATTTGGCCTGCAAATATTGTCATTTGGTCTCCCCTGTGCTAAACTGCATCAAAATTGCAGCTTTAACTTTTAAATGGAAAAAAAATTTCCATGCAAAATGAAGCAATTATTTGAGAACAAATATTGAATTTTACCAATCAAGTATTTGTGGCTAATACTGAAAATTCAACTGAAGCTATGCATGAATGTCCTAATCTGTTATAATATTTAATATCTAAATTGCCTTTTGGCATATGGATTTCATTGGGATATACTGATCAGTAGTCTGAAGTATTTTCCCCAGAAATGATTGTTCTGGGGAGCATGCTTTTGAACCACCCTAGAGGGTTGCAGTTCTTAGGGTCTGTTGATTTCATCCCCCCAATATTCAAACTAAAGTTACACCATTGGGCAAGGTACTGAATTTTTTTTTTTTTTTTTCACATGCACAAAGAATATACTGTAGGTCTATATATCTAAAATCCATCTGTATATCAATGTGTTGAGAGAAAACTAATCCCAAGTTAAATTCAGCTTTAGCCAATGTGTTGGCAATTTTAGCTACTGTTACGCAGCAAGCTCTGATGGAAAACTTGTAGTAAAGTAAAGAAATGTTCCAAGTTACACACCATTTGTTTTCTCCTCATAAAACCATATACAGTATGTCTGTGTTATATAAAAAGAGACACTATAGTATGACATTAAAAATACTTTTTAGTTTGTCATTTTCTAAGAACATTACCGTTCTTGTAAGCAGGCTAGCTGAACTAACTGGGTGTGATAGACTTCTGTAGCTAACATTTTAGCTAGCCAGATTGTCACAAGTCAGATGTCTCTTTAGCTAAAACAATTAAATAATCTCATGTTTAATTGACTATGTTTTTTTTAATTTTATTTTATAATTCCTCATCATTTATTGACTTTCCAAGAAGACTTTGTGCTGTCAATATGATGTTGAGCATTATCAAGCATCCAATTAATCATATCAGTCTGACTGTATGAGTCCAGTATTTTAAAAATAACCATTCTAAATGATTCATCATTTGAATCATTTATAATGGTTATTGAATTATGATCTCATGGTTTGAAATGGCCTCATTTTATTGTTCTTTTCTTTTGGTTAACCAAGTACTGTAGAGTAGGTGGACTGAAATAATGATAGCCAATGGCTAGTGTTGCTTATTTCCTCTGACTTGACCATTGTTGGCCAAGGGGAACGTTGCTTGAAATGGCTTCTGCATTTCAATATGTGATGTCACACATCCAGTTTTAAACAGAAGAGCCCTAAAACAAGTGAATCACAGTGACATCCAAAGGCAGGGCCCTGAGTATGCCTGATCTGTTTACTTATTTCCCAATACAAATAATAAAGTTGCTAAATAATGCTTCCATTACCACTTTCAATTTCCATTATAAAATGCAGCAATGTTAGATTTAAAATGAATGTATTAAAGCTTTGATATTTCTGAGCAGGATAGAAAGTAAATTATCATGTAATGAACTAAAGCCTCACTTCTGAAGCGGTTTTCACATGATTGTCTCATAAACAATTGTATTCTTGTAAGTGTTTTTATAAATTCAATGTTTCACTACACAAGCTTAGTGAAGCTGTATGGCCTACTTCTTATGTTTGCAAGAACAGTTTACATTTTAGACCCAATAATATAGATTCGTGGAAAATAAAAACATAAATAAAAAGGTTTTGTTTCATTGCTAGGTCCACACACCTTCCACCAGCAACCAATGCAATGGACCTTAATTGCTACTATGGCATTCGATCCGCCAGAGAGGCGGATTGGTCTCGGCTGCGCCGGCTGATGGAGAGAGCACACGCACCTGGGTTGCGTTAGCTAATCAGCCCAGGTGCTTAAAGGTGTGCTGCTCTCCACAATTCGGGGCTGAGACCAGGAGCTAACACAGTTATGGTTTGTTTCATTTTATTTTTGGAGTGTTGTTAGAGCACAAAAGACAAAGAAAGAAATTCTCAGCTGGGATGCTGGAGGAGCTGGACCTGGCCGGGAAGGCGGGTCAGGTACAGAGCAGGGAACTGAAAAGTTGCTGCTCTGTTTTACTTTTTGTCTTTTTGTTAATTCAGCTTGTTAATTCAGCGCACTCTCCATGCAACAGACAACGGTGTTGCCTGGTACTGCCGCATCTCCCTCCCCGGGGTGTCACGCTTGGCGTGTAACGGTTACATTTTACTATGATTCCTTTACTAGAGTAACAACACGAAATATCAAAAGCAAAATATACAGTCTTTAATTTTTTACAAAATATTAAACAAACAAATCTGTCAAAGTGCTTATGTAGGTCAAAATCTGACCCAAACTCAAAGGGGAGGCAGTGAGACTGAGAAAATGCAAAAAAAAAAAAAAAGACTATTTATATGACTATCTATCAACAATGTCCATTTTTATAATTCAGTAACTTCACTGTTGATGGCAGTCACAATGTGGAAGGATCAGCTCCTGCACATGAAAGAAAAGTCAGGTTTTTCCAGCATCATATGGTGGTTGTAACTGCAGCTGCTGTCCATTACAAACAATGACATTTGCTAATTAATACTAGTGTTGGCATTGGCCAATATTCCATTTGATATGGTTCAGACAGCCAATTTATTTGGAAATATTTAATTTCAGTGGTAGCCTAATCTTTGTTATACATCTATTTTATATAAAACGTAATTGTGGATTATTATATAAAAATCATTATGAAGCATATGTAACACAATATAAAATGAAATGCAATGAAAACAAAGCCCATACACCATACCATATCTTTTATTCACCTTATTACCAAGTCAGAGGTTTATTGGAACTGATCTCAAATAGATCCCATAGATGTATCATTTTTGTGTGTCCCAGTGACAAACACTGAATAAAGTTTTTTCATAAATAAATTCTCACCATGTACTGACCAGCAGATGGCAACGGTATAAGTATTTGAGTGCTTTGAAACAGTTAAACTTTTCCAAAGCAAATGGATCAATTACTCAACGCTTTATGGGGCATCTTTACTCCCATCCGTAATAGCATGTTGCAGATCTACCCGATTACTTTAATTGTCACTGCTCTGACTACATTGTCATGTTGCGCAGGATAGTCTCCTCATTTAAAATGCACATTTTTCCAGTTTGTCAGCTTGTAAAAGTACATGTCCATTTACGTCACTGTAGTGTGCACATTGTTGTTTTCAGTTTTATAACTACTGTAATTATAATTTCTACTTGTAAATTGTCTTTCCTTTATGCTGATTGTTACCTTCCCTTGCTTTGTGGAGTCTGTGTGCCTGTCTCAATCTTGCAGGTGGAGCTGATTGAGGGCTTGATTGCCTGATGATGCACACCTGCCAGCCAAGTGCATAAAGCCTGAAGATACCTTATCTCAGTTGAAGATGGCTTTTAGAGATTTCTTTTAAGACTCGTTTTGCGTTCTTGTATTTTCACAATTGCAGCGACTGTTTTGGTGTCTGTTTATGTTTTGTGTTGGTACTTTTCTGTAGTAGGTTGCAGGTGGTCAGGAAGTTTCTTTTCTTGTTTTTACACATTTGTAAATAGTCAGGCCAGAGTAGGAAGAAAATTTGCAGGGAGACGCACACCTTCTTTGTCCTGGTAGTTAAGTTTTTAAAACTGTGCTTTCTTTTAGATAAGGAGTAGTCTAGCTCTGGTCTGTTTTCTGCCTGGAACATCTTGTTAACCTACACATGTTAATGTTCTTTTTTTTTTCATTAATGTTTGTAATGAACCTTATCTTTTTGTTATCGTATGTACGTTTTGAATCCTTGTTTGTGGCATTTGTGTTACTGTCCATTGTAGTCCCTGTTATTAGAACTCGGGCTGGCTTTTGGGACGTAACACTGATGTAGAAAAACTGTTTTGTGGGTGATGAACACTTAAATATGGTAGGCTGTTTTAAGTCCCGCACATGAAATTAAACAACCTGCCTCTTTGACCTGTGTCTTTGACCTAGCTGATGTGGAGTTTATGTAGAGAATTTGGAAAGTGGGTGTTGGGGAACTCTAACAGCAGAAGAATAATGGTGAGAAAATATACTGAGGATACTGCAAATGTCTAGATCATTGTTGGTATGATGTGAGGTAATTATTCAAAAGTTAGACACATGAGTTGCATAAGTCCACAGTGCAACCAAGGAGATGTAATTTTAAATATTAGTGATCCACATTATTAGTGCTATATGTTGTATTTAATTTACTTTGAACAACTGGAGAATGTTGATCTCTGGCAGTCTACATAAATAACATTGGAGCCTGCACTGAGCAATAGAAAATAAAATTATCACTATTGACATCATGGGCAGTAATCTGAGGTCCTTTCGGGATATATGTCATTTTACACTTTTGTCTCTTTCCCCTCTGTTGCCGCTGTATAAATCAAACCATCTGTCTGTCTCTGTCACCAAGACCAGCTCCACATTGCCTTTGATTCAATAGGCCACAGATGGTTAAGACAAGAAAAATTGATACCAAATTGATTTCTTTGTTTCACTGCATGCTCATTTTCCATGTAATCCTGGATTAAGATTGTGGCGTTGCCAGACAAAATACGGTGAGGCTGGGAATTGCCGATCCCACGCGGCCTGTTCTAACCACAAAAACGCGGCTGGCGATGAGAGATTTAATCTACAAGAGCTGGCTGGAAACGGGCAGCTAATTTTGAACCAATCCTATTTGATTCTCAGCGGTCCCCTCCGTACACAATGATAACCCCCATTGTGACACGTAGCACCCAGTGCAGAGCAGGATACAGAGAATCAGACAGCTGCATATGGACACTCCCTTGATATCACTCATTCGCCGTGTAATCTTATTATGCAAAGTCTTAATCTTCACCTAATGCCCCAAGAGTCAAAATGCATGGTGGTCATGTTTTGTGATCCCTACGCCATTATTTTAAGCAGAACTGGGACTTACGGGGCGTCCCCAAAGGCTGTTGGGAAATCGGGAGGGGAGGGGCGGGAGGGGTTTGCACTTTTGGGAGACGAGATTGGCAGTAGGTCTTGGCCAGGATTAAACTAGATTCGTAGCACAGGGAATTTTCAAACAGATGTATTATTGGACATGGGAATAAGGGGCCACCAGTGCGGCGGAAATTGGATCATGATTGGCCTTGGTGGCGAGGTGGCAGCAGCTGCCCGTGGATTTCGCCCCCTTTCAGGTGACACCGCCGCCAGTCAATCGGAAAGGGCCGGGGATGGAAAAGTGGCCGCCGAACATTTTGATTTTTGGTGAGGTTTAGCGGACGGGTAATGGGATTAGGTGTAACACCTCGGCGGCAGGGAGAGCCACCTGGCGCTACGACTGGCCGCGGACGAGACCCTAATCCCTTCCCATCTCTGGGATGTCATTCAAAAAACTCAAAAGTGATTTCTGCCGCGCTTGCTGTAATTAATGCCATCAACGGGGTTGACCCGAAGAAAGGGAAGAACTCATTGCCCATCGATGGGCGAAACAAGCTGGCTGGGGAACAAATTTACAGTCAGAACGGAGGGGAGGTCACTGCGTTTGTTCTTGAATGGCTTATTTTATCCATTTGATAGGATGTGATGCTAATGAATATTTAGTGCAAATTTCACCCAGTCTCACAGGGGATATTGAGAGGAAGAGATAACACTCCATCCATCATCAGCAATTACATTAGGGATATGTTTATTCAGAAAGCTGTTAGATTCACTTACCTGACTGGTAATTGGCTTTGGGGTAATAATCTGCCAGTGTAGTTAAATGGGAAAGTAACTTTGATATTATCAGTGTGGTTGATGTTCTGATCATCTGTCACATCATGGCAAATAGTATGCATTTCAGAGTGACAACCCCATCAAAGCCTGTGGATCTGCTTTGGGTCAGAAATACTGAAAGAAATTTGCGAGCTGGTTGACTGAACTGTCCTTTCTTTTTCTTGATTGGGGAAATGTTTTGATACACTGAACATTTGTTTTTCTGTGAATCTGTTGTGCCAGTGTTTGAAGGTTATTCATTGGCTGCTTCAGCTTATTGAAGGGTTTGTGAATTCTGCAATCCCAACTCTCTAACCACTGGATGAGGTCAGTTAGCCTATTTCACTTCTGGGCATGCTTGAGCAGATGTGGAGCCAAATCACTTTCTCTGTAGCTCTAACAGTGGAATCTTATAGCAAGATTATGTGCTCTGTCCATCAGAGCACTAATTCTGCAAAATAGCAGCCATGGTTTAGATTTTGTAGTTTTCCAAAAGTCATGGAAAATTGGGTGTGTACAATCCAGCAAGTTAAGGATGTAAATCCTATCTTAGCCTGAAGGTGATATCCAAAGAGTAACTTGGCTGGTAGATTAATTTAATGATGATTATAATCCATTGACAAAATAAAAATAAGCATATTTTCCTTCATTGGCTTTAAACCAACACCTACAGCATCTACTTGACTGTCACTTCCTCTGGTGGGACCCTAGACTGTAGAAAAAGTATGGACCAAATCACTGTGACAACACCCATTGTCTTTCCATGGGCTTGGTGAAAAGCATTTTGAAACCACAAATGTGCAGATTTTGAGCGCCACCATGCTGTATAAATTGAAGCAAAAGACTGCATTGGGACCAATGGCAGACCGGAGGGTGGTGTTGTGCCTGCTATCGCTATTGGAACCTTTCACAGGCCAGGTGGAGGGGCTACTATCTATTATAGTTTCAGTATAGCAACTTTTTAGCAACTTGCACATAAACGTCTTCAAAAATTCAGGGTTGAGGAATTTACTGTGTATTTTATCTTGTAGAACAAAACGTGAAACTCTCTTAGGCTTATGCTAACCACAGACCTTATTTTCGACAGAAAATGAAATCCCTATGAGAAAAAAGCATTGGAAATCTAACGAGGGAACCCAATGGTGGAAGAAACTTCTGAGATGGCCTACAAAAAGACATCACTGTAACACTTCAATGTTTCATTCAAGACAACTCAGAACTCAAATATTTCTGGGAAATTTCCATCTTCTGATGTCACTGCGTTCACACTGTTTTGCTCAGAAAAAAAAATGGGTTCCCGCAGGAAGGGAGTTTATTAAATGAGTTAATTCAGTGACACTGAAACAATGTTAGGCTGTAGTAGTGTTGAAATGTAAATATGATCTCACTATCAGATGTCTCGTTATTTCATCTGCAGCATTTATTTCTGGGCAAAATAACATTTTCTAGCTAAGATGGCTAGCAAAAAAAAGTGGCTGATTAATATTGTGACTTTTAAATTTCACAAATTAATTATTTTTAATTTTCATTTCTTGCCACGAACTACGAATGTCATCATTTTTCTTACTGTGACATCACCAGTGCTGAGGTCAGAAAAATCAGACCACTGAAATGAATTTTCCGACTTATAATTCCAGGTTGAACGACTGTTCAGTTTGTTTTTTTCACAAGTCAGATCTTGTTTTTTTTTTTTTTTAGAAGTTCTGAATTGTCTTAAATGTAGCATATCCACCAAATTAAGACAATTCAAATAATCAAACCAACTTGATCGATTAAAATATAATTTAAACACCGAAAAAACACTGAAATGTTGGTTAATTGCTCGCTTTTTTAACTTTATTTTACTCTTATTTTACTTAGATGTCGAACTTTTCCAATTGTTCTTTTATTTCACTATGATTTTATGGTTACTCTGGTTATGGTTACTTAATCAGTTTGCACTAGTAATTTGAGGTTCGACCGAGATTCTAAACAGATATGGATGAATGAGAGCGGATTTGAGGTAAGACTCATTTGTCTGAATTAATTGTCGAATTATTTGCAGCCTAGGAATCAAGGTGGTTAGCTTCATGGCCTAAAGAGCTCAGTGTTAGCTCGGTGGTGTGTAGAATCATATTGTTTTAATTTAGTGGTCTGTAGAATCGGTTGTCTAAATATTACTCAGGTAGCATCCTGAATCGCACTGAAACTGATCCTTCATGGAAGGATAAGTGCGATATGTATTGCTGGCAATACATATCACACTTGAGTACAGCTGCAGCGCCCCACCTGGGAAGTGAACCTACAACCTTAGAGCTACAAGGCCATTTTGCAAACCATCATACCACACTGCCACGCCTACATGGCTGACATTTTTATGTTGTTAAACATCTCAGAGCTGCTTTGTCACAGGACTGGGACAAGGATCTGAGGGTGGCAGAATGCCTTGTGGAGTGCAGATTGGGTTACAAGACTTGACAGGTGCACAATGACCTGTGCCAGCAGACACCAAAAGCTTCACAACAGAGATGAATTTCCAGGTCTCAGCAATGCCACTAGACCCACGTATATGGAACAACAATACATTCACTCAGTAAGTATTGTGACTCAGAACTGGAATAGCATTCTCAGACAAGGAAGCAAATAAAACAAACAAGAAGTGTTTCAAGATTTAGCATATTTCTTCCCGTTGAGTACAGAAGTAATTTCTGTTATTTTAGTGTCAGAGGTATGATGTCACTCGGTATGATCTTAGCAGTCAGAAACCGGAACAATGTAGAATGATAAAGCATATTGTAGTTATGAGAAAATGTTGCCTGCCAGTTTGTCACCGTTAAAAAATCCATGTCCAACATGGAAAACATAAAACGAAGGTGAGTGCGATTTCTCGTCTCATAGTTTTGCAACCCTTTGTCTGCTCCTATTTTAATAAGAGAGGTGACACCTGTGGTTTACTCTGAAGTCCACCTTTGTCAAGCTAACACCCTTGGACTAGGGGCAATTACATTTGTGGCCCCGTCCAAAACAGGGAAGCTACTTTAAAGATCTCGGGAAGGGTTGGGGGGGGTTCAGTGGGGGGTGTTTTCATTCTTTTGTCCTGAGGAGATTAAGTCTGGGTTCAAGGGGAAAATGGTGAAAAAAAGTATTCATATTCATTTGAAAGACTGCCAAGCCCCTTCCTTCAAATGTGAGTTTCTCTTTCAGGGAGCCTTTCAAAGAGACCTGCTAACCTGCAAGACGATCTGCCAAATTCTCACCCTCTTGGTTCATTGTTCCTGCTTCACTATCAAGTTGCAGATCCCATTCAAAGACAAACCATTGCACTTGATGTCCAATAAAATGACAACCATCATTGAAATGTGAGGACATGAATAGCCGCTTTGTTGTTGTACTTTTCCTTGACTTGAGGCACTGGATTGCATTTTGGGCCTTTGTCACTTCGAAAGCATTCTTTGTCAAGTATTTTTCAGGTTAATTGACATATACGTTGGGAGTTAATCCAAGTCATAAAGTTCCATACAGTCCTTTATTATAGTTGGAATTTGTTGCAATCAGATATTGTGAATGTAGACCAACTTGATATTCATTTGCATTGTAAATTTAGAAATTAAATAAATAAAGCTGCCTGTTTGTTTATTTTGGAATGCAGGGGCCTACTGTATCTCAAGCTGTCTTCTGAAGTGCGTCCTCTTCACTCTGCAGTCTGACTCACTGCTCTCTGCATCAAAGCTTAACACTTCAAGTGCAGCTAATGCAGATAGGCCACAGGAGCACGCTGGCCAGAGAGGAGAAGCCTAACTGAAACCCTCCATCCCGGTTCACCCTGCTGGGCTCCTGGACCTGTTAGTACTGGCATGGACAGGAAATAATTGGGGTTTTTAAAAATTATAATCATCTGGCAAAAAAATACATTGCACTATTTTGTTCAATGGATTGCTAGACAGTTGGGAATGAGAAGCTTTCCATCTCTCTGTACTGACTGGGATCGGTCAGGGGTAACAAACAACAAGCCATTAGCTTTTTTTCTGTTTTTTTGTTGGGAGGGAGGTGAGATTTTTGTCAAAAAGATGGAAGTCATTGAAACCATCAAGGAGGATTTCCTGTTCCTACAATGTATGCATGCATATGAAGCCTGAGTGAACACAGCATTATGATATGTTTATCACAGTACTGTCTTAATGGAATTCATTTGAATTTAAATGAGTTAAGGGCGCTGAGGAGAGGGGGAGTTTCCTAACAAAGTCAAAGGTGAATATATTTTTAGTTCATTAATACCAGTACCCACTTCATAAATATGGCAGCAAATTTTAAAATGATTTGTGACAAAAACAATATGGTGCCACAATAATGCAGATGCTCTAGCAGTGTTTGTTATTGAAGGGATCCTGTTCTGGAGTCCTGCAGTCAAGAGATATGCATTTTTGCTCTTTCGCTCAGTCCGTCGACCAAGGTTGCCAGAAGCTGGAGAGGACAGTCCATGCATAGGCCACGAGGGCCATTATTACAATGTAAAGTGTTGTTGATCCTGTCCGCACATATAGGAGGCTGAGAACTTAATTAGAGCTTTGACAAGCCTACTCTCCTAAAGTGATGAGATTATTCATAATTGATGTCACAGTCGATTACGGTTTGGTCTGTTGCGAGCCTGCTGGCAGGTCTAGCCTTGGTTCAGACCCTGGGATGTTGATGAATGCGGGGGTTTTGGCCCCTACCCATGCTGCTTCTGTGAGGAGAGGCCAGACTTTAGCAAACAGCCTAATGACCCTGTTTGATGTCTAATAAACCCATGACCCGGTACCGTTGCTCTGACCTCTCCTATCTCTCCACACGGAGGAGGGAATACAACAACAAAAAAAGTTGTCATTAACTGGGGTAGGGTTGGGGAGCGAAAGTGTGGAGGCGGCTTGTGACTTCATTATCCAAGGGAAAAGTGTCATTGTTATTTACATGCAAACAAAGTTAACAAGAGGTTATGGAGCCTTTTGCTTTTGAATGCAGATATGGGGAATGAATGGGGTGAAGCACATTCACTGCTCTTTTCTTTTTTGTTATGTGCAGAGGCATAGAAAAGGCATGCATGGCTGTAAGGGGTAACAAGCTCTCCAAACCCTCATTTCAGGGTTTTCTACTGGAGGTCCTATAATTACAACAATATGTCACAAAAAGAAAGTTTCACTATATGAAGCCAAGTTACTTCAAATACAAACCATTTGCAGAATTGCCAGATGAAAGCCTGACAGTCAAAAACAAAGAAAGGATGCAACAAATGAATCACTAAAAATATTTCCATGAGATATTATCAGATGTTCTCTGAGTGCATCCTTATGATAGACTAAGTATATTTGTTGTATGTGTAGGCCTATCACATCTTGGCAGCACCTTTTGTGAAGCTGGGAGAGTGTTGACTAGCATGTGTGTCCTTCAGAATGCAGGCAGTCAGTCACTGCTCCTTTTCTGTCTTCAGTCCAAAGGTAGAGCACTGTAGTCACTGCCCCACAGGACTGCTTCCTGTGCTGCTGGAGGTCTGATCATGAGCCTGATCCACCAGAGGTGATGCTAATGGGCAACAAGGTGGGGGAAACCCTGCCGACTGAAACCCTCTCTCCCCGTGCGCATATATGGACAATCATGCATCCACCTGTGGGACGTCCTGCCACAGTCACCACTGAGATGGACAGGATTTGATGCTTGATCAAGGAGCACATCACTGCAATACAAAAAAATTGTTTTGGCAAGGTAAACCGCCCCAGTGACTTATTTCAGATATTTTGACAACTTGAAAAATTATTCTGTTGCCATCATTACAGAGAGTATCACTTAAAATGTGATTTATGTGTTTCTGTTCTCTGTTATGTGTTCAGCAGTTCATGCTGGACAGCTAACTGTTGTGGAGGTGTGAGCCGGTTGGCACTGATGTTATGGGCTCCTGCTGGAGCAGAACAGTGAAGGCTCTACGCTACCAAACTAAAATAGGTATTCAGATATAATTAGAGGTTCTGGAAGGTGTTCCTATATAATTAAAGCACTCGTACTTTTCTAAGCCCGTGAAATGGCTCCTGCTGGGAGAGAAATCGATCTAAGAAAGCCACCCAAACAAAGCAAAAAAGAGAGGAATGATTCATGTTAGTTTAATGTTTTTTTAAGTTATTAATTTCAGGTTTACCTTTCGTCACTCTTGTGGTAAAACAAAGCTTTTTCAGCCTTCAATATTTCAAAGGTTACCATGGCAGTTGAAAATGTTATGATTTCCATTTAGCTCTGCAATATTTATAAGCACTAAAAGCAGCACGGAGACAGGCACAAAAATGCCTCTATTGAATGTATTTTCTCACTCCATTGCCAGGGAGAAAGGGTTTGTTTCATCACAGCCCATGACCTGTAATCAAGGTCAATTGTGTGAGTAAAATGTGGTGGCAAAAAAACCTGCACTGTGAATCAGAACTGTTTTCCACCAACCCAACCAAGTGACTTTAGCATCACCAACAGCATGACCGTGCTATCGGTGTGGTACTGTAAGCATTGGAACATCATGCTGATTGGTAGCATTGACTGTTAGCTCTTTTCCTGATTTTCTCTTAATGAACAGAATTATGATTCGGAGTTATACTGACCGTGGGCGTTTGTCATCCTATTTTTATCATGACTATTTATTTATTTATTTATTTACTAATACACTGGCAACCTGTATATGTGGATCTGAAATAAGATCATTATGATGAAATCAGTCAATTGAGGGAACTAATGGGTGACTTTTTCTCAAGGGCTATGTTTATCTGTTCACTTGTCAGCCGCAACTGAGGTCATCTGCTCTGTGTGTGCACATACCCAAGGTATTGAGTCCCGTTTAAAAATAATTTTTTCCTTCCATCAAAAGGAACCTATTGAAATGTTTACTTTTTAAAATTGATCTTAGTCTTCTGTTCCCCGGATGATCACAGAAACACATGTACTGTAACGCACACATGGCTGCTGGTTAGCTTAGCATGTCCTGCGGCACCTAACCTACAATTCAAAGGCGCTGAGCACGTGTCCAATGGAGAAGCCGCGAGACCTGAAAAGTTGCCCACAGATGGGCTAAGAATGATGTACACACAGTGAATTTCCAAAGTGGGTCAGGCAGCCCAGGGAAGACCTAACAAGCTGCACACAGACAGATTAGATAAAGGTACAAAGACAAATGAAAACAGCGGCAGAATATTTGGAGGCAGACCTGATAAGCCGCTCACGGAGGTGGATGGATTAAGAAACAAGGAGGCATCAAAGGAACGCAGCTTGGCTTAGGGTGAGAGGGGAGGAGTGTTTGATCTGACAGGGTGAGAGCATGTGATTTCTGGGATGGAGCTGTAGTAGCCCCGGCGTGGAATCTCTGACAGGATCACACCCATGGAGAGCTGCAGGGGGAGGGGGAGGTCGTCATGGTGATCTGATCCTCGGTTAATTCACTCTATCACTGCTGAAGGCCCTTCCGCCCTCATGATTTCAGTACAAATTTATTTCTCAGGGTGCTTCAGCTGAGGAGGACTAGCCTGTGTCCACAATCCTCAAACAGATCCTGTCTCCTTTCATACATGCAAAGAAAACTTTACTTCAAGTTCTAATAATAACCTCAGCACAGGTGAGGTATTCAACATTGTACATATGTGTGTAGTGTTATGCACCTTAATACTATTAAAACAAATTTAGGTTGTCCACTTGACATGTCCAGCAAAAATGCTAGTGGTTCAGTGACTTGCAATTATTTTGAGAAGCCAATCCCCATGGAGCCAGAAACTTGAAGTGTTATATAACAATAAGTAATAGGACCACAGTAGAGTCAGGGGGTTCAAACCTGCTGTTCAATAACATAAAGAAAATAATAAAAAATGGTATATATTTCCATATAAATAATATAACATATCATTGATTAATAGATCATTGATACACTGTACACACTTAAAGAAGACAAGCTGATTGGCCATTCTGATCTTGTGGAAAGAAGTTAACACCCGCTTTTCGCAAATATAAAAAAACAGATGCAATTATATTTAAAGCGAGGGACACCAGCCGTGATAAATCACTTGTAGCAGGTCATATGCATAAATCTCCACTCTCTCCTCCCATATTTTTTGCGGTCTATGGTCAGAACGCCCTAAAATACATATTAGAATATTCCTTATTCCTATGGTGGCAGTCCTCTCCTCCCTTCAGGATTGGGTAGTAGGCACCTGTGGCACAGCCCCTTGTATCTAATGTTAAATCAGAGAGCGGATCAGATCATACAGGCCGAAGACCACTAGCGCCTTGGCGCTACGCTGCTTTCCGTGGAGACCTCGCCAGGTTATTTAGCGGAACGGGGGCGGAGAGGGGGAACGGCGGCGGCTTCGCCGACCTCATTAAGGCCACACGGCGCGATGCGCGGCGAAGGCCTGGGAAAGCGGGACCGCGGCTGTTCTCCGCAATTAAACCGCGCAAATGAAACGGCGAAACGGTCGGCAATTATTCGGCCGTGACCGCGCTATCCGGCGGTGGCGGGGATCCCGGGGACTGGGCGAGCGGCGCTGGGAAAAGCGGGCCACTCGGAACCAGGGGGACGTCTCTGTCTGCCGCTCAATTATTTCCTGAGTAATTGAGTGCTTTCATAACGCCGGGGAGAGAGCGTGCCCTGCATATCGCGCTGGCCTCCGCGCGCTTGTTTCGGCTGCGTTTGTTTATAATATCCGTGACAGGGAACATGGGTGCTGCGGCGCCAGGGGAAACGTTGGACTGTTTTTGCACAGGGTGCTTTGATGGTCTGTTTTCACCCTCCTGTTATTTTAGACAGGGAATATAAATGCTGTATTTGCACGCACGTAAGTTTCATTCAGCTGTTACCTGTGTCAGAATCAGCGGTGCAAGTATATTTGTCATCGCATTTTAATTCATGTTTGAGTGTTACTGAATGACTGAACGAATCAAAGGGAGGATTCTTGGGTTTATTTTAGCTGTACACTTATTTATCCTTTTGCCAGAAGGGGGCCAGACTTCCTTTATGAAAAAGAAAGTGAGTGTAAGAACACTTCAAAACAGGCTTTAATCCAGCCTGAGAGTGAATCTTAATTATAGCTTCACAGTTTTATTTGATCACAGCTGAGGACAGAGCTTTCCTCTCACCCAACTGAATAACATCAAACACCGGGCAGTATTAACTGATCGTTTTCCCTATGACACTGTTATACGATATTGGCTAGTACAGAAACCACCGAAAGAACACACTCGATATCCAGGAAGGGTCAGACAGCGTGTGCTTTGTTCCCGTACTGCATGCAGTGTGTGATCTACTTCCCAGCAACCGTGGGGATGTCAATACATCAGCAATCAAAGCCGATCACTTTTAATTAAAAAAATACGGCAACAGTATTTTTGCAAGGCAACCATAACTGGGTAAGATACTTCAGCAGGGGGTCTTCATTCACCTTGCTTTTAGGGTGAGCAGAAGCAGAATGCAGAGTGTGAGTGCAATAGAAGAGGGAAGAGAGAGCTTCAAGTGTGTGCTGGTGTACAATAAAGAGAGAGATGTCAATAGCAGCCATGACAGGCAGGCAGAGCGCTTTCAAACACACACTCTCTGAAGAGTGGCGCTGCCCACATATCGATGCCAGGACAAGAGTGTGTAACAGAGCGACGGCTAGCATTCCCCCCCACAGGCAATCCTCTATTAGTGACTCAGTCCCATTAATGGCAAGGAGGGGGTGGGGGGGGGGGGGGGGGGGGGAGGGGGGGCTGCATGTACATTTATTGAAGGTCTTAATGGAGGTCTGAGGGACCTCTATCCTCGGGGCGAAGAGAGAAAGGCGGCCTATCACTTTGTGTAACGCTGGGCCGTGTGTGACAGGCCTGACCTATATTTCCCCCTTTCTCCTCCTCCCAGCTGCAGCATTCCGCTCTGAAGAGGCATTTTGTGTGGGCCAGAAAGGGGACCCAACGCTGTTTGTCCCGAGAGCGTCCTTCCGTCTTGTTTTGATACGTTTTATTTTGCCATCTTTCATCTCTTTCCTTCGATGCTCCAGGTGACCGAACATGCTCCCACTTATGTGCATGTCTTGAGTCTGATAATAGGGCTTTTTACAATTCAAATTTCTGAATGTTTTTTTTTTTTTTTTGCTCCCATGGTCACAAGCACACAGCCCTTCCCATATTTGCATATTTATGCATTTATTCTGGGTGGAACTGGCAATTTAAAGCACCGCTGGAGATTCCAGTGTTTAGGAATGTTTTGGAAATCTATGCTTCAGCTGAAGTGACCTGCAAAATTCAAACCACCGGTTATTCTTCTACCGCTGACTGTTCGCCACCTCAAATAAGATCAACAAAACAAGCAAGTTGTTATGGAAGACATCTTTTTTCTCAAAAACACTTTGAGATAAAAGGGAGATAAAAAGAGTGTATAACGGAATTATTTGTCACTATATGTAAATTGATGCTTTAAAAAAAAGGAATCTAGGTTAAATTTGCCTTTAAAAAGCAAAGCAGCGCTGTCTGCATGGATTGGATGTAAGCAGATAGCTGTGTGCCGTATACCACAACATAACCCATAGGGGGTAAAAATGCCACCGGCATTCAGACAGGAGAGGCAGGAGCCAGGTTAATTAGACCACACGAGTCAGGGACAATCTGCTGCTAAAAACCTGATGTCATAACCTGCACTGACAGCATTTTCTGGGTAATTTGCTGATGGACTTGCTTGTCTTCTGGTCAATTTACTCTAAGACACTGAGGAGAGTAAACAAAAAATTGGCAGAGCTACAAAACTATATATATATATATATATATATATATATATATATATATATATATATATATCCATCCATCTATCTATTATCTTTATCTGCTTATCCTGGGCAGGGTCGCAGGGGGTGCTGGAACCTATCCCAGTGTGCATTGGGCGAGAGGCAGGAATCCTCCCTGTATAGGCTGCCAATCTATCGCAGGGCACACGCATACCATTCACTCGCACACTCATTCTTATTAGCCCAATTAGTCTACCTGCAGGTCTTTGGGTGAACATGCAAACATGCACAGAAAGGCCTAGGCTGGATTCGAACCCGGGACCTTCTTGATTTGAGACGACAGTGCTACCCACTGATATGTAGGGCGGCACCATGGTGCAGTGGGTAGTTTTCACAATGTTTCTATCATGCCAAAATGTTGCTCTAACCAGGTTGTTACAATCATAGTTCCTGCATTAAGGACACATGTGAAATTAGCCTTCTTTCAAATAGCCTGCTCCTCTAATGCACGACACACCGAACCTTGAAGTGGATGGGCTACAACAGCAGGAGACCAAACTGGGTTTCACTCCTGTCAGCTAACAACAGGGAGAATGTATGGTTATATGGTTATTGTGGACCTCAGGAGCATTCTGTTTTAAAGCTTTTCTATTGCAGGCAAAACTCTGATCTTGCTGGGAAATACGAAGCTGCTAACACAGGGGTTTTTTTTTTTTTCATTCAGAGTACCAAGCATTCCAAGTGCTTAGAATCGCTACTTTTTCTGTACATGACCATTAGGATACTGTACAGTAATGTTTTATGTAGAAATAATGCAGACATTTTCTTGCACTCAGAACTTCACTATATATTCTGTGCATATACTTATCCTACATTCATTTATATTATTCCAGATCTTAGCCTTCAGGCTTGTATATTTTGAATTATTCACACTATCTTTTTACATATTAAGTCAATTTTGTTATAAACAACAATAATGCAACAATACAAGCATGAAAGGTAATTATAATAAATATTACAGATTTATTTTTTTTTCAAAATATGAAACAAGGATAAATTACATTATAGGGCTTTCTAGAATTATGTATTTTTTGTAAGTTTAATGTAATGTTACCTATATTTTGAAAATTAACAAAAGTATAGAAATTCAGTTAATTAATTCAGTTAAATTATCATCCAAAAAGCTCATTCCCAAATTACCAGAATGACTTAGAGAAACATTATAATTGTTGAAGTATTTGCTATTTACCTCTGACTACTGTCAAATCAATTGTCAGTCTAACCAAACCCAAGTGAAGATCAAATTTCCTGTAGTCTAACCAATCTTTCATATTTGGTATGATGGAGTAAGATGAAGTATGTACTCCTGGAATTCCAGTCAAGAAAAACTTAGTTTTGCTGGCAGAATTGTTAGCAGAGGTTTCTGCTAAAATTCTGACCAGCTCCCCTTGCATGCAACCAAAGTCACAGATCTAATTACTACAAAAGTATTGGTGGAAATTCATGCCCATTCACTGTACTGAGATAATGTACACCAGCCTTAAAATGGATGGTTGTGTTCAGATGTTCTGATCAAATGCCATATTCAAAAAGTTCAACAATATTTGCATTAGAAATAGAACTGGTGGTGTTGTGAAAACGGTATGCTAGTTTACAGAAGCTGGCGAAGCTCGAGAGACTCACTGTTCATGATTTACCCCTCAGGCACGTTCACCTAAATGTCATAAAAACTTCACAACACATCAATGAGGACATTCACCTTCTCGAATGAAAAAAAGGATTATTAATGAAAGACGATTTGCAGGGATTATTGAACTGAATAAATCCTGTCACAATGCTAAGTGGTTAAGTGGATGTATTAAGCCCCAGTTCGCTGAAATACGCAGCGTATTATACTGTTCATACAGGTAGGCAATGCTGTATGTACTCATATAATGCCTCATGAACTTTATACACATTACATGTTGTGCTGTAACAAAGAGACACATGATACGGTATATCAGCAATCAGTAGCTCTGCGGAGCTAGCCGTGGTGGATCTTCAGCGCATGTCTCTCTGAACATACGAATGAACCTTGGTATAATTTTATACTGTAAAGACAGCCCATGGATCGGTATCAAAACTCATTTAGCTCTTTGTGTGTGCCAATCTTTTTCCCCTCTGTTTCAATGTCTAATAATATGTGACCAGATTGTGTGAGACTGTAAAGATTTGTGAAGGAATAGAAAATACCAATAAAATGCATAATTTAACATGTGATTGTCATTGTGTATAGCAGTATATTAAGGACACTTAGAGAAACTAATTTATACATGTGTGATTTTACTAGTTATAAGCTACAACTTTTTAAAAAGCATTTTCTGTAATGTCAACAGCTCAGTGTGAAAGGCATTAGTTAACACTGGCTAGTAGGCTCAATGACTGAGCTTGCCGGTTATATATACATCCACCAGCTTTGCACACCCCAGTCCCTCTGTTAAGTAATAATATAACAAAAACCAGCCCAGTCAGAATTAGCAAATAAAGAAGACTTGGCTAATAGTTTACACTAAATTAGCATTTAATGGTCCGTGACCCAACATTAAAGCCCAGAATTAGCCCCATTTTTAGCCCCACCAGAGCCCATTAAATACAGTGTAAATACTGTGTGGGCTTTAAGCCTGAGATCTGATGAATTTGAGTTCTGATGAGATCCACTAATGGGAACTTGACTGCTGAGAAACGGTGACATCAGCACCGCCCCAGCTAAACATGGCGAGGGTGTCAGTTTGATGTAAATGCTGCTGGCGTGCACTGCTGCTTGCTGGCAGGGGGACATCACCAGGAGTCCAGGAACTGAGCAGGTCCGGCTCAGAACAGGAAGTGAGCGACTCCTTTGCCACTGTCGGTTTGATGAGAAAAAACAGCCCGCTAGTCTGCTTGAAACTTGACTGACATCTGAGCATTTCTTCAGAGGAGGATGACTATATGCTCCATAAATAGGTGCTGCTGTATAAAGCCTTGTTTAAATGATATTGCATTATTTATTTTTTTCAGCATCTAATCTGTGCCTATTTATTCAGATGAATTCATTTTTGAAGTAGCGACAGCAGCTGCCTTACAGTATCTGATATTTGAATACTGTTATCCGCAGATGCAGTGCATTCACTTTTATAAACAGAATTATTCTTGTTTATAACAAATCAGCTTTCACTCATTCCACTGCAGCAGTATTTCTCTCATGGGGTCAAAACGTAGATGTACTTCTGACTAGCCACTTTATTTGAAAGCATTGTGGTCTGCAACAAACCACATCTATTTGCCATCAATTTATTCTAAAGGCTTTCTAAAATCATGTTTAAAAATTATTAATAATGAATTGTTATTAATAGGAATGTTTACCACTCATTAATTATGCTTAACAGGGAATAAACAGTAAGTTGTTTCTAAAAATGATATAAGAATTGTGGTTGAAGCTACCTCACCAGCTACCTTATTATATTATTATTATTATTATTATTATTATTATTATTATTATTATTATTATTATAATAATAATAATAATAATAATAATAATAATAATAATAATTAATAATAGTCTGGAGAATGTAAATACATTTCAAAAATTCTCTGAAACATCTGAATCTTTGTGTGTGCATACACATGCACACATACACATGTACCCACATACACACATGCACACACACGCACACACACACACACACACACACACACACACACACAGGCTCTACCCACTTCACATGCACCCTACTGTAGGTTCACAAAACAATATGCATCAGATAATTTAACATGGATGAATGCATTGTAAAAATAGATCGAAATGGTTGAGTACTATCAGGCTGGAAATATTTTCTTGAATTATGATGCTGAATCCATCCCATGATTGTGACGAATTGCTCGTGCGTAGGAAAAGCAAAGCTGACTTACAGCCAGGGTTTCAATAACCTCAAAAATATAAAACAGGCACAATACAAGAGTGCAGTCTGATCCACATATCACAATTGCTTGTTGGACCTTTCAGAAGATCCTAACTGAATCAAATAATAAAGAGATAGACATGGCGACTGTGCTTCCAATCTCCTACAGGGCTTAGGTATTTAACCTCCCTCTCTAATCTTGTTTGGTGAGTGTAGAATACTGCCTGCACACAGGTGTAAAAAGCTTTGCCAGGTCTTCACCCTTAAAAATACCTTTTTTCACTCACTGCACAGCTTTGACAAACACTGTGCTGGGTAGCCCATGTGCACCAGGCCAGAGTCAAATTGTAACTGATGCTATCCCGTTGGAGAGGCCGGCTGTTTAGGATTGCAGCCATACATAAATATTGACGAGTGAAAAAAGTAGGACTCCATTTTGCCTGCTTGAGTCTTCCTCCATGCAACCAGACACTGATTTTACAATGTGTATTCTTCAGGGTCCACGCCACCTTTTATTTTATGCTCTAAACTAAGTTTATTTGTTTATTTGTTTATTTGTTAGGATCTCCATTAGCTGTGCCCTAAAGCACAGCTAGTCTTCCTGGGGTCCACAAGTTAAGGACAATGAGCCTGCCTTAGTGTCATCCACAGCCTGTTTTGGCTGAAGCCAATATAATGTATTAGCAGATATCCGGAGTTTAAAATAGATATCCTGAGTTTAATTCTGCAGTTAATATGTAATTGCAGAATTTGGATATTTCTAAAAAAATTACCTGTTTTATTGCACACTCTGCATCTCAAGGTGAAGAAATAACATTTCTAATTAACAGCAAATTTACCATAATTAAAACTTTGATAGTGAAAAACTGTATATAATTTTAAAAGAAAGTTATCCTGTCCTGAACAGTTTTTGTATGTTTCCTGTTATTCATTTTATATATACAGTATATATTGCTGGCATACACACACACGCACACACACACACGTGGTGTGTGTACTGAGAAATCTAGAATATTATAGAATATTAGTTCTTTGTAGAAATATTTATCTCCAACACATTGACAGGACTGTCCTTTATAGGGTGGTTTAGCTTTGCAGAAAACATTATTAGTTCCAAAAAGTAGTATCAGTCAGAGTCTAATTTTCACCAGTGGAAATGCTTCATTTCTCGTAAGGCATTTTCTACCACATTTACAGCATGTTATTCCTTCAACAAAACTACAAGCTAAACTACTTTACTGCTTTCTTTCGTGATACATATTTCATGTATGTGAATTTATACCGCATGCATCCACACATTCTCTCACACGCACGCTACACACGCACGCAACCTCATATTTGGACTTGTAAAGGATATAAATATATTTTCACCCTTTGTAAAAGGCCTGCTGTAAGCTGTAGTAACACTGGCCTTGAATAACGCATTGAAACAGGCCCATAATGCCCCTTTGCAAGGTTCTCCATTCTCGTGTAGCTCAGGTATTCGTCATAAATACATAAAGGAATGAAAGGCCAGGCCTTTTTAATAGTCCGCCCTCTATTCCACTGAGCTGCGCGCTTTAATTGCTGTCTCTCTGCACGCATTGTAAAATATTCATTTGCTTGGGCTAATGGAGCTAGTAGAAGCAAGAATGCAATCTAAAGGGTTGGCAATATGGAGCACTCAGAGGTCTGAATATGCATCATCTTCCTTTTCTCCAGAATAAACTGCAACCATTTTTTTTTCTTCTTTACTTTGGCTCGGCCATGCACCAGAATCCAGAGGGAATTTGAGAAATGGAGGGGGGTGGGGGGCAGAACAAAGGCCAATAACATCACACTACTGCCCCCTAATGTCAGAGGGAATGCATGTGAAGATTGGCTCTGTGTTTTGCCTCCAGCTAGCTCTAAAGTGAAGGACTGGATTAGTTTGTTGCTAAAATGGGGCTTCTGGACAGTTTTTGTGCAAATGACTCCTGAGTCTTTTCAGTACATACTATACAAACAAGAAATTGTTTTTATCAAGGGGTAGTTAAAGTGCAGAATGAAAAAAAATCCTTTTTTTGTTTGAGCTTGTTATTTTAATGAGGGAATGAAGAAAGTTTGCTACAGAAGGCTATATGCTTCATAAGGACATCTTCATACAGCCTGAGGGCCTCAGAAACATTCACATTACTTGAATGCATACAATTCTAAGGACTTTTCCTGTGTTGAACTTCTCTATACAAATAACCAAATCTTTGAAGTTTCTTGTGGACAAATACATGTGTTGTAATTTCTTTTGAGAATATTCACAGTATCCAAGGCTGTGAATAATAGTATCATGATTCGTAAGGCTGTGAATTACTGAATTATTGCTTTAATACTTGTGTGGTTAGTTATTTAAAACCCTAACAAGCGTTTCACATTCTCTTAACAGCATGAAGAAAAATACATACAGGCATATACTGTTCCATATAGTAGGCAAGTAGGATGGGATAAAATGAAAAATGTCATAACTTGAAGTTATCATTCATTTTTCTTGACATTTTCTGCCATGTAACAACAAAGACTTGCAGACAGTTTTAGACACCTTCTCCAAAACACAGATAAGTATTATTGCACAAAAACCATACTATATCTATTGTTGTACCAATCAATTTTATGAATTTAACATTGATTTCAAATTTAAAATTCCTTGAAATACTTCACTTTGATTTTGTGGTGAAAGAAAGTGAAGTTCACATGTATTTTTCATATAGGAATTGCCATTTTTTACAACTTGCTACAAGCAACATTTTGGCAACACAAAAAAAGAAAACTGATATATGTGAAATATCAGCATGATGGATACTGAGAACATTTCCAGCCTAGTTGCTTCACAGTGATACTTGGGCACCCCTTCTGACCATGCCTCCAGTGCACATGTGTCAGGCTGCCAAAGCATGGCCTTCATTTCAATGGGATGTAGGTTTTCGAGAGGCCTCTACTAACCTAAGGTTAATGCACCCAGGGGTACATTATTGTGCCTGGGGTTATACAGTCACTTCTGCACTTATACATTTTAGGAGATTTTTAAAAATTAATTGACTACATAATTCAGTATCAACTTTAGCTGCATGTTCCCTGGTAGCACTGAAATTACATGCACAAGGACAGTCTCATGTTCATATATTAGGAGATAAACATTCTCAAAATATAGTCTAACAAAATTTCCAAAAATGAATGTCAGTTTACTGAGGGTTAATTATTTAACACGGTATACTTTGTTTATAAGAATATTTTAGAATTGTAATTTTCACATGCAAAGCAAAGCACCACCTAACATCATTGGAAAATTATAATGCACACTATTTCCCTAAATCTGTTTTAAGCACATTGATATGTGGATTTCTGATGTCATCTATCCTATGATGACATCATATAATAATAAGGAAGGAGTCCACTGTGAATGTGAAGGATGAGGCACACATAATACTAAGGCCGGCCCTTACTTGTCGAGGCCCCTAAGCAAAATGTTTAATTCATTTGGACCCTCCCCTTTAAAGCTCTTTAAAGATGATGAGTCATCTATCACAGTATTCTCAGACAAGTGGGCGAGTGCATGTGTGGCATAAACCAAGGAAACGGTACATGTCTGAATGCTTGACCCCTACAGTGAGGGGGTCCGGTGCCTCTGTTATGCTGTAGGGAGCATTTTCCTATGACAAAACTTCTATTCCTATCCTGATGGGAGTGGTCTCTTCCAGGATGACAATGCTCCCATCCACAGGGCATGAGGGGTGACAGAATGGTTTGATGAGTATGAAAATGATGTCAATCATACATTATGTAGCCAGATCATGGTAGCCCAACACCTTACTAAGACACTTCATTTAGGTTTTTCTTTTAATTTGTCACGCGTCTGAATATATACATATATATATAGCTTGTGGCTGGTACAATATTTTGTTGTTAACCTATTCGTCTGCCATTATAGGTGATATAAACAAAGTAGTTTTATTTGGTCAATCTCCTTTTTCAACTTTGAGTGAGGGTTCATTTGGAAAGCACCAATAGCAGGGGAGAAAACGAGGGTTCTTGTTGCAGGTGTCTCATCCCGGCTAATATTCATGGCATTTTGAAAAAGGTGACACATCGCTGGCACGCCGCGCACCTTCTCCCATTTAATTTGTGAAACCGTTCAAGTGGCGAGCGAGCGCGGCGCAGACGTGTAGGAGGCGTCCGGGAAGTTTTAGCCGGGGCGAGCCGGTGAGCCGTCAGCCGGTTCGCGGTGCGGCCCTCTCCCTGGAGCGAGACGCCGCTGCTCGTTCCAAACGTATTCATCCTCGGGGGACAAATGAGTGGGCCGGGGGGAACCCGCGGTTGCCAAGACATTAATTACACGAGCTGGAGGCTCGGCTTCGGTCCGGAACCGTACGACTGATTGAATTTGCTTCCACTGAACTTGTACATATGAAAGCATTATAATTTAAATTAAATAATTTAGAACGGTGTGTGCTTTTTTCATATTAGTATAGGATTGTGTAACTCATAGAGGATTACATGGTTCTGTTCTTGTTCTCCTTAAAGTAATTCCCTAGCCTTTTTTTTCTGATATTTAAGCAGTTATGTATGTTATTATATTAAAATTGAATGGGCTTTTCTGACCAACTTGCGTGAAGCACTTGAAAGAATCAAAGTTTGAACCATTTAATATGTGGTGCTTTTTGTAAAAATGGGTCAAGTTTTTTGTTTGTTTGTTTTTATTCCGTGTTGTGGCACAGCATTGCGCCTGTTTTCCTGGGATTTCAACAAAAACACAGTGAACCCTGTGTCTCTCCTGGCCCCTGAAAGCCATGTACCTTAGGTGAGGATTCACTGTGCCCATGAATGGGGCCATTGATGTTCTTTTTCTTCCAGATGAGTACTAACCACTTGTAATTCAAGTAGAGTGGACAGCTTTGTTCCCCCCTCTGGCCCTTTGTTCGGTCCTGCCATGCGTGCCCCCTGGCCCAGTCAGAGTGCCCCACTGGCACCGGGGGAACCCACAGGAAAGGAGTAACGAAAGAACGCTAAAAAGAAAAAGAAAAAAAAAAGAAAACACAATCTCTATGTCTTCACCATGGCATCCAGGGGAACTCTGAGCCTGGGACAGCTGCCAACCTCGCTGATTGGTGTCTGCAAAGTAGATGGGGACCCTTTGATTCAACTTTACAGTTAAATTCCATACAAGCACCCCCCCCCCCCTCCATCCCCCCACCCTCCCTACTCCCCGACTCACCCCCCTCACCCCCTTGCTTCTCTCCAACCATTCCCGCATCACAAAGGGTAAAAGGAGTGGAGGAGGGGGGGGAGTGCACCTGTTGCGAGGGGGTCCTCGTAGCGCCCGCGCTAGCGCCGCGGAGCAGCATTAGCGGCGCAAGCGCTCGGCGGAGGAGGGCGAGAGAGAAAGGAGGCGCGGGAATAACGACGGATTAAAGAGTTACGTCTCAGCGTGAGGCGCCGTGTCCACACGGCGTTACCAGCCGATACAAATCATTCACAATGGCCCCCTCTCACAGGAGCGGGGGGGAGGGGGGGTGGGGCGGGAAGAATGGCCTGACTGACAGTACCCTGGCAAGGAGCCACGGGGGGAAGGATGCTCCCCTGCCAACTGTTTATTATCAGCGGGGCGAATTCGCCACCGATGTGTGGTCTGCTAGGGCCCCAGCGCGGGCTTCCAAGTGGCCTCAGAGGAGGGCGAGGCATTTGTCACTTTTTAAAGGAATTATGGGATGGCTGCTCCCAAGGGGGCTGCCGTCTGAGCAGGGGAGAAACTCGCCGGATAAGGCAGGACTCTGTTAGGTCAACTGTTGTGACACTGAATGAAAGATAACATTTACACAAGACTCCAGCTGCGCTCAAGCAGGTGTGAATAACCTGTACAAGCTATCCTTTGATTAGTCTCTCTTCTGACCTGAATGTAATCAAATATAAATGGAGCATCTAAGAACAATATTTTGACACAATGAAAATAAGCAGGGGTAGGTACGTGTATGCCGGGAAACAAGGCCATTATTATCAGGGCTTTGTAAGTGATGGAATAGTGGCCCTATATTGAGACTGCAATGCATGCGAAAAGCCTTCATTTAACTTGAACACATAATTTTTAGAACTTTATAAAATGGAGAAAAAATGTGTGTCAATATAATATAATAAATAAAAATGGAGAAACATCCAGAAGTAATTGATCACTTAATCATTCAGGAGCACTTTATAATTTATTCACTTCACAGAGCCACTATCACTACCGTTGACCCTTGCCCATGTTGCGACAAAAAAATTGGTGAGGAGCTTGACAACCTAATATTGACATATCACTGACCAAACTCGGAAAATGGTACATAGCAACAGCCAGTCATACTCCAAGCATGAGGTAGTTCTCCTGCTCCTTATCGTCCCTCCTATACACCACTAAACTTACTGCTTTCCTGCCAGCTACTTCTCTCTCCCCTTCACAAAACAAGATTCAGCATTTTTTTTTTAATTGTGTTTCATGCAGCGACTTGATTCATTATTCAGTTATTATTCAGCAATACATAAATGTGTGCATTTGGTTAACCACTGACCATCTTATGCATTTCATTCACTAGGTTACTCATTGATAAAATTTATTGGAGGCTTAGATGAGACAAGTTGTTAGAAATGTTGTTGAAACTCAAGACTACCTACTTCAGACCCAGATGAATGACTCTAAGGGAGTGCCACCCCACAATACGTCCAATATGTCTCCCAGATTGACTCAACCAGTCACGGAAGCAAGTGAAGTGTTATTTTTATCAGTCACACTGGGACTGAATATGCAGTCAGTTGAATTCACATTTTAATGCTGAGGTTCCAAGGTGCATGCAAAATTGATCGCTTAATGGACTGTAAAGGGTGGGCTGAATCAAGCCATTCACATTTACCGTCTCTGACAGCAAACTTCTGAAACAGAGCTTAGTCTGTTTTATTTGGAAAGGTACGCACTTATATAGTTATAAAAATGCATTGCAGTCTCCATGTTTTAGATTGTGAAATATCATACCATTTCTGTCAGTCTATGTTTTTGTTCTCGCCACTGAGATTTCACTTCGGTCTTCTAGAGGCTCTGAGGTCTTCAAGCAGCAAGCAGACCTGTGTTATCAGGGTAGACTGGGGTAATGTTGTTTACCTCTATTGGAGACTGAAGTTCCTAACCTTCGGTGTTATGTAGTTATATATTGTGCGCCCTGTCAATCTATAATTCCCCTGAAGGAATAGCTATCATACTAAGTCAAAGCATACCTTTTCTGTCATCACTGGCAACATCATAGCAACAGTAAGGACTTTAAGGTCTCCAGTATAATAATGGCTGTGACTGACCATAAAGTATTATAGGCATATATGAAGTCCTTAAACATAATGATTTTGGTGGTGGTGGTGATGAAAACAAAACCCATTATATCGTAATTTCTTTGAATGCCATCTTGTTTACTTTACTCTGGCCCCAGAGACTGTAGGTAAACACACCATAGCAATTCTGTTTATTTGCGAACTCTTCGTTCGGTAAAGAGTCGAGGCTGCGAGCTCCTGCGTCTCAGCTGTGGGGCTTTTGGTGAGCTGTGTGGCCTTTGGTGAGCTTCACGCCGTCACGCACTGCTGTTCTTTCAGCACCTCTATGCTGGTGAGCTTGGCACGGCCTGCTGTAGGCTCATACGGCCCCTTGCTGGATCAGCCAGCTTAGGCCGGCGAAATCTGGTGCCACGCGGTGGGTTTTTGACTGCTAATCAATCTTTGCGCTACTCGACAGTTGTCGCAGGGACAGCGAGCTGGAGCAGGTGGCGTATGAGCTGTGTGTGCTGAGGCCAGGCAGGACCACGCTCAGGCTACAGATTTACAGCGGGTAAGGACTGTAGTAGGTATGGAGAGGAGGTGATGTGGAGGTAAGTGACAGAAAGGTGAGTTGCTGTGACAGCTATCGAAAAAAGAAGTATAATAATAAAAATGGTATGAGAACAGATAATATAATGTAAAATTATGTAAAAAACAGGAGTGATTGGGTGGGGTTGAGGATGGAGGAGACTTCTCTTATTGTGAACACAGGACCACCTCAAGGCTAAATAATCCTGCATAGTATGCCTTTAAAGGCCATATTTTTATAGTAATAAAATTAGCCTGACAGTACTAGTCTACATTAAGATAAATAGGGCAGGGCTTAGTATGTGTTTTGAAACACCTACCCTATATAATTCATGACCTTTCATTAATATCAGGCCTGTTTGGACTAAGCCATGCTGGTAAATCCATTCGGACTGAAACACTCAGAGCACAAATAATATTTTCTTAGTAGTAACATTGCTGTCAATGTAGATTGTTAAATGTGTTTATGTAATACTTTATGCTTGGCAAAGTATTCTGAATGCATTACAGACATATTAACACCTGCTGCTGTTTTCAGTTTAGCATGATAACATTGTGTTATGAAATTACATATGTTTTAAAACAGTTAGTAATTGCCTCTCTGTAGGAGTTTAAAAAACAAAAGGATAGCGAGTTGTATTGAATTGTATCGTACATTTTATTGGTAGACAATTCTGTTTCAGTATATTTGCGTCCTCGACTTCGCACCTGGTTTGGACAATGACAGAGTACTGCTAGTATCAAGGGGGATTTAAAGAGGGGTTGTCATGGGTACAACCAATCCAAGCAATGAGAGTATTTGTGACAGCTAAATTCTCGTAGCATTATAGGAGCTGTTAATAGGCCTGTTTCATTTTTTTTGTTGCTTTTTTTGTCGTCTTGTGTAATATATAATATTGTAACATATCCTGCTATCATTGTGACTGTTTGCATTTCTGTTTTTTCTTCTTAATTGTTATTTTTATTATTATTATTATTTATTGGTCTGAGTGAGAGGCTATATAGCCATATGGGTGCTGAAGTAGAGCTCCTCAGAGATCTGTTACTGAGAAACAGTCCTATTGTGGGTCCATAAGATAACACCTGTTTTGTTTGTTATGTTAATTAGTTACGGGTGCACTTTATAGAACTTAAAGGTTCTGCAGCTGTGTGTTGAAATGACGACAACAAGGTTACTGACCAGTATTGAGTGAGCAGGCAGCCTACCATTTTCAAACAACTCAACCTGTTCTTTCATTTACTGATTCGTTCCTTTCTTCTGGTAATTTCACTTTGTTCAGTGATTCATTCGCAAATGAGGTGCCAGTACCTTCACTTTTCTTTCACTTCAGGACCGTATACACCAATTTGTTTGCTGACTGTGGTTAAATGAGTCCTCATCAATGAGATATTTAATAAATGCAGCCTGCCCTGCTCAAAGCTCAAGATCTATCTCTTAACTGTTTGCGTTATCTTTCATTGGACATAATCAAAGAGAACCTGCTTGTTAGAAGAGTTTTCAGACAAATTGACTGCAAGAAGAAAAAATGAACAAAACCTCACAGTGAGGTGATGCAGAACTTACTTCACTCCTTTTAAATGCTTTATCGGGTTTAAAATTATATACTAATATAGCTCAAGAAAGCACAAGCAGCATAATGGTATAAGGAAGTTTCTGTTAGTCAAATCGGGAATGTCTGGCATAAAAACTGTAGGAGTTAGGCCTCCAAAATCAAATGTGGAATAATGAAGATTGGAGAGAGCATTTTTTTTTAAACTATGAAATAGGATGGATAGAAATGCAGAGAAAGGAAAACAAGAAAAAGGAATTAGGCAAGAGGTATGAGTAAAGCGGAACCTGTCAGAGAAAGTTTCTCAGTGTTTGCCCATTGAGCTGATGTGTTACGACAGGCTATGATTGACACGGAAAGGTGTGAGTGGCAGACAGCCTCCGCCATCTGTTTTGTGGGCGTAGCTGTCAGTGGACGCGGCGTATTTACATCACTCTAATTGCCGACTTATTTTGACATTTGATGTACCGGTCGGGAAGCCAGGTAGCGCAGTAACACTCCACGTGTCACGCACCCCGGCTCTTAATTGCTCTGTCATTCCCTGAACTTCAGGATGAGCAGGTCGCTGCTAAATGAAGCGTGATTCACCCACCTTGGGCAGTCCGTGCTTACAGCGATGTTCTCCCTTTTTCCAACAGGCGATGCACAGTAGCAGGAGCTGAGACACCGGTGTGGAGCCTGCTTGTAGTGTGGTGCACTGACAAATATATTTCAGAAAAAAGCCATTTTTGCTCGTGCAGGGTTCAAGCTTTCACTGGCCCATCTTCCTTCCAATCTTATCGCATGCAAGGATATAGTTAAGCGCACCATGTAAGTCAGAAACATGGACTGTGATTACTCTAACTGTCGCTATAAGTGTGACCAAAGATTAATGGCGGGAATAGATCATTATTCTACTATCCAACTAAAAGGAAACCACTCAATATAGTGCTGAGCTCCACTATGCCCAACAGTCTCCCTTCGCATAAATGTGCACAACAAATGTCTTTGCAATCCAGTCATTAGTTTTTGAGATACGTATGTTTGGCTTGATGGTGGTGTGATCACCAAAATCAATAGGCTTCTTCCTCATGGGAACATGAATGTGCATAGCATATTTCATGGCAAATCAGTCATTACTTCTCGAGATATGTCTGTCATGGGTGCACGGACAAACAGACATGGATGGATGGACAGATGGAAGGATGGACGGACGGACGTCATTACATAACCTCCATGATGGAGTCCAAGCTGCAGTCCTGCTAGTTTTCTCGACCCTGACTGTCACATTCCCAACCTTGCTATCAGAGGGGGCCAGTGTTCCGGAAGTGACTCGATATGATGCAACAACCTGCGGGACACAGAATGAGCAGGGCAGGAATGGTAATTTCTGAATTGTGCAGTATCATGGTTGTTCAATAAATGATACTGACATTTGTTCATGATTATTGATTGTATTCTTTTTTTTTTTTTTACTTTTGTTGGAAAAGTGGAAATATGTTGTCTATCATTCATTGCATGCAGCGTATGCACTATTACCCTGTGTGGCCTTGTTATATTCTTAATTGTCCTTATGTATAACATTGTGCTTTGTGCTATAGAGAAAATTCACAAAAATGTATCTTAAAATCAATGTTACTCAATACACATATGTAATTGTATTTATGCCGTATGTATCTATAATAATATCTAAAGTCGAAACGATAGATGCACAGGTTGTTTTTCAGGCAGCACCATGCAAAAATAGGCAAGAAACCTGTTTTAATGAATGAAATCCGGACATGTAAATACATATTTAAAATGCACGTATTTAATGTGTTTCAATCCCTGTCTTTAGAAAGTATATCCTGCCTATAGCACTCAATTAAATTGAGCATGACATAATTTTATATCCTCAAGAATATTTAAAATGAAAACTGCAGGCTTAGGATAATATAATTCATCCTCATAGAGAAGCTCATAGCTGGCTCATCATGTACTCAAGCAGTTTACTGGAAAAGTGCCTGACAAATGTACTAATCCTTTCCAAAGAATGCAGGTGTCAGTGTCAGAGAAAGTGATTGGTGCAGCAAATGAGCTGGTCATAATGGAAGTCAGACCTGTAGAAGGGACTATTTGTGACAAGCTGTCAAAGCTTGGTTATTAAATTTTATCATTTTTATAAACAAGCCTCCGGCATTCTATAACACTTGTGAACTTGGTAGCAGGATATTTAGGAGTTTCATTCTGCACTTGTTGCACCTTATAGAGACCAGACGTGATGGAAGTCTTTTTTTAATCTATGGTGAAGGTAGTTCACCCAAACTATATTAATACTTTGCATATTGAGATTCTCATCCATGTTCTACACCAGCAGTGCATTGTACTAAGGCAAGCTGATGCTTACAGTACATTGACCATTTTTTAATAAATGTATTTATTTATTAATAAATAACTATCAGTGAAAGAGTCTGAACAGTCAACATCTTATTCCGTTAGGTTCCCAGGTGTATAAAAGCAAAATTGTCAAATATCCTCCCATTTCACTCTTCCTTATATGCAGAGACATACCGTGATAGGCCAACTGATACAACTGGGAATTCTAAATTGGGAGATTAAAGCTGTGAATGAAGTAGTTTCTAATAAATACTTAGATCAATTATATACAATTTAACATATACTGTATATAAAGATATAGTAACACACATGCATACATACACCACAGGTGGCCTTATATATTTACTGGAAAGTTATTGACAATATCTGTGTCATGGATTTCTAGTTAGAGCTTGAATAATGCTCAGAAATGTTCCATTTGCTTCACATAAGTTTAAATGCTCATCCTTGAGGCCCTCAGGTAGTTTGTTAAAGTTACATTAATACCTGTAAGAATGATGAATGACCATTCCCAACAAGAGAATGCATACTGTTCCTGCTAAATATTAATCAGCATCAATGTCTGTTGCTCACTTCTCCATCTGCAAACCGAGAAGCCAACCCATGGAACAGATTACTGAATTGGCACATCCCGTCAATGCAGCTGGTAGAAAGGTCTTTGCATTCTCAAGCAGTTGGCAAGACTTCATACTTCACAACGTGACTCAGTTATCAATTATTCGATGAATCTTGTGTACTTCAATCTCCACTCAACCTCCACTATGGAGCTAATGTTTCTCCAACTATAACAAATGAGGAAGTGCTAGCCAGTCCAATGGGATCCTGCAGGGTAGGCAGTGGACATAGTCGCATTGGGCTCTCTAACACGACACTCTCAAACCAGAGGGTCTGCTGATGATGCTCACATGAAACAATACCAGGGGTATGTAACAATAATCAGCCCACTAAGGCAAACTAAACTAAACTGTGGTATTAATCTTTCATACCCCCAACATCTGTTCCCCTCACAAGGGGTGATCCATCCTTCTACCAACATGGCCAGCTTGTGACAGCTTATGTTACGCTTGGTAGGGGCCGACGGTGGTATCTTGACGACATGTGCATCAGTGTGGAGAACGGCCAATGCAGTTTGAAACGGTGAGAAGAGGAAGGAGGTTAGCGCAAAGGGAGACGCTTCTGGTTCCCAAGCCAAATGCTGAGTTCTTCATTTCTACCATCCCATCTGTCAGTGAGCAAGGAGGCAAGCTGGACCATGGGTGAGGTGGGGCTCCCTGTGTCCTAGTCAGCCTATCATTGAGTCTGCCATGATTGAGATAGGCCACACCCACCCTCTGGGTCCTGGAGTCATGGAACAGAGCCAGAAGTTATGAGCGTGAGGACCCCACTGTCACTGATCACATGGAACTGATAAAGAAACAGGGGCTTAGTATATAGATATACTATATACTAAGCTTTATGCAGGGGCTTTATATAGATCCAATTGGCATGCCTGGAGAAAAAGAAATGTGTTTGCTGAACTTACTTAGCCATTTTCCCATATTTAAAAATTGTGATAGTGATTACTAAACCAAGCTGCACATTTTGTATGCCTGCTTTGCTTTAATTCCAAGCACAAACAAGGTGAGCAGCCCATATTAGGTTAAATAAGGACACCTATTCACTTGTCGTCCCTAGGGTCAAATGCATATTAAACATACTAAATACTCAATGTATTGTTACATTCTTCATTTGAACTTTTTTTCTTGTCAGAGTATGGTATGTTCTATTCACTTTAGAAATGGGATTGTAAAATTAGAGAGGAGGCAAACATATTATTTGGACAGAATCCTTTTAAAAAGCTCTTTTGCGGGGGACCTGGTCAGCCCCAAACCCGTATACGAATCTCCCTATGTGAGCCCTTCCTCACTGTGGCAGTGCCAGTTCCTGTACTGTGATCCCATTTCTATCACTCTGCTTTCCTCCATCTGAATAAAGTGATACAACATTTAAGGAAAAAGGAAAAAACTCCTGCTTCCACTACAGGCACAACCGATTTTCTTTAAAGGTTTCCTTGAGCATAAGTTTGGCTTGACTGAACCTTGGGGATGGTCTTTCTAAATATACGTGCGTACACTACAAGTGTAATTACATGCATTGACTTACTATATGCTTTTGTAATATGTTTAAAAACAATTGTGATGCCTTTTGTCCAGGATACATATGAAACGTGTGTATGTGTAGACATTGAATGTGTACTCTGAGCATGGAGAAGAATTGGAGATTGCTGGGGAGCTGTGCGTTCGACAATTTCACACCATGTCCCCAACCTTTTGCCAGTCAATTTTCAAATCCACTCTCACTCTGGTCCACAGAGGGATTTTCTTTCATCTTTTGTTAAGCTCCTTTACAGTGTGCATTACAATCGAGCCGCAAATCTCTGCAGTATCTCTCTGAAATGCGCTCTAAATGCTCTACCAAAGTGTTTTCCTTTAACAAGACTAGACTCCACTTATTTTTGCGTTGCTTCAGGGTGCATGGCTATGGTCATCTGATAAATAATGTGTACATATTATGTACCCGTGCTTTTGTTCCCATCTCTTATAATACGCACGTCGTGTAGCCTGTCACAATGGCTCTGTAAGTTAGTCCAGATGAGTGTTTCTGAATGAAATAATAATAACAGCAGTCATACAGTACACAAAAAATGATGTACGTCCCAGCAAGCTCCATTGTGGGGCTGAGGTGTGCAGTGTCAGAGAGCGAGGGGACGGCAGCCGAAGGGACGGGAGCCATTGTCGGTTTCCAAATGCTGGCTCCATCCCCAAGGACGGATGGGGTGGGGATGGGGGGTGGCTGGGGCCATGATGCTCGAGCCAAAAATGTGTGGGGGGGAGAGGAGGTGCAAACTTTCTGGGGCTCTGCCCAACAGAACCCCGCCAACACATACACACACAGACGCAGACACAAACACGCACACATTCGCACAAACAAACAAAAATGCACAAACACACCACATACACACGCACACACGCACACACACAGGCCGGGCTGTCACACAGCTGTAATGTAACATGGCACGCATGACGCAGCCTGATTGATGGGCTGTCACCCTTCCCTGCTCCAGACTCCTCGAGTCAGAGGGAGGCCTGTGCTGAGGTCTGACACCGTGGTGCTGGCACGGGCAATATTGACACAACCGCAGCTCTTTTAAATCACAATCAGCGGTGCTCCGCCCTGCAGCAGGATTCCGGCTAGTCAAAATATGTACAGACTGTTCTTGACACCCTTAATGAATCTACAATCATTTGTACGCTCAGGGTCATTCCTTGTGAAGGCTAATGATCGTCACACTGCTCCTTAAATACAATCAATAAAAAATAGTAACATCAAGTTTTTCCATCCAATTTTATTCTATTAAATAGCTTTTTATACAGTGCTCGGTGAAATAACAATGATTATACCCTGTCTGTGAAATTCAATATTTGCTTTCGTTTTAACACTCGAAAGAGTACGTCGTTTTTCACTAAGACCCTATACGTGTCTACACAATTCTGTCCATTGTGAGCCGGTTTCCTCTGGTCTATGCGAGCAGCCCGCCGCTCCAGTCGGAAGGGATCCAATAGAAGCGCGTTCTTTGCCAGAGCCTTTTCTCATCTCTGACACTTCACTATTCACTGTCCACAGCGTGGGGCTTTTGGGAGACAACTGTCTCTCCCAGCATTGAGACAGACGGAGTTTTGGCGCAAAATGGGTGAGTGATAATTGACTGTAGCGGTGCCAAAGTCGCAGAAACAGCACCTTTCAACAATCACCTAGACTTGTGATTAACCAAATTTGCAGCCTCTACTTTTTTTACACTTGAACCCGTGGAAAATTAAAGCGGAGTCCTTTTATTGTAATAAATGTGCAGTCAAAAATCCGAAAGGCGAAAAGTTTGTTGTCTTCCAAGTTTTGCTATATTTCTTTCCCACGTTGCGCACAACTGTTGAACGCTATATTCTCAAATAGGGCACAAAATAACAAGTATACTCACCCAGACTCCACAGATACAATAAGTCTATTAAGAATGTTAATTATGTGTAGTTTTCTTCGACTATAGTGTGTCTATGAGAACGAACGTGCCCCATCAACCCCACCCCCCTCCGTCCCCCCACTTCCCCCCCACCCACCCCAACCCTCCCCAAACCACCCACTGAACAAACAGTGTGGCTGTCCGAGAGGGCTTGTAAGGAGTAAAAGATATAAACTGCACTGGAAAGGCCCCAAACATCCTTTTGCGACTGGAGTCCCATTCAGGTGCAGGAAGCGTGAGATGAGTGGAGTGGCTTTGAATATCTCCTTCAGGGCCCATGCTGTTCCGAGGCGGGCTCGGAACATGGCCGCCCTTGTTTCCCCCACACCGCGGCTCCTTCACTCTCAATTTAACCCGAAATCTGATGAACCCATTACTCCACACCAGATTTTCATGGAACAAAGAGTAGATATAGTTACAAGTGATCAATCGGCAGGCGTGAACGGAGGCGGCAGGGCATTAACAATTCATGCCGTTTCAGTCCACTTACTCGAGCATGAGATCGGCCGGCATATTTAATGCAACAACTATTTCACTCGATTTAAGGGAGCCGTGACTCACGCCGCATTCTTTAGAGCCGAGGAGGGATTACTCAGTGGCGGTGCACATGCTCCTGGAAGCAATTAAATTTGTCCAGGTATTCTGAAAGGCCACGTTCCATGGACCTGCATCGATAAAACTTTACACAACTCCCGTCGATATCCCCCCCCCCACCCCCCCACTCCTAGCCCCTGCACAAAACTACATCCCAGGGCAGCATATTTCACTTTTCAGTCGTGCACACTCGCCCCCTCAGGCACGCACCGTAAATTTAACGGAGTCGCTGGAACGAACAATATTCGTGAGAGAGAGCTTTAAGTACGCCAGCTCTGCGCCATGAAAATTTTAATACAGAAAGCCACTGATATTTAAGTTAAAATAACTACAAAAAGAAGAGCTTGGGGGTCAGAGCACCCTGACAGCCACCTGTAAGCCTGTGGAGCAGCTGTAGAATCAATATTTTAGAGGAAATGCTGGACTGCTCTCACACGGTAGATTTTCCCAAGTCTGGCCCTTGGCCTTGAGTTGAAATTGAAGAATACCCATTGTTTTGGCACTTCAAAAAATGTTTCCTGTAGAAGCCAGCACAGTTTGGTGAATATGCACTCATTTTTACCAAAAGGCAATATTGAAGTTTGGAGGTTTGATTCCACATCATGGACATTTACTAACTGGGTGTTTTTTTGGCATAAATGAACCATGGAGCTTTCTACTTATCCCTCAGCAGTACATATATAGTTGTTAGGAGCTAAAAGACATGCTCGCCTGTCCAGCGCTATTGTTCATGTGAAACACCTTAGCTTCCTGCTAACTTTCAAGAACCTCCTTGAAAATCTCCTTGGTCAATGGAATCCTTTCCCAAGTGTTTACTTATTACACCCCACCCCGCCCCCCTCCCAAATGTCCTCTTCAGCCAAGACCTCCCTAGCCCAAAGGCCTCTGTGTTTGGAGACGCAGAGCTTGGCGCTGTTTTTTAGCTGAACAATGAAAAGAGGTTTCAGCAAGGCTGGTTCCAATTCATCTGTGATAAATGAGAAGATAAGGCAATCAGTGCACACCATGACACTCTGTGCAGCTAGTTAGGCACACTTCGAGACTATTCAGGTGTACTCAGGAGTCCTACAGATGGGGGGGCCCCAGCTATATATACGCCCTTGATGGTGGCCGCCAGCTATCCGGGAGCGTTATCCAAGACCCTGAGCTGCCTCCAGGGCTTCGCGGAGAGAAGGGAGCTGCAGCGGATGGGTTTGGATTCTCGTCGTCTTGCTGTATGGTTTCCTACCTGGACAGCTGCCTGCTGGACTCTACGACCCTGCTGCAGAGGCTGGAGTTTGAGAGGAAGGGGCATGACCAGGCCGGGGGGAGATCTGGGTCCCAGGGCCCTCACAGGCCTCGCGTGGGAGACTGCAGCCAGGGAGGAGAGAGAGACGGCCGGGGCAGGTGAGCCAGGGAGCTCTGGGTAACGCAGGGGCTCGAGAGCCGGGAGCCGGACAGAGTGATTGGCGTGCCGTCGCCTGGCGAACGTGACGCGCGGGTCGGCTCGAGGGCGTTTCGATGGACGCGGCGGGGGGTTCCCAGCCTGCTCCTCTGTGATCTCCGAGCCAGTGATAATGATGCTAATTGTGTCCGCCGACCAGCAGACTGGGTCATGTGGCTTGTCTCTGTGTGTGTGTTTTTTTCCCTTATAAGTGCTATAAGTGCTGATGCTGTTTCAGTGTCCTACCTCAAGAAAGCAAAGAAAAACCAATAAAGTTTTTTATTTGCATCAGAAACCACATTCTGTTTTTTTCTGGTGCTGATTGAAACACAGATTTCATTAATGCTCATCAATTATGTTTGCTTTTAGATGTGTAAGTAGAAGGGTTCGAAATGACAAATCAAAGTGTAACTTCACTGCATTTCAACAGTTTATTTGAAGCAGGTTGTTTGTTAATAGTATACCTGACTGAACTTGGATTTGTAACGGCATTTCAGCTCCCCTTGCTATTGTGAATAACATTTATTTAATCACACTGAATTATCAGGGCTAAACTGAGAAATTTCCTGAGGTTAAAAGCAAAAGTGAGGGGGCTGAAGGTGGTGATGGTGTATTGGTCCTATTGTTCCTAGTAAATGTAAATTCAGTTTTTCTCAGAGTTAACATTCAAGTTAAAAAGTATATTTTGATTCAGAAATCGATGGTCTATTCAAGGTTATTAAACATTTAAAGAAGTTACTAGTTGATTTTTAATATTTGGCTTGTGTATTTAAAACAAAAAGTAATTATTTTCCGATGATCAGTTGTATATTCTAAGTATGAAGTATTATGTAAGTATCCGCTCCATGATTTTTTTTTTCCTGTGGGGTAACTTTGGCCTGAGCTCCGTGCTCTTGTTGCCTTGTGGTCTTGCTGCCTTGTGTGTATATACAAAAACTGGTGAGTGCCTTTCCCTCTGATTTTCAAGTGGGCCCTCTCACCAACACTTGTAAGTGAACACAATGGGGGAGACAGAGGGAGTCTCAACCTGCCAAAGTGGTTTCTGTTCCCCATTAAACCAGTCAGCAGGCAGGGGAGGGAGAGTAAAAAAGAAAGCAATATTGTCAGTGTGCGTGTCTGTGTGTGTGCGTGTGTGTGTGTGTGTGTGCGTTTGTGTGTGCGTTTGTGTGTGCGCGCACATCGAGAAGAGTTAAAAGCGGTTAACACTTTCGGCGACGGCGAGTTGGCCCCTTCCGACGCCGCGCGGCCGCTGTTTGGGTGGGGTGACGGAGCCGGAATGGCGCCTGTGAATCGCGGGCGTCAGTGTTTGGGGACAAATAGCCCCGCTGAGAGGAAGTGTGAAAGGGCCGCGGCGTGGCCGCTGAATGAAGGAGGCTGTGTTTACCGCCCGCGTCAAGCTGGGGAGCCGTCACTCACAGCCGGCTGCGCGGGGAGGCTGCGCGGAGACCCTGTCTCTGAGCCGCCGGGGTCAGAGCGCGTTCCTGCTCCCCTCAGACAGGTGCATTTAAATGCGTGCGCGGAGGAGAGGAGGAGGCGTACGGAGAACTTTGGGAGAGTGCTGTCTGTCGACGGTTAAATAGATGGTGAAAACCGTTGGCCGATAACTGGCGCGGTGACCTGCTGGTCTGTGTACATCACATGTTGTTCTTTTTAGCTGCGGTGCTGGAAAGTTCTGCACCGTTGTTTAAATCCCTGGCTCATATGTGCATTCTTTAAGATTGATGTCCCTGTTGTTTAGCATTGCTATAACTGATGAGCATTAGATGGTGCTGATGATGAGGAGAATGATGGTGATGATGTTGATGAGATGATGACAATGGTGATGGTGATGATTACTAATATTATTATTATTATTAGTAGTAGTAGTAATATCAACAGCAGTAGTAATAATCATTATCCTCATAATAAACATAATGATAACCATAACTGCATATTGTGTAGTTTCATTACATTTAAAAACATATATATATAAAAAACAGTTAACTGCATAGTATGTAATTTGATTAGATTAAATTTATATAAATTAAAGTTACTCTCTAATTGAATTCTTCAAAATTTCTATAAGCAGAATTCAATTTAAATTGGCACATTTCAGGTGCAGTTGAGTCACATCCACAGGAGAAAAACAAGTGTTTTTATCAGCATTTTATATTATACACATTCACACATTAAATGACATACACAAAAATGTAATGAGTGTTAATTGTAATAGAAAGTTATATTTATGCCACAGGAATTTATCATAATGTATACCACATTTATGCCACAGGAAGTGTTTATCAGTATGACTGTATAATATTTCAGCACAATAACAATCACCATATTGAGACAGATAATTGGCTATTCATTATTTGACTATTTTATTCGTCTTTCGTTAAAGTTTTCTTCTGAAAATAAAATTACACAAGACATTCAACTGTTTCACTTTAATATTCTAGACATATTTTCTTTTTAACTTCAGGAAGAGTTTGAGATCAACATCATTAGCGCATATGAAACTTTAGGCAAATTCTAACCCCGTGGCCCATAGCGGTCCGTACTTACGCCTAATGAAGTGAGAATTGCATTCTTCTCTGGATAGATATGAAAATGGATTCGTGATTGTGAAATATGCAGTTGCAACCCCTAAAAGGTGTTAATTTTCCTAAGGTGAAAATTACGATGAAGGTGAATATTCATACAATGACAAGCGAGCGGGGGAAAATGTGCAGCATGTGCAATCGGTGATCCAATAACTTGCGCCTCATTATGTATATAATAAAGAGTCTGCTGCATACATCTTCTAAAAAACAAAACGATGGTCAGAAGTAAAGGTGGAGCCGTTGGAAGCGCCACTGACAACATGGCAACACTGCCACCTACAGCCCACTCAGATCATAGCAGAAAGCCAGAGGTAAAGCCAGATGCTCTCATTCCCACATATTTATCACCGCAAAGTGAGCATGAATATGCTTCGTTATTCATACTCCATATAGTTGCTTTTATTATAACTATGTAATTATTTTATTCTGTCTTTAAATTCTAGCAGTATAGGTGTCATAGCATGATTAAAGATGCACACATGGATTGCAGCCTTTCTATTTATTGAAATCAAAACCACGGGTGAGAGAGTTGTATTTTAGATTTAGTGTCATTACTCTTCAGTGCTCTCACCTTATGTCATGTTTTGAATCTTTCTCTAAACTCTGGCCTATTTCTTTCTGAAGATTACTGTTAGCCATGGTATGGGATACACTATACTGAGACACTGGGTTCGGTGGGAATGTATACAACCAGCTTCACCCGGATTACCTTTAAATACAGTATCTTGAATCAAATACAAATATCTGTGTAATAAGAATAAGCTAATTATTATTGTATTATATGACTGCATTGCATCCTAACTATGCAATACATATTAATGCTTATAAATAGTATGCTTTTTTAAATCTATGCTTTGTGATTGCATTTATCGGCTATAAAAAAGGTATATAAACATTCCTTGCATTAGCCAACACATTTATAGGAGTAACTGTACTGAATTAATTCCCTTTTGAAGTTTCTGAAGCATAATTTTCAGGTTGATCAGAGGAAGCTTCCACAAAGCATCCAGGATTGTGACAGAGAGATGCACGAAACTTAGGGAAACCTGATGTCCATACGTGGCATCAAAGCTCAGCTGTTCTGGAAGGCAGCAGGCCCTGTGCCCAGGTTCGAGACTTTGAAGATCAAACGACGGTGTCCAGGAGAGCAGCCCTGCAGCCTGCCTGGGATCGGGCCCCAGCCAGGAAAGCCAGGGAGAACAGAGAGCAAGTAAACCCATGTGCATTCGCAGGGGTACTGGGACATTCATATAGCTTCCGCTAACCAATGAAGGGAGCTCAGTTTGTGGACCGGTGCGGTGGGCAGGAGTTCTGACTCTGGTTACATGGGACAAGGACCATCTGTCATCCTCTGGGCCGAGACCTGGGGGTCCGGTGTCTCCCGGCCAAGGCAGTGAAGTGAACAGAGAACCCAGGAGCTGTGCGCTGTTTTCATTTCAGAGAAGAAAGATGGACTGGATGCCTGCAATAGATCAGGGAACTGCGTAGGTAGCTGGCCTGCTCTAACAGTAATTACTGCTAATTTAGTTGCAATGCACTCTGGCCCCTGTTCAGCCTATGACCTATAAAAAGTCTGTGGAAGGCATACTGTACAGCGAGTGAGTAAACTGTTTCAAAATAAATTCAGACAGGGTGATGTGACCTCGATATGAAGCAGGGGGATCTTAATCATGCTGAAGGGGCTTATTTTGAAACAATCGACTTGCTCGCTGTACATTATCCTGCTTAACCCAAAGCTACTTACCAAATAAATTAATAATTTGATTTAATCAGGTTTTTATTATGCTTATTTGTATTATGTATATGGCTGCAAATAGAGCTTTAATAAGTAATAACAACTGCTTTTGGCATACTAGCAATCAAAAACTGGCTCGCTCACAATGTTTTTGAATTCAGAGTAGTTCACACTTGCAAAAATACATTTTTCTTTTCCATTTATTTCAGTGTGCCATGTTCAGGAGGCATTGTTTGGGAATTTGGTGGTCAGGTTTAAAGAGTCCGCTATTTCCATAATAAGATGAGCTTTTGCATTTTTCTTTCCTTATTTTTATACTTTTTTCAACATCACCTAGATACACAGATATTATGACACAAGAGAATGTATTCTAACCAAACTACTTAGCTACATAGAGTGCAGAGGGCTATAACCAGGTGTAATCAGCAGCCATTACAAAGCCGTGGTATAACCCTATATAATATAATATGATGCAACGTCTTATATGTTATGAATACATCATAAACAATTTCAGAAAGTTCAGAAAGACCATTGCATTTGGAAACTAGGGGCCCCAATCCTGACTTTACATGACTTTAAAAATTGATTGTAGAAAACCTGGGCAAAACAGGTAGCATAGGATATGGCTTGGGAGATGATTACTTCTCTGCAGTATTCAACATACAGTCCTTTGTTTTACGGTTCACATCGTGAGCCATATAGACAAGGCTGGCCTTCGTACCGCTGCCCGCTGTTTGCCTTTCGATTTCCAATTTCAGTGAAAGCGCCACCCCGGTGACACCATCGGGGAAGCCGGAGGTGGCGGGAAGGGTCCTGATCTGAGCTCTCACTCTCAACCTCAGCCCTGGGTCCGTCCCCCATCCTTCCTGCACTCGCTGGGGTTACAGAGCAGGACTGCGAAACATATTCTGCCCCCCCACCACCAGAAAGCCTGCATTAATGTAGCTCCCTGCTCATAGCTTTAGTGGTTTTTCCTCTCACTCTATAATGCTGCACAGAATTCAGCTGTGCGTAAGTCAAAGGCCTCTGTTTGGAACATAAAATTCAGGAAGCACATAAGGATTATACCGCTGTAGAAGTTTCACCTTCCCCTGTTTGTTTCTTTTTTTATCAAGCTCAAGAAACAGCCTGAAATAGAGCGTTTATATACACGCTTCAGTAAGTTTTGTGTAAGAAATGTTTGGTGGCTTTAGCTTGTGTACATCTGCAGCATAGTGTCAGTCTTGGTTTATGAGTTACATGCAGTATGCAGAAATGACATGGAAATCCTGATTGGCCTTGCAGATGGTGGTAAGTGTCAGTGAGTGTGGAGCGTTTACCACAGGACCTGAATATTTGGATGTCCTGAATCGGAGTAAATTAAAAGGAGAAATCCATGTTGTATCTAAACATAAATCTAATTAGTTTGGGTGATGAAAATCCCTGTTCCATAAGAATGGGTACATCTACACCCCATCATGGCTTCCTCCGGATATAGGGCTTCTCTTTAGCTCAGGTTTCTACTGAGGTAGAGGTACCCTGAGCTGAAGCCACTCAGGATAAGAGCGTCCGCTAAGTGATTGTAATGTTCACCAACCCTGAGCCAACCATTCAACAACAATTCACCATAACAAACCAGTAAAGGAATACTTCAGTCATATCTGATCATTTCTGATGGAAATTCGTCTCATGAATTAGGAGTGCAGTGTGTGGTTTGGGCAGTTGGGGTTTTAAAACTGAGCCAAAGAACAATTCTCTTTGCCAAAAGCAATGAGTTGACCGACCCTCCCCCAATCAGTTGTCCAGAGGACATTCACAAGATTCATATACGTGAACTGTAAGATATATGGGAAAAAAAGGACAGATGCGTTTACAAGGCCCCTGTGTTTATACAGGTCAATAGCCGCCTGGGTTGATTCTTAACGCCCCCCGACTTAATGGAGGCCCTATCAAAGCGCGCTTTATATGAGATCAATGTCTGGCTCACCAGTGGGGCCGGGGGGCTCCGTGGGGCTCTCTCCCCTCACGCAGGACCTGCCGTGATGGCCTCTAATTGAGCTCCGCGGAGATTTGACACGCACGGGCTTGGAGCGGGAGCGCGGCCCCGGGTCCCCGCCGCCGCGTCCTCCATTGTGTAAAATAAATACAGGGAGTCGCGTCCCAGGGTGTGAAATAACAGACTACGCCCTTGGATTTCACTGGCCATTTCATCCCCAGCTGCAGGCCCGAGGAGTGAATTATATTGTCTTAAGCGACAGGGTGAGGGGCCTTTGTGCTCGGAAGGGCTCAGCCACGTTACGCGAGCGCTTTATCCAGATGAATCTTCTGCGAGTCGGTCCATTTCCAGGCTGCTTCCTGGGGGCAGTTTAGTCCGTCATTGTTTCCACGACTGAATCTTCCCTGCCTTTTACCTTTCTTTTTTTTTTTTTTTGAATGTTACAATATTTGAAATTGTTTTATCATCAGACTGCCAGCAGATTTCACCATCTGGGAAGAAATTGAACTGTGGTCATACAATTTTAAGTTCCTGCTGTGCTGTGTCTACAGACAACAGTGGAACATAAAACAGCAATTGCCTTAAATAAGACACTTGCCCAAGAATTTTGCACACCTGCAAGAAAAAGAAAAATGACCTTTAAAAGTATAAAAGCTACCTTTACGTAGTGCCTGGATATAATTATGACGATGATGTTCATGGTGGTAATTATTGACAGCGCTGCGCACAATTTGTTGTTGTTTTGACTGACGGCCAATTACGAAGAAAAACAAAACAATGTTCCAGAATGTTAGCTGAGCACAAGCCTAGCATAAAGGGCCTTAGGGCCCCAATGCTCTGCAAGCACTGGGTCCTGCTTGTCAAGGCAATTCAGGTAACTTTAACAGGAGAGCTGACACTTGTTTACCAGGCTGACAGAGGGCTGAAGCACACAGTGCAATTTAAGCTCCAATTTAGACCCGATCACAGCCTGTACAAGTTGGCTAAGAGCTTGCTGTGATTGTTGAAAATTAGCTTGTCTGCGCTGTCACCGTACACTGAATCAACCATTTAGATATTGTTGTCTGAGGTTCTGATGAGCTGTGATGACTGCTTGCGTAGGCACCTTTAACTGGGAGTCAGAAAACCTTTTTGCCGAAATTGTCTTCACTGTCAGGTCTAACGAGCCAGATTTATTAAAAGTACTGCCAAGAGCCAATGGAAAAATGACCACTCAACAACACAGCAAGCCAGACACTGTCCTTTTTCATAGGGCTTGTTCCTGCAGCTAAGAAGAAGCCATGAGACAGCTGTGTCAAAACTTAAAACAGAATATGAGCTGGGATGGGGACAGGTCCTCAGTTTATCTATATGTGAAGACCAGCACCCGAGCATGATAAACCAGGGAAATGCACTAGCAGCTTGTAAGAAATGCTATGTGATTTTTTAAGTCATGGAGTTATGCTGTATGCTAAAATTCTTGCAAGCTAGCAAAAAGAAAATAGCAACTTAGTAACACTGGTGAAAAAATAGCATGTTAATACTGAAAATAATCACAGCACCAAGACCACCACACATTTTTATTATTATTATTCCCCAGCTGAACACTCATGTAGTGTGTTCGATCCAATACCAAAATGTTCAAACTTTAAGTAGTCCACTTGTGTAATGTCATATCACTGCTAAACTCTTGTTTACTGTGCGTTCTTTGCTTTTGGGCCACAATGCAGGACTGGTAGTAGCCTACAGAATGGTATATGGTGATTAGTTCTCAAACATGTCCAATTTGTCTGCTGTATAAATGCCCCATCATGGAATAGTCATTCCTGAAAGGTTGGTGTTAGTACAAGTGTGTATAAGCATCTTGAGAGCTGTCACCCATTGTCTGTTTTACAGTCTAAAGCAATGCAAGATTAAGATGAAAGGGCAGCTTTGCTTTCCCTGACATCCAATTTAACAAACACCAGCAAGTCCTATTGTACTGAAAAATGACATGAGCGATCAGTGCCTTCTGCTCCCTGTCACTTCCCATTATTAAGAACCCGTCCGAGGGCACCTGGGGGAATCAAAGTCTGCACGGCTTCCGTCACAATATGCATAATTCGCCCTGATGTCTCGGACAAGGGGTCGCCCTGCTCTCCATCCAAATGCTGTTTTTGTGTCTCCTTCCTTAAAAAAATGTGAATGAATTTCATTCTTCTCTCTGTCCTCGCCTCTGCCTCGCTAAGCGGCTACCCCACACCTCTCTTCACGATCTGCATGCAAGAGGCAGCCCTTGTTTCGGAGAAGCTACGATTGTGTTTCCGAGACAACGGAATCCTTTTCAGACAACGGAAAGACACTCTTTCAGAGCATCCGTGTAATATGTGTGCAAGCCTTGAGTGTACGTGTACAGCACAGCATATCAACCTTACCAGAAACTATGGATCATATTTACACAAACCGCAGTCAATGACTCTGTTCGTAAGCTAAGCTCCAAGGTGAAATATTAATAGAAGAACTGCAGTCTGGATTTGGTGTGGAGTTTCCATGAGCAGATGTTTGCTTAGGGCCATCTCACTTATCGGTTCTCGTTATACACCAAAGACGCAGAGCATGCCATAGCAGAAAATGTATTATTTAAAATCAGGTTTATAATCAGTTGACATCAAATTTATATTAATAGCAGTCTACTATTTGTAATTGGAATAAAATAATTGATGTTATAATTAACCCAGTTCATCATATACTATAATAATAATGTAATTATGCATTTGTGAGCTATTTACATTGAGCCTATTAGAAAGGAAATACATGTTGAATTTTTCAAGGGCTAGGCTGCATTAGATTCTGGGTTTGTCCTATTGCTTGAACAGACAATATTGTACTAATTATATAGAACACAGTAATGATATGGCCAAAAAACATCACTGTATTAACATTGTCAGACAATATGGCAATACTAACTTTCAATAATGAGCACCAAGATATTTTGTTTAGTTTTGTAATTCTTGGCTAATGAAGCATCATTTTTGAATGCCAGATATATCCTGTTATTTTATTTGTTTGAGGCAGGCTAATATTAGGCTATTCACTCTTCATTAATTTTCCATCAAGACATTTCTGTTTCACTTCATATTGTATTTCTAACATTAGATTTGCTCTCTATAACATAATGGAAATAAGCATATAGGCTATTGTTTGTCCAGATTAATTGGAGAATATCATAGGTATCTAGGTTGGAAAGTCAAAATTCTTAATAATGTAATTTATGAGCACTGCAATGAAATATTAGATTCTGTTTTAACATTCCTTTTATTCTTGCACCTTTTGTGATGATCCCATATCTGTCCCATTTTGTCACTATAATTTAGGGTTTATGTTCAAGAAACATGCTTATTGCTACAAATACATTTTTTATGTATTTTACAAGTACTGTACGTTTGGTTTGTTTTGCTTTTTTGCTTGTATTTGTTTTTTTGTTCATGTGGCAAGTTTGTTTAAAAGTATTTCATTTAGTTTATTGATTCAAGCTTTTATTGAATAAGATTAATCCTAGTTATTCAATTAACATGAAATATTGCATTATTCATTTGCTGTAGTTGAAAATAGACTATCAATATGGACTTTTGATAAGCCTGTATTTTGTATGAAATATCTATGTAAGCAGTCTTGTTGCCATAGTACTCTTTATTCTCATGAGCAAAATCTTTGAATTTAATTTGATCTTGTTCATACATTTGATTAAAACACACAAAATCAGATATTTGAGGATTAATGGGTTTTGCACACTTATGTAGGTTTTTAGAATGGCATTTGATTTTCTACATACATTTGATTAAGACACACAAAATTTAATATTTGAGGATAAATTGGTTTTTTGAGGTCCGATATCTTTATACAGTAAACACAGTTCTGTATGGGCTCATAATTTCTAGAGATTCTGCATACAGCATTGCATTAAGGCTTATCTTAATTTGTACATTCTACAATCGTTATCCATGAAATTGTTTCTTTTCATTCTGTTCTTCCACAATTCAGCACTATCAAAGTGTTAAGAATGCAAAGCAACATATCAAAGATCTGTTTCCATTGCTGTCATTACTGTCCACAACAAAAAATTATGACGATGAGGAGTCTGTTAATCTGCATGTTTACTCTAAGTTTTATTTGCATGTGTGTGTGTGTGTGTGTGCACCTGAGCATCTGTGTTTGTATGTGATTGTACCCTGTCGGCTTTTTTACAATCCATTACTTCCTTGGAGCAGCATCAGAAGAATGTCAGAGCTGAGTGATATTCCTGTAAAATGTCAGGATCAAAAGTTACAAGCATTCACTGAGCAGCTAGGGGGGGCATTTTCTGCTTGACCTGAAACCTAACAATTAGTGTCCAGCATGTGACACTCTCCAATATTCCCTTTCTATAAGTACACAATGTACATCCTCCCTCTCAAAATATAGAGACCTAGGAGTCAAGGGATGTTCTGGTGTTGTGTTCAATCTCTGTCAAAGCAGTGAACTTTGTGAAAGCTTTCTCCAAACAAAGTAATACCTGCATAAAGACTTTGTACATTGAAGAGTTTGAGCATTGCTCTATTGGAAAGTAAACCTTTGGCTGTCCCCTTAAATGCACAGCAAAAAAATATCTGTGAACATGAAAGATTTCTACTTTGTGCCCTGCCAGCTTCAATTAGGCTATTTCATTTGTGCAGATTAATATTAACATTTTTATTTATTTTCTGTGAAGATGCCCTTATACACAATGATTTATACAGCTTCATGATTTAATCCAAAGCAATTCAGTTTAAGTACCTTGTTCATAGTTCCAACAGCATTGCCCCAACCTGAGGTTTTGCACTGACTATCTCCAAGTAAAAAAATCCAGGGGCCTTACACATAGAATTTGAGTGGATTTCATCCTTTTGTTGTATGACCAGTTAGTAAATTGTGCATATGGATGATTTGTAAAATTTATGTACAAATGAAAAAAGTTTCGTAACTCACACATATGCATGCTTTTTTTTATAAATAACAAATATCCCGTATGAGAACAAGCTTTACAGCTCCACCCACATTCTCAATTATCCTTATATGTTGGCTTCAAATAATTTACTGAGCTATTTAAATCATTTGGAAATGGCAGTGAAGTGCTGATAAATAACACAATTGTAATTGTAATGAAACAATAGTAATAATAATCTTAATCTGAGTTTGAGCTGTTGATGGAGATGCAAGCACAGTTATTGTTTATCCTTATTGTAGGTCGCTTTTGATGAAAGCATATGCCAAATAAATGTAATGTAATAGAATTGTTTGGTCCTATGAGCAGTTCTGTATCCAGCAAAACTAAATATGTTGCTTGGCAAGCTGTGACAGGATTCTCTTGATAGTGGCAGAAGTTGAAGTAGTGTTCTATTGATATGCAAATGTTTTCAGCACCTAGAGGTGCAGTACACCAACACATATTTAACTCTCGTTGTGATGTACACCTTAAAAACCATCCTAAAAGCTCCATAATTATCAAATGGGGACATGAACGTCTGTGAATTACTCTGAGATGGTCAAGGTGTATGAATCTCATAGGGTTGTTCTTTTACAAGGGGGGCAGTTAAAACACAATAATTTATTTACATGCATTTGACCAGATGGTTTGTCATGATCTACAGATTTACGGAACTGGCAGGGAACCAACTGGGTCATAAATGCCAAACATGTTTTAAACAGGTTCATCTGTGTGGTTCAGCTGGGGCTTTGCATCTGAACTGTACACATGTCCAACCCAATCTGTGCTCTGTGATGGTCAGAGGTGGGATATTTTTATCTTTATTGAAGTAAGAGACTGTGTGTATGTGTGTGTGTCTGTGTGTGTATACGTGCGTGCGTGCGTGCGTGGGTGCTTGCGTGGGTGCATGTGTGTGTGTGTGTGTGTGTGTGTGTGTGTGTTCAAGGTCATGAGTTGAACTAGGCTGCACAAAAAAATCCTGTAAAATTTGTGTTTTATTAGTTGAGTCCTTGGCATTTCACTAGTGTTTGGTCAGGCGTAAATAAATTCAAATGTAGGAATAGAGGAGTCTGCATAATTTGGCTCAGTGGCAAAAAAAAGGTGAGTTCAGTAGAGATGTACTGCAATCCAGGAGCAGAGCTATCAACAACCAAGAATTAAATGCAGGGTGGGGTGGGTAATATGGCAATATTATATCAATGATGCAGTTTCAGCCATGATATGCCTCTTTGTGAAAATCTGGAGATTTTCTTTTCTGAAAAGCTGCTCCAGGTATGATTTCCCCCAATCTTGTTTGTTTTTTTCTTACAGTCACTTGCATTAAGACATGTAACAATATGTGTTTGTGATAGTATGATTACCATCCTTAAAATTTCCATGGTAGCTACAGTTTCACAATATCAATAGATGCACTGCTATGAGTAAAAAGCAGTAATAATTATTAGTGTGTATATACTGTATACTATCCTTTGAAAACACATTCATCATGAAGAAATATGTTCATGTTACTTATTTGAGTTGAGGATTTGTCAGTTTATTTTGGAAGAAAAAACACATTTTTGAGTTCTAAAACAAATTGGCAAAAACTGCTAACTTTGTTTAGTAATCGTGGTATAATTATTACTTTATTATTAACCATATTAACATATGCTAATATGTAACATATGTATTGTGTATCACCCAAACAACTTAATCAATGCCTGATCCAACCAACAGATCCAACCAACAGATATCCCAGATACAGAATGATCATACAGCATCTCTCATGTGCCAGTTGTGTCCACTTCATCAAATGGCCATCTTGTTTGTTCGCTCGCTCTTCGGACAGAAGGGGCATTTCAATCAAAGCTCTCACAGGAGCTCTGCTTAGTGGTGCATTTCATAAAACACCAAAGGGATGATTTCTCAATCAGGTTTCGTGTTAAAAAGAAAACAAAAAAAAAGGTGGTGTGAGCTGTGACATGATTCAATGGTGCATTATTGATTTAAATCGTCACACATATGCAGTCCGTGTCTCAGAAGGCTGTATAATGCTGAAGAGCCGGTGCAGCACCCTCTCCGCAGGCCCGACGCGACAGCGGGAACGTGCACCTGCGACGCCCGCGACGGGCAGCGCTCCCCGGCCCCCGCGCCGCCGCGCCGGGGTCGCAAATCAAAGCGGCGGGATCGGCGGGTTCGCGTAGGGGGGCGGAGGAGGACCGCGCGAGGGGGGGATTAACGGCGCCCGGGGGGGGGGAGAGGTGAACACCTGCCACGGCCTCAATGGAGGGGCTTCGGACCCCAATCACACGCCGCATGCGGAGTCCGGAGAAAGGGGGCGGAGGCTTCCTCTTCAAACCGCTCCCATTGGACCCCGGAGCCACCTGTGTTAAATTACACTGGCGCGCCGCCGGCCGTGCAGAGGTCACGTGATTGCGCTGCTGCTGAAGAGACCGTGATGCCCATTAAAAAGTGTGTGGGTGTTTGTGCTTGTGTGTGTGTATGTGTGTGTGTGTGCGTGTGTACAGCACAGTATCGGGTGATTTGTTTGATACATTGGTATCACTGCATAAAATTTCAAAATCAAATTCTGGACATTTGATAATATGATATCCTCATTGTTATCAGCATCATTATCATTTATAGACATATTTCATTTTATCTGTCCATTTGAAAATATGAAAAATAAATATATCATACATTTTTACTGCTCTTTATACATATAATGGAAGTTAAACTAATTCCTAATAAAATACCTTCAAACTGTCACAAATTCTTTTGAGTATGACCATTCACTTTCATAGTGTTCATTAGACATATTTTTTCTACAAACTCAAATAAGATTCAGTTACTTTTTCCATTGTGATTACGTTCACTATTATTGTAAATTACTGTATCCATATGTGCTGACACAATATGTTTTTGCTGATCTGCTGGTGTCTGCCTGCTTTACTCCATAATTATTCTTCATAAAGAATTCATTTTTAAACAACCCCAGTATGACTAATGCCTATTACATGGTCTTGTCAATTGCATCTTAAAATACCCATTTAAAATACATGGGATCTGACATCTCCACTTGTTTGACACATCAGCACGTTCACCTCCTGCCATTTTGTCAGTTTGTTAAGTTTTTTCCACACATCACCTCTCTCTGTGACACTATTGTTGGGCCCTTGAAAGGGCCTGTAAGAGGTCTAAAACAGCCATGAATTCCAAGCTTTCTTTTGCTCTCCTTCTTTGTGGCCAGAACAGCTTTTTAATTGCCTTCTTTCACCGACGCTGCCCCTTTGGTTATTACTCATCCCTCTGCCACAATGGGCAGGGGAACAAGAGATCTGCCGCTCGGCCCCGCCATTGCGCTGAGCAGGAGCAGTTCATTAGCAGTTCATTAGCCCAATAAACAGATGCATATAGAAGCAGAAGAAGTGATGGTGCGATGACTCACATGGCATGTAAAGGTTTAAAACCGCGGAGTCAAATGACAGCACCTTTGAGCTCTGAAAAGGTATCGTGGGATGTTGACAATCTGAGAGACCCATTCCAATTTCATTCCAAGTGAAGTCATCAGTGTGAAATGACCTTCGCGTGTCCTTCAGAAAAATTCTGTCCAAGCAGAGCTCCTCAGCATGTGCTATGTGTGAAAATGCTAACAGGCCTCCAGGAACTTTCAACTTTACAAAGCTAGTGTTTTAAATTTACTTTACGAGCTTGTCTTTAGAGAGTCAATAAGGATTTAGCATAGGATTACACTGATTAGACTGGATGAAAAGAATGGAATGTTCTAAGCCATCGCACAGTGCAACACTTTGGTACATCCAACCAAACACTAATCCGGACACTTTTGGATTGAATATTTGCTTTGCAGACCCTGGCTGGGATTCAATCAATCTATCTTTAACTTTGAAATAATGTTCTTGTTTTATGATAACATGTTTTTAACATTTTTTTTTTTTTGAGTATACATATTTTTAGTACATATCTACCTTACATACGGTGAGATGGTTTCAGTTGTATAGAGTGAGTATCTACTCTTTATGCACTTGAACCAGTGGGTAACATTTCTGGGGATCCGGTTGATGAACAGGACCTGACTGAGGCCTTGGGGTTGGACGTAGAGGCATCAAAATGATCTATAGAGACAAACAGATGCGCTGACAACAGATGGGATTAAACAGAGTGGAGGAGGAAGGAAGACTCCTGAGCTCAGCTTTGATGCCTGGAAGGTTCTGTGTGGAATGTCTGCTGAACATTCCATCCAGCCAACAACGCAGACTTCCAGTGAAAAGCGGTGTACGTTACATCTAGAAGACACAGTAATATTGGCTGTTTAGAAATGGAGAAGCTAATACAGTATTTAACTCTGTTTCAAAAGGCAGATTGTTTCCAGTGCGTTGCCTTACCCCCTGCCCGTGTGAGTAAACTTTGGAGCAAGACTATTGGCTTTGCGCTTAAAGTTTTTTATTTTATTTTTTCTTTTCATTGTAATTGCAGTACTTAGCACACAGGGAATGCAAATGAAGGCAAAGGCAACTGGCACCTGTCACTAAGCAGATTATGCAGGCTTTACAGAGGTGAGAAAAGCACATCACCGTTTCATTCTGCCTGCGAGCGGTGGTCTGCGTTGGTTGCAGTCTAGTCCCTGTGAATGAGTGTGCTGCATTTCTCCATGTTTTCAATGAGGTTGTTAGACTTGTAATTGTTTATTTTTATCGCCTCTCAGAGTGATAATCTCAGGCGCATTTCTTCTTGCACTTTATTTTCAGTTTGGCTGCTCCCTTTGCTTTTGTTTACTACACGTCGAGCGTCCACGTTCACGGCAGTGCGATCACAGCTCACTGCTGTCACTCTTGGCAGTCAGTTTCTTTACAAGCGGCTTCTCTGTAATGCAAGCAACTGGAATATTGACTGATTTAGAAGAGAAAAAAAAGTTATCATCGCCTGCCAAGTACAGCAGGCAAGCGCAGTCCGGTTTTTGCCGCCCCGCCTCCGTCCTGCAGCCAATCGCGGGCCCCGGTACGGTCGTGCAGCATCCGGAGGCGAGCCCCAGCGAGTCAGAGGGCACTGATTGCATTCGTCTCCCGAAGAAAGGCACTCGGACATACAAATCAATCCAGAGCAGCGTATTGATTCAGGCAACATCATAGCTGCTTTCTAATAAGCAGGGATAGAGGGGAGAACCTGGGTTTGGAGTGGCTGGAATTACCTTTCGATTTGCCAGGGGGCCACAGCCTTGAGGCTCTCATTTTGCCTTGACACCTTTTCCCCTGATCAATACCGCATCATCCAGTGTGCTAGTAATTAGCCCCTCTCTCTCTCTCTTACCCTCTCTCTCACTCACTCGCTCCCTCATTCTCTCTGTCTCTCTCTCTGTTTCTCTCTATCTATCTATCTATCTATCTATCTCTCTCTCTCTCTCTCTCTGTCTCTTCAAAGAGATCCACACTGACCGCAGAGGAGAAAAGAAGGCCGTGATGCAAAAAAAAAAAAAAAAAAAAAAAAAAAAGAGAAGGGAAAGCCGCCCGAGCTGAAGGTGATGGGTGAAGAATGGCTCCCTTGCTCTGCGGAGTACTTAGCTGGGTTTTTAATTACTGTAATTTTCCTCACAAGTCGGTGAGTGAGCTGATGAAGAGAGGCACTTTCCTCCCCGCTGTTCCTGATGAGGCTTGATAGGTCTCCCAAATTACGCATTGACTCGGCCGTTTGATTTCCCCCAGTGTTTAGTGCTAATAACCTGTAGCCCCCCCACCTCTCTACCTCTCAGCGCTGGTGTCAGTGTGGTAATTACACTGTGTGAAATCTCTACCACAATCACAGCTGTCTGGCCCTCTGCTCGCACTGCAGGTCAGCCAGGGTGGCGGATCCACTGGCTGCGGACGGAGAGCGGAGGGGCGGCCAAACTCTGCCCGGCTCTCTCCTCTCCTCCTCTCTTTGTCCCTTTTCATGTGGTTCCTGTCCTCTGTATGCAAACACTGATGTCTGCCTATGAAAGGTTTGGGGGGCCTGCTCATCGCCTCTTGGAGCACACCCTTGTTGAAATATATCAGAAAGAAATGAGCAAGCCTCTGTCCCTGAGCTCAGTCAGCAATGAAAAAAGCTGGGAGAATGAAAGATGAGAACTCTCATAGGGCTGGAGTTGGCAATTCATCTTGCACTAAGAAGGAGAGAAGGATGTCATTATGAACTTTTAGAGACAGCAACACTGACTCCTGGCCCCTGGCCCTCAGCTTCATTGTTTTCAACCATGCACAAAATGGAGTCAAGTTGACAGTAATCCTGGGTCAACACATGGCCACCTCATCAACTTATAAATTACAGTCCAACTAAAAAGTGGTACTTTTGGCCACGAAGGGTCTGTCATGGGGAGTAAGCATTCCTGCCTTCGACATCTGAATCGGTTTGATTTTTAGCACGTCCCACATCCAGGAAAATAATACAAGGGCGCCGCGAAACAGGATACAGTTCATCTCCTTGTCTCGCTTCTTGCTGTGGGTTCTCTGAAATTGGAATGTTATGCATCAGTGCCCTTACAAGACTCCAACTGTTCCACCAACAGATCATATTGAGTCAAAGGGACAGTGTTGTAACCTGTTTAACTTCACAGTTTGCCGGCAGTGGGGAGGGGGTAAAGTGAAGGGTCGAATCGGGCCCGGGTTGCTCTGTCACTGCGATTAAAAACCCCACCGATGGTCCCTCGAATGCGTGTTTCTGAGCACGCTGGGGTAACAGCGTTGCCTCATTGCATGCTGAGCGTGGATGTACACTGTATTCATTTGTGTGGGCAGAGAGACTCAACAGTTATGTGAGTGAGAGCCAAGATCTCCTTTATTCAATGTGGTTTAGTTCTGATACAAGTGTAATACACAGAGATGAAAAATAGATTCAGCAGGGACCAAAGTGTACAGGTGTACCCCACATATGCTAATTCAAAAACTTTCCCCCTGTAAAAAAAGAGGAGGCCATTACCCACAATACTCTTCCCAGTGAACATTTTTTTGGTGGAAAGTCGGTAAAATGCTGTCAAGGCGTTCAGGTAAAAACCCAACAACATCTGTTTGAAAAGTGAAAGTTTTCTGGCCGACTAGGACATAGCCAGGCTATATCTCGATAAAACATGAGTTAGGGTATTAGGGTTAACCTAGTCCACAGTGTCTCTCAAAATAGATTTCCACCCCTCCATATGTCTAGATTCAGGCTTTTGTTTACTGCGCTCTTATAATTTTGAGGTGCCAAGCAGAGGGGTTGTCCAGTGATGCCTGTAATGTAGAAGCCACAGCGTCCTGGGTTTAGGCAAGGAACTGAGGTCCTAGGTTTTACCTCAGTAGAAACTGTATGAAAATAATTCATGCGTTGGCCTATAAAGACCAGTCAAATGGGCACACTTGTGTCCAAGATGTGAAGTTCCTAGATAAGGCAAAGCCGTCTTCTGAGAAGAAGGGCTGCAAATGACTCACTTTTTAAGGTCCCATAAAAACACTCACTGGGCACTAAATTTGAGAAGAATAGTTTGGGGACAAAGACAAAGCCCAGTGATGCAATAAAACCATGCCTTCTCCCCCTCCCCCTCATCTCTTTGATCTGGATTTATGAGGACTGCGCCCCCTCTGAGAGAAAGGGAAAATAAGTTTATGTGAAGCAGTCTAACGCTCCCTCTCCTCAATCCCCACATCTGCCATAGCTCAAATCTGGGACCACTGAATACGGTGACCCCCCTTCTCTGTGAGAGGTGTTTCACTGAGTACTCTGCTCGGTCAAGGCAATGGTCACGCAATGAGTTATTGACTTGTTTATGTTTGGCTCTCTTTTCAGCGTCTGGCTCCTGACTCTCAGCATCTAGACGATTGATTGATTTCACTCAGTGGAAATTGGGGAGATGGGCGAAGGGCCTCCTCAGTTTATTTGTACAATAGAAACGTCTCCTCCCTCCTTCCATTTCTGCGCCCTTCCTCAGGGCAGGGTTTAAATTCAAATGGGCTTTTCAGCGGATGCCTGCGATTGGATATCGGAAGCAAGTCTGTTACCAAGCCATTTGTAGCCGTGCTCTCAGCTTAGGGACTGCTCTTACAGTAAGAGTCTTACTGCAGTGATGCATGGTCCAGTAGTTAAACCACGCCTGTGCAGGCTGCGGCTGGGAGTATCATGAAGCAATTCTTAATTGGCCGTAGCATCGTCCAGGCAGGGAGGTGTTCGTTCTCCAGGCTATTCCCCACATCGCACAACCACGACTGCTCTGACCAGCCAACCCCTCGCGAACAGCCTGCGCCAGCTGCACAGTCCTCTGCAGCAGTAACTGTGCACGAGCTGGCAGACTGCAACATGAAAATACTCATTTCAGAGGATGTGCATGTGTGTTGCGCATGCATGCCCATGCATCCAAAATGAAGGCTGATATTGCAGAGGTCACAGAAATGATAGTATGATAGTAGAATTACTCATCTGCTTCTATTCGCTGACTACAAGCATGGCCGACACATGATTTGGTATCACTGGTCAGGGGGTATCTATGGCACTTATTTTTAATATGAGCGGAACCACGTGTATCAGTCCCGAGGAGGAGGGGCGGCGGGCGTCGGTGTGTAACATCAGCGCGTTAGCTTCAATCAAGTGGGACATTTCCAATTTCTCTCACCTGATGGTGTCGCCGATCTTCGAGCACAACACGTCCAGCTGTGAAGATGGGACTTCTCGACCCAACCGGTCCTGATCGACGAGGGCGAGGAAGGCCGGGGGGCGACAGCCGTCCCGAGCTCGCCGCCATCCCCCCTCCGGCGAAAAAGGCTACCCTAACAAGCTCCTCGCGGGTTGTGGCGGGCCGCGGAAGACTAATAGGTGCGAGAGAAGCAATTATCCCCCACCGTCGTTGACCCCTGTCGGGCACGGAGATGGGTCGAGGGGCCGCGGATCGATACCGGGAGGTGCGCCAGTCAGCTCTCCACTCTGGCCTTTTTGGAAAAGAGCTGTGGAGGTCCTGCAGTAAACATGACCCCAAAGTTGCATCCTTTCCCCTACACGCTCGACTTTTGCTATAAAGAACAGCACTTAGCTGTACAGGGTGGGCACAACTTTTCTGCCATTGTTTGGCATGGACTTACAAAATACGGGTTTTGTAGCATACAAGAAACAAAAATGCCTTCGAGTCGAGGTAAGAGACAGATTATTTGCAGGTCGCCCTTAATCCTGTTTGTTGGAGCGTTCCCCCGGCAACTGCTACAGTGCACTTTGCTGCCGATTTTGTGCCTCTTCAGGCTGTCAGTAATATCTATGGTGAAAGACACATGTGTTCAGGGAACCAAAAACCGAGTACACATTGTGGAAATGAAAAGGGAAGTTGTGTTTCTACATATTTGTGACACCCAGAATGGTCTTCTTGTCAGGTTTCCAAATATGAGTGTGACATTTTGTCCCTGAAACTCACATTATAATGTACACAGTAAATGACCAGTGTTATTTCAACTCCAAGTTTATAGTTTATAGTCCAAAATGGGTAAATTGTACTCTTTCAGAGATTATTTAGCACTGAAAATGTTGCTGTTATAAAACTCTTTCCCCATAAGTAGTGTCTCTGTGTTGAACAATGTAATGTATTTATTAAGTGCAATAGAAGTAAAAATAAGATGCATTGTGAAGTTCCTGAGGGAAACATTTTCTATACCCTCTGCTGCTGATGTCAGGCCCAGCCAATGCAACGCAGAATTGATGTGAAGTAGCCTTTCACATGGCCAGAAGTGCTTAGGCCTGAATATAAATCAGCTGTGAATGCACTGGACAGCGTGCTGCGGTCTGCCACTTCCCATAGGCCATGTTCTCCCGCTGTCTTCGAGTGCTCTGCGCAACCGCTCCCTAAAGACCCAGCCCAGGGAAGCGCAGAGCCTCCATTCCGGCTCTACTGCTAGCTGCAGTGTAGGGGGATCACCAGGCAAGGAAATCTTGTGTCTGCAGTGTGCAACAAGTGGCTAAAATAACACATAGTTTTGCCAACCTAATTTAGTTTTTTTGTTCAGATAGATTTCCTGCATTTTGGAAAAATTAACATCTTAGAAGTAGCGGGAACCTCCAAACATAAACAAAACGTTATCGTCCTGTTCAGTGAGGGTTATTACGCTATGATGACAACGTTATCTAATAAAATATGCTAAAAAAATATCTAACGAAAAAATTCAGCATTCCAACAAGTTATGAAAACCAGGAATTTAAGCATATTAAGTACGCTATGCAGCACCAGTGAATGGGCAGGCTGGTTCTACAGCCTGTTCTGCAATACACAAGGGCTTGTCAAATGCATTATGTTTTTTCTTGAAAAGGTGACCGTGTCAAACTGATTAGCGTTTTAATAAACATCACCTCAAGTGGATATGTAAGACCACCCCTGAACTCTGCGCTTGTATTTACTTGTGAATTTGTACAGCGCGGTGCACACTGTCAAAATAAGGTTACTGAAAAGCACGCAGTACAACAGACGAGGAACTACTGTGCGGCGGAGCAGGAGGTCACGGCGCTGTCAGAAATCAGTCGGAGTTCCCCTCCGCGTTCCCTGCCGGGGGAGCAGGCCGCAGCCAGCTCCCACCGACTCCCGCGTGTCACTTCCTCGGGCTCCAAAACACTCGTAATCGCTCCCGACTCCTCCCGGGAGGGAAGGTGAGGCTTCCGTCGTGTCGCCGGTGACACAGAAGCGTTGAGCGCTAACGGCGAGGGCCTGGATTCGCTGGATCCGCCAGGACGCGCGCGGAGGACCTGGGGGACGGCCAGCTGGGCGGTCGGCGGGGGAGCACCCTTCGCCGGCGGCAGGACGCCCTCCCCCTGGCGGGCGAACGCGGGCGGCGAAAGCCTCCCGCCACCGTCGTCACTCCAGGGAGACTGTCCTCCCACGCAACACTTCATTAGTTCCCTACCTCTCAATTAGTGGCACTTGGGGGAGCACTTGCTGTACTTATGTGGCAGACTAGGGCCTGTCACATCTGCGCTGGTGCCTAATGTGTCACTCTCGTCCAGACTGAATGGACAGCAGATGCCCAAGCAGCTATTTCTTTATTATGGAAAGCTGGGAGAATGGGTCAGAGAGGGGGAGCTCGCGGAGAACGTCATTGTCACTGTTTCTTTTCTGTGAGCACTTCATCTTAATTTGGTCATTTGGTCACTACTGACTAGCCTGCAGTTTAGTCAACTGTAAATAGCTCTATGCAAACAGAAGGCCTCAAAATCCTGAGCGACTTTCGTGGAGTGGAGGACCTGTTTGCGATCCATTCAGCACACACTGAATAGAATCTGGTACATTTCTTTGTACATATCTTTCTGTTCAGGTTAACTCAGTTCCATGGCTTTGACATTCATCTTTGATAGTTTATTGCAGTTAGCAATCATTATATTTTTATTATTATTTTGTATCATTATAAACAGGTAAAAAGAATAATAAATGAATATGTTTTCAGCCCTATAATTGTTAACATGTGCAGTATATATTGAAAACACCATTCCCTTTTGATTAATAATTTATTTTGGATGCAGGCCTACAATCACTGGTATAGTTCACATGGATTTTTGCTTTGTTCAAAATATAACATTTTATCAATGATAAGGAATCAAATAAATTTGAATAAACATTTTTTAATTCATTTAAATACAAATTTAAGAAAGCCATGTTTAAAAAAAAAAGAATTTCATAACAGTGCAATTGTACTGTTCACAATAGTACTCAGGCTTCATTCTAACACATGGCGTGTTTAAACAAATGCCCAAAAACACTGTCTAAAATAAAATAAATAACTCTTTGCCATTTCTAATCTCATTAATTATGTCCGTGGAACCCATAGCTTAGTGGTGGTCAGTGTGAAGATACTTCAGCCTACCGCTTAATGTGTATGTGCAGGACAATGATGTGGATATAAACTGGTGTTTAACAGAGTGAATTTCCGGATTGGGCAGGGGGGTTCTGTGGACTTTGAGATTTTCCTTCGAGAGCTGACAGTAATTAAGCCTGGTCATTAAATAGCCTTCTCTCAGTCCAGTCTTTGGCAAAAATGGGCCAGACTGCCCTCACACATACTGCCCTGGCTGTACAAAACACAAATGAGCCAAAATTTTCAGTATTTGTTCAAATATAGGTTTTATTATGTGCTTTGCGAACTTGGCTAAACATTCAGAACAAAGATAAATAGATAGATAGATAGATAATAATTTAATTTATATCATCGAGATGGCACTTTTTCCTTACTCTCATGTGAAGTTATGCTGTCTATTATTTTCTGCTGAACTGAAAGCAGTTGCAGGTGTGTAAATGTGCACAATGACATAACCGTCTTAGCTGGCAGGGACTCTGTATGTGTGCATGTGTGTGTGTGTCTATATGTATATGTTTGTGTGTGTGTGTGTGTGACACAAATTACTTTTTTTGAATAAGGAAATGGTCTTTTTTTTTTAAATAACAATAATAACCAATACTTCACTTGTGATGATGACTGCAATAGGCATCTGTCTATTTCCCCAAGTCAGGTTATGGAGTGCCAAGACCTGAGGCCACAGTCACAATGATGATCCTCTGGCGGCCCCTGCTGGTTAAAGGCGTGTGCTCATTTTGGAACTGCAGCAAGAAAAACAATGCGTTTATTTCACACTCCCTTAACTTTAGTTGTAATTTGATTGTTTGTGCAATTACTTTCACTTAAAAACAAGTGAAAAACATTTTATTTTGCATTTCCCCGTCCCAAGCATTACGTCATTTCCTCTTTAAAGAAGACATTGGTTTTCACAAAGCTTTACTAGCTACCATTCCACTAGGGGCACAGGACTGCTACCCCATCGTAGCCGGTTTTGTTTACAGCGAGCGGCATGAGACGAGCGAAGGTTCGGCGGTACGGATTGTTCTTCATATCCCTCCCCCCCTCCCCCCCTCGAGCTAATTCGTAGCAAAGTGTATCAGTAATTTCCCCCATTCTAACCCCCCATCCCCCGCCCCCCCCCCCCCCCCCCCCCCCCCCCCCCCCCCCCCCCCCCGGTGACTGCACAGCCACTGTTTTTATTGCCTCCCTGGGAAACTTGCGAAGGGGTCCGCTTGGCGGGCGCGCTCCACGGTCAGACATGACATTCCCCCGTCTCTGATTTTCTCCCCTAATGTCTTGTCATCCTGCCTGCCTGTCAGCGCGGTGGGCAGCGTTTTTTCATGTCTGAATAGTCACCTTAATGACTGCAGATGGGAGCGCCGCGGGAGGCCCGAAAAGCCCAGAGTCCTGGAGCCGGCTGCCTTGACCCTCCGCTGCGGCTCCATCTCCATTTTGTGTCTGCCTCCCGACACTTAAGGCAAAGCAAAGTGTAATTGAAAAGTTGGCGTAGTGCGTATGCATACGAGACGCCGTTTTTATACCAGTGAACACCGGCCATTTTCGCCAGAGTTGTTTGTGAGAATACAGCTGTCTACTTATGGCTTACAAACAGTAGTACACAGGATAACGCATTTGCATGTAAACCCTGGACAGAAACTGGGTGTGTTGTGCAATATTGATACAGTGTGAAAAGTAACATAATTTTCTGGTTTCTGTTCATTTTCACTTATTTGTGATCATACACTGAACAGGACAAATAACCTGAAAATGTGATTTCAGCTATCCTAAAGCACCTTTTGGATAAAGGGGAGCGTTTGGTAAAAAGGTAGATAAATCTTAGGCATGTGGAATTTTCATGCTTTCTGTCCCAGAAATGACTATTTTTCAGGCTGATGAAAGTGTTATTTTTCTTCCTTTCTTTATTTTTGTCACAGCCCTGAAAAAGACTGCATTTTAGAAGAATTTAATTGAACCCACACATTTCCCATTTAGAGTCACTTAGCTTAGCCCTTTTAATGGTGCTGTAAAATGTTCCTGTATTTCAAAGGGAATACACATATTTGTATATGTTCAGCGGTTTTCAATATCCTGTATATGTCTGTTCTGATTGCCCTCACGGTATCATGTATCACAGGGATTCTGTCACATCAAGATGAATTTACCAACAAAGATGAAAATCCTTAATGCTGTGCAGTGTGTATACCAAGCCCTAGGCATACTGTACGTTTTGTTTAAATGTTCATCTTGGGGAATTGAACATGATGGCATGTTGTAGCAGGGCATCCCATAAACCCACATAAATGGCAGACATAGATTTTAGACATAGTAATTTCATAGACTGCACAGCACTGGGAAAACATAACATTCAAACCTTGTAGCAAACATTTACAGGATAATTTAAGGAGACAGAGCTGATTCCATCTTACCCCAGGCACTGTTGGTGACCAGCTTGACACTCTTGAACTGCAGTGTAAGTGGGGACATCTGCTTTAAGTCTTGATGGGACTTGTCCACACTCCCAGTCCCCGGAGCCGTCATTCCTACCGAGGGCCTTGTGTGGCATTTAAGTGAGTGAATATAGCACTTTGTTTCTTACTTTGAGTTATTCATGTAAGATATTTTTCTAAGTATTTTCTTAATTCTTATGTGTATGTCTTAAGCTTCAGTATCTATTAAAAAACCTTGTGAATTGTGGGCATTTGAATGGGACTCACAGTTTTTAACTTCTGGCTAGCTACCCAATCAGAAAGCACAGAGCATCTGTACAGTAACTCCAGCAGTGGTGGTGTCATGTAATTAAGATGGATTCTGCATGGAACACGTCATATGAAGTGACTCAGTGCTTACCTGGTGGGTGGGTGCTATGCACTGGTGTTACTGGGGTGAGTCACCCCCTTTTTTTCCATTGACTGTAAATGACTTTGACAGTACAATTTAGGACATGCAAATCACTATACTTATAAATAAAGTCCACCTTATTAAGATTCGGAATACTCATTCAGGAAACCAAGTCCGTCCCCAGGTAAATACAGGTAGAGACACAATGTGGTATGTATGACCTAAAGGCTCCAAAATGTATCAGATCACTGACACTGTTTTGTTGGCACCACCAGTACAGCTGTCTGAGAGAGCCCCCATCTTGTTTCCACTTACAGCTCAATTTGGTTTTAAGCTCGTGGGCCAATTGGAGGGGGCGGGGAGGGGAAGCTCCCAGCTTTACACCCTGTCACTGCTATAATCTCTCCAAATGTCATTGTTGGGCCAGTATCTGAGTAAGTCCTCAATTCCACAGGGTTCAGGAGGTTAAACCTATTTCTCAGTGGACGGTGATCCACATGAAAAGAGCATAAGGCCGCTCTGCTTTTCTTGGATTCTGTATGGAATTAAAACACCAGGTGTGACAAGTAGAGAAAAGGAGATACGGGGACTAAGCCTGCCTTTATCCTTTTATTGTAATACGTGCATTGTATTGTAAGACCCCTCCTCCCCCACAGCTAGACCATGTAGACATGAGAGTAATGCTTTGGTGGAAAGAATTCATGTTTCAGGGGAAATTAAATGGAGAATTAAACAAACTCAGGAAAAAAGTATCCATTTGGTGTGCAGTCCTGTTACTGGACTTGCCTTGCAGTAAGTGTTAAGTGAATTGTTGTGGGGCTTGTCAGTGAAGTGAATGAATTATACATAGGGAATATGTATTCTGTTTACACAAATACACAGATAATTTGATATTCCCTTTTTAGTTCAATTGACTGTATCAGGCTTTCAAATAGAAGGGGTTTAGCTACAGTAATAAGCTGGCTTATAAAGGTCATTCACACAGAAAATCCACCATGATCTAAGATAATTCTGCCAGGTTCTGCTGGAGTGCCTGTAGAGATTATGTCTAAGCAGGTCTTAGATCTTCAAGCACAAGAATGTGCAAATCGAAGCTAATTTGTGACAGGGGTCAACATTTATTAAATCAGTCTACAACTTTGTGTTTGATGGTGAATTGTGGTGGATAGGGCAGGAGGGCAGCAGGATCAGCTGTAGTCCGTCTCTTAATTGTCAGATTGACATCATTATCTAGAAAGGAAGTCTATTCACCTCTTAGTCCAAGAAGTAATCACTTTAAGTCTTCAGGACTCAGGCCTTGAGGACTGAAATTGCTGACCCCTAGCAGAAAATAACTGGGCTAAAAGGCTAATGAATGAAGCACAAGAGGAAGCAACATTCTCAAGGGGGGAATGCAAACTTCTTAAGTGAGCAAATGGATGGGATTTATTCAGAAGTTTACCTTGATAAGGGTTCAGAAGTGGTTCTGAATGTTCATGTTCACTCAGCTGAAATAGTTCACAGTCAGGTTTTGAAAACCTGTAGAAAAATCTCTGTGGTACAAACAGATAGATTTTAAATTCAATGGAGATAAGCTGCAATTGAAAGATTCCTAACATTACTGTAGTAGCCTATTTGGTCCACCGGTGAAGCAGATTGGTCTCGGCTGCGCCGGCTGGTGGAGGGAACACGCACACCTGGGTTGCATTAGCTAATCAGCCCAGGTGCTTAAAGGTGTGCTGCTCTCCACAGTTTGGGGCTGAGACCGGGAGCTCACATCGAGCAGCGCACGATGAAAGTGGTTGCACCGTTATACTTTTTTTGTCTTTGTTATTTTATCTTGTTTTTTTTTTGTTTGTTTTTTTTGTTGCCTGGAACCCGTGAGGGGGAAGGGTGAAGATGGTGATTTATTTTATTTTGTGTTTGTGTGGGTGTGCTCTCTCTCTCTCCATGTGGCAACCAACAGCCAACAGTGTTTCCCTGAACTCCCTCCCAGGGGTGTCACACTGGCGTGTGACAATTACCTTAATAGATAGCACATTATGGGCCTGATTCACTAAAAATCTTTAGCATGTGCAATACCTTTTAACACATGCAAAAATCATTTGACAGGTTATTACGCTAGGATAAATACTCTATTCTGATTGATTGACAGCCATGCATTATATTTGTGTTCAGACATGGTAATCCAGGTACTTTGCCTCATTTTGAAATTACTGCGCAAAAACTTATTAAAGCTCCGTTATGAATAACTGGAATAATTAATGGCTAAACATACAAATAAAAATCGTTTTTAAACAAGTGAATATCTTAGCTACAACACGTTACATCTAGCTAAGCATTTCTGTGGTCCAAGGTGCAATACTTTTTAAGATTGGAAATATTAATGTTGTGGAGTTGTGTGGATCAAAGTGAGTGACCCAGCGACCTGGCCACAACAGTGATCACTGCCCTGTCATGTCAAATATATATATATATATATATATATATATATATGATTGTTTTTTTGGCTAATGTTGCAATACAATCCCTGGCTATTTGGATTGAAACAAATAATTCATGTGACATTCAACTGTAGTGTGTGACAGTAAGTGTGCCTGGTGCTTGATGTTTGAAGAGCCTTGTGTAATACGGCCTGGGATCCCAGTGTTCAAGTGTAGGTTGGTTATTTGTCAGCAGTTTGGATGGTTGCCTATCCTCATTACTTACATTCCTTACATTTTAGTTAAGCATAAGTAATAAAACGGATCTTTCATTTACTCTTAAGTTTATTTGATGTATTATTATACTCCCTTTGGATATATATAAAATCTGTTTGGGCAGAATTAGCCTTTTTGATGATGGTTTAATGCAGTACTGCCCCCCCCCCCCCCCCCCCCCCCCCCTTCCATATTCTTGCCTTCTACTTAACCCTAGGGCTAACCCCCCTCCCCAAACCACCCCCACCCTGTGCACTGTCCAGCCAACCATTTGGAAGGGATTATAGATACAGTGCCAGAACAACCCCTGGTGCATGAAGAAGCACATTATCGGCAGGGTTTATTAAAATGTCCCCATAAAGCCATTTATGCAGAAAGTGTTTCTCCACAACGCCATGGATGCACACTTCCTGTTACACCAAGCAAAGTGCTCACATGTAAGCACTCATAGGGAGCAGGATTTAAGCAAGCAGCAGGGGTTGTAAGAGAGGTCCACTGTACTGCCTTACTTACCATTTAATCCACTCACTTTTTAGGTGTCCACTTTCATTAACTTTTCCAGACAAGTATATTGTAATAAAATGCAATAAAATGTACATTTATTCAAGCAGTAGACATTGTTAAAGTTGTAGTGACTGTGTTTTTCCATGATGTGTTCAACTGTGTGTTAATGTGTCACACTTACATACCATTAGATCACTGTGATTTCTCTAATTTGATACATGGGGTACTCATCACGTTGAGAAAGACAGGCTCTTTTCTCACACATGTACTTCTCCCGCGTAACACATCTGAGTCAAGACTTGATCATATACTGTCTAAGCAGTGTTTAACACAACAGCTGTGCCAGGATTCATGACGGGCAGGGTTGATGAACGTGAACACTGCCTGCTCCGAATGATCAATTCAAAGGCCCTGCTCGCCTGATGCAATCAACAGACAGCGTGAGGGAAAGTTCAGTCAACCACTGGCTGGTTGTGAAACGTGAAATGGGCTTGCACACCAATGACCATGGAAGACCATAGAGGTCGGTGTGCAAGACCATAGCAAGACTTGATATTCATGTTGTGTGTTCATGGCCATGACCTGCTTTCGCATGGCGAGTTTAGGCATACCCTGCAGTGAAGGTGGGCATAGCAGTGGTGCTGGTAGGGGGGTGGGTTTGTTTAGGATCAGAAATCACTGTAGTGCACACAAGCAGGGTATAACTGGGCTGGAGGTGCTGGTCTACATTGGAAGGTTGTAGTAGATGCCCATCTGACTCCAGCACCAGGCCACCCAGGAGCCCTTTTCTGCAGGAAACTCTATATCTGGACATCCACTTGCAGCTGAAGGTAACAGCCCTTTCCCTGTGACCTTGATACCAGTGCATTAGTGGGTTAAAGTTGCAGGACAGGCTTCAGTTTTGAGGTGTGAGGTCAATGGTTCTGTGGGTGTTGTGCGCCTCAGTGGGTTGTTCCACTGCAAATGCTCAGATAATTATTTACTTCAAAGAAAGGTTTTAATTCAGCAAATTAAATATGACCCAAATCTGGTAAAACCATATTGGCATGTTCTTCCTTTAAAAAGTTTGAGGAAATTAACAAAAGCAAAATATATGTGCATATGCACAAGACTAATATAACAAATAGTGTACAATATACTGGATGAAGATATCAGGCAGTGCTTACTCTGTTAATTCAAGGCCAACAAGACTTGATGCTTGTTCACGATGTGAACATTTATGAATGCACATTTTAGAAGGAGCCCACTGTCCTGTTTGTATTTGTGTTGTCAGAGCCTTAAGTGTGAAGTGGTAGACCCCAACAAAAAGCCTCTATTTAAGGATGGCTTAGCTGAGAAATGGAGTATCATTCGAGCAATTTCCGTTTCCTGCAGACATTCTAGAGATAGAGGACATCCACACAGTGCCATTTGTGGAATATCACTTTTTATGCTGTGATGTTGAAAGATTGAAGTTATATATACTTAAAATATATTTTTGAATAACCTGTATAAAGAGGTCTAACTTTATCAGTAATATCTATCAATTGTTTTTTATTATTTTTTTATTTTGCCCTAATGCAATAAACTTTAGATTTTGCTTTCATTGTACAACTAGCAAGTTACAGGTTTTAAACTGTAACATTGTTAAAACAGGCTTGTTAAATCTGATTAACCCAGGTTAACACGCTTTGCAATTTCAGTGGTGAATTATTTGTTATTTGGAAGCCTTGTAGGCACTCAAATTCGCATGCATACGCACTTCAATTAAAAACACACTGAAGTAGAGAAAGGAAGTGAGTTAAAAGTGAAGTCAATGGCTAATAGTTGTATTGTTTAGTGTTAGTTAGATCTGTTTTAGGGGTTCAGAGTCATCAGTGTTGACAGCAAAGTGCTAATGAAAACCATTTTCTTTTACACTGCTATTTTCTTTGCTATATTTTTAGCAAGATGTAACCATGTCTTGTTGATTTTATTTTTTTGCATGATTTTTACCATATGTACTTATTTGTATTTCTGTGCCAATTTGTTTTATATGTGATATACCTTTTAACATTTTATTCTGTTTTCTACTATAGTGGAGTTTTCATGATCAGTAGTCATTTTAATTGTGCTACACTAAATATAATTTATTGACAAGGAAATTCATGAGTAAAACAGTTTACACAAGCTGCTTCTTCATGCATCAGTAAGATCTATTATAAAGATGCAGTATCACTTTTACCTTTTAGCTGTCGCTTGTTTCTGGAGTAGTATTTGTAGTCTGAATCAGTTTTTGTAGTTGAGTAGACAAATTGCAAGCCAGAATCAAACTTCCAGACTCACAGTGAGAGTTTAGCCAAGGTTAGGTGGCCGAATGCAACCTGAGATGGCCTCCATCTCCTCTCCTGTGGATGAGCGTTATCAAAATCTCAGGTTTGATTCTTTTGAAGGTTTAAATAGCGGTAAACGTTCAAATTCTGTTGTAAAAGCTGTAAAAGTTAAAAATCGTATCTGCAAAGGTGACTTCTTGTCATACCAATTTTCTTGATAGTTGTGTCTGACTGCAATTTACAGTAGGGTGTTTTTGTTCAAATAAGGGCCACAGGAAAGTCTCTTATCACAGCAATTTTCGAGCAAGGATCATATGAGCGTCAGAGCACAAGGGTATTTTTGGAATAAGCGGATTGATTGGTGTTGTGTTTATCTTCGTTTTGTTTCGTTCGTTCCTCTTGTCCTTTTGTGTGAGCATATTCCAGTTCACCAGTCCTGCATCTGTTCAGTGAATCAAGAGCAGCAGATATGCTCCCCGATTCCTCATTGTTCACCGGGGTTACACGCTGATGGATTCTTGCACATGTTTAGCAGCGTTTTCCACTGTTCCACACTAATTTATCAGCATTTCACAGTTTTTTGAATCGCGATTGATGCCTCTTCACCTCTCGTTCGGAAAGATTTAATTGTGTTCGGATTAGAAAGGGTCCAGTTGTTTTGAATCCAGGGACCCGGCCGGAAGCCGTTGTAGCAAACGTGCATTGTGCTCCCGTTGGAAAATGTTTGTGTTGTTTCGCAGTTTTAGCTGCATTCACGGGTGCAGACATAATCATGGCCATGGCCAATGATTCTCGGCTTGTCTCCCTCGTTGCATTCACCTCACTTTCCATAAATGTTTACTTCCAACGCAGGAGTTACATTTTTTAATTGGCTGTTATGGCTCTTGGAGATCATGGTTGGGAAAGAACGATACGAAAGTAACCATTTTGGCTCCGAAATTGTGAACTCAGAAAGGACTGTGACCAAGACAAGAAACTGTAATGGACATATCACGTCAGGCCCAATTTCAGGCCCACTGATTGCGTTTGTTTCATTTCTCTGCACAGGGGTCAGAATATTAGAGGTCCCTCTCTTTCACTTTTTCCTCCCCACTACCTTTCCTCAGGAGATGTACTGTCCATTTGTTCCAGTCCCCTGTCATCATTAAAGTGGATGGCACCCTTTCAGTGAAATGGTGGCATCCATTTTCAGTACACTAATTCTTTGTGTACAATTTCAAATACTTGCAAATACTAAAGTTGGAAGGTAATATTTTCCAAAATCAACAACAGGAAATAAGACTGACGTTTAAGACATGCCCCTTTGACATGCAAAGTTATTATGAAATGTACTTTTATTCAGCTCTTAATTGCTTTTAGAGTTGACAAACATTGTATCAGGACTCTAATGTTTAGAATTTAAGAGAGCATTAAATTAGTGCATTAAATAACTCACAAGAGAAGGCTTTTTATTTTCCCTGAAGAGAAATGAAATGTTGTTTAAAACTCAGCAGTGTAATATTTTGGGTAGTATGAATATGAAAGGATGAATACACTATGGGTCTTCCCCTGCTTGGTGCTGTGAAATCCTGTTCTTGTTCCACTGGATCTCAGTGACTCAGACAGTGGCCTAGAGTAAGAACTTGAGCACAGCGCTTCACTTTCTCTACCTGCTGATGTCATGGGCTTGTTCAGGCATAGTGACCCCTGCCATTTGTGACATCTTGTTTCATCCTCTGCTTCTTTTAACTCATTTGGGCTTTCCGATCTCTTGCTTCCTCCTTTCTTCTCCTTTTCTCCTCTTACCATTCTCTCTCTCTCTCACTCTCTCTCTCTCCATCTCTCTTTCTTTTCTGAGCTTATATTGTAATCAGACATGTGCTGTTGCTGACCATTGTCAAAACAAAGATTTAAAAGCTGGTCAGGCCATCTGCAGTGGTCAGATTGGAATGTTCCTATTAGTGTTGCCATTATTGATTTGGAGAGTGGCAGATGTTGTTATGTTGGATATTATGTTGTTTTATATTGAGTTATTAATTGGTATCGTTATTGAGATTTGCTCAGCCGATGCTTGACTGTGGCCTGTTGTTTGAGTGTTCTTCATTTAATTACAGATAATGACAAAAACAGTCATTGCAAATGTTATATTTGTTGCAAAATGTGCATGTTTAATTTCATGTCAGGATCTAAAAAGGCCATACCAGATGTTATTTTTAAAACAAATGCAAGCAGCACGTTATCTGTAGTATCTTTATTTAACCTCTGTGTTAAATAACAGATATCATATACATATTTATAGTTATTTTATATGTATATCTATTTCTTCCCTTTTTAGCAGTATTCATCTATTTATTAATGTAGAAATTCTGAATTTCACTATGTCCTGATGGAACCCTCCCCCCTTTGTCTTTTCCCACAGGCTCGACCAGACATCTTCTTCACCCACCGGGGGAATTTGTGCAGGAGCCAAGAAGTGACCCACAATCCACTGCAGGGCATGGCGGTGGGGGTGGGTGGGGCTTGCAGAAAGCAGCCAATGTAACTGCCCAAAGTGGGGGGCAGGGTGCCTTGGGCAGGTCAACAGACAGATACAAGGGGGACCCCAGACTAACAACCTGATTGTTCTTCAGGCACGTTAGGGTACTGCAGGGTTGTGACTGGCCATATTTTTGAAGGATTTGGGTAGGATTTTGTTCCCCCAATTAAGAGCATAACGAAAAACTTATAATTTCTCATTGACTAGGATCGAATGAGGAGGAGCAACCATAACGACATATACATTCAGCAGATCTGTTTTTGATTTGGGAACTTTCATTCCTTGAAACTTAATTATTGGACCTAAGTCCACCTGGTTCTCTTGGCTCAGTATTCAAACAGTAACACACCGCAAGACTCAACATGTAGAATCAGGGAAAACCAAATAGCATGGCATGCCTGGTGGATGCTCTGAGCTGACTGCCTTCCCGACTGTACTTGGCTGGAGGTGCCAGGTCTCATAGAGCTAAAACTAATTCTGTGGGGCTCTCAAGATTCCCAATGCAGTGAGAAACTTTCACAGTATGATAAAAGGACAATTGTGCATGAAAAATCACAAAAACATTTTTTAAATGACCTCCAGTGGCATAGTTCTGGTTGTTGTTGTAATACCCTATTCATGCATTACGTTTCTGAATTTATTAACTGACTGAAACTGTTTTTTATTTTAAATTGGTCAGATGTTTTGTTGATGTTGATTTGGTTTGTTTTTATATTTCACAGCATAATGCATTCCCATTCTTCGGGTTTCATGACTTAATGCCTTACAGAAACAACAGAGGAAAAAAATAATGTTGTGCTGTGAATCTTCACCTAGGATATAATAGCCTATACCTGTGAGGGTCTAAAAGAATATGATTTTACATTACCATCCATTTTGAAGTAAGACTTTGTTTTTTTCCCCCAGGTTTCAAGATGTGATGTTTGTGACACTGAGGGAGTAAGGGAGTTGCAGGACTCACAGGCCTGTCGTAGAGGCCAGCGGGGAGGGGGGTGGGGTGGTTTGGAGATTGGGGAATGGTGGGGCGGGGGGGGGGGGGGGGGGGGGGGGCGGGGGTGTCTAGGGGGAGACAACACAGCTGACAGTGGTGCTAGGGATGGAAAGAAAAGACGAAAAGCCCCAGGGGTTGGCTCAGAGGTAAGCCTCTGACAGAACTGTTAGTTATTGTTCAATGACATTCATTAGATGTTTTCCTTCAGTTTCATGTAAGATTGATTTCCCAGATGCTTATGAAATACCTCTGAAGCCCTTAAGCTTATGGACTGTCACCATTTTGCAGTGGCAGAGAAAGAAAGACAGTGAGAGCGAAGGAAGGATGGTTAAGGTGAACTAAAAGAAGCAGGGGAGAGAGATTAAAACAAAGGAGAATGGTGAAATGAAATGAAAGGCGAATAAATAAATCAGAATATGTCCCTGGCAAGTTAGACGTACGCTGTATTTCAAAACGGGCCTTTGAACTTTTCAACTTTTCGGCGAGCATTTATGCTTCACAGAGGGGGTACTGGATCGTGCAATGACACTAATACCCATTGGCATATTGCTTTTATTTGCAACATTTATTTTGGACTTTCAATGCAACACCTCAGTGTGAAAACAATTATAATGCATCAGTTGTAATGAATGCACATGAGGGTAAACAATAGGGATAAGCCGCACATTTGCATCACCCAAATTTCACACATTAACGGTGGCGTGGAAAGACATTTGACGTAACCGCATGCATTATTCATCGTCTTGGTCTTCTAGTGGGTATGTCCTTCTGTCTGCGGCGCATGTTACGTGAACCGTCGCCGTCGAAATCATCGCTGTGCCGTATTTTGTAACGCACTTCTCCTTGTTTAGCCTGTTTAATGCAATTTAACAATGTCAGGCCATCGGTTTACGATTCATTAAGGGCCCGCGTGTAGATGCGACTCTCGACAAGCAGCGTGCATCTGGATCACAGTGCAGCTCCAGATGTGTACACGCTTATGATTAATTGGTTCACGTTGTTTAATCGGTGCAGAACTTCACCAAAGAGCCCTGACCATGGGAGACAGCAGCATGGAGATTAGGTACCATATGCCCTATAAGGGTCCTGTCAGGCCTCAATTCATATTCAGTGCTTGTCTCTGTGATGAGACAAGTGTTTCTATTCCAAATGCACAGATCTCCCAGCATTATATTGCAGAGGCATTTTAACATTTAACATTTTAACATATTATTTATCAATCAAAAGAAAGAATTAGCACTGTTGGAAGTGCAAAAATCTCCATCTTTGGATATATGGAAACAAAAAGCCCCAGGGGTTTTTATTTGTGTTTGAACAATTTTTCATTGATTTTTATACATTGCACATTGAACATTTTGCATATATACCATATTGCCTATACGCTTGTATATATTTAAGTTTTCTGCATGTTTTCCATCATTTTGAGACTCTTCAAATATACATCTTTATAAATGCATTTTATGATTTTGTAAGTTGTAATTTAATAAACACAAAATATGTATGAAGGCTACAACTTGTTATGGAATGTGATTTTTTCCATAAAAATCATCATTTTTAAGTTCTCAGATTCACATTCTTGTCAAATTCATATGAGATTATTTATCGGAAGTAAATTCCATTTAAAACTTAATCTGTTTAGCAACTGAAGATTTTTGGACTTCAACAAGAGTTATATTTTCTGTGTAACTTGTGTATGTATTGACTCAAATGTTGACAGTTTTGTTGCCAGCATTAGTAGAGCGATGGGCCTGTATTCTCTGCATGAGACAATGTATACAAATTGGCATTCATTGCTCATAATGTAATAACCATGCCATTAACAGCTGCAGCCTATATATAAATTTGAAATATTTGTTGTTAAAATGTTTGTCTGGACCGGCATCAGACAATTAAAC